>NC_134714.1:106057500-106682500 GCF_049634645.1 Pelodiscus sinensis
TTCCAGATATTCTGTTTGTAATTGTTAATATCAGACTAATCTAATAACTGACTTCATTTATAGGATTTCAATTTATTAAATAGTTTGTCCTCTTTTTTACCACTTTTTTTTTACTAAACAATATTCAAAATTCACACTGCACACAGGATAGGAAATACAGCTGTTTTAATACATATTGATTTTTTTAAAGGACTGAAGGATTTTTTTTAGCATTTTCAATGGATAAGTCTTTACCTGTGAAAATGGTGTTTGCACATTTGTATTTTTCTGTGTATATGAAGTACTTTTATATGTACTTTGTAAAATACTGATCCCACTGTTTTTAAGGTTATTTGAAAATGTACAAAACATCTTATTTTGTAACTAGGTTATTTTAATTGTTTTATGTATGTTACATGACTTATGTATGCTAACCATCTTGTAATAAACACACTTCTTTAAAAACAGCCTTTTACAGTGAAAGATTATGCAGGTATAGCATAATACTCACAGAATAAAGATCATGGCGGAAAAAACAAAATTAACTCAAGCTTCCAAATTATCTCATATTAAAATGACTGGGGTTTTGTGTATATTTGTATATTGTCTTATATAAAAAATAAATCCACATCAGCAAAAATGCCATAACCTGGGAAAATTCTCTGGCTACATCTATACTAGAGGGTTTTGCCAGCAGAGAGTATGCTAATGAAGCGCTCATTAGCATTTGTTATGCTCTCATTAGCGTATTCTCCTCTCGAGGCTTTTTGCACAAGAGGTTTTTGTTCAAAAACAAGCAGTGTAGACAGATCCATTTTGCATAAAAACTCCCTTTTGTGCTAGATCTGTAGACCTCCTTTTTTGAGGCATAAGGATCTTGCGCAAGAGGGGGTTTTTAGCATAGAGAATATGCTAATGACAGTGTGACAAATGCTAACGAGTGCTTCATTAGCATACTCTCTGCCAGCAAAACCCTCTAGTGTAGACGTAAGCCTTAGTTTACATACCTTTCCCAGAGACCAATTAGTAGGGTTACCAGGTAGACCCCCCCACAATTCCGGACACACTTGATCGGGGGGGAAGGGAAGGACCGGCCGGGAGGAGGGCGGGGTTGGCCAGGAGGAAGGGGAGCGGGAGGCAGGGCTGGTGGGGGGGTCAGGGGTCGCGGGGCTGGCTGAGAGGAAGGGGGCGGGAGGTGGGACTGGCGGGGGTCAGGGATCGTGGGGTTGGCCAGGAGGAAGGGGTCAGGGCTGGTGGGGGGGTTGGGGGCCACAGGGCTGGCAAGGAGGAAGGGGGGGTGGGAAGCGGGGATTGGTGGCTGGCGGGGCTGGACGGGAGGAGGAGCCCGGAGGAATAGGGGTGGGAAGCAGAGATGGCGGGGGGGGGGTGGAGTGCAGCCACTGGCCGCAGCCAGAGTCCAACAGGCCGTGCCCCAGCAGGCACTCCTTCTAGTTGCTAGTAGAAGCCGTGCAGAAGGAGTGGTTTGGAAAGCATTGAGCTGGTAGAGGGCAGCACTAGAGATGGGTAGGCAATAGGGAGTGTTGATCCAGAGTGTGACACAGACTATTGGAAGCCTCTCTCCAAATTAGGCAAAACTTCCCTTTGCTAAAGGAATCTCTGATTGTTCTGAAGAAATTCCCAGCACAGAGAAATCTACCCTGCAGGGGGGGCTTACTGAAGAAAGAACACTTCCTCTGCCATGCACTGTCTGTACTCCCCTGCTACAAACCCTAAATACCCTGTCCATTGGGGAAGTGAGACATATTATCAAGGGTCATATTTAAAGGGGATCGTTTGCCCTCACTTCCCCACTGAGACCATCTCACATAACAAATAAGATGACTTGCTTTTAAAAAAAAAAAGAGATATTGAATATGTGAACATTGACACGTGAATGTCATATTACCAATGCCATACTTCATTCCAATAAAAATATTACCACATCCATATTGTGTCTCTTGTATTTCTCCCCTCTGTTTCACATCCCAAACACAATGGGGGTTGGATGGTAGGTTGGTAGAAACCCTTGTTAATAAAAAGGAGTCCCATGTTCTGCTACTTCAGAATTATGATCAGTAAGATATTTTGGAATCCCAAACTATGGGATCAGTTCTTGTGCAGTAAAAATACAGACCTGCATCAGATGCAGGGCCAGATATTCAAACCCTGACATCACATTCTACATTTGAATTGTTTGTATTGGATACTTTTACAACACACCCAGATCTTGTGAACCTGTACAAATATGGTTCTCTCAAAATGTCCATGGACTATTTGTCAGTAACTGAGCCATAGCCTTCATTTTTCACATCCATTATCATCCAAATATTTGGCTGAATATGATCAGCCTGAGCTTGCTTTCAAGAATCAGACTGCTCACATGGATGCAGCATTTCCCCCATGTAATGCTAAAGTTCATGTTGAGTATTACTATTGCACCTGCTTTCTGACTTATAGCTTATATGATATCGGTTACTTTCAGAATTTTGGCTACTGTGTGAGCCAGAACCTAATTTGGTGTCCATGTGCTCATGCAGCACGACATTATCATTCTGTTCATTTGCTGGAATTTCTTCCTTAATTCAACAGCTGAATGAAGACAATCCAAAATAACAGTGTCTTCTTCCTAATCCCTATGGCTGCGTCTAGACTGGCATGATTTTGCGGAAATACTTTTAATGGAAAAGTTTTTCCATTAAAAGTATTTCCGCAAAAGCACGTCTAGATTGGTCCCGGAATTATCGTTATAACGATGCACTTTTGCGCAAAAGCGTCTTTCCAATGTAGATGCACTTTTGCGCAAAAGCAGAAGCCCGGAACCATTTTGAAGAGGGCAAAAGGGCACCAGCCCTT
Source organism: Pelodiscus sinensis (assembly GCF_049634645.1). Classification (NCBI taxonomy): domain Eukaryota; kingdom Metazoa; phylum Chordata; order Testudines; family Trionychidae; genus Pelodiscus; species Pelodiscus sinensis. The sequence continues at coordinate 106,060,333 of NC_134714.1, forward strand.
TCCGGGAGCGGGGGCTGGAGCTCCTTTGAGACACGTGCTTAAAGGGATCTCCATGGACAGCCGTTTCTCTCCTGCTGCGAGCTGTAGGACCTCTTCCAGGGACTGACAGCCGTAGCAGTTTTGGTGGTTGCCCTCTGCCTTTTTGGTCACCACTGCCTTTTGTCACTTAGTGCCTTTGCCTGTTTTTTTTTCATCTCCCTTGTTTTTTCTGCCATGGAGCCAGGGGTGGCCATGTGCCTTCTCTAGCCCCTTCCGGCCATTTTGGAATGACTGCAGCTGGTGCTCCAGGCTGGTGCCCTCCTGTTCCAGAACCTGGCAGTGCAGATCACTTTGGACTCCCTCACCAGGGAGGCCATGGCGTCCCTGTGGCATCCCCACCCCAGCGTGGAGAGGCCACTGTGGAAACTGGACACCAGTACGGACTGGTAGGACCAGCTGGTCCTGAGGCAATGGGACGACCAGCAATGGCTCCGGAACTTTCGCATGTGAAAGCAGACGTTCCTGGAGATATGTGCCTGGCTCGTCCCTGTGCTCCAGAGAACCACCACCCGGCTGCGGGCACCCATCCCCGTCAACAAGAGGGTTGCCATTGCAGTCTGGAAGCTGGCCACCCCTGACAGCTACCAATCAGTGGCACACCAGTTCAGGGTGGGCAGATCCAGTGTCATCGTGATCGAGGTAAGTCCCATGGGGAGTGGGGTGGGGGGAGGGTACTGCGCACCATGTCCAGGGGCAGCCAAAACTCCAGGCTGGGTCACCCAGGGGTTTGGGCCGTCCCTTGCACAGGCCTGCTGGTGGGGGGAGGGTCGTGTGGCGAGGGGGCACTGGTATGTGTGTGTGCGTAAGCACAGAGGGCATCATGGGGGGGGCCCAAGGGAGCACACACTCACACTGCCTTATGTGATGTGTTCCCCTGTGTTTCTCTGCACCCTTCTGCAGGTCGTCCATGCCATCAATGACATCCTGCTCCCGAGAGTCATCCGCCTGCACGATGTGGACGCTATGGTGGCCGGCTTCGCTTCCCTCGGGTTCCCCAACTGTGGGAAAGCCCTGGATGCAACCCACATCCCCGTCCGGGCCCTGGAGCATCGAGCAGCCCATTTTATGAACAGGAAGGGGTACTGCTCGATTGTTCTCCAGGCCCTCATGGACCACTGTGGCTACTTCGTGGACGTTTATGCGGGCTGGTCCGGCAGGGCACATGACTCCCGCATACTATGCAACTCCGGCCTGTTTTGCAGGCTGGAGGTGGGCACCTACTTCCCCCGGTGGGAGTTTACTGTCGGGGATGTGCCTATGCCCATCTGTGTCATTGGGGATGCGGCCTACCCCCTGCTGCCCTGGCTAATGCGGCTCTACACGGGGCGGCCGGACCAGAACCAGGCCCGGTTCAACGACCACCTCAACCGGGCCCACAATCAAGTGGAGTGCTCCTTCGGCCACTTGAAAGCCCACTTCTGGTGTTTGCTCACCTGTCTCGAGATGGGTGAGCAGAATGTCATGGAGGTAGTGGCCGCGTGCTGCATGCTCCACAATGTTGTAGAGCAGAGTAGGGAGGCCTTCCTTCCCACATGGATGGCAGCCAAGGGCCAGGCCTATGAACAGCCCCACAGAGCTGCCATCCGCCAGGCGCACCAGGATGGGGTGCACATCCGGGAGGCCCTAACGGACATGTTCTCCCAGGCCCCATAATAGGGTCACCTCGGTCTCCCTTTACAACTCCCTCCCATCCTCTACCCTCCCTCCCCTCCCCCCTTAAATACCAAACACAGTTTTTCTTGAACACAAAAACTTGTCTTTTTTTAATTTACAATGGGGAGAGGGGAGATCTAGGATGCGAGGGGGAGGAGACCTTGAACTGGGAGGGGAAGGAGCTACTCCTGGGAGGGGTGGTCCCTGCTACCACTCCTGCGGGGGCAGTCCTGCACATGGGGGGCAGGCCATGTCGGGGCAGGCTGCACAGGGAGGTGGGCAGGAGGGACAGGAGCAGGAGGGGCCATTGCAGGAGGGGGCAGAGGCAGTGCTAGGGGAGGGATGGCGGGTGCATGGGCAAGGTCATGCCATAATGGATAACATGGCCAATGTGTGCGGTGAGGGTCGCAATGGAATCTGCCAGGCGGACGCACTGGGCCTGGAACGAGCCCCAGGCTTCCTGGCGCCACTGCAGGTCCGTCTCCACACTTCGAGTGATGGCCGCCTTGACGCGCTTGATGGCCTGCATGTGGCGCCGAAGGAGCTGGTCCCGATGGTGGAGCCACCACCTTGGTGGTTGGGCAGCTGGGGGTGCCACTGCTGCAGGGCTAGAGGGTCCCCAGCTTGTGCTTGGTCCTGCTGCAGGGAACAGAAGAAAGGATGGGTCAGTCAGGCAGCCTGGCCACTGTCCCCACGCCTCATGCCCTCCACCCCTGAGCCCAGGTGACACCACAGTAGTGTGGCTTGGGCCCACTCGGTTACCCCCCTCTTCCCCGTGTTGTATGTTTGCCACATTTCTAGCCACTGCATTAGTCTCACAAATGCTCTTTTGCTTTAATACTGCTCTGATGGCAGCTTGGTCCGTGTTCTAATATAATAATTGCAGGGCATTTCTAATCTAAAGTCATGTTTGGTGGTAAGTTCCTTGAGCTATTTTCCAGAGTCTGCTCTTTGATGCTGATATTTCTGTTTGTGTGTCCTCCAGAAGACGTTTGCAGTTTTTCCTTGTATCGGTTTAATAAGAAGTGACATGATAAAAACGGATGGTGATCAAAAGGCTACAGTGCATCATTTTGGCAAGAGATGAGTTTTTATGGTATACCTTTGTACTTGGTTTCCCCCTTCCTATCCAGCCAAAGAGCAGAGAGAACAGTCTAAAATAAAGTAAGATTTATATAAGACAAGACTGGATTCTAGATTGTATATTGTTACACTAGAATCTCAGAGTTATGAATACCTTATCTGAGAGATTGTTCATAACTTGGAACAAAACGTTATTGTTTTCTTTCAAATGTTTACAATTGAAACTTTAGAATGCAGAAGAAAATTCTGCTGTTAATCATCTTAATTTAAATGAAACAAGCACAGAAGCAGTTTATTTTCCCTTTTTTCAATAGTTTACATTTAACACATCACTGAACTGGTATTTGCAATTTTTTTCCATCTGTCTCTCCCTGTTGCTTCCTGATTGCATACTTCCAGTTCCAAATAAGGTGTGTGGTTGGCAGTGAGGTCATAACTCTGAGGTTCTACTGCATTCTGCTTTGTTATTGAACAGATCTCTTTCTTGTTCAACTCAGTATTATCACAGGAAAACCTTAATTTAAAGTCCTGTTCTGCTAAGCTATTACCTTCCTAAAATCATCGCCACAACAGTATTCCCCAGCATTTTTACTGTTACAGACCCTGTATTGAGAGATCCCCCACCACCACCACAATTAAATCCCACACCTGAATTTACCCTAGATACAGCATCACACCTTTATAGCAAGACTGAATTGTTTTAGATTTCAGTGCCCATAGGCAACATACAGTTTGTGCATATTGATTCTGCATTCACACACATTAGCTGGTGTAAAAAAGTGTAATTCAATTGACATCAATGAAGGCTATGTCAATTTATACCAGCTAAAAATTAGACCCTAAATAACTTTATTTACATCAGTAGTCATAATGAGTTCCAAGGGGAAATTTCATAAATCCATGGCTGAATTTAATAGAATGTAACTGAATTTAATAGAGTATTCACTAAAGTGAAATCATTCACATATTTGAATATTTACAGAAGCAGGCCATAGTTTATTCACAAGAGGTTCTGGGCTTCTGTATATTGTTTTGTTTTTATGCTCAAACACCAGAACACAGTTAAATATAATAAACGTTCCAATTTTATTTCTCTTCTGTCTAGACAATAACTGGTTGATGTTTCAGCCACAAGCAATTGTTCACACCTGACATTTGTTTCTATTGGATGTCAGGATTTAAATTATTTTATAATGAAAGCATTCAACAGTTCATATTTAAAATATTTTTTAAACAATAGCACTAAGATTTTCAAGGGAACCTTAAATAAGTTAGGTATCCGACTCCTATAGAATTACAATTAAATATGAGCACCAAACTCATTTAGGCTCTTTTGACTATCTTAATCTTTATGAGATTCCCTTCAATTTTTCTTTTGTTTAAAACATCCACCTCATATTTAGTGTCTTCTTAGCTCAGGTGTTACTGCAATTTTTAAAAATAAAAAGAAGTTGGAAAGCTCTTATGTTTTAGTACCATGAAAGCAGCCGACTTCCCTTCCTATCTTAAATGTTTAATAAAATCTGTCAGAATTAACTTGACTTTAATCTTCCACTTCAGACTCCTGACTCAAATTAAAGCCTCCAGTCTGTCTCCTTTTGTGGTATGAGTATGCAGCAAAGCCTGAAAATCTGGAAAATATCCCATCAAGAGATAATGAACCAGCGCCAAGAACAAACTTAAGAGTTAGTTGTGGTATGTAAAAGTCATGTCATTGACCACTGTGGGTGTAATGTACATTAACAATGTCAACATGGCCTAAAGGTCATGTAACAATCTCAGAATGTAATGCGCAGTTGCTACAGTAGTGAAAAATTTGATTTAACCCTCAAATAACTTTTCCTTCCGTTCACTCTCTCATTGATGGAAATATTTAGTTAAATTTTTTTCTTCATAAACCCAAGCTGTGATTGTCATGGAAAATTTAATTTTGGACAACATAAATGGCTAGTTCTACTGTTAGTTAGTCTGTGGCTGATCACATATTGGTATAAGTTTCTGTTGGCATAATTTAAAAAAAAAAGCTGCAGCTATTTCCTATGATATTTAATGTACTTTAATCCATAGAATACATGTACAGGCAGTCCCCGGGTTACATGGATCCGACTTACATCAGATCCCTACTTACAAACGGGGTGAGGCAACCCCGCACTAGCTACTTCCCCCCCAGCAGACCAGGGAGACGCGAAGCTAGCGCCGCCCCCAGCAGACTAGGGAGACGCGGAGCGGCTTTTCTCAGCAGACACCTCAGCTTGAGAATAAAGGACTGAGGGAAGTGAGGTGTGGGAGAATAAAACTGAGCTCTGGAGAAATGTTTGGCCAGAGTTTCCCCTACAATATGTACCAGTTCCGACTTACATACAAATTCAACTTAAGAACAAACCTACAGTCCCTATCTTGTACGTAACCCGGGGACTGCCTGTACTCAGATTTACCATGTAAGTGGGTTTTCCATTTTTGCTACAACAATTAAGACAATGTACATTGTCAATACTCTACCAAGTTGCCTGTAGGCTACAAACAAAGCGTTATTAACTGTTGTCAGAAAGCAGTCAGTTTGAAAATATGCACTTCCTCTGTCCTAGGGCATCAATCATATGCTCTCCCTGTGCTGTTCAAACGCTTCCTGAAAACACAATTCTTCTGCAAAGCCATTCTGCTTTTTCCCCCTTCCCCCTCTTCTTCCTGCCCTTCATGGTGAAATGTCTTCCAGTGTTCTACAGGCCTGAATTGCTTTGTCTGTCTGAATGGGTATGTCTATACTAGCTCATTAATTCGAGTTAGGTAAGCAAATGAGGCGACCGGAGTTGCAAATGAAGCCCGGGATTTAAATATCCCGGGCTTTATTTGAATGTTCTCGTCAGGTCGCCATTTTGAAATTTCACTAGCCCGAACTCACTGCCGCGTGACTACACGCAGCAGTGAAACGTTAATTCGAACTGAGTCCTTAGTTTGAATTAGCTGTTACTCCTCATTCCACGAGTTCCAGTGAGTTCGGGCTAGTGAAATTTCAAAATGGGGACCGGACGGGAACATGTAAATAAAGCCTGGGATATTTAAATCCCGGGCTTCATTTGCAACTCCGGTCGCCTCATTTGCCTACCTAGCTCAAATTAATGAGCTAGTGTAGACATACCCAATTAGACTTACAAGATCCTTGAGGTAGGAAAAACATCTCTTTATCTGATTATACAATGCTAGGAATATTTGAAGACTTTTAAAAATGACATACATATAATCCATCTCAGACAGTTTCTCTTCCAGCTACTGAGGCTTCTGCAGGACAAACAATGATCATTCCATTTATCAGATTTTTACACAGTCTTCCTGATTTTTTACTAATTTCAAACAGAGTCCTATGTGGATTTGGTGGGGTAGTGGTGCTTTAATTTGCTGTGTTCCCACATACAGTGGTGATTCATTGTTCCATATTAGAAACAGAGTTTAAATTCACTTTGTGTCTCTTTTTCTTCTTGCCATCAATGATAATGAAAGTGAACGATGGAGATCAAAGGCAGATAGATTCATGTAGGCATTGACAGATTAAGTCTGGATCCTGATAATCTGCACCCAAACAGAACAGTGAGTCAGTACTGGCATGAAGCAGGTGTCGGAACAGCAAACCAGTGTTTTCAGCTAGCTCATTTCTTGGGAAGACGATCAAAGACTCAAGAAGGAGAAAGATAACTTTTCTCCATCCGCCCTGACACCTATCTTGGAGCACAAGTGGATTGGGGTGAAGAGGTTAGCCGTTTTTGAGGAATTAAGTCCCAGTTAGCCTTAATTTACCCGGTTTGTAGGTGGTGATAATTTCATGTGTACATATTTCACTCAGAGTAATCATATTATTTTGTTACTATAACCCTATTATCCTGTTACTATAATCCTTTCCCTTTTTTCTTGTCTTCATCTTGTTTTATCTATAACCTTAACTTGTTTTATGTCTGACGTTAGATGCTAAATTCTTGGACTGTCTTGCCTTGTTTCTGCAAGGTGCCTAAAACACTTTCAGATGCTCAGACATAAAAGCTGAAAAGGAAATATTTTTCTTTGTTTTTTAAGTTCCGTGAAATGAGTGGTCAGCTCAAGCTGCAAATAATAAACAACACAAAGATCAGGGATGTTTGTGCTTTGATTTGGCCTATTAGTAAGGATAAAAGGCTTTTTTGTATAATTGGTCTGAGGCTGGATTTCAAACACTCCGAGTTTGACATATTTCCCCTAGTAGAAATTAAGGTAATACTATAGAGGAAAGTGGTTAACATGAAACATACATAAAGTAGGCTGAACTCTGATCACTGAAAATATCATTGCTGATATTTCTGAGTGTATTTCAAGTTGAATATCACTGTTCTTTGTATCAGACCCAGCCAAATTATTTTTAGCTTCCAGTAATCAAGTTTCTACTTTAATTTCCAAATTTGGAGCTACAATTTCCAAGCTGCTACCCACTTGTCTGTTATAGAAATATCCCTTCCATTTTCTCAAAATGTAGGTCAGCTAGTAATACGTAATTGAACCCATATATCAGAATAATGGACAGTTTAAAAATAAGTCTAACAGTAATGATATTGCCTTTCTCCAATCGCAGTTTGACAATGGGCTTTCTTGCAATTTTGTTCCACATTAGCTTGCATGGGCCATCACCAAGAACAGGGATACTGGGCTAGATGGATGTGACCATTCCAGTGGTCACCTTGTTACCAGTGGTCCCCAACCTTTTGGGGCTGCCAGGCGCCCGGGAGCAGCACTGCAAGTATGCTGTGCGGCCGGGGGCGGGGGCCGCACATGCGCCACGTGCTCGGGGTCCGGGATGCAAGAATGGCTTGGGCTGGCCCTAGTCACTCGACAGGTGCACATAAATGCCACGGTGGGTGCCATGGCGCCCGTGGGCATCGCGTTGGGGACCACTGTAGCTCATCTAGTGAGAAGAAGCCTTGCTCATGGTGGCTGAGTGCTAGCTCATTAAGATTACGTCTAGACAGCAGGACTATTTTGGGATACCGGAAGTATCCCAAAACAGCAATTCTGCATCTTTAAATGCACCCATTATTTCGAAATATATCTCAAAATAACAGGCACTCTATTCCAGCATCCCTGTAACCCTCATTCTATGAGGGTTAAGGGACTTGTCAGAATAGCTTATTTTGAGGTAAGCATGCTGTATAGATGTACCCTTACCCTGCCAGCCTGCTGCCACTCATGCTCTCCGAGTCTCTTTAGCATTTCCTTGTAATATCCAGGCCCTGATGCTGGCTGTCCTGAAAAATCCCATACCCTTGCCCCTAAAGGAACAGCGCACCCCAGTTTTACTAGTTGTACCTAAAATCACACAGCAATTGTGTGCACTTACAATTAAAGAAGGCTTACGTAAGAAAGATTCTCCAAGAGAAAAGAGAGAGATGGGAACAAATAGTTACAATACAAGCTTTTGCTGGTGGCTCCTCTGGCAGTTGTATTTTGGAGCCTCTGGCCCCTGATGTCTCTCCTGCCCTCCCACAGATCTCCAGGCCCCGGTGCTTTACCCTGCCCCCCTTGCCCTTCTGCAGAGCCCTACCCCAGGCTTACCCCACTCCTTGCCACTTGACTCAGTAAGGATAACCCTGTTGGAGGCCCCTGGCTAGAGCCGAGAAGCAGACAGAAGCCTGGACCTGGACCCACCTCATGGGGCTGAAGCACGAAGCCCACCACTAGAGCCCCAAGGCTGGGGCTGGAGCCCATCCCCAGAGCTGAGTTGCAGAGGGGCACTGAAGTCCATTCCCAGAACCCATCAGGGGAAGCCAGACAGGGATGAGGGCTGAAGCCTGCTGTGACAGGCCAGCCGAGGTCCGCACTGAAACTGGCAGGGTGCCAGCTCCGGCCCTGGCAGGAAGATGGGGAGGTGCAGTCAGGCAGAGGTCTTGCTGGGCCCTACTCAACCCGAGAGGGGGGGAGTTGAGAGCTCACGCCCGTCTAGCCGCCAGACCCCGGGTCATGAAGACGGTGGACTCACTGGGCCTCACCCCTGAGGCGGGGGGTGAGAGCTCGCACCCGGACATAATCTGTCACACCTGCCCTTGGTGGAACCTCTGGGCACTGCAGGGAGGGGCCACTCCTGTGGCCTTTCCCCTCCCCCACCTAAGAGACTGTCATGGCTGCCGAAAAACCCCCTGTGGCCACATTTGAGAAATGCTGTTCTAGGCCCATGCAGGGTGGAAGAGTCCCAGAGCTCAGACTCCAGCCTAATCCAGAAGAGTACACAGCAGAAACAGCCCAACAACCTGAACCTGTCAATTAGCATGGGCCAGCCATGCGCTTTCTTTGCTATGTAGACATGCTCAAAATCCCCTTGTGACTTTTATTCCAAGACCATAAAATATACTTTCAGTACAGTTACATTCTTCCTTAAATGTTACCTGGGCATACATTTCATACTGACGAGTCTTGATGGCTATAAGCATTATGTTTGTAGATTTCTACATATTACTACTTCTGGAAAAATAACCGGTTTAAGTATCAGCACTGTCGTTCAAAACAGCAACCCTGTTGTAATACCACTTATTGTGTACATATGTCTTGTTTTAATTTAAAAATATTTAGCCAAAAGCATAAATGGGGGTAATTTTGTTGAACCCAAGTTGTGCTTGCTTATGCCAGTGGTCAACATGGTCCATTTTCTCATATTTATTTCCTTATTAAACTGGCTAGCTTGTTTTTAACAATAGTGCATTAATGTGCTTTGTGTCATTTAACAAAGCAATGGGCCACATTCTCATTTACATAAAAACCCCATTGTATTGCTGATGTGAAGGTAATTAACGCCCACCTTAAGTCCCCTTTACATGGCCAGAGTAGTGGGAAGGGGTTTTAGAGTACATGAGAATCAGGCCCTGTGTTTGGCATACATTATCCCTCACACATGCCTACAGGGAATAAATAAAAGCAATTCATAGTTGAAAATTATAGCAATGCAGAAGTTTTACAGGTATTAACTAAAGGGTCAGAAGTATAATCTTTTGGTAACTCACAGAATGAGGAACCAGGATGAAGTCATTAGCAAAACACCCACTGACTTCACTAGAGCTAGGATTTTACCACAGGTGATTTAATTTCTAATTTTAACTCTACTTCAAAAGTTGGAGCCCCAACCGTTTGACACCTCTCATCTGATATCTCTGTGTAGTAGGGCACTTTCAATGCCAATGAGATCACACCCTCAGAGCACAGGGTGTTCAGGTGTTTCACAGAACTAGACTATTGGGAAATTCAGAGTGTAGCTTTTGCTGCACTCTTGCAGGAGCATTTGCTGTATGTTTCACACATACAGAATGGGAAGTGACTGTCTAGGAAGGAGTCCTGCAGAAAGAGATCTAGGGGTCAAGCTTAGAGGCATAGTGAGGGGGGAGCAGAGGAGGCAGTTGCCCCCAGGCATCACGCTAGGGGGGGCGCCAGGCTGGGCTGCGGGGGCAGAGAGGTGCCAGGAGTGGGGAAACCAGGAGCCCTGAAATGACCTCCCCTGGTCCAAAAAATCCCTCATCTGGTACCGTCAGGTCCAGAGGGTGCCAGACCAGGGAGATCCAAGTTCTACCCAAGTCCCCTCCTTGCATCTTCTCTCCTAGCCAGATACCCTACCCCCAAACTGCCCTGGCTCCCTCCCCCTGGCCAGACACCCTACATCCAGCCTGCTTCTGCACCCTACCTACCACCCAGACCTTGCCCCCTTCTGCCCCCCACCTCCCTCCCAGATCCTGCACCTCATCCCTATCCCGCTCATGGGCAGCCCTCTCTCACACACTGAACCTACATTAGTCCCCACTTTAGAACCTAAGGGGTCCATAAAATTCATCAGAAAAGCAAATCTAGCCTAAGGAAAGCCCTGAATCTCAGTCCTTCCTGTCCCTTCCCCTCGCCCCTTGGGGCTGGAATGCCAGAGGAGTGAGGTGTCTCAGTGGGGGCCACCTAAGTGAGGGTTGGGGTTTTGGGAGGAGTGTTTTTGTTTCTCACTTGTGTGGTTCCCATCGGATTTTTCTGTGAATTAGTGGCCCCTGATCCAAAAAAGGTTGCCTACTCCTGCGATAAGTAAAGAAATCATTGAAACCTTTTGTATTGGACATAAATTAATATTTTACTTTATTTAAAATTAAGTTTAATAAACTAACATGAGAGTTAACATTTAAACTGTTTAATAATTGAAATTAAACCATTCTCCCCAGCTGCAGCACTAGCAAAATGGCTTGGGCATAATTGTGTAATTAAAGGTGAGTTTCCATTAGCAACTGGAGGTCTGCGGAAACATTTACATTGAGACTCATGGTCCACAGACCAAAAAGCTTGAGAACCACTGAAATAGAGGCACCACTGGCCTCTCCCCCCAAGAGACCGCTGCAGGATCCCTGCTGCTCCACAAGAGCCCATAGAGAGATCAGGTCTGTTACCATGGAGGCAAATTACCATGTTACTCCAGTGTAGATAACAGACAGACTCTTTGTGAGTCTTCCTCATCCAAGCAGTTGATTTAAACAGCATGGTAAGATGCCACATGAAAACACTTGGTGCACCCACAGAGAGGCAGGACATATTGTCTCTCCAGAGAGGGTTGTCATGACATGTGTCTCTGGGGGTATGTCTATACTAAAAAGTTAGTTCGAATTAACTTTAATAGGTGCTACACTAGTGCTCCGCTAGTTCGAATTTAATTCAAACTAGCGGAGCGCTTAGTTCGAACTAGGAAAACCTCATTTTACGAGGATTAAGCCTAGTTCGAACTAGCTAGTTCGAATTAAGGGGTGTGTAGCCCCTTAATTCGAACTAGTGGGAGGCTAGCCCTCCCCAGGTTTCCCTGGTGGCCACTCTGGGGTAAGGGGCACGGGCTGGCTACGGTGCCCGTGCCAGGTGCAAGCCTGCCAGCACCCAGCCAGCAGACCCTGCACCTGGCACGGATCGAGCCACCCACCCGATGCCCCCCAGTCCTCCCCCTCTTCCCGGGACCAGGCTGGCGGCTCCCAGGAGCTTGCCCGGGACCGCAAGAGGCGGGCACCCACCTGGGCTAGTGCAGACATCGTGGACCTCGACCACGATCTCTGCACTAGGCACAGGACAGTGGCCGGCTAGGGCAGGAGAGCTGCCAGCCTGGCCACCCAGGAGCAGGTTTGCATGAAAATCCAGGTGGTCCACTGAGACCCCCGACCCTGAGCCCTGAGCTTACAATGGCCGTACTGGGTCAGACCAAAGGTCCATCTAGCCCAGTAGCCTGTCTGCCGACAGTGGCCAACCCTAGGGACCCTGGAGGGGATGGACCAAAGACAGTGACCAAGCCATTTGTCTCATGCCATCCCTCTCCAGCCTTCCACAAACCTTGGGCAGGTACTCCACTCCTACCCCCTGGCTAATAGCACTCCATGGACCCAACCTCCATGACTTGATCTCACTTCCCTTTAAACTCTGTTCTAGTTCTAGCCTTCACAGCCTCCTGCAGCAAGGAGTTCCACAGGTTGACTCTTTGCTTTGTGAAGAACAACTTTCTGTTACTACTTTGAAGCCTGCTACCCATTCCTTTCCTTTGGTGTCCTCTAGTCCTTCTTTATGGGAACTAATGAAGAACTTTTCTGTATGCACCGTCTCCACCCAACTCCTGCTTTTAGAGACCTCTATCCTGTCCCCCCTCCGTCTCCTCTTTTCTAAGCTGAAAAGTCCCAGTCTCTTTAGCCTCTCTTCATATGGGACCTGTTCCCAACCCCTGATCATTTTAGTTGCCCTCCCCTCTCCCAACCTCTCTCTTCCCCTCTCCCACCTCCTTTTCCCAGTCTCCCCCATTTGTGTTCAATAAAGACAGATTCCATTTTGGAAGACACGTTATCTTTATTTTGTACATCAAGAAGAGGGGCTAGGGAAGGGTAAGTGGAAGGAGGTGAGGGAGGAATGGGGCACGCGCCCCCGATGGGGAGGACTGGGCTGGCTCTGTGGGCTTCTGGGGGTGGAACCTCTCCTGCAGCCCCCCGATTGCCCCCTCTCCCCAGATGGCAGCCTGCGGCAAGTGCAGCCGGGCTGATGGCCAAGTGCTGTGATGTGCCCAGTGTGGGTAGTCCGGGCACTCCAAGCCAGGACTGCTTTGCAAGCGGGACACCCCTGAGAACTGTCTGTCCGGGGTGGGGGTCGGGTCCCTTTAAGCACAGCCCTCGGCTAGCCTGAGACAGCATCTCCACGCTCTAAGTCCTCCTCTGATGCCCTGCCGGCACTGCTTCCGGCCATCCTTAAGCCTGGTTCAGGGTCCACTTAATGTGGACATGCTAGTTCGAATTTGCAAAATGTTTTTTAGTCTGGATCCGTTAGTTCGAATTAACTAATTCGAACTAAGTTAGTTCGAATTAACGTTGTAGTGTAGACGTACCCTGGGTGAACAAGACCCTTTGTGAGCTCTGTGAAGAGGTAAGATGTTTTGACTTCCAGCTTCAAGGGATTTGTTCTGTCTTTGGGGTGCCCGTTGCTTTGACCTGAATTAGCTGTGACAACGCATTTCTGTGTTATTCTGACACATAAAGTGTAACCTGTGCTGAAGACCCCACATTCAGTGAGAGAAAGTGCTGCTGTCAGAAAAAGTAAATTCAGTCTCTCCAATTTTCTTCAAAGATCACCTCTACCAGGCAGTGGGGCTTTTACTGATTGGTCCCTTATATGTTTGAAGGGTGACTAAATGCTATCTGGATCTTTTTGGGTCATATCAACAGATTGTTTTGGGCTCAATCTTAGATTAAATTGTATTAGGTTGGGAAGTGGTCTTATTTGGCAATTATTATTCGGTATTATTTACTTAATATACACATTGCCATCTTGGTATTGACATATACGTTTATCAGTACCTTTACATATAAAATAGCCCAGCCTCACTGACCTCCATGGGCAATGTACCTTGTAAGGAGTGATGGGGAAGTAGTTTAAACAAACGTTGCAATTGCAGAAAAAATTTTGTGTGTCTGAAAACTGTAGGTACTGGGGGTCCCTTTTTTTAAAGGGATACTTAATAAAAAAAAATGTTGAGAAACACTGTTGTAAGCCATTCCTTTTGGCCTCCCTGTTTCCTTTCTCCTTTGACAAGTTGGTCAGGTAGCAGTTTTGGTAAAAATATATCAGACGTGCATGCAATGCCTGCTCTACCTCAGCTGGTGCTGGAGAATCTGGGCCTCAATTTTAAAGAAGTTGGCCTTATTGAGGTGATCAATCCTCCCACATTTTATTGTGGATTTTCCAAAGAAAATGCTGTTGTTTTCTATAGGTCACCCACATTTCCCAGTCATGGCAGAAACCTGGGATTAACATGGCTTTCTCAACTAAAATCTTATACATGTTCAGAAGTTGTGATTGTGAATATCTGGCGAGGCAGTCTGCCAAAGGCAAGGCTGGCCTTGAATCTTGATATCTATGGCTTCAGTTGAATGGCTTGTGTGAAATTTGGAAGAGCAGCTCAGAGAGACTTCTCTCCTTTACTTAAGGATATAATCTCACAGCAGCCTGAAGGAAAAAGTCCTTGTGGCAGACTGAAAGCCTCGCCTGCAGTGTATCTTCAGCCTTAGGCTACTTATTGCTTCAAGAAAGCGAGGGCGATTCTTGTGTTGTGTGTTAGTTTTATTTAAAAGTTTTTTCTGAGTGTTATTTTAACAGGTAAGTTAATCTCTTAGGGTATGTCTACACTACAAAGTTAATTCGAACTAATGGATGTTAGTTCAAATTAACTTTGATAGGCGCTACACTACCGCTCCGCTAGTTCAAACTTAATTCGAACTAGCGGAGCGCTTAGTTCGAACTAGGTAAACCTCATTTCACGAGGACTAACGCCTACTTCGAACTTACTAGTTCGAATTAAGGGCTGTGTAGCCCTTTAGTTCGAACTAGTGGGAGGCTAGCCCTTCCCAGCTTGCCCTGGTGGCAACTCTGGCCAACACCAGGCAAACTCGTCTGCCCCCCTCCCGGCCCCGGAGCCCTTAAAGGGCCACGGGCTGGCTACAGTGTTTGTGCCAGTTGCAAGGCTGCCAGCACCGTGCCAGCAGACCCTGCACCTGACACCCCATGAACCAGCCACCTGATGCCCCCCAGCCCTCCCCCTCTTCCTGGGACCAGGCTGGTGGCTCCCAGGAGCCTGCCTGGGGCCGCAAGAGGAGGGCGCCCACGTGGTCTAGTGCGGAGATCGTGGACCTCATCCAGGTTTGGGGGGAAACCTCCAATGTCCACGATCTCCGCACTAGCCACAGGAACGCGGCCGTCTACGGCCGCATGGTTGCCAGCCTGGCCACCAGGGGCCACCAGCGCAGCAGGGAGCAGGTCCGCTGCAAAATAAAGGACTTGCGGCAGTCCTACTCCTGGGCCTGCCAGCCAGGGGCCGACCCACATTAATGTCCGTGAACTGTCCCCGGTGGTCACACACAGCCTGCAGGATCACGGAGAAGTGCCCCTTGCGGTTGACGTACCGGGAGGCCTGGTGTTCCGGGGCACAGATGGGGATGTGCGTCCCGTCGATGGCCCCCCCACCGTTGGGGAAGCCCAGGGCGCCGAAGCCCCAGATGACGGCGTCCGGGTTGGTGAGGCGGACCACTCTGCGGAGCAGCACCCGGTTGATGGCCCTGACCACTTGCGGAGAGACACAGCAAAGCGTGAATCAGTGGGGTGCCCGGTGGCTGGGAGTGTTCATGCCCTGGCAGTGCCCCGTACCCCACTCCCGGAAGCAACCCCCACGGGCGGCATATAGTATGGCCGGGAGAGACCGGTGCGGGGCACTTTCGCCTCCTCCCCCCTCCCTTTTTCCCTGGGGCGGCCCATCCCCTCCTTGCAGCCCGCCTCCCCCCCCGGTCCAGTGGCCGATGAGTGCCATACCTGCATAAGCACTGCTCCGATGGTGGATCTCCCCACGCCGAACTGGTTCCCGACGGATTGGTAGCTGTCCGGCGTGGAGAGATTCCAGAGGGCGATGGCCACACGCTTCTGGAGGGGGATGGCGGGCCTCATGCAAGTGTCCCTTCTGCGCAGGGCAGAGGCGAGCCACTCGCAGAGCTCCAGGAAGGTGTCCCTCCTCATCCTGAAATTCTGGGTCCACTGTCGGTCTTCCCAGCGCTCCAGGACGATGCGGTCCCACCAGTCACTGCTGGTGTCCAGACGCCAGACGCGGCAGGGCACGCCGGCATCCGGGCGCCGCCGCCGCTCCTCCATGGCCCCCAGGGCGGCCAGGCGGAGAGGCAGGGGGCTGACGTGCACCAGGTGGTGCCAGGCAGCCTCTAGCCATTGCTGGCAGGCTTGCAGCAGCAAGTCCAGAAAGTGCACCAGAAGGTGCAGGGCGAGCTCTGGCTCCATGTTGCCACCTGCGGCGGCCCCCCCGAAGGGAAGCACCGACACACACGGGCACAGAGACCAACGCTTTGCTGTCCCTCGGCAAGGTTGGCAAGCAAGCAGGAAAAGCTGAGAACCGGCTGTCCGGGGGGTCCCTTTAAGCACGAACCTCAGATAGCCTCAGACAGCAGCCACACAAAGCAACTACTGACCTGATGCCCTGCCAGAACTGGTTTCAGCTGCCCTTAAATGCGCCCCTGCGTCCAATCAGTGTGGACGCGCTAGTTCGAATTAGCAAAACGCTAATTCGAACTAGTTTTTAGTTCTAGATGCGTTAGTTCGAATTAGCTTAGTTCGAATTAACTAATTCGAACTAAGTTAGTTCGAACTAGCGCTGTAGTGTAGACATACCCTTACATTCACTGACGCAGCAAAGGAGGTGTGGGGAGGTAATTGCCCTTCTGCTCCCCCATTATACCTCCCCCTATCATACCTCTGCTCGCCTGCTCCTCCTCCATCCACCACCGCCTGCTGAAGCCTCCTCCCTGTCTCTGCACCCCCAGCCTGACCTTCCTCCTTCTTTAACAATGGGATAGCGCCCGTCCCAAATTGGAGAGGGTGGTCGAAGATAAGCTCCCCTCCCCCCGTCGGGCTCAGCTGTGCACCAGGTTCAGGGCCCTGTCATGCAGTGGCGAGAGGGTTGGAGTGGGGGCGCAAATTTTGCTTTTGCCCCCAGGCGCATAACACCCTTGCTACACCTCTGTGCAAGCTTAATATGAATCAACAGTGTGACACTGTTGCAAAAAAAGCAAACAAGTTACAGTGGGGGATGTCTAGGTTGGATATTAGGAAAAACTATGTCCCTAGGAGGGTGGTGAAGCACTGGAATGGGTAACCTAAGGAGGTGGTGGAGTCTCCATCCCTAGAGGTTTCTAAGTCTCAGCTTGACAACCTGGATTTAGTTGGGATTGGTCCTACTTTGGCCAGGTGGCTGGACTTGATGACTCCTGAGGTCTCTTCCAGCCCTAGGATTCTATGATTCTAAGACACGAGAAGTCATTCTTCTCCTCTGCTTTGTGCTGATTAGACCTCAACTGGAGTATTGTGTCCGGTTCTGGGCACCACATTTCAAGAAAAATGTAGAAAAATTAGAGAAGGTCCAGAAAAGAGCAACAAAAATTATTAAAATATGACCTATGAGGGAAGACTGAAAGAACTGGGCTTGTTTAGTTTAGAAAAGAGAAAACTAAGAGGGGACATGATAGCGGTTTTCAAGTATCTAAGGATATGTCTACACTACCCCGCTAGTTCGAACTAGCGGGGTAATGTATGCATACCGAACGTGCAAATGAAGCCCGGGATTTGAATTTCCCGGGCTTTATTTGCATAAGCCGGCCTGCGCCATTTTTAAATGCCGGCTTGTTCGAACCCCGTGCTGTGCGGCTACACGCGGCACGGGGTTCGAACAAGCTGGCATTTAAAAATGGCGCCGGCCGGCTTATGCAAATAAAGCCCGGGAAATTCAAATCCCGGGCTTCATTTGCACGTTCGGTATGCATACATTACCCCGCTAGTTCGAACTAGCGGGGTAGTGTAGACATACCCTAAAAGGGTGTTAGGAGGAAAGAGAAAAATTGTTCTCCTTTGCCTCTGAGGATAGGACAAGAAGCAATGGGCTTAAACTTCAGCAAGGGAGGTTTAGGTTGAACATTAGGAAAAACTTCCTATAAGTGTCGTTAAATACTGGAATTAAATTGCCTAGGGGGGTTGTGGAATCTCATTCTTGTTGTGCCTTTGTCCACTAGATTTAAGACCTGGTATTCTTCTTCCAGTTAAGGTAAAATATACAATGTAGCCAAATCATCTCTGAATTTTTATTTTTTTATAAGCTGAATAGATTAAGCTCTCACTGAAGGGAAGTGTTCCAGCCCTTCGGGGCTCTACTCTCTTGAAATTTTCATTACAAATACTGGTATCACAAAGGAAGTATATTTTCTAATAAGATATCTAAATATCTGTGAACTAGTTAAAACCAGAGATAGGCCCATGGCACAGAATAGGGCTCTTGGTCTGAATTCTTCACCATGTTTGGTAAGGGGAAAGGGCTCAGCTCTATGTTTTTGATTCAAACAGGTCTAGAGATAAGGGACAGTTGGGCAATTTGGATTCCATTCAGGGGAGTTCAGCTCTGGGATTCTGGTTCAGACCTAATTCTAGTGAAAGCTTTTGTGCCATAAAACATACATTACCTTAGAAAATAAGTATTCAAAATAATATTGTGAGCCAATTAGTACTTACAAAGTTTTGATAGATTCTGTACAATATATGTCCTGATTCAGACTTTGACAAGGTGGTTTGCCAATGGCATGTCTAGCGTGGGAATAAAACAGCAAATAACACTTCCCATGTCACACTTGCCAATATCTAACTTAAATTCATCCTGAAAAAACAGACGGAATCTTATAGTCTGGCTTCTGGATCGATTCTGTAGCTGTTTTAGATTTATGTTGGTCAGTGCTACAGTTCCACTTAAAATCTAGTGTCTTCATAAATCTGCTTTCAAAATAAAGCTGTGGTGATGAAGACAACACAAAAATGCTTCTCTATCCTCGGCTTTAATATTTTATGCTTCTGATTTGTATTTAACTTACACTTTTTTTCCTTTTGACTAGCCATATTCCTTCTGTAGAGATGATAAAACCGCCTCCTGAATGACTTAATCCAGTGCATTTAACCCAGGCTTGGTTGAGGTTGAAATAGCTGTCCTTGGTGGTTTTGAGGTCTTACACAATGGAAAGAATTTTTTGCATGTGAAGTCATGTTTTTCATAAAATTACAAATTCTTGTATATAAGAGAAACAGGTGTTTTTTAAACATTGGAAGAACTTGCAAACCTCTTAGAGATACAACAGCCTTTAAATAGCTTATATAACTTAGCAGTATCTTAGGCAGTTAGCATTCCCCAATGGGGAGTCTGCCATAGCCAGGATCAGTCAAGTATAGAGAGTCTCAGCCATGACCCAGTACCTCGGCCATATCTCTCATGATGGCAGGGACGAGGGAAGATGGCATGAAACCTCTGACTCTGAAGTGTCACTGTAGCATGTGTGATCCTCTGGAGCTGGTTAGACTGGTCTTAAAGGGAGCTTTGTGCTAGAACAATTATTCTCAAAGTGGGCCATAGGCAAATTTTTTGAATGCTGCTAGCGGGCCTGTGCCACTTTGTTTACAGACCCTTTAAGTAGCCACAGAACCTCACAGCTCCCATTGGCTGGAAACAGCAAACCACAGCCAATGGGAGCCATGGGAAGCAGCAGCCCAAGCCACACTGCTTCCCGCTGTGCCCCCAGACTGGAAATGGTGAATGAGAGCCAATGGGAGCCGTGAGGCTCTGTGGCTATGGACCCTTTAGGTAAACAAAGTGTCTTGTGCCATAGAACGCTTTGAGGAGCACTGGGCTAGAGGGTTAGTGCCAAGCAGCTGTGGCACAACTATGGGTAGGGGAGATTGTTATGTGAATTACTATTCTGGCATCTTACATCTTTGAGCCTTAGGACAGTACTTCTTCCAGATTTTCACTAAAACCTCTGTGTGCGCTAACCACTGGTGATTCTGAACTGCTCATCTGACTCTTGTCCCCTTCAGCTAGCATCTGAGAGCTCCAGCTGCTTTCCAAAAGGAGAATAAATCCATGCACTTTTCGGAGGCCTGGAAACAAGATTTGGAAAAAGACAATTAATACACAATTAAAATTAAATCTTCTAGAAGTAATAAACCAGCTGTTGTGTGCTTGACTCCAAATACTTGTACCCAAAAGTACCATGAGTCAATTTTAAAGGGTTAAAAAAAGAAACAACCCTCCTCCCCCAAGCCCAGACTTATTAGGAATACAGGAACACAACACAGCATCAGGCTTTTATAAAACATTTGCTCTAGCCTGAGGACAACTCTGCCAAGATTCAGCTTGGAAAAAATTGTAAAGTATGTGCTTATTTAACTCCCTGAACAGGAAGTAAACTTGGAATTGCTGACTCACCCTTAAATAGAGTTTTGCAAACAATACATACTCCATATTGCAGTTTAAAGAAAAGACCTTATAAATCAACAGGCATAAACAACAGAGCATGCAAAATAGTCAAGCATCCTTAACCTTTTATCATAAGTTAATTTTTTCTCTCAGTATGTGTACACAGTTACTGTTGCCAACAACAGCTGTATCTCCAGTTAAAATACCAAGAATTTGAAACCACAATAGTACTTGCTTGTAAATCAGCGGGATTTGCCACACATGACACATGTTCCAGTCCATTGTCACACACAGTTCTCCGTAGGAAATTGGGTGCTGAGGAGGACATGCTTGTATGATGATACATGCCTTGTTAGGAGATGTATACAAAGCCTCCGCTTTCTATTAAATACAAATCAAAATAACTTGAAACCTGAGCTAACAAACCACATTACATAATTCTTACAGTTTGAGAAGCCCCAGCTGCTCTGACTGAAACCCTATAATCCCAGGACCTGACTTACCTGGAAGAAGGCGTTGCCTGTGGATACCCATGCTTTTGACATGACTAATCTTGCACGTAGGATGGTCCCTCTGGAAGAAAAATTCTTCATCACTGCCTCATGATTTGGGATCTTATGCCCCTTCCATTTTTATATGTTCCAGTTTTTGAGGGACAATCATGTAATCCATTTGATGGTCATTTCTCAGTAAAGTTCTCCATTTAACTGATGTGCAAACATATCCTGTAGCCCTCTGATTTTTCAGATTACACACAATGTACAGATGTTTCCATAACTTTCAGAGTTCACTTTACATCAATATTTCAGGCAGAGCTGGGTATGGGCCTGCTAATCTCCCATATAATAAAATCAAAATAGGGGAGAGCATTGTGCACAACTGCATCTGAATGAAGATCGTGTCCTTCTTGTCTATTTCAACTTCAAATGCTGAAAATGCAGCTGCCATAGACAGTGACTTACTCTTCGCTCTCTTTATTAAGGAGACTTTATATTTGCCTTTTTTTTCTTAATATGATTGCGTATTGGGATTTTTTTCCTAGACTGAACATGTTTAGCTTCTTGTGTGTGTAAAAACATACCAGGTCATTTTAAAACATTTTTGTTTGGGAGCTCATTATTTCAGCTGAGATTTTACTATACAAAAGGGTCAAAATACTGTAATTTTATTAATAGAAATGGAAACTAGCAGAATAAGCCCAAAGGATCTAGTACACTCAGATACTTTTCCACTATTTTTAAACTGTTAGGGTGTGTCTAGACTACAGGCTTTTGTCGACAGAGCCTCAAAGACCGTTTAATTCTGTCGACAAAGCAAGCCGTTTTGTTGACATGAGAGTGTAGACGCAAAGGACAGTGCAGATGCAATAACGCCTTCGGTCGACAGAACTCTGTCGACAAAAAGCGTTATTCTTCGTAGAATGAGGTTTACCGCCATCGACAAAACTGCCGAGTTCTGTCAACATTATGTTGCCAGAATTCGGCAGTAGTGTAGATGCAGGTATAGTTTTGTCGACAAAAGTCCACTTTTGTTGACAAAACCCTGTAGTCTAGACACACCCTTAATTTCTTAAACTTTAAAAGGCCACTTATTTTAGAATTATGTGTAATAAACTACCTTGCCTTTGTTACTTGACAACCCAGATATTTAACACTTTATCTAGCGGGTGGGGTTTCTCGTTGTTGTTTGTCTTTAAGTTTGGACACTGATCACTTTCACCTCTTTGATCAATTTCATTTCCTAGTTTTCATGAGTTCAGAATGCTGTTTTGGCTTGGATTATAATCATTTTAAAGAAACTGTGTCTATTTTAGGGTCTTTATGTGAAAGATTTTCTCCTTTTTGTTTCGTTTTACTTCTGTAGAATCTTGTTCCTACAGCTCAAACTTTGTTGGTATTATATCTCACAAATGTTCATAGGTTTTTTGTTTGTTAACTTTAAGGGTGTGGTTGGATTTAGGGCTTCTCTAAATAGCATGGAAACTAAGAGGATATTTGCCAGCAATTATAATATTTTTAAGTAGGTCAAATTTAGGCAATTTCATTTATGCACTATTGTGAAATATCCAGTAATAATAGTAATTATGGTACAGCATGGAAGTTAATTAATGCTGCATACTGTTTATTGGACACCAGTACTAAAAGATTTCCAGATTTATCACTTTATAACTTCCAAAAACCTAGTCTGAGATATACACTGTTTGGGCTCCTCAAATTAAGTAACTGAATTTCCCAGAATTTCTGTTCTTTGTGATCATAACTGTCTTCTCATATTGGATTTTTCAATTAACAGAAACACTAGTTAAATGTTGGTATAATTTTAGTGTCTATAGTGTTTAGATTTATGCACTAATCTCATTTTCTTTTAAATGCCTTACTTTCCTGTATTCAGTTGCTGATCTGATTTAATTCCTGGTTTTCTGATTTAGTAAATCTAGTTCTCATCTGGACCAAACAATGCTGGTCTAACCCTCTAACCACA
This sequence comes from Pelodiscus sinensis, assembly GCF_049634645.1. NCBI lineage: Eukaryota > Metazoa > Chordata > Testudines > Trionychidae > Pelodiscus > Pelodiscus sinensis. Next base: position 106,082,906 of record NC_134714.1, read on the forward strand.
TGCAAAGGCACTTGCATGGGTTTTGTGGTTTTGGGGAGGTAGTTCCATATTTCATGAAACCATCCATTTTTCCCCCAAAGATGCAATGGGCTGTTCTGTAAATATCTGAACTCCGTAGTATCTTATGTAACAGTGCCTTGTGAAAGTTTCCCGGCACAGTTTAGTTGGGAACAAACAATCCTTGTGCCATTCCATTTCTTGTTTTCAATTTGTACCAGAATTATTTCTTCAAACATTGAAATATGAAGATAATTCCTCATTTTCACAAGGGTCTAATCCCACACTTTTTTTTTTGCCTCCTTTCAGTACACTTTGTTCCATTAACATTATAGCTCTCTAGAGTATTCTCTACTTAGTGAGTTTCCTTTCTCTTTGAATGGTTGTAATACAGAGTCCATTCTTGGTACACACATGCCATGTATGAGACTGGATAGCCGGAATACTCCATCTCTGTTGGGGCCAGGGTTTGGCCCTGGATGGCCTTCCCACCCCACTCCATGGAGGGCATATAGGGTTAAGTGGTACCCAACCATTCTTCAATTCTCCCTTACAGTCTGTGCCAACAAGATGCAACTCCTACAGAGTCTGCTGGCTCTGGATGCTGTCTGATTTTACTTGTATGTAATAGGTGTTTGATTTGAGTGTAAGTTGCTCAGTTTGTTTTACACCTAGTGGGATGGGCCTTAACTCAGCTCTTTCCCAAATGTGACACTTGGATGCCCATTAAGAGTACAAGAGCCAGCTTTGTCTGAGAGAAGGACCTATCTGAGTGATGTTCCATCTGTCATTCTTACTCCAAGTGCACCCAGCAAGTGAGCGAGGGAAGCCTGAAGTGTTCTCTGTTAGAAAGTCACTGCAAGTCTTTGCAGACTTGGAGAGGGGAGCTATTCCAGCGCCTCAGAATCTGACAGTTGCTCTCAGTGCCCTGGAGAGCCATGATTCCACTCAGTGGACATGGGGAGCTCAAAGAGCTGATAGAACTGATGGAAGAAAAGATCCGAGGACTGGAGATGCAGGTGGAAACTCTGGTCGAGTTTAGAAGGGGGTTTGAGTAGATGATGGATCAAAGGCATGACGTGGCTGAAGGGGAAAGTTTAGATATGCAGATGGAAGCAGGATCAAGATCCTCAGAAGAGGGACTGCTGGGCGAAGAAAATGGACAGTGGAAGCATGTGACTAAGAGAACCAGGCAGAGGAAAAGATGGGTCAGTGAAGGAAAAATAGAGCTCAAGAACAGGTATGTGGAGTTGGAGAATGAGGGTATGTCTACACTACAGCGCTAGTTCGAACTAACTTAGTTCAAATTAGTTAATTCGAACTAAGCTAATTCGAACTAACGCGTCTAGAACTAAAAACTAGTTCGAATTAGCGTTTTGCTAATTCGAACTAGCAAGTCCACATTGAGTGGACTCTGAACAGGGCTTAAGGATGGCCGGAAGCAGTGCCGGCAGGGCATCAGAGGAGGACTTAGAGCGTGGAGATGCTGTCTCAGGCTAGCCGAGGGCTGCGCTTAAAGGGTCCCGACCCCCACCCCGGACACACAGTTCTAAGGGGTGCCCCGCTTGCAAAGAAGTTCTGGCTTGGAGTGCCCGGAGTACCCACACTGGGCACATCACACCACTCGGCCATCAGCCCGGCTGCACTTGCCGCAGGCTGCCATCTGGGGAGAGGGGGTAATTGGGGGGGCTGCAGGAGAGCTTCCACCCCCAGAAGCCCGCAGAGCCAGCCCAGTCCTCCCCATCGGGGGCTCGTACCCCATTCCTCCCTCACCTCCTTCCACTTACCCTTCCCTAGCCCCCCTTCTTATTGATGTACAAAATAAAGATAACGTTTCTTCCAACATTGACTCTGTCTTTATTGAAAAAAACTGGGGGAGACTGGGAAAAGGAGGTGGGAGAGGGGAAGAGAAAGGCTGGGAGAATGGAGGGCAACTAAAATGATCAGGGGTTGGGAACAGGTCCCAGATGAAGAGAGGCTACAGAGACTGGGACTGTTCAGCTTAGAAAAGAGGAGACGGAGGGGGGACAGGATAGAGGTCTCTAAAAGCAGGGGTTGGGTGGAGAGGGTGCATTCAGAAAAGTTCTTCCTGAGTTCCCATAAAGAAGGACTAGAGGACACCAAAGGAAAGGAATGGGTAGCAGGCTTCAAACTAGTAACAGAAAGTTGTTCTTCACAAAGCAAATAGTTAACCTGCGGAACTCCTTGCTGCAGGAGGCTGTGAAGGCTACAACTAGAACAGAGTTTAAAGGGAAGTGAGATCAAGTCATGGAGGTTGGGTCCATGGAGTGCTATTAGCCAGGGGGTAGGAGTGGTGTCCCTGCCCAAAGTTTGTGGAAGGCTGGAGAGGGATGGCATGAGACAAATGGCTTGGTCACTGTCTTTGGTCCATCCCCTCCAGGGTCCCTAGGGTTGGCCGCTGTTGGCAGACAGGCTACTGGGCTAGATGGACCTTTGGTCTGACTCAGGACGGCCATTGTAAGCTCAGGGCTCAGTGTCGGGGGTCTCAGTGGACCCCCTTGATTTTCATGCACACCTGCTCCTGGGTGGCTAGGCTGGCAGCTCTCCTGCCCTAGATGGCCACTTTCCTGTGCCTAGTGCGGAGATCGTGGACGAGGTCCACGATGTCCGCACTAGCCCAGGTGGGTGCCCGCCTCTTGCGGTCCAGGGCAAGCTCCCGGGAGCCGCCAGCCTGGTCCCGGCAAGAGGGGGTGGGCTGGGGGGCATCGGGTGGGTGGCTCTGTGCCGTGCCAGGTGCAGGGTCTGCTAGCTGGGTGCTGGCAGGCTTGTACCTGGCACGGGCACCGTAGCCAGCCCGTGCCCCTTTAAGGAGTCCGGGGCCGGGAGGGGGGCATAGAGTTTCCCTGGTGTTGGCCAGAGTGGCCACCAGGGAAAACTGGGGAGGGCTAGCCTCCCACTAGTTTGAACTAAAGGGCTACACAGCCCTTAGTTCGAACTAGCTAGTTCGAACTAGGCGTTAGTCCTCATAAAATGAGGTTTACCTAGTTCGAACTAAGCGCTCCGCTAGTTCGATTCAAATTCGAACTAGCGGAGCGCTAGTGTAGCACCTATTAAAGTTAGTTCGAACTAACTTCCGTTAGTTCGAACTAACTTTGTAGTGTAGACATACCCTGAAGAAGGGATACGGCAGATAGATAATGAAGATGGAAGGGTAAGGAAGAAGAGAAGAGTGGCTAGTCCCATAGATAAAGGAGAAGAGTTAATGGAGACAAAACCAATAATGAGCATCAGGAAGATACAGGATGGGTTAAAGAGGATTACAAGGGAAAACAGGAATGGCAAGGACTTGCAGCCAGAGGAAGCAAGAGATAGACCAGAGAATCGCACTGTCACTAGGAAAAGGAAGGTGTACGTGATTGGGGACTCTTATTGAGAAGAATAGATAGGCCTGTAACCAGAGCTGATCCAGAGAATAGAAGGGTATGCTATCTGCCAGGTGCTAATATACGGGATGTGGAACTGAGGTTGAAGAGGATTATTAAGGGAGCAGGAAGGATCCTACATTGATCCTACATTGATCAGCCTTCATGTAGGAACAAATGATACAGCTAGATTCTCTCTGGAACGAATTAAGGGAGACTATGCTAGTCTTGGGAGGACGCTCAAGGAAATTGAGGCTCAGATGATCTTTAGTGGGATTCTGCCTCTTCCCAGAGAAGGGCAACTAAGATGTGACAGGATTATGATGATCAATAGATGGCTTAGGCAGTGGTGCTATAAGGAGGGCTTTGGGATGTATGGTCACTGGGAGGTATTTATGGACAGAGGACTGTTCTCTCAGGATGGACTTCACCTAAGTAGGGAGGGAAATGGACTTCTAGGATGGAGGCTGGCTCAACTGATTAAGAGGGCTTTAAACTAGGAATTTGGCGGAGATGGTTGGGAGATATCCAGGTAATCTCTACGCCGGATTTTAACACTGAAAGGGAGGAAAATGAAGTAAGAAAGGATATAGCTGGGGGTAGGAGAATGTACATGAGGAAGGGTAGGGTGGATACTAGTCTAATAGGTCATATTGGAGGTATAACATCTGTGCCAAATTGGGTAAAGAATGTGAGTGAGGCCAAATAGCAAAAATTAAGATGTTTGTACACCAATGCGAGGAGCCTAGGTAACAAAATGGAGGAACTAGAGCTATTGGTCCAGGAAATGAAACCAGATATTATAGGAATAACAGAAACATGGTGGAATACTAGGTATGACTGTGCTATTTAGGAAAGACAGAAATAAGGGTAAAGGTGGTGGAGCCGTATATCAAAGATGAGGTAGATTGTAAAGAAATAAAGAGTGATGGAATGGAGAAGACAGAGTCTGTTTGGGCAAAAATCACATTGGGGAACAAAACTATCAGATCCGCCCCTGGGATCCGCCCGCTTGGGGTGTGTTATAGACCACCAGGATCCAATTTGGATATGGATAGAGACCTCTTTAATGTTTGCAATGAAGTAAATACTCATGGAAACTGCGTAATCATGGGAGATTTCAACTTTCCAGATATAGACTGGAGAACAAGTGCTAGTAATAATAATAGGGCTCAGATTTTCCTAGATGTGATAGCTGATGAATTCCTTCATCAAGCAGTTGCTGAACCAACAAGGGGTGGATGCTATTTTAGATTTGATTTTGGTGAGTAGCGAGGACCTCATAGATGAAATGGTTGTAGGGGACAACCATGGCTCGAGTGATCATGAGCTAATTCAGTTCAAGCTAAATGGAAGGATAAACAAAAATAAATCTGAGACTAGGGTTTTTTATTTCAAAAGGGCTAGCTTTAATAAATTAAGGAAATTAGGGTATGTCTACACTACCCCGCTAGTTCGAACTAGCGGGGGTAATGTAGTCATCCGCAGTTGCAAATGAAGCCCGGGATTTGTACATCAGGAGGAGTACAGCTAGTTCGGATTAGAAGCCTAATCCAAACTAGCTAGTCCGTGCCGCGTGTAGCCACGCGGCACGGGGTCCGAACTAGCCGGCATTTAAAAATGGCGCCGGCCGGCTTCATGCAAATGAAGCCCAGGAAATTCAAATCCCGGGCTTCATTTGCAATTGCGGATGACTACATTACCCCCGCTAGTTCGAACTAGAGGGGTAGTGTAGACATACCCAGAGTTAGGGAAGTTGATTGGACTAAAGAAATTATGGATCTTGAGGTGGAGGAGGCCTGGAATTATTTTAAGTTAAAGTTGCAGAAGCTGTCAGAAGCCTGTATCCCAAGAAAAGGGAAAAAATTTATAGGCAGGTGTGTTAGACCAAGCTGGATGAGCAAGCATCTCAGAGAGGTGATTAAGAAAAAGTAGAAAGCATATAAGGAGTGGAAGATGGGAGGGATCAGTAAAGAAAGCTACCTTTTTGAGGTTAGAGCATGTAGGGACAAAGTGAGACAGGCTAAAAGTCAGGGGGTATGTCTACACTACAGCGCTAATTTGAACTAACTTAGTTCGAATTAGTTAATTTGAACTAAGCTAATTCGAACTAACGCATCCAGACTAAAAAACTAGTTCGAATTAGCGTTTTGCTAATTCGAACTAGAATGTCCACATTAAGTGGACCCTTAGCCGGGATTAAGGATGGCCGGAAGCAGTGCCGGCAGGGCATCAGAGGAGGACTTAGAGCGTGGAGCTGATGTCCCAGGCTAGCCGAGGGCTGTGCTTAAAGGGACCCGACCCCCATCCCGGACAGACAGTTCTCAGGGGGGCCCCGTTTGCAAAGCAGTCCTGGCTTGGATTGTCCGGAGTACCCACACTGGGCACATCACACCACTCGGCCATCAGACCGGCTGCACTTGCCGCAGGCTGCCATCTGGGGAGAGGGGGCAATTGGGGGGCTTCAGGAGAGCTTCCACCCCCAGAAGCCCACAGAGCCAGCCCAGTCCTCCCCATCGGGAGCTCGTACCCCAATTCCTCCCTCAACTCCTTCCACTTACCCTTCCCTAGCCCCCCTTCCGGATGTACAAAATAAAGAAAATGTGTGTTCAAAAATAGAATCTGTCTTTATTGAACAAAACTGGGGGAGACTGGGAAAAGGAGGTGGGAGAGGGGAAGAGAGAGGGTGGGAGAGGGGAGAGCAACTAAAATGATCAGGGGTTTGGAACAGGTCCCATATGAAGAGAGGCTAAAGAGACTGGGACTTTTCAGCTTAGAAAAGAGGAGACGGAGGGGGGATAGGATAGAGGTCTATAAAAGCATGAGTGGGGTGGAGAGGGTGCATATAGAAAAGTTCTTCATTAGTTCCCATAATAGAAGGAGTAGAGGACACCAAAGGAAAGGAATGGGTAGCAGGCTTCAAACTAGTAACAGAAAGTTGTTCTTCACAAAGCAAAGAGTCAACCTGTGGAACTCCTTGCTGCAGGAGGCTGTGAAGGCTACAACTAGAACAGAGTTTAAAGAGAAGTGAGATAAAGTCATGGAGGTTGGGTCCATGGAGTGCTATTAGCCAGGGGGTAGGAGTGGTGTCCCTGCCCAAAGTTTGTGGAAGGCTGGAGAGGGATGGCACGAGACAAATGGCTTGGTCACTGTCTTCGGTCCATCCCGTCCAGGGTCCCTAGGGTTGGCCGCTGTCGGCAGACAGGCTACTGGGCTAGATGGAGCTTTGGTCTGACCCAGTATGGCCATTGTAAGCTCAGGGCTCAGGGTCGGGGGTCTCAGTGGACCACCTTGATTTTCATACACACCTGCTCCTGGGTGGCCAGGCTGGCAGCTCTCCTGCCCTAGATGGCCACTTTCCTGTGCCTAGTGCGGAGATCGTGGACGAGGTCCACGATGTCCGCACTAGACCAGGTGGGTGCCTGCCTCTTGCGGTCCCGGGCAAGCTCCCGGGAGCCGCCAGCCTGGTCCCGGGAAGAGGGGGAGGGCTGGGGGGCATCGGGTGGCTGGATCGAGCCGTGCCAGGTGCAGGGTCTGCTAGCTGGGTGCTGGCAGGCTTGCACCTGTCACGGGCACCGTAGCCAGCCCGTGCCCCTTTCAGGGGTCCGGGGCCAGGAGGGGGGCAATAGATTTTCCCTGGTGTTGGCCAGAGTGAGGAAAGCTGGGGAGGGCTAGCCTCCCACTAGTTCGAATTAAGGGGCTACAGACCCCTTAATTCGAACTAGTAAGTTCGAACTTGGCTTAGTCCTCGTAGAATGAGGTTTACCTAGTTCGAACTAAGCGCTCCGCTAGTTCGAATTAAGTTCAAACTAGCGGAGCGCTTGTGTAGCGCCTATCAAAGTTAATTCGAACTAACATCTGTTAGTTCGAATTAACTTTGTAGTGTAGACAAACCCAGGTAGAGTTGGACCTTGCAAACGGAATTAAAACCAATAGTAAAAGGTTTTATAGCCATATAAATAGGAAAAAAACAAAAAAACAAAAAGAAGAAGTAGGACCGCTAATTACTAAGGATGGAGTGGAGGTTAAGGATGATCTAGGAATGGCCCAATATCTAAACAAATACTTTGCTTCAGTCTTTAATGAGGCTAATGAAGAGCTTAGGGATAATGGTAACATAACAAATGGGACTAAGGATATGGAGGTAGATATTACCAGATCCGAGGTAAAAGCCAAACTTGAACAGCTTAATGGGAGTAAATCAGGGGGGCCCAGATAATCTTCATCCAAGAATATTAAAGGAACTGGCACATGAAATTGCAAGTCCATTAGCAAAAATTTTTAATAAATCTCTAAACTCAGGGGTTGTACCATTTGACTGGAGAATTGCTAATATAGTTCCTATTTTTAAGAAAGGGAAAAAAAGCGACCCGGGTAACAATAGGCCTGTTAGATTGACATCTGTAGTATGCAGGATCTTGGAAAAAATTTTGAAGGAGAAAGTAGTTAGAGACATTGAGTTTAATGGCAATTGGGACAAATTACAACATGGTTTTACAAAAGGTAGATCGTGCCAAACCAACCTGATCTCCTTCTTTGAGAAAGTAACAGATAAAGGAAATGCAGTGGATCCAATCTACCTCGACTTTAGTAAGGCATTTGATACAGTACCACATGGGGAATTATTGGTTAAATTGGAAAAGATAGGGATTAATATGAAAGTTGAGAGGTGAATAAGCAACTGGTTAAAGGGGAAACTACAGCGGGTCATATTGAAAGGTGAACTGTCAGGTTGGAGGAAGGTTACTAGCGGAGTTCCTCAGGGATCAGTTTTGGGGCCAATTTTATTTAATCTTTTTATCGCTGACCTTAGCACAAAAAGTGGAAGTGTCCTGATAAAATTTGCGGATGACACAAAGTTGGAAGGTATTGCCAATTCAGAAAAGGATCGGGATATCATACAGGAAGATCTGGATGATCTTGTAAATTGGAGTGATAGCAATAGGATGAAATTTAATAGTGAGAAGTGTAAGGTTATGCATTTAGGGATTAATAACAAGAATTTTAGTTATAAGCTGGGGACACATCAGTTGGAAGTAACGGAGGAGGAGAAGGCCTCCGAGTCCTGGTTGATTATAGGATGACTATGAGCCGCCACTGTGACATGGCCGTGAAAAAGGCTAATACGGTCTTGGGATGCATTAGGCGAGGTATTTCCAGTAGGGATAAGGAGGTGTTAGTGCCATTATACAAGGCATTGGTGAGACCCCATTTGGAATACTGTGTGCAGTTCTGGTTTCCCATGTTTAAGAAGGATGAATTCAAACTGGAACAGGTACAAAGAAGGGCCACTAGGATGATCCGAGGAATGGAAAACCTGTCTTATGAAAGGAGACTCAAGGAGCTTGGCTTGTTTACCTTAACCAAAAGAAGGCTGAGGGGGGACATGATTGAACTCTTTAAATATATTAGAAGGATAAATACCAGGGAGGGAGAGGAATTATTTAAGCTTAATACCAATGTGGACACAAGAACAAATGGATATAAGATGGCTAGTAGGAAGTTTAGACTTGAGATTAGATGAAGGTTTCTAACAATTAGGGGAGTGAAGTTCTGGAACAGCCTTCCAAGGGAAGTAGTGGGAGCAAAAGATCTATCTGGCTTCAAGATTAAACTAGATGGGTTTATGAAGGGGATGGTTTGAAATAACATGATCTTGGTAACTAATTGACCATCATCAGTGGTAAATAGGTCAATGGAGGGATGATAAGAGTTACTATAGAGAACTTTCTGGGTATCTGGCTGGTGAGTCTTGCCCACATGCTCAGGATTTAGCTGATCGCCGTATTTGGGGTCGGGAAGGAATTTTCCTCCGGGGTAGATTGGCAGAGGCCCTGGAGGTTTTTCGCCTTTCTCTGTAGCATGGGGTACAGATCACAGCTGGAGGATTCTCTGCATCTTGGGGTCTTTAAACTATTTGAAGGCTTCAATGTCTGAGATATACGTGAGAGGATTATTCTAGGAGGGGGTGGGTGAGATTCTGTGGCCTGCATTGTGCAGGGGGTCAGACTAGATGATCATACTGGTCCCTTCTGACCTTAAAGTCTATGAGTCTATGAGGTATGTCCCACAGTTTGGGGATCTCTGTTCTAAGTAGGTGCCTCTTCTCTGGAAAACCGTGTTGTGGTCACTACATCTTCATTAGCTTTGTCATCTCCTTGACAGCTCAAGTGTATTGCCACTTTAAACTAGTGAGGAACTCTGGGGCAAACAGTTGTCTTTTTAAAAAAAGATAAGGAAGGCATCACCCAAGCCAACATTCTCACTTCTTGCATCAGAAGGTATCTGCATCCACTCAGGGTAGGTCTACACCTAAGAGATGATTGACACTCCAGAGGTCAATCTTCTAGCATTCAAATTAGCAGGTGTACTTTGACCTTTGCGTTGAAGGCTAAGGGCAGCCTCTGCTGGTGTCTGGTATCCCTTCTTCTGTGAGGAGTAAGGGAAGCCGATAGGATTGTGTGCTCCCATTGGCCTCCAGCTGTGTGGACACTGCCAGGGCTCGACTTAAGGTAAGGTACCCTACTTCTGCCTGCCTGGTCTAATATAGACTAGGGATGTTAAATGTCTGTTAATTGAATAGTTGATTAACCTCATGAATTCTTATTGGTTAGTCAGCTAGTCTATGGTCCCCGGGCAGCCCCTGTCTGGAGGGGTCAGAGCTCCCAGACCCAGCACAAGCCGTAACTGAGCCAGGCTGCCTGCTCTCCTGGCTCCTAATCCACTTTAAATGCAGAGCAACAGCAGGGGTAGGTCCAGGACCAAGTACAAGCCAGGACTGAGCTGGGCTGCTGGCCAGCCTGCTAAAAAATGTACTGGCAAGGGCTGTGTGGGCGGGGGGGGGGGGGGAGAGATGCACGTACTCTATAGCATTAAGCTATACGTTTTTGCTCATCGGTTAATTGACTAGACTATTACATCTCTAGTGTAGACCAGGCCTCAGAGTGGTAAATTGATAGGGATAAATAGAAAATCATCCCTTTTGATTTTAAGAATTCGGAAGGAGTAAGGTAGGCATGTTGGTACCAAGTAGGAAGCCATGAACTCCTGACCTTTGCTCCTTAAGTGCCAGTGCTTCCTGTGGGACTTTAACAAACAGCGGAGCAACAATTTAAAATGTGTGCCCCTGCCCACTAGTTCTGGGTACCTCCCTATTAAATTACCCAATATGAAACAGTTAAGGCCTCATTTTTAGAGGTGAGTCCCTCAACTTCAGTTTGAAGTCATTATTATCTGCAGATGCTCAGCCTCTCTGCAAATTAGAGCTATAGGTTTCAAGTTGCATAGCCAAAAACTTGGTGATGCCCATCATTTGAAAATGAGGCCCAGAGGACTCAAGCCTCACAGTTTAAGTGTCTGCAAAGTGCAGTTAATGATACGTTTATCAGACATCACAAATCTGTTGTGAGGATAATCAGTTAATGTGTGTACAATAGTTCTCAAATGCATCTCACTAAAAATTGTTCCAACCAACAGGTACTGTCTCCCACTGCTATATAGTTTTGTGGTGGTGTGTTTTTTGTTGTTAATAAAATAAAGGAAAGAGTGGCTTTCTAGCACTATTAATACTCAGTATCGATGCACTGTGATTTCAGAATAAGTAGTATGTGGGGCAATGAGTCAGTTTCACCCCCTTGGGGTTCTGACAATATAATAATGAATTACTGTTATCCTGGCCAGGGGAATCTGCTACATAAGGAAACCTCATTTTTGTTGCTGACAAATATAAAAATAGCCCCAAAATAGCATGTCAGCAATATTTCTATTAAACGACTACAGCACTCACTTAGGATTTCTGGATTGTTTGCCTAACAGCTTTCAGGAACTTATATTTGCTTCAGATTGCAAATAGTATTTCTGTGTTACAGGCCACCATTCTCACAGGTACCTGTCTTTCAGTACAAGATGTACCTCCCATATCCAGAGCTCTCTGGTCCAACGTCCGTGGTCCAGCAAGGGCACAGATGTTGCTGGACCACTGTGCCCAGGAGACCAGGAGTGGGAGCTTGAAAGGCTGGTGAGTCCTGGCTGGGACAGGCAGCAGCTGTGGAGCCCTAGCCAGGCTAGGAATCCCCAGTGTCAGCAGGACTTGAGGGGTGGGGAGCCCTGCCCCAGCGGGGGAACCCCTCCCCAGTATCAGTGAGGTAAGGCAACAAACGGGGAGCCTCTGTCCAGGACAGGCAGCTGCTGGCTGGTCCTGGGCCAGGGAACCGTCTGGAGCAGGACTGGCCCCGGCAGTGGGGCCAGTGGCAGATGGGTGGCCCACTGGAGACCCCCAGCAGCAGTGGGGCCAGGCTTCCGGGGAGCCCCAGCTGGGGAATGTGGGGTATCCCTAATGGCAATGGGGCTGCGGTGGCCAGACAGCCCCAGCCTGAGAATCACTGGTGGGAGTGGGACCAGGCAGCAGCAGTGAAGCCTTGGCTGGAGAGCCCCAGTGAATCTCCAGCAGCAGTGGAGCTGGCAGCAGCCAGGTGGCCCGGCAGGGGAACCCTGGGGAACCTCCAGCATGACCATCAGCGGCCAGGCAGTCCTAGCTGGAATTCTGGGGAGCTTTGGTGGCAGCAAGTGGACAACAGGGGAAAGCCCCAGCCTTGGGAGCTCCAGGGATAGGAGGCCCTAGGGCAGTCAAGAGGGGAGCATGGCCCTCCCCTGGTCTGGCAAATTCCTGGTTTGGACCCCTCAAGTCCTGTGAGTGCCAGACCAGGGAGGTCCAACTTGTACTTATTGAGACTTCCATCCCTTAGGAAGAGCTGGGAAAACATCCTATAGATGATCAAACAGAAATGTCTTAACATCACAACATGGGTCAATGTGGTTTTTGCTTTTCCACTGTCATTGTTTTGACCATTTTTGAATGGCTGCTTTTGGAATTGTTTATCTCCCAATAGTCCTGTTAATAATGACCCTGTTTCACAATAAGTCATTCCCTGTTCAAACCAGTGCTTAAACATGCACTTGAAGTCAAACGTTTTGCTTAAATCTCAGTGACTTCAATTGGAGTTAATGCTTTGTGTTGTTCTGAATACAGATGTTTCCTGAATTGGTATCAGTATCAAGAACCGTTATCACTATGGACGTTTTTAAAAACCCATATCTGAGCAGTTAAAGCTCAGATAAGTGAAGGCAGATTTCATTTTTTTACAAGTTTTATGCCTCTCTTACTGAGAGAGTACATACTTGGTGTGGCACCTTCCAGAAATAAAGATTTATAACCCTCTGGTATGCATTGTTTACAGTAATGCTGAGAGGAGTAAATGATAAAGGGAGACATCTGCTTTATAAAGATTTTCTTTTTCAACAGAAATAATAATTACATTTGAATCTGTGTCTAAGCTACTTACAACGAATGTTCAAAATACACCCGAGCTGCAAATTTTGGATCCAGATTTAGACCCAAATTATTTCAACGTTCAGGACTGTTCAGTTTGAACCATTGTCAAAAGGAGGCAGCTGCAAAGTTCGGATCCAGATCCAAACTTTTGAAAAGGTCAGGCACATCTCATAGGAGCTATAATAAATACCATGATGCAGGACTGTTTCCTGGTAGAAGTCTTTTTTTGGATTTGAATATTAATGACTATGTAAGAGAAGTAAATTTTTACCTTCTTCTACTTGTTGTGTGTATACCGTTAGATTTCTCTTTAGTCCTTCGAAATAAGACCCTCTGTTTACTTTAAAGAAAAGGAAACTGGAAAACCCAATCTGGTTTCACATCTGTTGTTTGCCATCTTTTGTACTCTAATAGGTCTAGTAGTCTTCCCACACAAGAGCGAGGTGACAGTTCCAGGGCATAGTGATTTTGAAGTACAATTTGGCTATGTCCTTTGACTGGGCAGGTGATTCTCTCATTAAATTATTGTTAGTCTAGATGAGTCCAACCTTAGACTCTATGGGTGGTATTTTTCCTATTTGCTTGTTCATAGTTTAGCCCAGTATTTTTGGATTGGCTGAGAGTCAGCCTGCAGCTGCAATGGGCAGTTCAAAGAGTCACTAAACCAAAATAAAACATTAGTTTGTCCATTCATTCTTTTGTTACCAGGAACTTCCATTAATTTGACTTGGAAATCCCACTGAAACGTTCTCCAGTCAGTCTCAGGATTAAATGGTGGCCATTGGGATCTCTGCATGGACTTGGGAGTCTTTGGGTCACCAGACAATAACTAGAAGCTGGGAAGTGGGTGTCTAGAGGAAATTGACTTCATGCTTGGCAGAATCTTCATCTTTAAGGTCTTATTGATAGAATGCGAGTTGACACACCTGCTGTAGGACTGCTTTATTGGAATTTTGGATCAGGAGCTGGGGTTAATTTAAACCACTGAATAATAGAATAATAAAAAGTAAGAGAGACAGAATCACAAACATGTGTATAATGATTTATGCACCTTTTCATCCCCATTGAAAGGAAATGTATTGTGATTAATTTGCTGCAGATTTTCTCCTTTTGTTTGCGCTGACATTTTCCTTTTTTTGAAGACTTACAAACTGCTGTTTCTAGTTCTAATGTTCTATGTTTATGAAGATAAAACCAGTGTTAGAAACAATTATAGAGGAAATAGAAGAAGGTTACTGACAAAGAATATCATAGCCATTATTGAATTTGTCCCTGGATCTCAAGTGCTCTGTAGCTTTGAAAGGCAGAAGCATCACATTTCAGTGCACTTCTTTGTTCTTATAGAGCTCAGTGACCATTTTGCAGCCTTCTATGTGTTGCTGACAGGAAACCTAACAAAGACAAAGTGAAATCTTTAAATAAAATTCCCTTAAGGGATCTTAAATTGGAGGAGAAAGGGAACTTCTGGCTTCATGACTCACCTGTCTGTAAAGATGATCCAGCCCTGCACAGTCTGGTCCCAAATTCAAACGTTCAAGGGGTGGGAGGATTAAAGGGGAAGAAGTTTAAGAAGAGAGGATTGGTCCTGACTCTACATCCAGGAACTTGAATCCTGTGGGTGAACTAAGACAGGAAAAACAAGTTTCTACAATAGAACTTAAATCAACTTTTTGAGGTGGTTCTGAATTATTCAGATGGGGTTTTGTCTGGAAATTGGAAAAACCCAAAGTGGAAAAACCCAAAGTGGAATTTCCTTTTATTTCATGAGTCGGGTCCTCCAGGATTTCCAACCCAGATTTATACTTTCATAACTCTCATATGACGTGCATCAGCTTCACACAAGCATGTAAATTGTGGTGAGAGAAGGCTTTGCTTGCCCTGCACTGAGTTGAGGTAGAAGATGTTTTTTCCCGTTTGTTAATGAGTATCGGAGTTTGCGTGTGTATCAGTTTTGCCCACCACTTTCAGATGCACCAGCAGCCACTTGATCTTGGAACACGCCGATGTAGGCGGAGATCAGAGGCATCCACACAATCACTTACAATTAGGCTTACCTCCACCCTTAAGGAGAAAATTAATCTGTAACTGAAAGTCTCTGTGATGTATTTAAATGGTCTTGTCAATGACACTCTTGTTCACGTTTTGAGAAACTGCAACCATCTCCCCCTTTCACCTCGGCTCTCTGCTTCTTTCCCCCGAAGAGCAGAGTACTGCCATGTGCACACCAGTCTTAGAAACTGGAAGTGGCCAGTTCAATACAACTGAAGTAGAATTTGAGCCATTACTGGAATTCCAATCTAAGATTTTTCAAGAAAATAACACTATTGCTTGTCCTCTTGGGTCTGATGCTTGACAGGAAATGAGTTTGAAGGGTTCAGAGGCAGGTCACAGAACTCACTGCCAGCTTCTCTATGGACTCGAACACTGTGTTTTCAGAAATCGGATACATTTGCTTATTATTAAAGTCCTTTCTCCTCCCAGTCATTCCTAAAGCCAGGTTCCATCAGACATACCGCTAGCATTTTACATCTTTTCCTCTACACATTTTTCTCAATTGACACTTTTAATGACCTAAGACTCTAATCATGTGAAAAATGCTGTTTTGTAATTCAAGGCAGAGTGAACAATTGCAGTCTGTTTGTCATTTGTTTTTAAGCATTTATTTTGCTTGTCCCTAAAGCCCCACATGTGATAAAAAGGAAAACTGAACATTCCTAAAGCCTGAAATCTTAATTATGCAAGATATATTTTAACAGGAAATGCACATCTGATCTGGCTGACTAAAAGTTAATTTTGGTGGATGGACTGACCACTTCCATGCAGGATGTGAAATTTATTCCCAGGGCAATTTAAAAATAAAGCTTCTACTCTTCTCTGGAATTCTATCAGCAAGTGAGATGGAATTTAGTCAACCAAAAGTTCCAATAGACCATGGAGACTGCCTGATTCTAGCTGCATAGTGTTTCTGATTTGGAAATTGCATGCTGACTAAATCCAAAACCATTGAATGGGTCAACTACTACGTGTGGGATCCTAGTAAGGGAACAGCAATGGTGGTCATGTCACGACTAACAGCCTATGGCAAAAGTCACCCTCTCTGTCAGCTAAGCTCTTGAAGATTCAAACATTCTCAGGTAGTGGAATGCCTGAGAGAGCATCTTGGAAACTCTGCTCTCAACTCTGAGGGCTCTAGGTTCCTTACCTTGAAGTCACTAAAGTGCCCATGGAATAGTAAGGGCATTTTAAAGAGTATATGAAAACAAATGTGCTTTAATGCAAGTAGTCAGGCTCTTTGGTTACCTCAGTACATTTTGTATCTGTGTCCTCTCTGGATGCTGGACTGACTATTTTAGTAGTATGGAATTTTGACTTGTTGCCTGTTCCCCCTTGTGACGGAGAGGTCCATCCCTGTACTGGCCAAGGGGGGAGCCAGCTGGCCTGCTGGGCTGTGCTAGCCTCACCCCCGCAGCAGTGCTGGGCATGCTCCAACTGCAGGCCAGGTATAAAGGCCAGAGAAACAGCTCAGTTACGGCTGGCCTTCGGGGAGAGAGGAGCTCCTGTCCAACCTCCAGAGCCACAGCCGGACCTGCCGCTGTAGCAAGAGCCGCCAGGACTGCCGCCGTTGCCACTACCGTCCCCGGGCTGAGCATGCCCGCAACGCCGACCCCGGGGGGCCACCTGCCCCGCCGCGGTGGACAACCCCTTCACTGCTGCCCCAGACGCCAGACCTGCCAACGTCACGGCTGCCGCCAGCCCAGCATCTACAGGTGGGGTCTCCGTCGGCCATAGGGCTGGGGTAGGAAGCAACCCAGGGCAAGGGGCAGGGAATCCCCTGGTAGGCTCGGTGCATTTCAGGGAGAACTCCCCGCCGAGCCAGTGGTGGGAACCACCCACCACTAATAGGGCCCTGGGTTGGGGTCCGGTGGAGAGGGAGAACCCGGACCTCCCTACCCCATCCACCCAGAGCATGAACTAGGTCTCAGAGCCTGCTTTGACCTTGGACTAGGCCTCAGGGCCTGCGTTTGTGCTGGACTAGGCCTCAGGGTCTGCTTTGAACTTGGACTAGGCCTCAGGGCCTGCGTTTGGGCTGAACTCGGGCCTGGGAGTGTACTGCCTGACTCCAGGGCTGAGCAGTGCGGGATGGGGGCGCCCTGCAACACCCCTACTGTGCTAAACTCTCTCTAGGTTATTTTGGTTCAATTCTCTTATGTTTGCTACCTCTTTATCATCTGCTAATTTGCTCATGTCTGAATTTACATCAGAAAACTCTTGACAAGAAAGCAGACACCTGGTCAAAAAAGAAATGTGGTTGGTTTTGAGGTAGCCCAGAATGTGGCTTCTGTTCTCAGTGGTAAAAATAGCTCTGAATTTCTCTGGAAGGGAATTTTGCAAAGGGATAGGATTGTAGGCCTGAATCCAGCAGGAAATTACCTCTCTGGATGCCTTCTCCCCTGTGCACAGTGGAATACTGCCTGATCTAGTATAGCCTAGTCTAGCAAAATTTCTCTTGATAAAGGTACACAGATGAGACTTTCTTGGGAAGAAAACTGGGGCATGCTCACAGAATTAATATCCCTGTGAAAAATATGGTACAGGGGATTTCAAGCCAAGGCTGCAAATTATCGGACTCTGTGATCCATTGTGACAGCAATTGGAAAGACAATCACTTGATTCAGGGGCCTATATATGAGATGCATGTGCTCAAGATCAGAATCTTTTGGCCAGCGAGCACTGCCCCAAGTGTCCTTGTGCTCTGTACAATCACCAGAGTGGCCTAACCACCCTCAAGTCCTTCTTACCAGCTATGGCAGGTAGATGAAACACCAGCAATGTCTACCTCTCAACACAGCAAGTATTTTTGTATCTATACGTACCTTTAGCGATTCTGCCCGCTGTTGGGTTTTTGTGTGAGAATTCTACATTGTGCTGGAACTAGAGCAGGGGTTGGCAACCTATGGCACATGTGCCACAAGTGGCACACAAGCCGATTTTCATTGGCAGATGAGGCAGGAGCTCAGCCCCATCCCTCCTCCCCCAGCAGCCGGGAGCTTGCACCAGTGTTCCCTTAACGTGCGCGCCTACGCAGTGACATAAAAAAAATCTCCTTGAAGCCCACCCACCTCCGCAGCACCATTCACTTTCCTCCTGCTCATGGAAGGTGAGTGTTGTGGCTACCCCATTGGCAGGGGCAAGGACGGGGACAGGACCGCATTGGAGAATGGGCGGGTTGAGGAGCAGGGGGTGATGAAGCTGCAGGCTGGTTGGGAAGCAGAGGTGGTTGAAGCCGAAAGAGGGAAGACTCGGAAGCAGGGCCAGAGTGTTGAAGCCACAGGTGGCCAAGACCATGTTGGGGCAGTGCTACGGCTGGGGCTGGGGTTGCATTGTGGGGCAGCTGCGGACAGCATTTGGGGCCTAGAACACGAGGTGGCTGTATGTCTTGCTGCCATTGGGGGTTAAAGCTGGGGTTTGGATATGTATTGCAGTGTTTCCCAGCCTGTGGTCTGAGGACCCCTGGTGGTCTGTGATGGTGCTGCAGGGGGTGCTTGGAAAGGCCTGATCCTTGATTTTCTTTTTCTTTACCTTTCTTCCTCAGGGAGACGGGTCTGAGAAATGTTAATAGATTGAAAAGAGGTCCATAAGCTCAAAAAGGTTGGGAACTCAAAAAGGTATTGAGTATCCTGAAAAAACTATTGCTCTTTGCGTATGCATAGTACTGACAGGAAGAACTATTGCTCTTTGACAGTTTCCAGCTTCTCCCATGAGCACTAGCCTTGTGTTATTCTGAGGCATCTGAAGCCAGAGGGAGGGAAGATGAAAAGCCATCCAAATAGTAATTTTTTTTTAAACAAATATACAGAGATCCTAGCAGCAGGAAAAATTAGTTCAGCAACTAATGGCGGTTCCTAAGAAAGCAAAGTTAGATATTCGCTCATTTCAGCCTTCTTGGACAGACGACTACAGATTTGTTCAACATAAAGACGGTGCTGTTTATGCTCTATGTCATGAGAGTGTTGTTTGCTGCACGTCAAGTGTCCAATGACACTTTCAAACAAAGCATGAGAAACACTTTGAGGATGAGGCAGACAAGACTGAGTCAATCAAATGGGCCATTGCAAGGTGCAAAAAGCAAAGCAGTGTCATCAATAACTTCTGTTATTAAAAATAAATGACGGAGGGAAGTTACAAAATGGCACATTATGTTGCAAAACATTTAAAGCCATTTACAGGAGATTATATAAAAGAGGTTTTTCTCAGTTGTTCAGATGTTATGTTCAATGGCTTGCCCAGTAGAGACACAATCATCTCCAGAATAAAAGAGTTGCCTTTGTCTGCCAGGTCAGTGGCGAGGTGAAATAGAAGAAAACATTAATAAACAACAGACAGTGGCATTCAAAGATTTAGCGATATTTAGTGTTGTACTTGGTGAGTGTGTGGACCTAAATGATGTCCCACGGTTAGCAGTTCTTGTGAGATACTGTGCCTCAGACAACGTTTGAGAAGAGATATGCTGGCTAAAACACACACATGGCATAACAGGGGAAGATATTGTGAGGATGTTTGTTAACCATTTTGAGGAAAGAGGAATTGACATCAAAAAAATATTTTCTGTGACAACTGACAGTGCCCCTGCTATGGTTGGAAAACAGAAGGGATTTGTAAAGTTCATTGAGGATTAAATTGGCCACAAGATGGTAAATTTTCATTGTATTATTCTCCAAGAAATCTCTTATGCCAAAACTTCTAACTCTGAGCTCCATAATGTGATGACTACAGCAGTGAAGATAGTGAATTTTCTTGTTGCTCCATCTGCCTTGACACATCGGCAGTTCCAAGCCCTGCTTGAGGAGATGGACAGTGAATACAAGGACTTTCCACTTTACAGCAATGTTCGTTGGCTAAGCCGTGAGAAGGTTTTGACATGTTTTGTGGACTGTCTTGATGCAATCAATATATTTTTGTCAGAAAGGTCAAAACTACCCCAAACTGGATGATGACAAATGGATCACGCAACTAATGTTTCTAACTGACATCACCACACATCTAAATGAACTCAACCTCTGTCTGCAGGGTGCAGGCCAAACTATTCTGGGTCTTTTTGACAGATGGAAGGCATTTGTTGTGAAACTTGCTGTTTTTTCTTGGGACGTTGACACCTCAACTTACCACTATTTCCAACATCTTACAGAACTATTGAAACATTGCGTCCCCAGTGTTGCTGAGATTAAAACGCAAAAACTCAGATCAGATATTTCTGACAGATTTCAACATTTCCAACATTTTGGCCTGATATTTTCCTTTCTAATCAAACTAGACAACTTTGCTGACAGCGACATGAACTTGACAGTGTTTCAGTGGATGGGCATTGAGGATTTTGAAATGCAGCTCATTGAATTACAATGCTCAGACTTATGGGCCTCAAAGTTTAGAGATCTGCAGCGCACACTTGAGGCTGCCAAGAAAGATCACTGAGTCTATCATGGCCTCTTGCAATGCTCTGCCTGTGACATTTGACTGTTTGAAGAAAGTGGAATTTTCACGGCTCTCAGCCTTTGGATCTACATACTGCTGTGAACAGATATTTTCACATATGAAGACAGTTCTTTGTCCCTCCAAGAGCCAGTTAACGACTGAACACTCAGAGGCTCGTGTGCTGCTTAATGTATCAAACTACGAGCCTGAGAGCGGAGACCTCAGCAAGGTGAAGCAAGGCCAAGAACCACGCTAAACAGTATGAGCTGCATCTTAATTGATTTGTTAATGAAGCTGCTGTAGGTCTTCAGCAGTTTACTTGGCACTGGCAACTCAGCACAGTCTCCCCTTACATTATATTTCTTGGTGTTGCAATATGACATTGTACCAGGAGACCATTGTATTACAACAGAGCTAGAGTCTGTTACTATCCACGGTGCTGAAAACTTCAGCAGTGGCACCAACTAGGCATGTAAAGGACTAGTCAATTATCTGATACGCAAATGCTTATTGGATAGTCGTCAGACTTGTTGACTAGTTGTTCCCCCCTTACTGCTTCTATCAGAAAGAGGCAGAGAGAGGAGGAAGAGGGGGTACTTCAAAGTGGCAGTGCCATGTGGAGCCTGGGGCCAGCTGGGGAGTCCCCAGGCTGCACACAGCATTTCAAAGTGGCACCACTGCACAGAGCCCAGGATCAGTGGAGGAGTCCCCAGCTGACTTCAGGCTCCACCCGGCGCCCTAGGACTGTGTCTACATTTCAACGGTGGAGGCACCCTATTGACTAATCAATTAGTCAATTACTCGCAATTTAACATCCCTAGCACCAACTACTTCAGCTTCATAAACACTGGGATCCATTACCTTACTAGTAATGGCTCATAACAGTGAATCATGGGGCCTTTGCGAAGGCAGGACCTCCATGCTGTGTGTTCTTTCTCCTCTAGTGACTAACTACCTGGAAGGATACTCAGACTATCACTTCAGATTTTCTTCTGATGAACCCTTTGAATCAGATAAGAATCAAGAGCCTCCTGTAAATTTCATGCTAACATTTCTAGGAATAACTGCACCTTGTGATATTTCCCCATCTTGGCCTCCAGGTCCCTAGACAGACAATGTGCCACCATGGCCCTACTGGAATCAGGGGGCTATTGCATCATCTAAGAAAGCCTTTGCACCTGGTGTAGAATTAGCACCTCCTCCCTCTTGGAGAGTGACGGTTGATTGGTTAATTTTCAGATGAAGAATGTCCACCTGGGGAGCTGCCATTGCCCCATTAGTGCTTTCAAGAATAGACAGTTCCTCTGTCCATCAGTGTTAATCTTTCTAAAAGCAGGTTGTGAGTATTCGTGTGGTCTGACCTTTTCTGATGCTACGAATGACCTGAGTTGCAAATGACGAAGAAGATAATTTAAGTCCTAGATATATTGCAAAAATTGGAATAATAAATCACTTCTATCTGGGGAAAAGAAAAGCAGAGTGAGGTGGGTCAGAGAAGGGGCAGGATGCTCCAGCCCCAAAAAGAATGAAAACAATTTGGGATAAGTTTCTCTTCCGCAAAATAACACATCAACAAAACAAAAATGTAAGTTATTTTAATTGACTATCTCTGGCTCCGTCGAGGATCTTGCATTCTATTAATTGGCTGTATGGGGGAATGTTGTATTCCTCTGCATTTGGGCAACTAAAGTGAAAAAGCTGAGTGCTTATTTGTAGGTATACTCACAAGTCAGACAACAATGTGATCAAAGTTTGACTGAGGAAGCACTAGGATGCAATTGAGTAGATGAAGAATGTGCATGCAGCTTAATGACAGAGATGTTAATCTGTTTTACGTTTGTAAATCCATAATTACACATGGTGTTACTGCAATTGAAGGACTCAATGGAGCCCTCACCTACAGCATTGTAAATCATGCTATGTAAGAAAAGGGAGACTCTGGCCCGTTGTGCACCACCACCACCATGCTTTGTGAAAATCAGCATATCATAGAGTCATAGAACACTAGAACTGGAAGGGACCTTGAGAGATCATAAAGTCCAGTCCTCTGCCCTCACGGCAGGACTAAGCACCATCTAGATCATCCCTGAGAGATTTCTGTCTAACCTGCCCTTACCCAGTGATAAGAGATTCCACAACCTCCCTAGGCAATTTATTCCAGTGTTTCACCACCCTGACAGGCACTAAGTTTTTCCTAATGTCCAACCTAAGCCTGCCTTGCTACAATTTAAACCCATTGCTTCTTGTCCCATCATCAGAGGCCAAGGAAAACAATTTTTCTCCCTCCTCTTCTAATATCCTTTTAGATACCTGAAAACTGTTATCATGCCCCCTCTCAAATCTTTTCAAATCTGATCAGCTGTTTGTCGGCTCAGCGCGGCAGCCATTTAAATTTAAATGAAGCGATGATTATTTAAATTGCCGCTTCATTTCCCTTTGCCTACAACCCTAATCCCTTTGCCTAGGTTATCTCCCTCATCCAGTAAGGGTGCCACTCCCTCTCTGATGTCCCTCTTGTTGCTAACATGCCTATAAAAACCTTTCTTGTTACTCTTCACATCCCTTGCTAGCTGCAATTCCAATTGTGCTTCCACCTTCCTGATAACTCCCCTGCATTCTCAAGCAATATATTTATACTCCTCCCTAGTCATCTGTCCAAGTTTCCACTTCTTGTAAACTTCCTTTTTGTGTTTAAGCTCACCATGGATGTCCCTGGTAAGCCAATCTGGTTGCCTACCATATTTGTTTTTCTTACTGCGCATCAGGAAGGTTTCTTCCTGTGCCTTCAATAAGGCTTCTTTAAAATATTGCCAGCTCTCCTGGACTCCTTTCCCCTATCAGATTGGTTTGACATGATTTGTTCTTTACAAATCCACGCTGGCTGTATCCTATCACCTCATTATCTTCCAGATGTTTGCAGATGGACTCCTAAATTACTTGCTCCATTATCTTCCCTGGCACAGAAGTTAAACTGACTGGTCTGTAGTTTTCTGGGTTGTTCTTATTTCCCTTTTTATAGATGGGCATTAGATTTGCCCTTTTCCAGTCTTCGGGAATCTCTCCCAACTTCTATGATTTTTCAAAGATGACAGCTGAAGGCTCAGATACTTCCTCTGTCAGCTCCTTGAGTATTCTAGGATGCATTTTGTCAGGCATATGAACATGCATTACTCAAAGATGCTTTACACATCTTGTAACCTATCAATTTTAATGTCACAAGCTGCTGGGTCATTCTTCTATATGAAGTGTGAGTCTATTTGTAGTTTGTGTTAATGAGGCCCATTATGAGTGCCATTTTTTGAGGGTTACAGGATCTTTTGAAACAAGGCATTTCTTTCAAAGGAGCCCCGTCTTGACTATGGTTTTTTTTCCCGAAAAGCGGCTTTTCAAAAAAAGCTGCAGCCACCATTATGCAAATGAAGTGCAGGAAATTCAAATCCCGGCTTCGTTTACAATTTCAATGGGTATGTCTAGACTACATGACTCCGTCGATGGAGCCATGTAAACTAGTTTACCCGGTATAGTCAGTGAAGCGGGGATTTAAATAATAAACATGGCCACTGCGCTGTGCCGATGATCAGTTGATCTGGTATAGCGCGGTAGTCTAGATGCGGATCTGTTGGCTGGGGAAGCCTTTGCCGACCGATCCTGTAAATCTCGTTTCATGAGGCATAAAGGATCAGTCGGCAAAGGCTTCCCCAGCTGACAGATCCGCTTCTAGACTGCCACACTCTGCCGGATCAGCTGATCATTGGCACAGCCCGGTGGCCATGTTCATTTTAATGAAGCGGGGATTATTTAAATCCCTGCTTCATTGACTATACTGGATAAACAAGTTTACATGGCTCCATTGATGGAGCCATGTAGTCTAGATATACCCAATGGCTGTGTCTAGACTGGCAAGTTTTTCCGCAAAATCATCTGCTTTTGCGGAAAAACTTGCCAGCTGTCTACACTGGCCGCTTGAATTTCCGGAAAAGCTCTGACGATCTCATGTAAAATCATCAGTGCTTTTCCGGAAAAACTATGCTGCTCCCGTTCGGGCAAAAGTCTTTTTCTGAAAGACTTTTGCGCAAAAGAGCCAGTGTAGACAGCATTGTACTGTTTTCCGCAAAAAAGCCCCGATCACGAAAAAGGCAATCGGGGCTTTTTTGCGGAAAAGTGTGCCTAGATTGGCATGGACGCTTTTCCACAAAAAGTGCTTTTGTGGAAAAGCATCCTGCCAATCTAGACGCACTTTTCCGAAAATGCTTTTAACGGAAAACTTTTCCGTTAAAAGCATTTTCGGAAATTCATGCCAATGTAGACATAGCCTACATGTCTTATTTATATCCCTTTATCAAAAAAGGGATGTAGTTTAGACATACCCTCTGATTTGAAGTTGATACCTGCAATAAGAACAGCTGTTTAGGGTAAGAATCCACATGGAAGAAGTTTCTCAGTGAATTAAAACTAGTTATGTGTTTTCTTTTCATTTTAATTTAGTAATTAACTTTGGTTTCTCTGTTTTCATTTGCAACCACTTAAATCCTATTGTTTGTTCTTAATAAAAACACTTTTGTTTACTATCAGGTCCAGTGCAAATAATTGTTACCTGGGGGAGAAACCACTGTGCATCCCTCTCTTTCATTGATAAAGAGAGCTTATCTGATGAGCTTTTACACAAAGATGAATTGTTTTAAGTGAAGGAGGTTGATTCCTTTTGATGTTTGGTTTCCTGGATACTACATCCTGGTTCAGTGTGCATACTCTGCAAAATGGGGAGGAGGGGAGGTAACTCCAACTCTGCCTTGTCTGGAGGGAGATGGGAAGATCTGCATCAGCAGGACAAGGTGGTAGATAGCCCTAGAGAGTAAGAAAGCAGGTGTCACAGGCATGATTAGCACACCCACGAACAATCCCAATGGGTATGTCTACACTACCCTCCTAGTTCGAACTAGGAGGGTAATGTAGGCATACCGCACTTGCAAATGAAGCCCGGGATTTGAATTTCCCAGGCTTCATTTGCATAAGCAGGGCTCCGCCATTTTTAAATCCCCGCTCGTTCGAACCCTGTGCCGCGCGGCTACACGCGGCACAAACTAGGTAGTTCGAACTAGGCTTCCTCATGAGGAGTAAAGGTAGTTCGAACTAGGAAGCCTAGTTTGAACTACCTAGTTCGTGCCGCGTGTAGCCGCGCGGCACAGGGTTCGAACAAGCGGGGATTTAAAAATGGCGGAGCCCCGCTTATGCAAATGAAGCCCGGGAAATTCAAATCCCGGGCTTCATTTGCAAGTGCGGTATGCCTACATTACCCCGCTAGTTCGAATTAGTGAGGTAGTGTAGACATACCCAATGAGACTTCTGTGACTGCACCCTGTCCCACATACCATTTCTTTTGTTTAATTATGCTGAGTCTTTTGAAGAAAGGAAAAAGATAAGTGCTTGGTGTCCTCTCACTTCTTTCTCTCCACTTTGTTTTTCTAAAGAAGGTGGCAGTGAAGTGCATTGAAGAGTTAAACACCCAATAAGAAACAATAATGAAAAGGTGTGTTTATAAGGGCCTGTGCAGAAAAACCTTACCATGTGTGAGTAATGAATGACTAATTCACCCAAATTAATGGGTCAAATTCCTACCTCTTCTTGTGTTAGAAAGCAGAACAATGCTTCCAAGTGCAAGATTTTGATTGCAATTATAGTTAGAGGTGTTCAGCACATCTCACTGGATTGGGCCCTTCCAATTTGGAGAAAAAAAATGTTCATGGTTTGTCTAAAACAAATATTAATGTTAATATAAGAGTCATTCACACTGTATTCTGGGTACCATCCTGCAAACACTTGCTCACAGATGTAGACTCATACAAGAAAAACTCAAGCTTACAAGGTCAGCAACTTGAAAACGAACTTTCTGTAACTGACAAAATAAGAACAGTTCACAGATCACACCTGCTTCTGAAGCCCCCTGTCAGTTTGCCATTTTTCATATTTCTTTTAAAAATCTTTTTTCTCTAGTTGTTGTGCGAAAGACCCGCCCAAACATGGGGGAAGATGAAACCGTAGAAGTAACTAGACACAGTGACTGCAAAATAAACCATCTGGGGGGGAAAAAGCATACTTCTCTTTTCCAGTCATCTGAGCTGTGACAGGTAACAGTAGATGAAAACACATGCATAAAAATGTGATGTTTTCTATAGGTAATGTTCCTTTAATTCATGGTGGAGTCCTGGTGACTGGATGCACTAAATTTAATGTTTCAGGCCTTGTGGGAGACACTTTACTTCCAGATAAACATTTTTCTTTGAATATTTTTTATTTACCTTGTGTAGAAGCTTTGTGGTTGTCCTCTAGGACCTGATCCAAAGGCCATAAAAGCCACATTGGGTCATCTTTTTATTAACTTAAGTGAGCTTTGGATCAGATCCCTAGGGAATCAAGCATGATTTTTCCCTTCTCTCGCCAGTTGTCCTTCTTCTCTCCCCCTTCAAAGTGCTTGCAAAACTGGTGACGCGTAGAGAATGTTCTTTTTGTAGTTTTTGTGTTCTTCATCTATTCAAGGGTTTATTGTAGGCTATAAATCACGTTGACCGTGACTGTGTGGTTGTTGGCTTGTTTTTTTGTCTCAAGCTGTTTAGACATAGAATGCCAAAGTGCATATTTTCTGCCCTTGTGAAGCTGCTGTTTCTTTGTTTACATCGTGTTTGTCTTCTGTACCTTTCCAAGCATTTCATAACCAGAAGTTCAAACCTCTAACGATTTTTAAAAATAAGCATTGGAAGCGAATTGCAGTATTCTTTGAGAACTTTACCTAACTTTCCCCTTTTTTGTAGAAACACCTTTCAGGGACAGGGCACTAATGACATTTTTCTTTGGCCATGCTGTTTTGCTGTGCTGAATGTTAGTCTCCTGCACTGCTATAAAGTGAGGCTTGCAATACTGTGGTTTACCTTAAGGGGACTTTACTGAGACTACTTACAAGTCGTGATAGAAATGTAGCCGTGTTAGTCTGGTGTAGCTGAAACAAAATGCAGGACTATGTAGCACTTTAAAGACTAACAAGATGGTTTATTAGGTGATGAGCTTTCGTGGGCCAGACCCACTTCCTCAGATCAAATAGTGAAAGAAAATTGTCACAACCATATATACCAAAGGATACAATTTAAAAAAATGAACACATATGAAAAGGACAAATGTTTGTCCAATGTACATAGCAGACAGACACTTACGGCACATCCAGAAATATAATTTATGCTATCATGTGCTGAAAGTGTCCATCTGCTATGTACACTGGAAAAATGTCTCAGACACTTCACCAAAGGATCAATGCCCACAAAACAGATATTAGGCAGGATCACAAAGAAAAAACAGTTTCTTGCCATTTCAACCAGAAAGGACATTGTCTCAACGACTTAATTACCTGCATCCTGCTTCAAAAGCCTTTTAAGACTGCACTTGAATGAGAATCCTCTGAACTGTTATTCATGCTTAAATTCAACACTTTACGCCTGAGTCTGAATAAGGAATCTAATTACCTTACCCATTACAAAGATAGCTTCCCCAATTACCACCTCTAATAGCTCACAGACATTCACCTTCCCCCCCCCCCCCCATTCCCCTTCTGTTCTGAAATTTGATTTGTCCTTTTCATATGTGTTCATTTTTTTAAATTGTATCCTTTGGTATATATGGTTGTGACAATTTTCTTCCACTATTTGATCTGAGGAAGGAAGAGTTACTCACCTTGGTGCAGTAACGGTGCTTCTTCAAGATGGGTCCCCGTGGGTGCTCCACTCTGGGTGACTACAGAGCAGTTGTCAGCTCGTGGAGGAGGGTTTGGAGCCGTATAGTAGTCACTGTGGACAAAACTGCGTGTCCCACCACCGTGGAAGAAACTATAGAAGAAGAGAATGCATAGTATCGTGCAAAAGTGTGGTCAGATGACCAAGTGGCGGCGTTACAGATATCTTGGAGTGGAACGTTCCGAAGGAAAGCTGTTGTGGAAGGCACGGCTCTGGTAGAGTGAGCCGTGATGTTGTCCGGTAAGTGTTTATTGTGCAAGGTATAACAAGTGCGGATGCAAGAAGTAATCCAGTTTGAGATTCTCTGAGACGAGATCGCTTGTCCCTTTGATTTATTGGCATAGGAGATGAAAAGCCTAGGTGAGGTCCTCCACGGCTTTGTGTGATCGACGTAAAACGCCAGAGCACGTCGAACATCTAAAGTGTGCCATGCTGCCTGGGTCGGGTCAGCATGAGGCTTAGGAAAGAAGGTGGTTAAGTGAATGGGTTCATTCACATGTAAAGGTGAAGGTACTTCAGGGAGGAACTTCAGGTGGGGTCAAAGTATTACTCTGTCCTTTGTGAATACGGTATATGGTGGGTCTGCCATCAAGGCTGCCAATTCGCTCACTCTCCTACTGGAGGTAATTGCGACAAGGAAGGATACTTTCATGGATAAGAGAGACCAGGAACTGGTAGCCATCGGCTCGAATGGTGGCTTTGTCAGACTTTTTAGAACGTGATTCAAGTCCCAGACAGGAACCGGAGGGTGGACCGGCGGGAATGTGTTCTGTAAGCCTTTAAAGAAGCGTTTGGTCAATGGATTAGCAAGGAAGGACCTGCCGTCCGTAGGATGATGGAACGCCGCTATAGCGGCAGCGTGGACCTTGACGCTGCTGAATGCGAGGCCAGATTGCTTAAGGGTTAACAGATAGACCAACAAGGTAGGTATAGAGGCCGACTGTTGAGGGGTTGCGTGTAGTCGACTATACCAGTGGGAAAATTGCTTCCACTTGTATGAGTAAGCCCTTCTGGTAGAGTGTCTCCTACTGTTAATCAGTATGTCCTTCACCTGTTCCGAACAGGTAATCTCAGCATTCTGGAGCCATGAAGGAGCCAAGCGTGAAGGAGAAGCTTGTGAAGGTCCGGGTGGAGAGTCCTGCCGTGATTCTGGGACAGGAGATCATGGCAGAGAGGAAAGGGATACGGGTCTGTCAGCATCATCTTGAGAAGGTAAGGGTACCATGTCTGTCTGGGCCATGCAGGAGCCACTAATATGACCCGCGCCTGGTCTGACCTGATTTTGTTCAGGACTCTGTGCAGGAGCGGGAAGGGAGGAAACGCATAGAGGAGCGGGGTGTTCCATGTGATGGAAAATGCATCTCCGAGGGAATGTTTTCCCTGGGCTCCCCTGGAGCAGTACTGATGACATTTCCTGTTGTTCCTCGTGGCGAAGAGGTCTATGTCTTGTTGGCCCCCCAGAAGAATAGTGGAGTCAGGGCATGCCTGTCGAGCTCCCACTCATGTTGATCTTGGAATGAGCGACTTAGAGCGTCCGCTGTGATGTTGAGGATGCCCGGGAGGTAAACAGCCAACGGAGTGACCTGGTGTATGAGACACCAATTCCAAAACTTGACTGCCTCCAAACAGAGAGACGGGGATCGGGCCCCCCCTTGTCGGTTTATATAGTACATGCACGTAGTGTTGTCTGTCATGATGGTAACAGACTTGTGCATTATATACTGTTTGAAGTGTTGGCATGCGTATCTGACCGCACGTAATTCGAGGAGGTTGATATGGAAGGTTTGCTCCATGAAAGACCATTTCCCTTGGCCTGTGATGTTTCCTAAATGGGCCCCCCAACCCATAAGCGAGGCATCTGTTACAACTCTGAGTGCGGGAGGAGGACGCTGAAAAGGAACGCCTTGCAGCATGTTGTGTGGGATTGTCCACCAAAGCAAGGAACTGAGGATACGTGGTGGGATAGCAACAAGCTTGGAAAGTTGGTCTCTGGAGGGCTTGTAAACCATAGCGAGCCACGACTGGCGTGCTCTCATGTGGAGCCTGGCCAAGAAGATGACATAGGTCGTGGAGGCCATGTGCCCGAGGATCTTGAGATAGTGTCTGACCGTCACGGTTGGAGTTGAGTGAACTGATGAGATCAGTTCCCGAATGGTGGCAAACCTGTGGTCAGGAAGGGTAGCTCTCGCCATAGTTGTGTTGATGAGAGCGCCTATAAACTCTAGCCTCTGAGTTGGGAGTAAGGTGGATTTTGTATAGCTTATGTGAAACCCGAGACTGAGTTGAAGGGCTACTGTGTTGTCCGTCATGGTTTTGGTTTCGTGGAAAGACGCGCTTTTTATAAGGCAGTCATCCAGGTACGGGAATATTATGGTCCCTTGTCGGCGCAGTGACGCCATTACCACTGCCAAGGTCTTTGAAAAAACTCTGGGGGCAGTTAATAGGCGAACGGAAGTACCCGGTATTGGTAGTGTTGGTCGCCTACTGTAAACCGTAGGAAACGTCTGTGGGCAGGATGAATCATAATGTGAAAGTAGGCATCCTGGAGGTCGAGAGCCGATAGCCAATCTCCTTGATCGAGAGCGGGGATGATCGTTGCTAGAGTTACCATCTTGAAGCGGTGGTATGCCATGTGCTTGTTGAGGCGTCTGAGGTCTAAGATGGGTCGCCATCCTCCCATCTTCTTCTGGGTTAAGAAGTAGGTTGAATAAAAGCCCCGGCTGTAGAATTGAGGAGGTACTTGTTCTACTGTGCCGAGTTGGAGAAGACGTGACACCTCCCGTTGGAGAACTGCTTCGTGAGATGGGTCCCTGAAAAGGGACAGGGTAGGAGGGTGGGTAGGAGGGATGGAGATAAATGGGATCGAATAACCGTATTGGATTAGTTCCAAAACCTACTTGTCTGAAGTGATGAGAGACCATTGGTGGAAAAATGTCCGGAGGGGTTGATGGAACTGAACCGTGTCTGTTGATGATAAAGGTGGATTGGCTATGTGGCTCTTGACCTGACCTTCAAACCTGCTGTTTGGTTGTTGGAGGGCAGGTTGTGATGTGTTGCTGTTGTTGCCTTTGGGGTCTACGCCTTTGCGGTCTTTGTCTCGGGTGGAAGTCGGTTCTGGGTTGCTGCCTGAAGGTGTCTCTCTGGCACTGGTATGGCTGGTATCTCGTTCTCTTGAACGGGGGAGTATACATTCCCAGTGTTCTGAGAGTTGTGCGAGAGTCCTTCATTGAGTGGAGTACTTCATCCGTCTTTGCAGCGAAAAGGTTGGCTCGATCGAAAGGTAGATCCTCAACCTTTTGCTGCAGATCTCTGGGTACGCCCGATGCCTGTAGCCAGGATGCTCTGCGGAGGACCACTGCAGAAGCTGTCACACGAGCTGCCGTGTCCGCCATGTCCATGGAGGACTGTAGGGCTGTACGAGCGATGTTATGACCCTCTTGCATGATGTTAAGCAAGGTTGGTCTTTTATGCTCTGGTAAGTGTTGAAGCAGATCCTGTAACTTCGAGTAGTTGGTGTGATCGTAGTCCGCTAGCATGGCTGTGTAATTCGCAACTCTCAAGAGTAACGTGGCTGAAGAATAGACTTTACGCCCCATAATGTCCACCTTTTTCTGGTCCTTATCCTGTGGAGTGGACCTGAGATTGGGTTGTTTGCCCTTGTGGCGAACCAAATCTACCACCAGGGAATTCGGGGGTGGGTGCGTAAAGAGAAAGTCCATATTTTTTGGAGCAATGAAATATTTGCGATCTACCCTTTTGTTTGTTGGGGTGATGGATGCTGGAGTTTGCAGATGTTATCAGCCGGATCCATAATAGCCTCATCCATGGGGAGAGCTAATATAGAGGTAGTTGTGGGTTGTAGTGTGTGAAGAAGGAAATATTGTTTCTCCTGCACTTCCTGGAGATCTCGTTGTTGAGCTATGGCCACCCTTTTAAAAAGGTCTTGAAATTTTCTAATGTCATCCCCCGATGGCGGAGCTTCAGGTGTGACCACTTCATCCGGTGATGAGGACGAGAAGTTAAGCGGCGATCTGGTTTCTCCCTCAGAGAGCGAATTATGTGCTTCCGAAGGGGTTGGGGAGTTTGGCTCGGTTACTGAAAGCACCTCGGGAGGTGGAGGTCTAGAAATGGTGGAAGGCGCTCGATGGTGGCCCTTTTTTGAACGTTGCTCCCAGGGTTGCCATTGGTTGGCGTATGGTAATGGTGGGTAGGTGTATTGTTGGGCATACCATGGCGTGGAGGGGGAGGGTATGCATACTGAACCACCGCAGGCTGCCAAGAGGGGTTCTATGCTCTGTGCTAGAATGCTGGGAGGAGAATCTGCTCCTTGAATCGGTGCCGATCTCGCTGGGGGATCGAGAGACAACCGAAGAGTGATAGGATCTCCGTGAATGGACAGAAGAAGCAGGAGAAGGCGGTGCCGAGGATGTGCAGCTCCAGGTCAGAGAACGGTGCCGTTCGTGCTTTGCGGTCAGTGCCGCACGGTGTGGAGTAGGCTGTGCCGGGGTCGCCCCCGACAATGGTGAGGGTGACGGTGCCGAGGGCTTGTCAAGTGCCGAAGTGCCCGGTGTGGCATGTTGGTGCGGTGCTTCTTCGACACTGGGCCCGGTGCCGACTTGGCACAGTGCTTTGGCCGATCTTTGAGGCCGCTCGCCGGTGTGGTCGGCACCGAGGAAGTCTCCAGTGCCGGACCCGTCGGTGCCGCAGATACCGGTGCCAGGTCGGAATGTGTTCTCTTGCACGGTGCCAATGGTTTCGGCAGCGCTGTTCCTGAGGTTCCTGGCCTGGGCTCAGTTGTAGCCCGTGCGGTCAACGGCGCCGAGGGCCGTACTGGGCTCAGGGTTAGACTCGTTTTTGAGGACGCGGGTCCAGAATGGGTAGAGGGAGGATTTTTCTCCATACCCTTGCTCTGATGAGCTGATGTCGAGGTTGTAGGAGAGTCCTGCAGAGATGGGCGGAGAGACTTCTCGTAGAGCACGGTCTTCAGTCTGTTTGCTCAGTCTCAACATGCCCACGCCGTTAATTTTGAGCAGTGGGGGCATTTTTGAGTTTGATGTGCCTCTCCTAAGCACTTAATGCATTTGGAATGCCCGTCCGAGGTGGGCATGGCATCCTGACATGACTCACACCTCTTGAAGCCCGGGGAACCGGGCATGAGGGGTCGGAGAAAAGCGGCAGCACAACGAGGAAAAAAATTTTTTTTTTTAAACTGACAGGGAAGGAGAGGAGGGCTAAAAAACTTGGAGTATGAGGAAACTATGGGATAAACGAGGTTGTTTTATCTATTTTTAAACAGGAAGATAGGAGAACCGTTGACTCCATCTGCTACCGAGGACAGTAGAGAAGGAACTGAGGAGCCGCACCGCACAGGCGCCCAACAGTTCTAACGGCACTAGAGGGCGCTACGGCGCCTGTGCGGCGTGGCAGAAACTGCTAGAAAAAGTCTCCGGTCGCCGGCGCGAGGATGCACCAGCACCCAGAGTGGAGCACCCACGGGGACCACTCGAAGGAGAAGTGGGTCTGGCCCACAAAAGCGCATCACCTAATAAACCATCTTGTTAGTCTTTAAAGTGCTACATTGTCCTGTATTTGTTTTTACTTACAAGTAGTGCAAAGTCACATGTATTGCATCTCTGAAGCTATGCTAAATATATGCCTCTATAAATTGTGCCATTGCAAACTGCATTTTTGTTAACAGATGACTGACCCCGCGTGCTTTGTTGGAATTTCCTGTAATGCAAATGTTTGAATTATGGTAAGCTGATTGATACAAATTGAAACTTTAAACCAAATTGGGAGATGCATCAAATGTAGAAGTGGGGACATATATTTACAAGAAATAGCAGCACTGAATTAATTCTGTTTCTAAGTAAATGAGTATTAAGCACTAGAGTTATGTCCTATTTTTTTTTTGAGGATATGCAACCTGATGATAAGCATAAGGACAAGCATATAGAGAAACAAAACTGCAAATTAGTATGAAGAACTAAAGACCTACTTTTGAATGATGTATTGTTATTTGCAAAATGATTTAATCATATTGCCTCTGAAAATCTATAAACTGAGACAAAAGTGGTTTTTTTTCTACTGATGGTAATAAATGTGATCTTCATTAAATAAAAATAGACTGAAACAAAGCAAAAGTCTGTAACACTTGGAAAATTAAGCAGGGGGACTTTTGCTTGAAAATTGGCATGGAAATTAAAAACTGATAGAGATTTGCTGGAAATATATATATAGTGCATATATTTTTAAAGGCTGCTTGGAAAAGCCAAGACACTATTTAAATCTTCTATACAAAAATATTTAAAATTCTAAACTTTTCTTTAAAATGGTAAAATGCCATAAAGATTTGATTGGGGTATTTTCTTTCTTCTGTTGCTCAGTTCATGTACTGTTCAATAACAAGTTCAGAAAATGTGTGCAAACAGAACTGTATAAATACATACATTGGCAAACTTTTGCCTTTTGACCCGTGGGGGGAAGGAATGGTCAGTCTCTGACAAATTTTGCAACCAGGAAAACCAAACCTGTATTTGGTCCCTATGTATATTCGCACTGTCTCAATCAGAGTGGAGAGGGAGGAACTCTTGAGCTCAAAGGTCAGAGTTTGCTACTTTATATGATAGCTTTTAGCTGAAACCTGTGTACATGTTCACCAGGTACAAAAGAATGTAGAAAGTAGGACCCCAGTAGAGTAAGAAACTATCATTTGTAAAGTTCTTCAGGAACTGATGAGAGATCACATTTATGTGCAGTGCTAGGTACTCTGTTGGCTGTCTATAAAAATGTTGTTGTTAGCTGACTTGGTTTTCTTGCTTACTTCTGTTAGTTTTGTTTAATGTTCATGGAAAGGAGATGTCCAAATGCAGCAGGTATTCCATGGAGTGGTTGTTGCAAAGAGAGGGTTAAGTATGCAAAAGGCCCTGTCCTACATACCACAGGATGGCAGTGTTGTTTTTCTGTCTTTGGGGGTGGGGAAGAAACACAGTGCCACCTGTGTGGGGTCAATTTCACTAATAGTATTATCAGACTGGAGAGGGACACAGATGTGAATCTATTCCAAAGGGATCAACTCTCTATAGGGTATGTCTACACTACAGCGCTAATTTGAACTAACTTAGTTCGAATTAGTTAATTCGAACTAGCATGTCCACATTAAGTGGACCCTGAACAGGGCTTAAGGATGGCCGGAAGCAGTGCCGGCAGGGCATCAGAGGCGGACTTAGAGCATGGAGCTGCTGTCTCAGGCTAGCCGAGGGCTGTGCTTAAAGGGACCCGACCCCCACCCCGGACAGACAGTTCTAAGGGGTGCCCCGCTTGAAAACCAGTCCTGGCTTGGAGTGCCCGGAGTGCCCACACTGGGCACATCACACCACTCGGCCATCAGCCCGGCTGCACTTGCTGCAGGCTGCCATCTGGGGAGAGGGGGCAATTGGGGGGCTGCAGGAGAGCTTCCACCCCCAGAAGCCCACAGAGCCAGCCCAGTCCTCCCCATCGGGGGCTCGTGCCCCATTCCTCCCTCACCTCCTTCCACTTACCCTTCCCTATCCCCTTTTCTTGATGTACAAAATAAAGGACAATTGTGTTCAAAAATGGAATCTGTCTTTATTGAACAAAACTGGGGGAGACTGGGAAAAGGAGGTGGGAGAGGGGAAGAGAGAGGCTGGGAGAGGGGAGGGCAACTAAAATGATCAGGGGTTGGGAACAGGTCCCATATGAAGAGAGGCTAAAGAGACTGGGACTTCTCAGCTTAGAAAAGAGGAGACGGAGGGGGGACAGGATAGAGGTCTCTAAAAGCAGGAGTTGGGTGGAGAGGGTGCATACAGAAAAGTTCTTCATTAGTTCCCATAAAGAAGGACTAGAGGACACCAAAGGAAAGGAATGGGTAGCAGGCTTCAAACTAGTAAGAGAAAGTTGTTCTTCACAAAGCAAAGAGTCAACCTGTGGAACTCCTTGCTGTAGGAGGCTGTGAAGGCTAGAACTAGTACAGAGTTTAAAGGGAAATGAGATCAAGTGATGGAGGTTGGGTCCATGGAGTGGTATTAGCCAGGGGGTAGGAGTGGTGTCCCTGCCCAAAGTTTGTGGAAGGCTGGAGAGGGATGGCATGAGACAAATGGCTTGGTCACTGTCTCCGGTCCATCCCCTCCAGGGTCCCTAGGGTTGGCCGCTGTCGGCAGACAGGCTACTGGGCTAGTTGGACCTTTGGTCTGACCCAGGACGGCCATTGTAAGCTCAGGGATCAGGGTCGGGGGTCTCAGTGGACCACCTTGATTTTCATGCACACCTGCTCCTGGGTGGCCAGGCTGGTAGCTCTCCTTCCCTAGATGGCCACCTTCCTGTGCCTAGTGCGGAGATCGTGGACGAGGTCCAAGATGTCCGCACTAGCCCAGGCGGGTGCCCGCCTCTTGTGGTCCCGGGCAAGCTCCCGGGAGCCGCCAGCCTAGTCCCAGGAAGAGGGGGAGGGCTGGGGGGCAGCTCGATCCGTGCCAGGTGCAGGGTCTGCTGGCTGGGTGCTGGCAGGCTTGCACCTGTCACGGGCACCGTAGCCAGCCCGTGCCCCTTTCAGGGGTCCGGGGCCGGGAGGGGGGCATAGAGTTTCCCTGGTGTTGGCCAGAGTGGCCACCAGGGAAACCTGGGAAGCCTTAGCCTCCCACTAGTTCAAATTAAGGGTCTACACACCCCTTAATTTGAACTAGCTAGTTCGAACTAGGCTTAATCCTCGTAAAATGAGGTTTACCTAGTTCGAACTAAGCGCTCCGCTAGTGTAGCGCCTAAGAAAGTTAGTTCGATCTAACGTCCGTTAGTTCGAACTAACTCTGTAGTGTAGACATACCCTAGGGGAATGTCTAGACTGCAGGCTTCTTTCAGAAGAAGCTTTTTTGGAAGAGATCTTTCAAAAAAAGTATTCCGAAAGAGAGTGTCTACACAGCAAAAGCGCATCGAAAAAGTGATCTGCTTTTTCAAGAGATAGTGTTCACGCTGAATGGATGCTATCTTGCATTTAAGCTTGATTTCAATGGATGAAGTGGCCACCAGGGCACCTGTGCTTTTTCCTGGAGACCTCTTCTATAGAAAAAATCCCTCTTCCCCGTCCACACATGCCTTTTTCCAAAAGAGCTTTTTCGAAACAGGTGTTCTTCCTTGTAGAATAAGGTTTACCAATGTCAGAAAACCCCCCGCATTCTTTTGATTTTCTTTCAAAAAGATGCAATAACAGTATGGATGTAAGTGAAGTTTTTTCAGAAAAATCCTGCAATCTAAACACACCCTATATGAGCAGCGTTATTTATTCCATATGAGATCAGAGTAGAACTGCACCATGTTAAAAATGGCACTTTCCTACCGAGCTCCCTGTGTGTATTTAGTGACAAACATAAGTGTGTGCTTTTCTCAGTTCTGTTAGCCAGGCTGGCTCTGCAATGCTAAGTTAGCTGCATTCTCCTCCTCTCTGTGAATTGTCAATAGATGTGATTACTGAATTCCCTGTGCAAATCATTTGAAGCCACAAACATATTAGTAAGGTCATAATTTGACCTACCAAATCAGATGATGCTCAGAAGGAAAGAACTCAGCTTCACTCTCAATCCTAGGCTGATTTTGCAGGGCTGGCATTTTGGGGGGAAAATGCTACTTGCAAACTGCAGAAGAAACAACTAAGATGCAATAAGCCTGGAAGCACATAATGTGATTGTAATAAGTAGAACCATGATCTGAGGCCAATATTGAGAATATAGTGGGGGTATAGGTGGTCTTGAAAGTCTTGGCAGGCCCTAGGCTGTGGGGAGAATTTCACTCTATTTTGTACCTATGGCTATTTGGCTTTTTGTGGGTTTAAGTTACATTACAGCTGCTCCATGCTTAAAACTACCCTTGAATTACAATTACAATTGAGAAATGAAGCATGCAAGAGTCAAGAGATCCAGAAGTAAGGCTGAAAGCCCTTAGCTTTACTTCCCATGTGTCTTTTTTAAAAATGGTCTTGTTTTTGCATGTTTATAAATAGAATGGTAGAGAATTTTCTGTCAGTGTCTTGGTTTGGGAATGTTGAAACATTTCCAAATTATTTTGATTTCAAACTTTCCATTTTATATATATATATATATATGCGCCTCAGGCCAAGGCACCCCAAAGCCACACCAGACTCACTGGCCTGGTCACCATCCCCAGCACCAGATGCTTAAGTACCATCCATGCCAGACACTTTCCAGGGGGCCCAGAACATTCTAGCCATGCTGGTACTGTGCTCCCAGCCAGCACCATTCGAACCTCAGCATAAAGGGGAGATGCCATTTGCCCCTTGGTAGCCAAGCACTGCACTTTCTCACCCTCTCCCACAACTGGAGATGAGAGCAGTAGGGTTGGTAAAGGACAGACCAGGGCGGGACACTGGGTCTCCAGCATCACTGGCGTCAGAGCGCAGACATAAGGAGGCATGCAACCCCTGGCAACAGCAGTGCTGCAGGGAGAGTCCATGCCTTTATACGCTGTGCCATTCAAGGGATGCTTCCCTATGACCATGGCACAGCTCACCACATAGTTACTCAATAGCACTGAGGAATCCTAGATCTGCGACACGTCTTACCAGTCCCGCTCGATGTTATGCCACCACCGGTCACCTCAGACTAGGAGCAGGTCACCTGCACATCCTGATTCCCATCTACCGGGCCATTCCTCTTAGTCAGTGAGGCCACTGTCTGTCCTGGGGCCTGGAACATTTCTCTGGCACAGACCTCAGTACTGCAAGTGGAACCACCTCAGTTGGTATGGCAGCTGCCAATTGCAGGGCGTGCTTTGGCCCCAGGCATGCTAGCAGTCCCAGTGATGCCCCTGGAACCCCTGGGGATTTCCCATTCAGTCCCGCATCACCCACTCAATCACCAGAGCATATATAGTGTGGCATATGTGCACCACTCCAGGGATGCTGAGACCCAGGCTCTTGTGGGCACTGTTTAGGGAAAACTTTCTGGCACTGGTGCAAGTTGTGAGCACACACACCTGTGCTGAATGGACATGAGCAACACATCTCAAAGAACACCCATTACAGGACAGGTAACTGTCTTTTTCACCCCAAGTGTCCGTCTTTTGCCTCTCTCCAGCTTGCTGTGCTCCTTTATTCAATGTTCCATTGACTGCACCTCATAGAACATGAGAACTGGCAGGGACCTCAAGAGGTCATTGAGGGCACATCTAGACTACATCCCTCTTTTGAAAGAGGGATGTAAATTAGATTGAAATTGCAAAGGAAGCCAGGATTTGAATTTCCCGTGCTTCATTTGCATAATGGCAGCTGCACATTCTTTTGAAAAAGGGCTTTTTGAGAGTGAAACTGCTGACTAGAATGTTCTTTCAAAACAAACCCCTTTTTTGAAAGATCCTATATTCCGCATTTTTTGAGAAGAGCTGTTATTTCTCTTAGAATGAGGTTTACCAACACCGAAATAAGCTGTCCGTTATTTCGAAATCACGCTATTGCTGTGTAGACACTTGCATAGCTATTACGGAATAACAGCCGTTATTCTGAAATAACTTTGCTGCGTAGACACACCCTAAGTGAATTACCAAGGTGTCACACTATGTCTGTGACAGAACTAGGAACATACACATCCTTAACTAGGTAGTTTTTCACTGAGCTAGTAAAACGATACTGGTTTGTTTACTTCTCCTGGGATCACAGACCTTGAGGTTAGCTTGGAGTTCTAGCTTTGTATTAAACTGAAAATCCAAGCTATGAAGGAGCATGAAGTTTTCTTCTCATTGCTCTACTACTGATGGTGACGCCTTGGCAGAAATTCCTCCATGTCTGTGACTGTTTACCAGTCTGTGAAATGGAGATAATACCAGCGCTTTCCTGCCAAATAGGGATAATGTTAAGCTTATTTTTAAAGTGTTTTGAGATCTTTATGTGAAAGTTGCCGTGTAAATGCAAACTGATGCTGATGGTCCGGTCTGTTTTTACTGAAGAATGCACACTGAATATTCCAATATGCTGAAGTCTTGTCTTGGAATATGAAGAAGAAAAGTTGTTTTATTTTTTGTTTTTCAGATCTTGAAAAGGAGAGGGCTGGAGGCTTGGCAAGTGCAGACAGATTAACCAGACTGAGACTGATTGGAACAGCTGGGGGAGATCACTGATCTTTCCAATCTGCACACATAATACGTAACACCTAGCTAAGAACATGTCAGATCTGTCTCCAGTTGGCAATGAGTTATTGTAATGTGAAATCCCAGAGTTTAACGGAGTCCTTACTGTTCCCTTTCTCCTATACACAACTATATTTTCTTCACCTTCCTTTGTCAGCTTTCTATTCTCTACGTGAGGATTTCTTCAGTGCCTTCCCAAGGACAGCTTTGGTATTGAACTAGCAGTGAGCTGCACTCCACTCCTGTAACAACACGCACCTCTTTTCTGTTTGCCAGGGCACAGAAGCTATTTGATGCAGACTGAGGTTTTCGATTTTCATTGTTTCTGACCTCTAATTTCAGCAGTTTGGAAATGTGTAATGCACAAAGTATTTTGTTGCAACATCCACAGATAAGACTGGTTTCAAGTTGACTTAATTTCATCACTTGCAAACTCAATCACACATTGTGGATTTTCCCAAGCAAATCATGACAAACACCAGCAGTCCTTACTCAAGCAAAAACTCTACTGATAGGAGTACTGACTAAGAAGCACTGTAAAAATTTGGCCCAGTCTTTACAGACTAGGGATGTAAGTAGCTGGTTAACAGTTTATCAATAATCGTTAACAATTAAACTTTGCATGGACTGGCAGCCAGCAGCCCCCCAGATAACCGATCAGTTACATGGTTAATATTTTTATACCTTTTTTACATCCCTAGTCCAGACTTACACCTGCTGGTCTATGGAATAATTTAGAAAAGACAAGAGATAAAATTTACTAGCAGCAACCCTTTTCCCAAAGCTTGTGAGAATGAAAAATATTAATGCTACAATTTGAATTTTAGAAAACAACTGAAAGATATAGTCTAGGGCTCAACAACCTTTCAGAAGTGGAGTGCCAAGATTTGACTTATTTACCTCTGTGTACGGGTCCAAGTGCCGATGATACTTTTAAAAGTCAATAATAGTCCTACTTACAGCAGCTTCATTAATAAATAAATTAAGATGCTGATCTTACCTTTAAGTACAGGGGTCGGCAACCATTCAGAAGTGGCACACTGAGATTTAACTTATTCATGGAACTGGGTGCTGGGGAAAGAAGGAGGTAGAAAAGGCAAGGGCAGATTCGGTACGGGCACCTTATTTTCTGAACCAGCTGTAGCTAGGGAGAATGATTTAAAGTAAATTATTAAACAGATTTAATGTCTTAATGTTCTTATTTGAAATAAAGTAAAATATTATGTCTAACACAAAAGGTTTCAATGTTTTATTTATGGGAGGGGTGGAGAACCTTTTTTGGGGCTGGGGGCCACTGATCCACAGAAAAAAATCAGTTGGGGACCAAACATGTGAGAAGCAAAAAACCTCTTCCAACATACCCCCAGCCCTCACTGATGTGACCCCCAACTGGGACACCTCACTCCTCTGGCATTCCTGCCCCACGGGGTGAGGGGAGGACTGAAGTTCAAGGCTTCCAAGAGGCCAGATTTACTTTTCTGGGGTTCCAGTGGATTTTGTGGACCCCTTTATGCTCTGGAGTGGGGACAAAAATGTGAGGTTCAGTGTGTGGGATACTGTCAGTGAGTGGGATAGGGCTGGGGTGCAGGATCTAGGCAGGAGGTGGGATGTAGGAGAGGGTGAGAGTCTGGGTGGGAGATGTTAGCTAAGCTATTGTCTGCAGAGCTGGAAGTATTCATGATTCAGGAACTCATGCATAACCAAACATGTAAGGGTGTGCTTAAGTATTTTCTTGAATGGGGCGCAATCTTCACAAATCTAGAAAAAAAAATGAGTGAAATTTTACTTTGATTATTTATAGCACCAAACAAGTTACCTCACTTGCAAAGACTAAGATGGAGCATGAAAATGTTTCACATCAATACATGATGGTCAGTCTTTCTTACTACAATTAACTTCTTGACCGGGTAAGTATTGATATGAGCCAAGCAATGCTTATTTGCAGATCATTAGGGACTCAGGGATAACCAAGTAATGTGTCCTTTTCTCTCTTGGGCTAATGGGCTATATAGATATTGTTGGCAGTGCTGTAGGGCTACGTCTACACTGGCATGATTTTCTGGAAATGCTTTTAACGGAAAAGTTTTCCATTAAAAGCATTTTCGGAAAAGTGTGTCTAGATTGGCAGGATGCTTTTCCGGAAAAGCACTTTTTCCGGAAAAGCGTCTGTGGCC
Source organism: Pelodiscus sinensis (assembly GCF_049634645.1). NCBI lineage: Eukaryota > Metazoa > Chordata > Testudines > Trionychidae > Pelodiscus > Pelodiscus sinensis. Next base: position 106,125,180 of record NC_134714.1, read on the forward strand.
AATCTAGACGCGCTTTTCCGCAAAAAAGCCCCGATCGTCATTTTCGCGATCGGGGCTTTTTTGCGGAAAACACTACTGTGCTGTCTACACTGGCCCTTTTCCGGAACAGTTTTCCGGAAAAAGACTTTTGCCCGAACGGGAGCAGCATAGTTTTTCTGGAAAAGCACTGATGATTTTACATTAGATCGTCAGTGCTTTTCCGGAAATTCAAGCGGCCAGTGTAGACAGCTGGCAAGTTTTTTCAGAAAAGCGGCTGATTTTCCGGAATAACTTGCCAGTGTAGACACAACCTAGCTGTGTTGTTCCCAGATATCAGAGAGGCAAGGTGGGTCAGGTAATATGTTGTATTGGGCCAATTTCCGTTGGTGAAAGAGGCAAGTTTTCAAGCTACGTGCATATTGTCATTCTGCCTGCAAGACTGTTGGCTGGCACTGGTGTTCTCTCCAAGCATGTTCTGAGAAGTAAGAATAGGATCATTAGTCTGGGCTATTTTCCAGTGATTCCCATGTTAAAATCCTGGCAAAATATCACAGACCCCTTCTATACTTTTGCCCTGCAGAAAGGCATTACTGTACTTCATGATCCACATTAGGCAAGTGAAAGGGCAAGGTTTCAAAACAAAGCACAAAGTTCAGTCTCAGGAAGAGATATTTTGCCGTTTGTATTGCTCTGGTTCTAGTGATAGAGATGTAGCCGTGTTAGTCTGGTGTAGCTGAAACAAAATACAGGACTATGTAGCACTTTAAAGACTAACAAGATGGTTTATTAGATGATGAGCTTTCGTGGGCCAGACCCACTTCCTCAGATCTAATAAACCATCTTGTTAAAGTGCTACATAGTCCTGTATTTTGTTTGTGGTTCTAGGGCATGCAAGTCACAGGCACACGCAGGAAGACTCAGATAAGCCATCAAAAAGGTGTGGGTTGGTGGTAAGAGTTTTCTGCAGAAGTCTCAAAATCAGCAACTCCTCCGTTAAAAATTAGTTCTTTGCCAGTTAGAACAATGTTTCCAACCTCATGTGCATACATCCCTAGCAGAGGGCAAAACTATCAACTGCTACATCACGAAACTTACCTGACTTTGAAAATGGTATGGACTCTTCCTGAGAACCCCCTTCCTGTGTGCATGGAATGGACTTGTCCGGGTTGTGAACAATAACAAAAATGCTTTGCCAAAATTGAGAATCAATTCCAGTTTAAAGTACCGTAGGCTGTTCTCACCCTGGGCTTCTGGAGCTATACCAAGAGAAAGGGAAACCAGGAGGTAGGCATGAAGTTTACCCTCAGCTGGTGGGGTGGATGCAGCTGAAGATCTGGAGTGTGACTCCACAGAAGGGCGCATGCATAGCAGCTCTGTTTTACCATCTTCAGGTTTAGGTGACAGAACTACTAAAAAGTTCAATGCTGAATTATGTAATAGGTGTAATAATGAACAAACATTGTTGCACAGCAGCTCAGGCTTTCCTACCCAGACTTCTGCCTGACTCACTACTTTCATATTTACCCACTTTCTCCTCTCTTCCATCTTCCCCCATGTTGAATCTCATTTTCCTCACGTTCTGGTTCCCCTCAGACTCCTGCTTCCAACTCCCTATATTTGTATGTATCCGTTTATGCAGACTCCTGCCTCCCACAAAGCGCCTGTCTTCCCTCCACCCCACATTTCCTGCTTTCACTCTGTCCTTCCTTGCCTGCCCATCTCGACTTGTTCTGCACAGCGGCTTTCCCAGACAGCCCCACACACCTACCAGTTTCCCTGAGAACAGCTTAGCTTCACTTCCATTAGGAACAATCTGAGGTGGTGGCTACCTTTCCTAAGGACCATCCAAACTTCTTTCTGCACCAGCTGTAGCACATTGGCAGTCATTCTAATTGAGAGCTGTTGTGACCTCATTCCCAGAAAGAACAATGAGCTAATGGCCACTTTGTGTACCCTAAAATTTTTATTTGTGCTCCCGCTGCTGGCATATATCAGTAGCTAACTAGGGAAACATTCTGAACCAAAAATTGGAGAGAAGGGTGAAAGCAGCTGGTTCCATAGGCGAGCTCCATTTCCTTTCTTCAAAAAGTGCCCCATATCTGTGCCATGTAGGTATGTCTGTGTAACCCTTCTGCCAGGCCGAGTTAATAGCAGCAAGGGCCGGGTTCAGTAACTAGGGGTCTCCTCCTGACAAGGTAATACAACACCGGCTCGAGCCCCCACCCAGTGACCTGGGAAATCTTACATACACCTCCGGGTGCCTCAAAGAGGCAATTCTTCCCCTCTCGCAAGCACAGAGCCTCAGTATAGCAGCAAACCTTTAATAACATGAGGTAACAGACATAAGCATTAACTTGGGAAAACACCACAACTCGGATTCATAGACCAAACATGAGCAAAGACCCCCCCCCCCCCCGCCGCGAATCACCCAAAGTCCCAAAAGTCCAACACCCCAAGGCTACGTCTAGACTGGCATTATTTTCCGTAAATTCTTTTAACAGAAAAGTTTTCCATTAAAAGCATTTGCGAAACAGAGCGTTTAGATTGGCACGGACACTTTTCCACAAAAGTACTTTTTGCGGAAGAGCGTCCATGCCAATCCAGACACGCTTTTCTGCAAAAAAGCCCCAATCACCATTTTCACAATTGGGGCTTTTTTGCAGAAAACAAATCTGAGCTGCCTACACAAATACTTTTGCCTGAATGGGAACAGCATAGCATTTCCGCAAGAACGCTGACAATCTTATATGAGATTGTCAGTGCTTTTCTGGAAATTCAAGCAGCCAGTGTAGATAGCTGTCAAGTTGTTCCAGAAAAGCAGCTGATGTTCCAGAAAAACTGGCCAGTCTAGACACAGCCTAAGAGTCTCTACCCCTCAGACAAGACCCCACCACCAAGTACAAAGACCTGTCCCCAGCCTCTCTCAATTTGACTGGGTTTGGAACCCATGCCCCTTGTGTAGCGAGTGCTAGTTAGTTTATGGCGAATCCCTCTGTCATAAACAATTCCACCATTCCATTGTCCTTGATTCGCCTAATCAGGGTAACAACACTTTTATCCCCCCTACCTCAATAACAGAGAGACTGGGGATCCCACAGTGGCCAAAGTGACCATTTGGGCTGCTGTGAGCACATACTAGACAGGGTGGGTGTGTCTATGCAAATTGAGAGCAGCCCCTGAAGTCTCATTGCACCACTCGCCACAGTTCATCACCAGGGCTGTGTCTAGACTAGCTGTCTACACTGGCCACTTGAATTTCCGCAAAAGCACTGACGATCTCATGTAAGATTGTCAGTTCTTTTGCGGAAATACTATGTTGCTCCCATTCGGGCAAAAGTACTTTTACGCAAAACTTTTGCGCAAAAGGGCCAGTGTAAACAGCTCAGATTTGTTTTCCGCAAAAAAGCCCCGATCGCGAAAATGCTTTTGCGGAAAAGCGTCCGTACCAATCTAGACGCTCTTTTCCGCAAATGCTTTTAATGGAAAACTTTTCCGTTAAAAGCATTTGCGGAAAATCATGCCAGTCTAGACATAGCCCATGTGATCCCTCCTCTTTCACCCACCTCCAGAGAAACAGAGGCTAGGGACACCATTCCCACCCATCCTGGCTAATAGCCATTGATGGACCTAACCTCCATGAATCTATCTAGTTCTCTTTTAAACCCTGTTATAGTCCTAGCCTTCACAACCTCCTCAGGCAAAGAGTTCTACAGGTTGACTATGCACTGAGTTAAGAAAAACTTCCTTTTGTTTGTTTTAAACCTGCTGCCTATTAATTTCATTTGGTGACCCCTAGTTCTTATATTGTGGGAATAAGTAAATAACTTATCCTCATTCACTTTTTCCACACCAGTCTTGATTTTATAGACCTCTATCATATCCCCCTTAGTCTCCTCTTTTCTAAGGTGAAAAGTCCAAGTCTTTTTAATTTCTCTTCATATGGGACTCATTCCAAACCCCTAATCATTTTTGTTGCCCTTTTCTGAATCTTTTCCAGTGCAATTATATATTTTTTGAGATGAGGTGACCACATCTGTACACAGTATTCAAGATGTGGATGTACCATGGTTTTATACAGAGGCTATGAGATGTTTTCTGTCTTATTCTCTATGCCTTTTTTAATGACTCCTAACATTCTATTTGCTTTTTTGACTGCCGCTGCACACTGAGTGGATGTTTTCAGATAACTAGCCACAATGACTCCAAGAGCTCTTTCTTGAGTAGTTGTAGCCACATTAAGTCCCTATGGGTATGTCTACACTACAGCACTAATTCGAACTAACTTAATTCGAATTAGTTAATTCGAACTAAGCTAATTCGAACTAGTGCATCTAGACCGAAAAACTAGTTCAAATTAGCATTTTGCTAATGCGAACTAGTATGTCCACATTGAGTGGACCCTGAACCGAGGTTAAGGATGGCCGGAAGCAGTGTCGGCAGGGCATCAGATTAGTACTTAGAGCATGGAGCTGCTGTCTCAGGCTAGCTGAGGGCTGTGCTTAAAGGGACCCGACCCCCTTCCCGGACAGACAGTTCTCAGGGTTCCCCGCTCGCTTGTCTAACTCGATGAGGGACAGCAAAGCAGTCCTGGCTTGGAGTGCCCTGAATGCCCACACTCGGCACATCACAGCACTCGGCCATCAGCCTGGCTGCACTTGCCGCAGGCTGCCATCCGGGAGGGGGTATCAATCGGGGGGCTGCAGGAGAGCTTCCACCCCAAGGAGCCCAGAGCCACCCCAGTCCTCCCCATTGGGGGCTCGTACCCCATTCCTCCCTCACCTCCTTCCACTTACCCCTCCCTAACCCCCATTTCTGATGTACAAAATAAAGGACACGTGTGTTCAAAAATAGAAACTCTCTTTATTTAACAAAACTGGAGGGGGGGGATTAACCTCTGGGGAGACTGGGAAAAGGAGATGGGAGAGGGGAAGAGAGAGGGTGGGAGAGGGGAAGGGGATACCTGGGAGGAGGGAGCTGGAAGGGGGAAGCCAGGGGAAGAAGGAGGAGGGAAAGTATCAAACTATGGTAGGCCATATCTTCAGTACTGTGTACAGATGTGGTCTCCTTACCCCAGAAAAGATGTTTTGGCCTTGGAAAAGGTTCAGAAAAGGGCAACTAAAATGATCAGGGGTTTGGAACAGGTCCCATATGAAGAGAGGCTAAAGAGACTGGGATTTTTCAGCTTAGAAAAGAGTAGACCGACGGAGGATATGATAGAGGACTATAAAATCATGAGTGGTGTAGAGAGGGTGCATAAAGAAAAGTTCTTCATTAGTTCCCATAATAGAAGGACTAGAGGACACCAAATGAAATGAATGGGTAGCAGGCTTCAAACTAATAACAGAAAGTTCTTCTTCACAAAGCAAATAGTCAATCTGTGGAACTCCTTAATGCAGGAGGCTGTGAAGGCTAGAACTATAACAAACAGAGTTTAAACAGAGTTTAAAGAGAAGTTAGATAAAGTCATGGAGGTTGGGTCCATGGAGTGCTATTAGCCTGGGGGTAGAAATGGTGTCCCTGGCCTCTGTTTGTGGCAGACTGGAGATGGATGGCACGAGACAAATGGCTTGGTCATTGTCTTTGGTCCATCCCCTATGGAGTACCTGGTGTTGGCCACTGTCGGCAGACAGCTACTGGGCTAGATGGACCTTTGGTCTGACCCAGTACGGCCGTTCTTATGTTCTAAGCTCAGGGCTCAGGGTCGGGGGTCTCACTGGACCACCTTGATTTTCATACACACCTGCTCCTGGGTGGCCAGGCTGGCAGCTCTCCTGCCCTAGACGGCCACTTTCCTGTGCCTAGTGCGGAGGTCGTGGATGAGGTCCACGATGTCCGCACTAGACCAGGCGGGCGCCCGCCTCTTGTGACCCCGGGCAGGCTCTTGGGAGCCGCCAGCCTGGTCCCGGGAAGAGGCGGAGGGCTGGGTGACAGCGGGTGGCTGGCTCGTGCCATGCCAGGTGCAGGGTCTGCTGGCTGGGTGCTGGCAGGCTTGCACCTGGCACCTGGCACGGGCACCGTAGCCAGACCGTGCCCGTTTAAGGGCTCCGGGGCCGGGAGGGGGACAGACAAGTTTCCCTGGCGGTGCCCAGAGAGGCCACCAGGGCAAACTGGGGAGGGCTAGCCTCCCACTAGTTCGAATTAAGTGGCTACACAGCCCTTAATTCAAACTACTTAATTCGAACTAGGCATTAGTCCTCATAGAATGAGGTTTACCTAGTTCGAATTAAGCGCTCTGCTAGTTCAAATTAAGTTTGAACTAGCGGTTTGTCTGTGTAGCTCCTTTTAAAGTTAATTCGAACTAACGGCTGTTAGTTCGAATTAACTTTGTAGTGTAGACATACTATCATATTGTGTGGCTGTGTCTAGACTGCACCCCTTTTGCGGAAAAGGGATGCAGATTAGACAGCACAATTGCAAATGAAGCGGGGATTTAAATCTTCCCCGCTTCATTTGCATAAACATGGCTGCCGCTTTTTTCCGGCTGGGGGCTTTGCCGGCAAAAAGCGCCAGTCTAGACGGGGATCTTTTGGAAAATAAAGCCTTTTCCGAAAGATCTCTTATTCCTGATTTTAAGAGGAATAAGGGATCTTTCGGAAAAGGCTTTATTTTCCAAAAGATCCCCATCTAGACTGGCGCTTTTTGCTGACAAAGCCCCGAGCCGGAAAAAAGCGGCAGCCATGTTCATGCAAACGAAGCGGGGAAGATTTAAATCCCCGCTTCATTTGCAATTGTGATGTGTATAATCTGCATCCATTTTCCGCAAAAGGGGTGCAGTCTAGACACAGCCATGATGTATTGGGATTATTTTTTCCCAATGTGCATTACTTTATATTTATCAACATTAAATTTCATTTGCCATTTTGTTGCCCAATCACTTAGTTTGGTGAGATCTTTTTGAAGCTCATCACAGTCTGCTTTGGTCTTAACTATCTTGAGCAGTCTGGTATCTCACTGTTTACTCCTTTCTCTAGATCAGTGGTCGCCAACCAGTAGATCAGGCTCTACTAGTAGAACTTGGGAGCCTCTGACAGGTGATCCTGACTGGTTTGGCTGGAAGACTGATAAGTGCTGGCACTTCAGCTGCTGCCCCTCCCTCCACTGCCCTGCTGCTCCTTTCCAGAGCCTCAGAGCTGCCCCCTGGGAGCCTCCTGATTGTTGTGCAGGGTGGGAAAGACAGAGGCAGGGGGCCATTGATGTCACTCTGTCCTCTTCTCCTGTACCCCATCTTCACAGAGTGAGGAGGGTGGGGCCTCAGCAAAGGGGTGGTGCAGGGGCTGGGCCTCAGAGAAGGGGCAGGGCAGGAGTATTTGGGTTTGAGGTAGATCCTGGACTGACTTGTATTCAGGAGTGGCCTGAGGCCAGCTGCAGAAGCTGGCGCCCTAGGTGGGGCAGCATAATCGCCGCCCCTGCCTGCATGGCCGTCAATGGCCATTATGTCATCATGGGGCACCCCCAGCACCTCGTGACATCAACATCAGGCGCCCGGGGCAGTGGAGCCCTAGGCAACTGCCTAGCTCGCCTACGCTCATGGGCCGCCTCTGCTTGTATTAAAAAAGTGATCGGGTGCTTAAAAAGGTTGGAGAACCCTGGTCTAGATCATTTATAAATCCTGGTTGAATAGGATTGGTCCCAGGACAGACCCTTGGGGAACCCCACTACTAGTTACCTCTCTCCACTTGGAAAACTGACCATTTATTCCTACCCTTTGTTTCCTATCTTTTAACCAGTTATCAATCCACAAAAGGACCTTCCCTTTGAAATGGGGCTGGAGCATGAGGGGAGCGGGGTGAGGTGTCTCAGTTGAGGGCCACATCAGTGAGGATTTGGGGATTTGAGGGTGTGAGTTTGGTTTTTTTTTTTTTTACTTCTCACTTGTGTGGTCCCCAACTGATTTTTCTGTGGGTCAGCAGCCCCGTCCCAAAAAAAGTTCCCCCCCTGCCATAAATAAAGAAAAGAATGGGACCTTTTGTGTTGGACATAAATGCAATTAATATTTACTTATTTAAAATGAAGTTTGATAAACTAACATGAGAAAGATAAAGCACTTAGTCTGTTTAATAATTTAAATTAATATTTCCTTCCTTACGGGTTAAATTAAACCATTCCCCCTCACTGCAGCACTAGAGAAATGGCTTGTGCATAATTATGTAATTAACAGCGAGTTTTCATTAGCAACTGGTGGTCCATGGAAAGGTTTATGTTGAGCCAGAAAGGCCCCGGGCCAAAAAGTTTGAGAACTGCTGCATTGTGGGGGGATGGGTGGGCAGGGCTGGTGGCAGCTCGGCAGGGCTGGGGGTATGGCTCTTTCCACCCATGAGGAGAGGCCCAGGCCCATCTCCATCCCTGCTGGCTGGAAACCCCACCCGCACTCACCCAGCGCTGGTCTCATCGAGCTGGTAGAGCAGCAGCAGGCAGAGGTGACCAAGGGAGTGGGGGGCCATTGTGACCCTGCTGCCCACCATGATCCCAGAAGATAATGTCTGGAAACCCTTTATTACTGTGTACATTTACAGTATGTTATAACAAAATCATTTTACCTTTCACTGGATCCACTCCAATTTTTCATTAACCTTTCTTATGCACACTCATTGCATATTTTGAACTCCTTTATATTTAAAACAGTTGCAGTCCACATTTACAAAAAAAGCACCCCTCCCCCCAGAAATTCCTGAATATGGGCCTGCAGTGTGTTCACCTGGCAAAAAGAATCAGCACTCTTCCCTTTGGTGGCCTCAGTTGCTACCTTTTCTCTTGCTGGTGGGGCTCTTCCTTTTGCCTTTCTGCTATTACAGTCCATGGAGGAAGGAAGAGACATACCAAAGTGGTATGCAGAAGAATTTCTGGGGCTGGAACTGGCTTCCCCTGCTCCACAGGCTGAAAGTTGGGATGGAAATGTTGCCCCTTCCTTTGGTCCCCGCTATAGTTATCCCTGTGGCAGCTATGAATATTAAATGGAATAATGTGGTGACAAACTAGAAGAGGCTAAAAACTGAGGAACTTTTGAAATGCCCTTCAGGAGTTGTCACCATCTGGGAACTTAAAAGCACTTTGTTAAGTAGAAGTAGGACCATTCATGATAGAACTGGGAAAATCTGTCTAGCTAGGACAGTGGTTCAGGAGGACTGAGTAGTCAACAGAGTTGAAGGAGACAAAAGGTTAAGTAGAACAAAAAGGGAGTGAAAGTGGGCCATGAAGGAGAACCATTTCCATGTTCTGACCATAATAAAATCAAGTCTGAAAATGATTAAAGACCCACGTGCTGATCTTCATTTTTGCTGGTGGGTGCTCCTCTCCATCTCCTCCCCCTCTGTGCAAGTGATGGGCAAGTGATGCAAAGTGCAGGCGGGACCATGAGTTCCACAAAAGATTAATTTGACCCTGTAGGTTCTGTGACACCTTTCCCGTCCCCTCACTTCTTGTTTTGTTTGGCACTGGAGCCCAAGAGCACGTATGGAGTCAGCACCCACAATTAAAGATAATATTGCATATGAGAGTTGTTTGGAGAAATGCAAATTTACTTTTGGAGAAAGGGAAAGTTTGAGTTGGGGCAATAATCATGTAGACCAGGGTCAGCAACCTTTTCAAACCATAGAGCCAAACAAAACCAAAACTCAGAACAAGTGGTCAACAAGGAGCCATAAAAAAATGCCCATTTGCATGACTGAAAATATATAACTTAATACTACTGATAACTGACATGCTGATTAATACCAGCCTAAATGAAACATTGTCCTCACAGACTTTATTTAATGGGACTTCTGCTGCTGCATCTTTTTGCACATTTCTTTTGAAGTTTACGTCATCACTAGTCAAATCCAGCATCATGAACATATTCAGGCTGTCTTCGGTCAATCCTATGGCAGGATCTGGGGATGTGAGGTGCAGGAGTTTGGATTGGGGTGCATGAGTGTCATGAGGCATGCCAGAAGGCCTGCCTGCAGGCCTCATAGAGCAGGGATGGAAGTTTCCTAGCTGTATCACAGCCTGATATTCATGTACCCTGCAAGCACAAACACCAGGACTCTTTTGCGGAAGAGTTCTTGTGCAAAAAATCTGCCACAAAAGTGCGTCCACACTGTCATGTGCTTTTGCGGAAGAGCATCCATGGCAGTGTGGACTCTCTCTTGTGCAAGAAAGCTCTGATGGCCATTTTAACCATAGGGGCTTCTTGCGCAAGAAATTCATGTTGCCTGTCTACACTGCCTTCTTGTGGAAGAGCTCTTGCGCAAGAGGGCTTATTCTTCATGGGGAGAGAAATAACTCTTCCGGAAGAAGACATTTTACAACGCTGTACTATGAAATTTAATTGCGCAAGAACACTCGTGCAGTGTAGACAGCAGGCAAGTTTTTGCACAAGAACGGCTGTTCTTGCACAAGAAGCTGCCAGTGTAGACATAGCCCAAGTGTTTGCTATCAGACATCCTTCATTGGCCACAACCCCCTATGCTTGCTAGCTGAGAGCTGACTATGGGATAAGTAACATGACCTCGGCTCTCAGCCCCGTGGGAATGTTAAAAGTGGCATTGGCCCCACTTGCACGCACTCAATAAACAGCTGGGCTGTGTCTAGACTGGCAAGTTTTTCCACAAAATCATCTGCTTTTGCGGAAAAACTTGCCAGGTGTCTACACTGGCCCCTTGAATTTCCGCAAAAGCACTGACCATCTCATGTAAGATTGTCAGTGCTTTTGCAGAAATACTATGCTGCTCCCATTCTGGCAAAAGTCTTTTTCCGAAAAGCTTTTGCACAAAAGGGCCAGTGTAGACAGCAGAGATTTGTTTTCCGCAAAAAAAGCCCCGATCGCGAAAATGGCCATCAGGGCTTTTTTGTGGAAAAGCGCATCTAGATTGGTCACGGACGCTTTTCCGCAAAAAGTGCTTTTGCAGAAAAGCGTCCTGCCAATCTAGATGCGCTTTTCCGAAAATGCTTTTAACAGAAAACTTTTCCGTTAAAAGCATTTCCGGAAAATCATGCCAGTGTAAACATAGCCCTAATGTATAAAATCACTGGGAGTCCCGCCCCTAGATAAGTCTCAACCGGGGCCCCAACCTCAAGGTCTGACCGAGATCCCCCTGCTGGAGCCACGTCCACTGTGGCCGGGTGCAAGGTAACCGGAACGGGACTCCCTGCAGACCTGAAGGGACATAAGCAGTCCAAAGATCATTTTATTCCTTTAACTATTGTCCTGTAGTGCTTTCACTTGCTAGAGTGTACCCTGGGAAGTGTAGTAGCAGTGGAGTAGTAAGCTTAATAAAGTATACTATCCCTAATCGGCTCTGTGTTAAAGTGAATCTACAACCCTGTTGGGCCCTGGGAATTGACAATGAGGGGCTCAGAGCGGGGGGGGGGGGGGAGTTGGATGTATGATGGGCTATGGGCACAGCGCTGGGGTATGTGGGGTACAGAAGTGTTATAGTAGGGAACTGGGGATGTGGGGGTGTAGGAGTATGCGGATGTGGGGGTAAGAGGGGCTCAGGGCAGAGGACTCAGGGATATGATGGGCTCAGGATTGGTGTGTGGGCAGGGGGGCATACAGGAGTGTTATGATGCTACAGCCAGATCGGGGCTTGTTGGCCAGGCTTCATTTTTAAAATAAAATAAAATATTATGTCCAACACAAAAGGTTTCAGCGCTGTCTTTATTTATGGCAGGAGTGGGGAAGCTCTTTTGGGTATGGGGTCATTGCCTCATTAAAAAAAAATCAGTTGGGGAACTAAAAGAAGCAAAAAAGCAACTCCTCCAGAACTCCCCCAACTCTCACTGATGTGGCTCCCAACGGAGACGCCTCACTCCCCTGATATTCCAGCCTCATGGGGAGGAAGGGAGAAGGGCAGGGAGGATTGAAGTTCAAGGTTTCAGGCCACGTTAACTCTTTCGGGATTCCAGGGTTAGTGGATTTTGTGTCCCCCCAGGCTCTGAGGTGGGGCCAAAAATGAAGGGCCCTGTGTGCAGGACTGGGCTTCCAGTGAGTGGGATAGTGATGAGGGTGTAGAATCTGGGTTGGAGATAGGGTGCAGGAGCAAACAGGGAGTAAGTGTCTGGCTGGTGGGTATCTGGCCACGGGGGAAGGGTGCTGTGTGCCTGGCTGGGGTTTGGATTGTGGTGCAGTGTCTGGGGTAGGGAGAGGGTTGGATTCAGTGGGAGGGGCAGAGGGCTGGGGGCAGGGCTGGGTGCCAGACAGGCTGTGGTGGGACACTGAGCACTGAGATGTGCAGCTCAGCCCATTTCTCCAGCAGGAGCCTGCCCCGTCTCCACAGGCTGCTTGGCTATAAGCACCTGAGGGGAGTGGTGATTGGTGGTTGCCACACTGCCTGTTCTTGAAACAGATGGCTGCCCTTGACCAGAAGCGGCCAATGGGATTGTGCTGAGGGCAGGAGCAGTCATGAGGTACTGCTCCCCCTTCCGCTCCCCGCTCCCAGCATGTGGAAAACAAATGGCCCCGCCGCCACGTTTCTGTGGGGGGCAGTGGTGGAGCTGCCTGGGGCTTCCTGGGGGTTGGGCTGCAGCTTCCAAGGGGCCAGACTGGCTCCCTTGTGAGCCTGAGGTTGCCGAGTGATGTGTGATGCAGCGTGTCTTGGGGGAGGGGAAGCGCCGGAGGCACAGCTGTGAGCGGCGGTGTACTGGAGCTGGCGGGAAGGGGAGAGAGGAAGAGGCCACATGAAAGGCGGCTGACAAGGGAAATGGCTTCCTGGTGCCAGCTGTGTGGGGTGGGAGCAAGGAGAAGGCCTTGAGTAAGCCCAGGGTTGTACAATCCGCATATCCAGGGTGGTGTCAGAAAAATACCAGACACATTTGATCTCAGATGGCGGGGGGGGGGAACCTGCTGGCGGGGAACAGGGCTGGCCAGGAGGGATGCGGGTGGGGGGGAACCAGCCAGTGGGAAGCAGGGCTGGCAAGGAGAGGGTTGGGGGGAGCAGGGCTGGCCAGAGGGGGGGGGGGGAACCGGCCAGCAGGGAGCAGGGCTGGCTTGGAGGGGTCTGGAGGGAGCTGGGCTGGCTGAGGTGAGGGGGGGGGAACTAGCCAGCGGGGAGCGGGACTGGCCCGGATGCACGCAGATCCCAGGGTGCTGCCCATCCCGCACACAGTCTCAGCGGGGCACACGGGCAAGTCTGGCCCCAGGGATTCCATACTACCCCAGCTCCGCCCCCCGTCCTCTCTACTGTGTAGTTGCGTACAGCAGGCAGTACATAACTACATACTGATACTCATGATAATAATAAAATGTACTTAATTAGAAAATATTTTCGCAATTTGTTTCCCGAACAGAAAGCTCAAATACTTGTTGTCTGGTTCAAAACCGGACACCTGGAACCCTAAACACATTTCATAGCACCGTCCAGCTCATCTGTGCAGCAGCTAACTCAAGAGGCTGCTGAAGAACTCCACTAGCACCTACCAACTGTGCGCTCTCTACCATCAGAGAACAAAACCTAAGATAATCGCAACAGAAATTGGGGGTGTTGGTGTTGAAAGTCTATGTGTAGTCTCTCCCCCTGTTGTGTAGCTGGTTTTCCCTGCACAAGGCATTTCAAGGGAGACCAGGGCAAGAGTGAAAATAACCATGGAAATTGGCTCTCAACATTTTATATGAGCAAATAAGTGCAGCCTCCTAGCCATGCTGTGCACATGCCCCAGCGCCTGCTCATGGCCGGCCGTTCTGCACACAGCGTCACAGCATCTGGAGAGAAAAGCTCATGGCGGCAGCAGCTCCGGGACCCAGGCATTGGGCTAGAGTGGGAGGTGTGGGAGGGTTGGGAATGCCTGGCTCTGGGGGAGGCATTAGGTTGATTCGCCTTTAATGTTGTTTACTCTCTGGTAGTCTAGTAGACTCAACGGTTTCCCTCATAGACTTCCTATTTCTTAGAAACAAATATGTTTGTCGTGGTTTGGCCGTTTGCTCACCAATTCCCACTTTGCACACCTGATATCTATCTTACATTTTATCTAGCCTTATTTCATTTTCTGTTCTACAGACTTAACTTGGGATGGGTTTCCAATTTCTGAAGGATACCCATTTGGCTCAAATTACATCTGTTTTAAAGATAAAAAAGAAAAAGGAACGTCTTCTGTTTTATATCTAAGAAGTACTAACCAGTCAAGGGTACCCGGGGCATACCAATACAGCCGGTCCCCGAGTTATGAATGGTCAATTTACAACCGTTTGTACTTACGACCAAACCTCCCATTAAGCATTTGTAAGCTGGTCCCTGACTTACGAACGTGCAATCCACACTTATGAACAGCGCAGTCACATTTAAATGAATGGGGTCTGATCTATGAACACTTTGAGTTACGACCAAGTGTTTGGTACGTAACTCATTCGTAGGTCGGGGACCAGCTGTATTGCTAATCAGTCAGCCAAAAGGCAAGGAAATGAAGAATTAGTCTTATTTGCTAGTAGTTGCTCTGCTACTGATAGCCACTCACTGAGGAAAAAAATAGGTCAACTCTGGCGGACTTGTTAACAAAATACAGGAGTTATTAAAAAATTCATTATATACCCAGCAAAACAGAGGACAAATAGTCACTTAGAGCAGGGGGGCATGGATGCAGAATAAGGCAGCCAACACAAATGTCATATTTAAATTAAAAATTATTATATATGAGCAAATAACAATTTTAGACATCAAATTATTGTATTATATTCAAACAAAACCTGAAAAATATCATCAAATATACCTAAAACATAATCTATAATAATAAATAATGACGACTTTCCAATAGAAGTACATTTTCTTTGGTGGCCCTGAGAGCTCTCAGTTTTCATTTGTGTGGCCTTCAGTAGGCTTCAAATTTGACATGCCTGATCTAACCCGCGCCTGAGGATCCAAGCATCAGGACAGAGGAACGGCATCCAGCAAAGTGCAGTGGAGACCTATGAGCCTCTCTCAGAAGGATCCAATCCCATCAGATCCGGGAGGTGAGTGTCTGAGCCAGGGCTCTGTCATGCAGGTACTAAGGGGTGACAATGCCTCACTGAGGAGGAGCTGAGCCCAACAGTGCTAACACTGGCATGGGACAGCTGAGCCTTGCAATCTTAGAGCATGTACGTTACCACAAGGAATTTACACTGTTGCTTCATATTGTTTTCTTTGGAAAGAGTCTGGTCCTCTGGGTTCTCTTCTTCCCTTTAAAAAAGCCCCATGTTGGGACGTCCCGTTCTTCTAGCCAAGCTGATTTGGATTCAGCTCCTGGCTTGCTCAGAAGCAGTTGCTCAAGAGCAGTGAGCAGCATTCCCTACTGTCAGGCACTGTATGCACAGCATCCAGCATGCTCCTGAGGTCAGGGAAATAGGCTCTTCCTGAGGTCTTAGGCTCAAAGAGAGATCCTCTGCATGGCAGCACAGTGCGTCACTACTGAACCATCCAGTCCAACTGTGCATTCCAATATAGCACAGCAGCCAGGTGTGCACAGCATTATGGGGGTTGTAATGACCTCTCCATTAGACTTGCTGTAGGCTTGTGTAGTGTAAATAATTCCATAGTGGCAGTCCATGACATCTGTTTTATGGAGCTAAATAACACACGTCTGTACTTTACTGCTAAGTATTGCTACAGTTAAGGGTCTGTTGACATTTCCAATTTTGGAGGAGTGAGTTGGCTATTTTATATCTATGTCAAGGCTGAAATTTGGCATTAAAACCTACAAATTAGATGCAAGATATTTGTTTTTAACAGCTATGATTTATATATGTTTTGGTTGTGTAATTCTTGGGTTTAAGGAGGAGTTTTAGGCTGCTTTAGAGCAGCAAGAGAATTTAATCTTTAAACACACAACTTTGCAAGTGGCTTGTGAATCAAGAGGAGACCAATCCTTTTATCAGCTCCAAAGTTTGTTTTTTACACCCCAGATTTTAAAGTTAAAAAGTAGACATGGTGTATGCAGAGCAGGTTCCATCTACTTTCATCCATACCTGCATTCTATGAGTAATAGAGAGCAAACATTCCACTGAGTACTAAAATTTGAATTCAAACAAATAGTGAATCATGTAAGTGTCCAACATTCTTTCTGTGCCCAAATGCCTCCAAACTTTAATTATTAAAGTTAGTTATTGATTCTCTGGTCAGTAGAGTGGATTGTTACACTGTCGATACTATCACATTCTCAAGTTTCACATTATGGAAATCCACAGTGGAGAATAGAAACACAACGGCTGAATTTATCCCATATTTACTGAATTACATGCGAGGATGTGACCTCAGACCTTAGGAAATATTCTTCCTACTATAAAGATGTGGAAAACATGTCATCCCTGTAGTATAGGCAATGTTTGCTCTAGTCACATGCTCATGACCATGAGCTACCCTCTTTCTTATTGTAACATCTTGCCCCCTCCCTCACTCCTGCCGCAGTCACCAGAGCTGGGACTGTCATGCTCCATGAATCCCAAGAAGTGAGACTGTACACTCGTGCCTTGTGTGGCTAAAGGGGAGTTCAATATACCAAGCCTCCATTTATCTTGTGATGCAATTCACAGAGGTACTATTATATCTTTTGCTGCTGGAAATGTGATCTTGAGGGTCTTATCCATGTCAGAGGAAGAGGAAGAGGAAAAGGAAGAGGACCCGGGATGATATGTTCAAAGAGATCCTGCAAGCCTCTAGTGTTTTGGATGCACAGGGAATGAAAGATTATCCTTGGCTACGTCTAGATTGCATCTCTTTTACAAAAAAGGGATGCAAATTAGACATATCGCAATTGCTAATGAAACAGGGATTTAAATCTCCCCCGCTTCATTAGCATAAAAATGGCAGCCGCTTTTTTTCGGCACGGAGCTTTGCCGGAAAAAAGCACCAGTCTAGATGCGGATCTTTCAGAAAATAAAGCCTTTTCCAAAAGATCCCTTATCCCTCTTAAAATAAGGGATCTATCAGAAAAGGCTTTATTTTCCAAAAGATCCAGGTATAGACTGGCGCTTTTTTCCAGCAAATCTCCGTGCCGAAAAAAAGAGGGAGACATATTTATGCTAATGAAGCAGGGGAGATTTAAATCCCCACTTCATTAACAATTGCGATATGTCTAATTTGCATCCCTTTTACGAAAAAGGGATGCAATCTAGACGTAGCCCTTGTGTACAGGGCTAGACTGGAGAGGAGAAAGATGTGCAGCAGGACATGCTAGCCCCTCTCAAGCAGCAAACAAACATGCTGAAGATGCTGCTTGGCCTTCCAACAGACCTATGCTCTCCTCCCATTTGCAGCCCTAAGAGCACTGTATTTCAGGACCTCCCTACACACCAGGGCCACTGCACTACTACTACCTCTTCACCACTGGAGAGAGTGGCTTCTGGTCTTTTATCATTTCTCTGAGAATTCCTTCAAGTGTGTAGTGATTGTCCAATGTCCACCCACATAGTTGTTGGGGCATTTAGGGTCCTAAAGCCACATGGTGTGATGGGGATGTGTAGCTCCAGGAGATCTTGAAAGGCGTGTTGTGAGAGTTACTGATCATCACACAGTGGAAATATGTCTGCAGGTTTTGCATCTGTTCTGGAAGGATCTGGTGCCGCTTTGAGTTGCTGGTCCTGATCTGTGGGGTACCTGTTTCCAATGACAAGCTTGGCTGTGACACTGAATACTTTTACTAGCCTTGAAAACCTTTGTGAAGTGCAATAGTTTGTTTCTTTCACCATCCAAAGTTGGTGCAAGAAAAGATATTCTCTCAACTCCCTTGTGTCTCTTGTAATCAGTTTCTTTCTTGAGTGAGCGGCCTGGGATGCATTTAACTATTCTCATCAGAGGGAGGACAGTGAAGAGGGGATTTGGATTGTGTATCCTAGCTTGAAAACATTATTTGAACAATTCTACTTTTTGGCAATTCCCTTACTGTTCTTGGAGTATAATTCAATCAAGATGAACTTCATTCTGAAACCATGATCGCTTTTTTCCGATTACAAATGAAGCTATAACAACGGCAAAATAGAGAATTTTTTGGGAGAGTTGGCCACTTATCCATAGTCATTAAGGGTGGCACAATTAATTCCTCACTCACAATGTATAGTGCCTGATTCTGGGAGTCAGCTCACTGAAACAGCATAGTGGCATATGGAAACTGCACAGCTACTTGACACTATCACCCCGGGATATCCCCGGCATAACAAACATTCACCAGTAGGGCTAGGGGCCTGGGCACTATCCTGCAGCACTGGGTGTACTAGGGTATTTTCTGGAACGATGTGTATGTTTGGAAAGCAAGGTGGTTTGGCAATAGCCTCTTCTGCTCTGATTAATCTGTTCTGCTGCAAGGGCCTCTAGAGCAGTCCTGAGACTGCTCTAATGTACACTGGAGACTAAGACTATTCCTAACCTGCCCCTGAATCCAAGAAGTTCAGAAGTGACTTAAAGCTACTTTGTCACTTCCCTTCCATTCCTGTGCTGAGCTCGGCTCCCCTGGAATACAGAATTAGGTTCAATGTGGGCAAGTGTGTCAGAACTGGGCACCAATTCTCTATGGCAGAATTTCCTCAGTGTAATGTGGCTTAATGACCCAACCCTGTATTCCTTGCACACCTACAATTCCCGCTACCCTTTTGCTGCTGGATTTAACTCACACAAGGTTAGATCTTGCAAGATGTTGGATGACTTCCCTTCTCATTGAGAGGAGTTAATGTTTTGCATAACTGAACCCATAGGCAATTTCAGTTAATTACAACTGGCAGTTTTGTTGTAAAAACCTGTAGAACAAAAAGGAAACAAAGGGCTTGATTCACAAAACGTGGTGGGTGGTTATGGTGCCACCATCTATAACTTGTAGCCTAGTTGTTAGGGCACTCACTTGGTATGTGGGTGTGTAAATGAGGCATGATCTGACAATGGAATTGGAACTTAGGGTTCTCCTTGGTAACACCAATGCTATTTGGGGGCAGGGTAGACAGGGGAGACTCTCTAAGTATCTTCTGTTGAATTCATCACTTAATTTGTAATGAAAGAAGTGATGGGGCTCAAGAAATTTTCTCTTACTTTCATAACTCACACAGCAAGCCTAGAGGGGCTGGGACTATGAACTCATATACCTAGAGGGGCCGGGCACACAAATTAAACATATGTATAAATAATACTCTAAGCATCTCATCTCCCATGAGTGTCCTAATCACCAGGCTATAGAATCATTCTCTTTATGGCTCGGTCACTATTCAAGTATTTATACAAAGTGGAACAGCTTCAACTGGAGAATTGGCCTGAGACCCACATGATGATAATATCCCATAGCCCAGTGATGGGGGCACTCTCCTACAATGTGGAAGATCAAAGTTCCTCCTCTTTTGCCACATCAGGCAGAGGGGGAGAACTGACCCTGGGTCTCCCACACGCCAGGAATGAGCCCTAACCACTAAGCTAAAAGTCATAAGTCTGATAGCAACACTGTCTCCAAAGGTGCTAAGTCTCAGGGGAGGAAAATGAGCCCTAAGTATTGGGATTGGTCCTGCTTTGGGCAGGGGGCTGGACTTGACCTCCTGAGGTCTCCTCCAGCCCTAGGATTCTATTTTATTCAAATTCAGTTTCAGGCTGACCAAAATTGCAGTTTTCAGCGAACAACTCACCTAGCTCTAAGTCCCCTTTCTGCTGCTGAAACTGCACAGAGAAAGTCTTAACCTGTCATCTGGAGACACCTGAAATCTCTTCGGTTCAAGACTCAGCTTTGCCTTTCTCTCATGGAACATCATTTAGCTGCCTGTTTAAAAGCTTTATGTAAACTTTAGAATAACAAGGAACATGCTTCTTTTATATGAAAGCTCATAATGCTACAGGTTGTACCTCCAAAATCCAGGACTCTCTGGTTTGGCAACATCTGTGGTCCTGCCAGACCATGGGTGCTCCTGGAGCAGAGAGTCCAGGAGCCTAACGCCAGGAGGGCCAACTGAGTGGGACATCAGAGTCAGCAGCCTGGCTGGGGACAGCATGGGACTGGAGCCGGAGCCCTCCTGCCACCTCAGGAGCTTGGGGCTGAAGCACCATGCCTTCCCCTCACTGTGTGGGGCCAGGGTTGGAGCCCTGCAGCTTTCCCCAGTTGCATGGGGCTAGGGCTGGGGTTGCACAGGACCAGAGCTGGAGCCCCAGCCCCACAGCTGCTCAGGAATGGAGCCCCATGGCCAAAGGTGTAGTAAGGATGTTATGCACCCAGGGGCAAAGGAAAAATTTGAGCCCCGACGCCATGTGACACGGCCCTGAACCTGGTGCACAGCTGAGGGGAACTTGTACTGCATCTTCCCCCACTCCCTATAGTTTGGGGCCAGGCTCCCACATGCACTAACCCTCCAGTGGAGATGGAGGAGAGTCAGGCTTGGAGCAGGGTCAGGCTTGGAGCAGGGTCAGGCTCGGAGCAGAGAGGCAGGGAAGAGACTCCAGGTGCTGGTGGCAGGCGGAGTAGGAGCACGTGAGCTGAAGGGATAACGGGGGAAGCCTCCCTAGCATGGTGCCCAGGGGCAACTGACCCCTCCGGCCCCCTCACTATGCCACTGCCCCCCCTCCTGTAGATCTATCATCTTATGCATGTGCAAGATCTGTGAGAGCCGTCCCACGAATCTGCAGTTGGTGTCTGTGGCGCCGGCTGTCGTACCTCGGTACCTTCGGTGGTCTGAACTGTCAGCGTCATCTGGTCAGGGCAGTCCTGGCGCGCTCCTGACAGGACCTCAACTCCATCAGTGATGATAAACTTTCAGCTGCATGCATAACAATCGGTACTCCCTTTATCTAGAGTGTTAGAGCCCGTGCACTTGGTCAAAACAGGAGATCTCTGAGAGGCCCCAGAAACAACAGATGCAGGCAAAGTTTGAAATCAATCGAGCAGGTTTATTGTCAAATGCGAAGCTCTACCAGTTGGTAACAGAGATCAGTACAATGTTACACCACTGAGCACTATGGCCCATGTTGACAAGGTACCAACACCGGGCAGGCCTATTGCCATATAACAGATATTAACAGCACTTAGTCAAAGTTAAGCTACTGTGCACTCTGTAAGTTCAGGCAATGACACCTGCCGTTCAGGTGCCTAGTGCGCTTCCCTCCTCCTCCCCCCCCCCGGTCGGCCGGAAAGCACCCTCTGCGGTTTGCTTTTATAGACAGGTACAAACAACTTACATCATTTCTTTACCAGGTTACCACCCTCTGTTGCCTAGTTACCACCCCTCACCTTATGGAAGGGGGGCTTACTTACTATCCTTCATGCTGGCAATTCTGACCTGGTCCTGAACCTAGGTCGGTATGTGCATTAGTTTTTAGGGAGTCTTTGTACCAAGACATTTCTTATTAAGATGGTCCGTTACTCCCTTTGGCTTACAGTCTGTACCCAGTGCCTCCCTGTGTCCTTCCATGCTCGACCTAACTTACACAATCACACAATTATCAATAGGGCCTCTTTCTTGGCTCCTGTGTTTCTTGGCTCCTGTGTTACTGAACCAAAGTCTTGCTCACTAGATTGCTGGCCTGTTGCTCTTTTCATGTTACAGGCCTCTATTTAGGCCTGCTGACTCCATGTTACTGACCCTCAACTTACTACACCAACTTCTGGGTGGTGTCTCAATGCTGCCACATTCACCTCCAAAGAGGGGGCTTCCCAAAGCAGGCCCTTGCTGCAGACCCCTAAGGCATCCACAGGTCCAGTCTCCTTTCAATGGGCCCATTTCCCAGGGCTCATTGATCTTAGATCTGGCTTCCATCCCCTCTCCAAACTTCGCAACTGCCTAGAGGTGCTCACCTTCCGCCTTATCCATTCCCACCTCATTCACCCCACAGGGACAGTCTCTGCCTCACTTGTCCTAGGGACTATTCTACCAAGACGTAATACAAAGTTTCCATGTAAAAGGACTCACTACAAAGCTAAAAACTTCAATGAGAGAATGATTAATACAGAGACATGCCTACATCTGCTGCAGGGAGACACCTCCGCCTGCCTCCACTCCTCTCCCCACAGAGTCTACAGCCCCATTGCAAAGCAGGGGAGGAGAAGAAAAGAGGCTGAGGCCCATCCAGTGGGACTGAAGGAGTCATGAGCAAGCCATGCCCGGGAGCCATTCTCCTGTCCATTGCTGGTGCTGTGTTGCTTCAGGCACGCTGAAATGCAGTCACCTCTAGAGTGGGCTGGACAGCTGTTTAACGCCTGCACAAGGTTTCAGGCAGGGAGCAGTGTGGGCTTACATCTGCAGAGCCCCCATCAGAATAACTGTACCCTCCTGGCTTTGGTAAAGAATAAACAGGAGGACTGTGTCTAGACTGGCCACTTTTTCCGCAAAAGCATTGCTTTTGCGCAAAAACTTGCCAGCTGTCTACACTGGCCGTTTGATTTTCCGCAAAAGTACTGACTATCTACTGTCCAAAATCAGTGGTTTTTCCAGAAAAGCTTTGACGCTCCCGTTCAGGCAAAAGTCCTTTTTGCAAAAAACTGTTGCGCAAAAGGGCTAGTGTAGACAGCTAGCTAAGACTCTTGCGCAAAAGCAGGCTAAACGGAAAAAAGCGGTTTGGACACTGGGAGACCCCGTAGGAGCCCCAGACTTCCTGGTAACCTGAGCTCTTAAAGCAGACGCAGGCTGCTGAGCGCACGTGGCAGGAGTGTGCTTCAGACCACTTGCCTGAGGTCTGCCACGGTGCCCCTGCCATGCCCAGCAGCCACATCGCAGCCAGCATGGCAGCTCTGGGCGCTCAGCCACCTGCACCCCCAGCGCAGGAGGCCCCCAGGGGCCACAAACGATGGGCCCCATCCTGGTCCTCGGGGGAGCTGGACAACCTGCTCGACCTCTGGCAGGAGGAGGAGGCCCTCAACGAGACCCATTCGCTGCGCCGCAACGTGGACATCTTCACCCGCATGACCCAGGCGCTCGCCCAGCAAGGCCATCCAGCCCAGACCCTCGACAAGTCCGGGCAAAAGTCAAGGAGCTGCGCCTGGGCTATATGCAGGCCAGCAAGGGCCAGGGGGCAGGAGCAGACACCTGCCCCTATTACGACCGGCTCCATGCCATCCTGGGCCAACCAGCACCGCAAGCCCCAGACGTGCCTGTGGACAGCAGCGTGTGCCCCCCCAGCCCTCCGTCACCAGGGCCACCGAGGCGGGGGAAGGAGACGACAGCAGTGCAGTGCATTGGAGGATGAGGCCAGCATTGCCACCCAGCAGGTCTCCTCCAGCAGCCCTGATGTCTCCCGTGCGTCCTCCGAGGCCGGGGAAGGATCCACCAGTGAGTCTTGCACTTTGCACTCACAAAGGCGAGGGGCGGGAGGGGACCCAGGCGCCCGGAGGGGGGAGGGATAGAGCATGTCACTCAGGCCACATGAGCTGCACGCTGTGTAGCATTAGGCAGCAAGCAGCACGTGCAACCACGTGCAGCCTGGTGACCGAGCAGCATGTGGCCGCGGCAGGCAGCGCCAGGGCACGCCTGGGACCGTGCTGCTCACACACATTCGGTGGGACCAGGGGGAAGGGTGGATGCCGGCTGGAACCAGCCAGGGCCCCAGGGACTCAGCCCAGAGCCCGCACCTCTGCAAGGGTGCAGCACACAGAACGGCACACTGTCCCATGCCTGGCTGTGAGGCACAGCCAGCTGCTCCTGGGTAAACTGCAGCGTCACAGCCCTGTGAACGTGGCCCCCACTGAGCCCCTCACCTGCTCCCGGTGCCTTGGCTGGCTCCCCGAGGTAAGTCCCCACTGCGGCCACACATGTCCCTGGGCTACGTGTGTGAGGGATAGTGGGAGGGAGAAGGGGAGGGAAGCGTTCGGGCCACCCTTAAGGCCGCCTGAGTTTTGCTGCAAGGATGGGACACCCCCCCCCCCAGTCACTCTCCTGGTTCCATCCAGGAGATATCCCACACGATGGGGATCTGAAAGCCCAGGCCACTTCTGCCAGGTGTGCTCCCAGGCACTGTGTGGGGATGCATCTTGCTCCCTGTCAAACACCAGTGATTAGCCCAAAGCCTCACAGCCTCCACTGGCAGGGAGTTCCAAAGATTAATGCAACACAAGCACCCTCCACAGGGCCAGGACACAGACCAGTGGTTACAATACATGGAGGAGGACCCTACTCCAGGGGCGCTCCTCCTTGCAAACATACAATATGGGGGCAGAAGGGGAACCGAGTGGGCCCAAGCCACACAACTGTGGTGTCACCTGGGCTCAGGGGTGGAGGTCAAGAAAGATGTGGAGAAATTGGAAAGGGTACAGAGAAGAGCGACAAGAATGATTAAAGGTCTAGAGAACATGACCTATGAAGCCAGGCTTCATGAACTGGGCTTGTTTAGTTCGGAAAAAAGATTAAGGGGGGACATGATAGCGGTTTTCAAATATCTAAAAGGGTGTCACAAGGAGGAAGGAGAAAATTTGTTCCTCTTGGTTACTGAGGACAGGACAAGGAGTAATGGGCTTAAGTGCAGCAGGGGAGGTTTAGATTGGACATTAGGAAAAAATTCCTAACTGTCAGGGTGGTCAAATATTGGAATAAATTGCCAAGGGAGGTGGTGGAATCTCCCTCTCTGGAGATATTTAAGAACAGGTTAGATAGACATCTGTCAGGGAGGGTGTAGACGGAGCTTGGTCCTGCCTTGAGGGCGGGGGGCTGGACTCGATGACCTCTCGAGGTTCCTTCCAGTCCTATTATTCTATGATTCTAGGAGTGGGGACAGTGGCTGGCCTGCCTGCCTGCCCCATCCTTTCTTCTCTTCCCTGCAGCAGGACCAAGCACAAGCCGGGGACCCTCCAGTCCGGCAGCAGTGGCACCCCCAGCTGCCCACCACGCAGGCACAGGCTTCGCCACCGGGACCAGCTCCTTCGCCGGCATGTGCAGGCCATCAAGCACATCGAGGCATCGATTTGCCAGCGCGTCAAGGGGGACCTGCAGTGGTGCCAGGAGGCCTGGGCCACCTTCCAGGCCTAGTGCACACGGATGGCTGACTCCATCACCACCCTCACTCCCCACATATTCTATGCCATCCACTATGGCATGGCCTTACCCCATGCCCCCGCCATCCCTCCCCTAGCACTGCCCATGCCCCCTCCTGCCCCTACAATGCCCCCTCCTGCAATAGCCCCTCCTGCTGCCCCTGCAATAGCCCCTTCTGCCCACCTCCCTGTGCAGCCTGCCCAGATGCGGCCTGCCCTGCATGTCCAGGTCTGCCCCTGCAGGAGCGCTCGCAGGGGCTACCCCTCCCAGGAGTAGCTCCTCCCCCTCCCAGTTGAAGGTCTCCTCCCTCTCCCCCTCCCTCTCGCCCTCTCCCTTGTAAATAAAAACATACATGGTTCCATGGCAGACAAAGCAAGGCACAAGAAACCAAAGCCAGGAAAAAGCACTAGGGGGCAAAAGGGTGGTGTCCCCAAAAGTCAGAGGGCAACCACCAAACCTGCTATGGCTGGCTGTCCCTGCAAGAGGTCCTAACGCACGGAGCAGGAGACAAACGGCTGTTTAGCGAGACCCCTTTAAGCACGTGTCTGAATGGAGCTTCAGCCCTGCCCCCGGAAAGGGCTGGTGCCCTTTTGCCCTCTTCAAAATGATTCCGGGCTTCTGCTTTTGCACAAAAGCGCATCGTTCTAACGATAACTCCAGGACCAATCTAGATGCTCTTTTGCGGAAATAATTTTAACGGAAAACCTTTTCCGTTAAAAGTATTTCCGGAAAATCATGCCAGTCTAGACGTAGCCGAGAATTGGAAATTAACCCGCCCAGTCTCACGTCCCCTAGACAGGGACTGAGCCATCTACATTAGGCCCCAGCTGGAGTATCATGTTCAGTTCTGGGTGCCACATTTCAGGAAACTGGAGAAAGTCCAGAGAAGATCAACACAAATGATGAACGTTCTAGAGAACATGAGATATGAGCCAAGGCTGAAGGAATTGGCCTTGTTTACCTTGGAAAAGAGAAGTCTGAAAAGGGACATGAGAGCAGCTTTCAAGTATCTAAGGGTATGTCTACACTGCCACCCTAGTTCGAACTAGGGGGCTAGTGTAGACATACCCTAAAAGAGTATCATAACGAGGAGGAAGAAAAATTGTTCTGCTTGGTCTCTTAGGTTAGGATGAGAAGCAATGGGCTTAAATTGCAGCAAGGGAGGTTTAGGTTGGACACTAACCACCCTGGTGGTCAGGAAGTTTTTCCTAAACACTGGAATAAATTGCCTAAGGAGATTGCGGAATCTCCATCACTGGGAGATATTTACACCCAGGTTAGACAGACATCTGTCAGAGATGAGCTAGGGCAACTCAACTTTGGAAGCCCCAGGGGCCACACTAGATACTTACAGAACATGCTGAGGGCCTCAACTTAAGCATGGTTGCATATGCAAGCAAATATATACAAATAGCTTCTCTCACACTGATAGGCACGAATACAAAGATTAAGGTAAGACTACACAACACACAGACCCCATTTAAGTCAGCTCTGCTGATATTAATAAAATGCAATATTTACCCGATTTCTACCCATGTGACAGCACTTTTCACAAGCAATGACAGTCCAAGAATTTAACTACTAAAACACATATCAACAGAAGATCATTACACTGACAACTTTTTTGTTTTGGCTCCCACTCGCCAGCCACGTGTTGATCCCCACATAAACCCAAACTGTACCACGGGGCGCAAACAAACTGGCCATGGGCAGCATACCAAGTTATTAATACATATTTTTAAACATTTACCTTTTCTCTCTGCTTCCATGTCTCCTCTCCTTGATCCATCATCTCCCCTGGTGCCTGCTGCTCCCCCAACTCCTCACCCTCCTCTGCTATCCTGACTCCTGCCTTCTCACTGCCCTCAGCCCTCCTGTGACCTGTCCGCCTCCACCAGCCCTTCTCTCCTCCCTGTGCCCACTCCTCCAGTAGCCCCACTCTGATCAAGTGAGCTACCCCTCCTCATCTCCTCTTCTAACACCTCCCTCTACACACCTGTCCTGCCTTTCTCCTCTGGTGCTGGTCCCTCCCCTGAGGTGTCTGCCCTTCTGCTTCACCCCCAGAATCCCCTGGCACCTGCACCTTCCCTTAGCCCTGCACCTTCCTGGTGCCTCCCCCTTCCCTCACTGCCCCTGCCCCCTTTTACCCTGATGCCCACCCCCTCTCTGCTCCCATTCTCTTGTGCCCTCTCACATGACTTGCTCCATCCCCACCTTTTTCATGCCCACCCATCCTTTCAAGCCTTCTCCCAGCACCTCCACCTCCCCCTCTAGACCCTAATGCCCTTCCCCTCTCCTCTCCCAGCATCACCCTGTCCCCTCTCCCACTGACACCTCCCCTTCTGCCCTTTTCCTCATTGTCTGCACTTGGGCCCCCTGCCATTTGTATCTTCCCTCCCTCTCCACACAAGCCCCTTCCTCTCCCACCCCTTCCCCCTAGTTTTCCCCCTGCCCTTCCCTATCTTCTGCCTTCCACTTTGCCGGGCCAGAGTCTGCTCTAGGGCCCCAAAAGTCCCCAGACTCCGAACCGGAAGCTAAGCCTCTACCACGCGGCACCAAACACTTTTAAAGTCCTGGGCCATGACGTCACATCACACCCGGGCATCTCCCTGGTCACCTGGAAATGCTACGCAGCGTGCGCAGGCAAGGGAGAGCTGACAGAGCTGGAATGGGCGTCGAGTTCTATGACCGTCCCTCCCCCCGCGAGCAGTATGCGCAGGCAAGGGGGAGCCGACTGAACACTGCGCACGGCAGGGATGGCCCGGGGCCGGGGGGGGGCCGGCCATAGAACTCGCCGTCCGTGCCAGGTGAGCCTGAGCAGCATGTGCTCGCTCTCACCCCGGCCCGGCGCCCCCCTAGCGTGGCGCCCGGGGACAATTGTCCCTCCCCACTTCCTTCGCTACGCCTCTGCCCACGGCGGGAGCCAGAGCTTGTGTTGCCCAGGGGCCCAGCAGTAGCTGGGCAAACAGCATAGCCTGCTGAGGGAGGGAGAAGGTAGGGTTACCTGCTGGGAAAGCCTGCCAGCAGCAGGTGACAGGCTTGGGGGGCTGGTGGCAGGAGACCTCCTCAGGTTTGATAAATTTTCTTTTTCGAGACTCATCAAATCCCAATTATGCCAACCCAGAGAGGTCCAACGTGTGTGTATGACCACTCAGTTTTTTAAAAAAATTAAGGAATTTACACAATAACAAACCAGATGAACTAAAGGAGGAACTTGGCTGCACATAGCAAGTTTGAATGCTATGAAATACCGAGAAGTTGTGAATTCACTCTGTAACAGACAGAGACCACTAAGTGATCTAAATTGTTTTATTCATCCTGAGTTTTTACTGCTGTCTCTTTTTTTTCTCTTATCCTTCAGCTTCCATCTAATCTCGTGATCCATTAGGACCCGAGTGATCCTTTAACTTGGTGAAAATGTTGTCATTCTCCTTAGTAAGCACATTGGCTAACCCTTTAGGATGTTGATGTGAACGTGCCATCCATCCTGTGCTAAAATCACACCATTTCTTGGTCAGAATGCAGTTAATCTGACAAGACTTCAAACAAAGAAATGGAGTATACTGTACAATGTAAATTAAAGAGCTTTCATAAGTGACTACCAGAACATTCTTCCATTTGAGACATATATCCTGAAATGAGACTTCTCTGTCTCTCTCCTTATTTGACAAAGTAAGCATCCCAGGCAGGAGATGAAAGGGTGTATCTCTTTAAAAATAACAAGGATCAAGAAGTAGAAGACATTTCCTGACAGTGTCATGAACACATCACTCTTATCAGAAATTTCAGAGGGGTAGCCATGTTAGTTTGTAACTTAAAAAACAATGAATAGTCCTGCAGCATAGCCCTGGAGCCCATAATTCCACTTACCTCTCTCTGCCAGGAGCTCACAACCATGCTACCCCACAAATGGATTTAAAGATAATTATTCCAAGCATGAGGCTGTCCATGTCCTTAATCTGCTTGGAGAGCGATTTTGTATCCTACAGCTTTCTTATTAGAATCATGTTTTCCAGACAATAGCCTGATTTTAGGAATGCAGTGCCTCAGATGTGAGAAGATAAACGGTTTATTTCCTGTCATTTTTAGTATTTGCTTTTTCATAAGAGCTGAGATGAGCCATTCAAGTGCAATGAAGTGATAAATGGGTCTTTATATTGTCTCAAAGCTGAAGCTCATAAAAAGCAATTAACACAGTACCTCACAAAGGGGGAAACACATCACCCGTATCAGAAATTTCAGAGGGGTAGCCATGTTAGTCTGTAACTTAAAAAACAATGAATAGTCCTGCAGCATCTTAGAAACTAATAAAACATGTAGATGGTATTATGAGTTTTTGTGAGCACAACCCACTTCTTCAGATGACTGGAGTTAAGGGGTCCATGTTGCTAAATAAATAGCAGAGAAAGAGAGGGTTTGGGAAGGGAAAGAGAAGGGGTGAGAATGGGGAGGGGGCGAATTGTCAATTAGAGTGCCCATGCTAGATGAAGCTCATAGAGTGGGTTCTAAATACTTTTAAGTACCCAGTGCTTGGCTTTTTGTGTTATTAGGACGGGGAACGTAGTGGGTAATCGAGTTAAGGTCTCTGTTTAAACCTGAATTGCAGGCATCAAACTTGTACATTAAATTAATTTCTGCAGCTTCCCTTTCAAGCATAATTGCTACTAACTGCCTTCTGTAGCCATGTTAGTAGCTACAGAACTTAATTTCATTTACAAGTTTGATACCTGCACTAGAGGCAGGAGCAGCCCGTGCCTATAGGCAAACTCGGCCTCCGCCTAGGGTGCTGAATTAAATGAGGCACCAAATTCCCTGCCATTTCCCTTCCCCTTCCCCTAACACCTGGCTTTGGCCCTGGAGGAGAAGTGCGGTGGCTTCCCTGCACTGCAGGAGGGGGGATCAGCCCTGGGGGAGGAGGCACACAGGGATTGCCCCGTGCCATGGGAGGAGAGGGGTCAACCCCAGGGTAGGCACGCGCCGGCTTCCCCTGTGCAATGGGAGAGGGGGTTGGCCCCAGGAGAGGTACATGTGGAGGTTCTCTGGCCATGGAAGTGGGGGTCGGCCCCGTGGGAGGCGACGTGCAGGGATTCCCCACACTGCGGAGGAGCAGGTCAGTCCCAGGGGAGGCAGGCGCCGGCTTCCCCAGCACTGCGGGGTGGGGGAGTCACCCCAGGAGAGGCGTGTGCCAGCTTCCCTTGGGGGGGCAGAATCCTGGGAGGAGGCGGGGGCAGGGGACTTTCTCCCCCCACTGGCACCCTTTTCCCTCTCCCCTCTCTCCTGTCCCCAGCCACAGAACTCTATCCCCAGCCCCCCGTCCCCAGCCACAGAACTCCATCTGCAGCCCATTCCTACTATGATTTTCCAGGCAGTTCACTCATAGAACGGAGGGTATGTCTACACTACAGCGTTAATTCGCATTAACTTAATTTGAAATAGTGAATTCGAATTAAGCTAATTCGAATTAATGCATCTACACAGAAAATGCATTTCGAAATAGTATTTTGCTATTTCGAAATAGCGCATCCACACTGAGTGGACTCTGACTCGGAGTTAAGGCTGGCTGGAACCAGTTCCGGCAAGGCACCAGGTCAGGACCTCTTGTGTGGGGCTGCTGCCTGTGGCTTTCTGAGGTCCGTGCTTAAAGGGACCCTACCCCCCATCCCAGACAGCCAGTTCTCAGGTGTCTCTGCTTGCTTGTCTACCTTGATGAGGGGCAGCAAATCATTTGTGTCTCGGAGTGCTCTGGTTGCCCTCACTCGGGACACCCTACCACTCTGCAACATGGAGACAAAGCTGCTCCTGGGCACTCTGGTGCGTCTTGTAGATGCGTTGCCATCAGCCTGGCTGCACTTGCTGCAGGCTGCCATCCAGAAGGTCCATCGGGGACTGTCAGTATTCAGGGGGCTCTGCAGGAGAGCTTCCGCCCCGTGGAGCACTAACAGTCTCTGTGGTCTGCCCCACTGGGGGCTTGTGCCTCATTCCTCCCTCACATCCTTCCACTTACCCCTCCCTAGCCCCCCTTCCTAATGTCAAATAAAATACACGTCTTTTTTAAAATAGAAATTCTCTTTATTTAACACAACTGGGGGGGGGGGGGAATGAACCTCTGGGGAGACTGGGGAAAGGAGGTGGGAGAGGACAGGAGAGAGCGTGGGAGAGGGGAGGGGCAAAACTGGGAGGAGGGAGCTGGAAGGAGGAAGAAAGGGGAGGGGAAGCTCAGGGGTGGGGGTTTCGCCGGGCTACATGTCTCCCAGCACAGCGGGTGTGGGGGCCTCGGCGTCCCTGAGGGGATAGGGAGGAAGGTGTGGAGATTGAGGTGGTGGGTGTGGAGATTGAGGAGGAGGGTCTGGAGGTTTAGGAGGGAAAGGCGGGAGGGGGAGAAGGAGTGGGAGGTGGAACGGTAGCTGGGGGGGGGCAGCCGGAGCGGGAGTGGCACAAGGCAGCATGCTCTGCACCAGGGTCTGCAGATGGGCACAGATGGCACGACCCTGGGCAAGCAGCTCCCACCGGAACTCCCGTTCTTCCTGCGCCTGCTGCTCCATGATGCGGGTCTGGGCTCACAGGGCCCCCACGTGCTGCTAGTGGTACCCCTGCAGTGCTGCATTGGTCCTGCGGACCCCTTGGGTGCGGGAGCATTTCCCCGGTGGGATGGTGCACCCTGCACGTGCAGCTGGTGCGGCTGTGGAGAAAGAAGAGAAGTGGTCAGTTGTCCCTGGGGACACAGTGGGTGAAGCTCAGCCCCCCCTCTGTGAGGCGAGAATGACCATGCCCTGCACCATCAGAGCTGTTGTGCTTGCCCAGAGGCCATGTTTGGAATGTCCAGCTGTCCCTGGCAGTGAGAGGTGCCCCAAGACTGCACCCCTGCCCCTGTGCTGTATATAGTGCGGCCGAGGTGTGAGGGAGATGTCCCCTGCCTCTGGGTAGAGGGGGCAGGTGAAGGGAGGGTGTCCAGCTGTGACCTGCCCCGTGGTCAGGAGCATGTCAGGTCTCTTCACACATGCGTGTGCCTATCGGGCCATGGCCCCTGGGTGTAACACAGTTGGAGCCACCTGCCTAAGGGTGGCATGGCATGGCTCACATGTGCACAGGTTGCTGCGTGATGTGTGGTAGGCAAGGCCCACGCACGTGGTCCCTGGTCTCCCTCCCCACCCCTTCCCCGGGTAGGGGACAGTGATGGCACTTACCTGGTGTGGCCTCCCCGGACGATCCTCCTGACTCTGGTGCTGGGACAGCTTGGGGGTCCTGCTGGCATTGCACCCTCCATGATGGTCGCTCTGCCACGCCCAGGTCAGGGCCCTCCATTCCCAGCTCGCTGCCCCTCGGGCCGCCCCGCCCTCCCCCCACAGGATGCGGTTGAGGTCAGGGAAGTAGGGGAAGGTAGGCCTGGAGTATGCTTGCTGCAGCTCCTTAACTTTGAGGTGCTCTTGCTCCTGGGTGCACCTGTGGCCCTTTCTGGCCATGGTGGCCACTATGCAGCCATAGACAGCCACATTCCTCCACCTAGTGTGGAGATCATGGACATTGGGAACCTCCCCCTAAACCTCAAGGAGGACCATGATCTCCACACTAGTCCACGACGGCGCTCGCTGTCTATGGCCCCTGGCTGGCCCCTGGGTGCTGGGGGACTGGGCGGGGGATGGCTGGTTGCCACTGGATGGCATTGTGCAGCCACTGGGTGAAGGGCTGCGGCTGCTGGCAGGCCTGGCTCTGGCATGTTGTGTGTGGCCAGAGTCTACCCCTTTAAGGGCTCTGGGCCTGGGGAGAGGAGAAGAGTTTTCCTGGTTTGGCCCCGAGTGGCCACCAGGGGAAACTGGGAAGGGCTGGAGGCCAGCTAATTCGAATTAAGTGTCTAAACAGCACTTATTTCGAATAAGCTATTTTGAATTTGGCGTTACGCCTTGTAGAATGAGGTTTACCAAATTCGAATTAAGCGCTCCGCTATTTTGAATTAAATTCGAAATAGCGGTTTGCATATATAGACGGTATTGAAGTTAAATCGAAATAACTTCTGTTATTTCGAATTAACTTTGCACTGTAGACATACCCTGAGGGCCTAGGCACTTAGTTTAAGACTAGAGGGAAGGGAAGATACATGGAGTCACAAGAGCTTGATCCAAAGTTCTTAGTAGTCAAGTAAGATTTCCATTCAGGTCTCTGAATTTTGGATCAGCTGTAGGATTAGAGTCCACTTTGCCTAACTGCCTTCATTCAGAGTTGTTTTGGCATGGTAGTGAGTCAGGCTGCGGCTTTGTGTACTGGCTATCTACAGGTATATGAATGAGAGAGAAAGAGAGAGCAGCATCTTCCCTCGATGCCATCCTCCTATCTTGCACCATTGTAAACATTACTGAGAAAGAAATAGGTTACATATGAAATGATTCAACATCACAAGCAAATTCTTCAATGTAAAATGTTTGAGGTAAATCATGCTGAGACTGCCTAGTGCTGAAATGCGTGGAATGAGATTAGATAAACCTTTTCTTAATTAAAAAATGAAACAGGATTCTGAACTTCATCTAAGGGTCACTTTGGGATGATTTCTAGACAGAAAATTCTTGGCTTTCTGGCAGGACAGCTGTGAAGGGAGTGTTCTGTTCATTAGAATAGAATTTGTCCAAGAACATACGTTCCAACTACTAATCAATTTAGATGAAAACTTACTGGACAAGGTTCAAGCAAGCCGGTTATGGAGTTTATAAAGCCAAACCCACATGTCTCAATGGGCAAGAGGAAAGATAATCTTAGCTTACATTGGAATGTTCAAATTTATACACTTAAGACATTATGACATAGGCATGATTTTTTTAAAAAACAGAAACATGAAGAATTAGAAGGTTAAAGTAATGAAGGGAATGTCCCTTTAAGAATCACTCACGAAGAGTGGATTACAGCTAGTTAAGAACCTGGAGCGAGGACTATAATACAATTCTTATGAAATAATTTCTAGCAAGGAGTATTTAAGGTTGTGTGTGTGAGAGACTTAAAATATGAGATGCTTTGAATTGTAGTCTGGTGCAACTAGATGTTTGTTGATGCCTCATTGTATGATGAGCTGTTACACAATGAATTAATAGCAGAGTCCAATAATTTGAGGAAACATTGCACAATAAGCACGTACTAGGGTGCGTGCACATATAGCGCACTGAACAATCATCTAAATGTGCAGATTACCCCCTGGCTCACTAGCCGTGGCCACAGAAAACAGTAAGATTCCACCACCCCCACAATAATATGTTTCATGGTGTTAATAGCAACTAATCCAGATTTGGGGATTTCCATCTCTCAACAATCTGTTGTTTGCAAACCTTCTCTCATCCAGGGACTAAGACAGTGAGTCAGAACTTTGTGTTTTATTCCTGGACTCTATAACTTTGTGGCAGGTCATTTTCCCTCCCTCTGTTTCAGTTTCCTTCTCTCTAAAATGATATAGTATGTGAAAGACAAAGGTGGGTGAGGTAATATCCTTCATTGGATTAACTTCTGTTGATGCAAGAGAAAGTTTGTGAGTTTACAAAAAATTCCTTTTCAGGCTACAATAGAAGATCAGCTGTAGGCGGGGGAGATGGGGTGCTAAAGATATTGTGCCTATGGGTGCATAATATGTATCGCTGGCCCTTTGTACAACAGAAATAGGCAGATTGCAGGCCAACGTGGGACTGCCAGATGGTTTTAAACGGATTCCAAAATCTTTTAATTAGTTTTTCTTCTTTTTCTTGGGTTTTTTATTATTATTTTGGCTGGAGTCTGGACCTTAACCAAATATGAGATCCTTGGGATTATAATCAGTACAAATAGATGTTTGTTGCTAGATTACTTTATAGTGCCTCGTTATATTAATAGCAGAGTTCAATAATATGGAGAAACTTTGATTTTAAAAAATGGACCTTGACAAAAAAAACCAAACGACTACCACTGAACATATAAAAGGATGTATCTATCTCACAGAGATGTGTGATGCTTAACTAATTATTAGGCCTAATTCTGCCCTCAGTTACATACCTGACCAACTCTTTTGATTTTTATGGTGTTATATAGGCTTGGAAGGAGGCAGAATCCTGCTATGCAAACACTTTGAGATGCTAGGCTTCAGCAAACCCACAACTATTATAAATACCATATGAGGGCAGGAATATTTTTAATCCTCTCTGGTAATTCTGATTTTGCTCGTAATTTCCCTGGATTGTTTTATCATTTTGCTTCAAACCTTCCCACCCGCTATGAGCCACCCCTCTTTCACTCGAAGGCTCATGATACCATCTACATGTTTTGTTAGTCTATAAAGTGCTACCAGACCATTTGTTGTTTTTTAAGTTTATACTTTACAAAGGGTCATCTAAGAACATCCACCCTTCCCAGAACCTAATCAGAATTTCCAGCCCATTAAGCTAACAGACAGCATTTTTTGCATATCTTAAAAGAATGACTGTAAACATTTTGTTAACAGCTTTTAAATAAATCCTTATCTGATCGACAGACTTAAATAGAGCTTTTAAAGATTAAATTCTATGAAGATGAGGAGAGAGAAACTGTAAGGTAGCATGTCACCCAGCAAAGCAGCCTACATTTCACTGCAGCTGCCTGCAAAATTTCACTTCTGAAAGCACTCAAGACTAAAAACACCTGTGAAAATGCTAGCCCACCTTTCCCCTGCCTGTTTAGTAGGACCTGGTACAAAGTGTCCCATTAAAGGCAGATTTTTTTCACCATGAAAAACAATCAACTTTGATGTGGCAGGCATCTTATTGATATGAACCCATTAAAACTTTGTACAATAAACTGCAGCAAAGAGACACTATTTTGTTATTTTAAAGCCAGTGAATAGACAGGCCTCCTATGGAAAAGTGAGTCATATTGTCTGTAGTACATTCTGTTCATTCTGTTATAATAAACACAAGTGTTTGTTTGCTGATCCCATTAGGATAGAACTGTAAACTCCTTTAACAGGAGAAGCCCCACTGACTGCTGTTAAGACTTGTGCTTTTTGGCATGTTTTAAATAGTACCAGTCCTTTCAGAATACCATTCCAGAAGGAAGTAATGGCAATTACCAAATTGTTTCTTTTAAAATCTATTCCAAATTTCTATTCTGCACTTCAAAGCTATGACCATAATACTTTCCAATGTTCCATCCTCAAAGAAAATTCAGTGAAAGTTGTCATCAATATTCTTTAATTGCATGGTTTAAATAGTCAGGGGTGGGAGATGAAGATGGAAATAAAATTAAAAATCATCTCATAAAATTGTTCCTGTTTTATATCATGCTAATCTCTGAGCTACTAGTTTGATATGTAGTCTGTGCTACACTCTCACAAAGAAACCCAGGAACTACTAGTTTGAGTTGGTTTTACAAGACTGGGATGTCGAAAGGAGAACAGGTCCTTTATTCCTCTATCTTCAAAATAATCCTTTTAGTTTACCTATTCTGCTCATGGTTCTGATTTCCATAGTAAGATAAATAATCAAGCAAACAACTTAATACCCCAGTGTTGTTGGAAGGTGATGGTCCACGTAGTATCCTTTCAATAGGGCCGTGTTTATTATTTGTATTATTGCTGCAGCTAGGAGCCCTAGTCATGGACTGGGACCTCTTGTGCTAGGTGCTGTACAAATGACAAACACAAAGTAATCCTTGCCCCAAAGAGATTACAAGTGATGTGTAACAAAGGAGACAACAGACAGTACGGATAGGGAGTCAGCATTGATCAGACTGATAGGCAGTGATCTCAGTACAGCAGTGGCATAACCATTGTCAATTTTTTTTGTAGGCATACTGGGAAAGGTGTTTTAATGAGGGTTTTGAGGCAAGCTAATGAGGGAGCTTTGGAGATCTTTATAGGAGCTCCTCCCAAGAAAGAGGGGTAGTATAGAAGAAAGCACTAAGGTGACTATTTTAGTATCCAGCGTGGATCGGGGACTAATTGGCTTGGGTCTGACAGGCAGGAGTTTTTGTGTTTGTTGGATACAGTGCCGCTATAGAATTTCAGGCCTATCATTTAATTCCCTCCTTTGATATAAAAATAACATGTTTCTGACAGACGTACACAATGCCGGTATAGAGGCTGGATGTTTGCACATCATGCAAATGGGATAACATTAGGAAGATAGTTTCTGAAGTGTCTGCTTGTCTTTTCAAACTAAACTAAATTTGGGGTGCACAAATAACAAACCTGTTTTCTGTTGAATGACTTAGCTGCCATTATAACTTCAAGTTCCATAGTTTACAATCTGGCACCCATCTGGTACTAGTAATTACATTGCTACAAAGCACTCCTTTCTGTCAGCTCTGAACAGCTGCATTCAGGCACTTGGGCCAACATGGCCCATGTCTCCACTTACTGGAGGATTGACACTTTGCAATTGATCTTCCGGGGTTTAATTTAGCAGGTCTAGTAAAGGCCCACTAAATCAAATGCGGAGGGTATCCCTAAAAGTGCTGGTACTCTTTGCATGTCTCCTGTTGACCGACTGCTATGGAGATTGCGCCAAGCTCAGCTTAAGGTATGTCGACACCGGCTGGGGTTGCATACCTCAAGCCAGCCTTCCTCCCACAGTGTAGACTGGAGAAATGTCTATAAACTAAATAACCTCCTCTTGCTAAGACCTGTGTTTTAGGGATCCTCAGAAATGAAGGAATATCTGGATTAGACTCCATCCAGAGCCAATCAGTACCATTCCTGCTGCAGTGACTATTCAGTGATTCTTCTGCAACATGCTCAATCCTACCTGCTCTGAGGAGCAACAAATCAGGTCCAGGAATCAAAACAGGTATATCTCTCCTTCCAGAGGTGCTGAGGCTCATCAGTGCTGCTTTATGTGCAATGGCCTTTTTCAATGTATTGTGTTTCCAGTCACTCAGTTATAGGAATTCCCCAGGAATAGTCTTTTCTGAGGTGATAGAAACATACATACCTCTTATCAGTGGGATGATTAGTTAACACACACAGACAAACAGGCTTAGTTAACTGCTTGTTGAGGTGTGAGGAGAGGTGTGCAAAGACAAACCACATTGCAATGGATAAGCAACACAATAAAAAGGAGTGTCACCCTCTTGTTTCAGGCCAATTCCACAAGCCAAATACACAGGGAAGGGTTGGAACAACTTCATTTACAAGTTTAATTCTTGTGCAAATGGGATGAACTTAGGCTGGCTCCCACACTACCTTCCACATCCTAATGACTTAACCAATCAATCAAACAATGGAGGTGCTAATTGTTCTTATCAACCTCTTGTAACTACTCAAATCATCTACTCACTATCAGAGGGGTAGCCGTATTAGTCTGAATCTGCAAAAGCGACGAGGAGTCCTGTGGCACCTTATAGACTAGTCTATAAGGTGCCACAGGACTCCTCGTCGCTTTTGCATCTACTCACTGTCTCTCTTTTTATTTCCTTTCCTCCCTCCTTTTCCCCACCTCCTTCCCTTATTTATTCTTGGTTCTGAAGAAGTGGGTTGTGCCCACGAAAGCTCATGGTCTACATGTTTTGTTCGTCTTTAAGGTGCTACTAGACTATTCGCTTGTTTGTTTGTTTGTTTGTATGTTTGTTTGTTTGTTTGTTTTATAAAAAAGAGAAGTGAAAAAGTATGGTAAAACCTAGTGTCAATGTAAAAGTTCTGAGTTATAGCCCAGGGAGAGTCACTAAGTGGGTGGATGTAAGTTCCTTGTGCTTTACTGAGAAGAGCATATGTAACAATTAAATTATTTCTTATTAAAGATTATAGAATAGGTAACCAGAGACTGGTGTCTAGTCCAGTATGAAGTACTGTGAAGTCCCTGCAGGTGGGAACCACCCCGTCTAAGATGGAGGATGACCTTTGGCTTCTGTAAGTAACTGTGTAACCCCACAAGTTTTACAACAGTGACAGCTATGCCACACAGTGGGAAGAATTTCTCTAAAAATGCTACTTGTTCTTCATGGAAATTAAGAAACTGCCCCTGGGATAAGAAGGATGAGCTTGTGCTTAGCCCATAGGACTACAGCAGGGGTGGGGAACCTTTTTTGGGTTGGGGGCAACTGAGCCACAGAAAAATCAGTCAGGGGCTGCACAAAAAATCATCTCACTGATGTGGCCCCTGACTGAGAAGCAGAAAGACACTTCCTACATTCCCCTTGCATGCCAGAGCATAGAGGGAGGCCAGGCTAGTAGATTTTGTCCCCCTCCCCAAACTCTGGGGAGTGGATCCCCAATGCTGAAGGCTGAAGCCAGGCAAGCTGGGGGGCTGAATCCAGCCCCAGGATGGTATGTTCCCCACCCCTAGACTAGAGGTTGGCAGACCTAGATTCTAATCCTGTGACCACAAACTTTGACTTTCCTGAATGTTTGTGCTTTTATGGTGATTTTATGTGCAAATGGGGTAATTGTAGGCAAATAGCCAGTCAAACATGTAAGTAGCCATTACTTGATTTGCCAGAATTACATAGGTGAATTTTGAAAATAAGACTTAATTGTCTTTTAGCCTCTGATTCTGTTCCTGTAAAATAGAAATAATAGGACCTACCTGTCTGGTAGGTTGTAAAGCTAAATTATTGTAGGAAAGTACCTGGAGACATTTGGAAAAAAGGGGCAAAGTGTAATGCTTCAGAGCCCATATGTCCTTAGACATGCAACTGTTACATAGCAGCTTCCATCTTTTGTTGTAAGCACACTGCTCTTTCTTTCTGCCAGTACTTCCCGTGGCAAAACACGATTCTGACTAATTCTCTGGGATACGTTGGTTAGGCCCAAGGACTTCTCTTCCATCCACAGTCCCAGTCTTCAGGAAGTGGGTCTGGCCCACGAAAGCTCATCACCTAATAAACCATCTTGTTAGTCTTTAAAGTGCTACATAGTCCTGTTTTTTGTTTCAGTGAGTTTAGCTCTCTGTCAGCACCAGATTCTCTCTTGTCATTTGCTATTGGAGCTGGGATGGAGTCCTGTAAGAGAGGTATTGAGACTGGGGGACAACCAGACCCATCAAGCCCCAGAAAGCCAAACGCCTCTCCCAGGCACAGTGCCACTGGGAGTGTCTACACTGCATCTTTACCAATCCCTCCCCAGCACAGGCACTGGTTTGCATTACAGTCTTTCCTGAAGGCTGCCACCTTAGCATGTTTAAAAGTATGTCTGCCATGGGAGTTAAGGGAATACACAGTGAGAGGGGGTCAGGAATCTGACAATCTCTACACATCCCCTGCGTGTTGGTAACTTGCCCTGGTGCTTCACTGTCTACTCCTCAGAGACTCTGATGCAGATGCTAAAGTTTATATTGGCTGCCACAAACTATGAAGCTTAAGCAAATTGAAATGCTTTTCAAATTAACTACAGGCAGTGTTGATCAGTGTCCATTTGAGATCCTTAGTCTCTCTGCTGCAAAAGTATGAGCCACAACCCAGTCACCCTCTGAAGCCGGGAGAAGAGCAATGACATTTTAATAACTGCTACATAAGGTATTTTTTTATTTTAAAGGGTTTTTTCCAGTGACAATTGATTTTTTTTTTAAATTTGAATGATCTTTACAAACATTAATCCCTTAACCCTAATTCTTACAAGTTCCAACAGACTAGTAAAATGAACTGAAAAGGGATATGTTTAATTTAAGCAATGAGATTACCATGCTGTGAATAAAGCCGCTTTTATTAATAAGTACCTCTCTGCCATGACTTTAAATTTAAACAGATGGGAATTTTACAGCCTCTGCTCTTCATTAATTTTTTTGGATCCTCTGGAGTAAAGCCCTCAATTCCTGTGATGTAATGGTATAAACAGTTGGCTCCCAGCTTAGATTCCACCCACAAGTTCTAAATTTGGAGCATGGCAAATTTTTGCAGATTCCAGAGACACTCTGCTCAAAAGACGTGCTGCTTCCTTGAGTCCAATTCGATTGCACCAAATAACAAAAGCGTGGGTTTTTTTATAACTGGGATAATAAATATGACTCAGATGCACATGTTGTCGATGTAAGCACTTGGGATTGGCTCTCACTTTATGGCACTGGGAAGAAGCCAAGCCAAATAAAAATTGTTTTGAGTAAATACTACATTTCTAGAGCATGAATAAGTTTTCTCTACAGCCAGCATGTCACTAATGGGAATAAGAAAGAAGCTGGGTAGAGGAAAGTAGTAACTAAATCATTGAACTAAATGTAGACAGTCTGCATAGAGACCTGTTGTTCTGACTCGTCTGGGGTGTGATATCACAGCTAATTCATAACAGGTCTCAGCAAGGCCACAAATGATGGAAATAAAAATAGCAAGTACAGGTCAAGTAGCTTGTCCTCCCTGACATTGTGCTTCCTTGAATAGCAGCTCAACTAGTAACATGTAAAGGAGCCCGATTAAGATCCCCCACACCCCCAAACATACTGAGACTGTGCAGATGCTTCCAATGAAGCACATAAATCGCCTCATTAAGATCAATAATGTTACCCACATACTTAAGGATGAGCATATGCATGGGGGTTTTTTAGAATCTGGTTTACAGGAACTCTCATTAAAAGGGGGATTTTCAAGCATGCTAATGTGCTATCTCAGCACAAGTGCCACTGAAAGTCCATGTAAACCAAACAAGGGATTTAATTTGGTTTTGATTATAGCTGTCCTGTTGGCTTCCTGTATGACCACAAGGAAATAACCTAACTTATCTGTTTCTGTATCTTCAAAGTGGGTTTAACAACAATTTTTGCTGTCCAACAGAGGTGTGAGGATACGTATTTAACATTTTATAGTTTGAGAACCTCGATGGAAGGTGTTATATTCACATAGTACTACCATCACTATTTTG
Source organism: Pelodiscus sinensis (assembly GCF_049634645.1). NCBI lineage: Eukaryota > Metazoa > Chordata > Testudines > Trionychidae > Pelodiscus > Pelodiscus sinensis. The sequence goes on from NC_134714.1 coordinate 106,166,777, forward strand.
TGGTTATGGATCAGAAGAAGACAAACCCATGGCCTCTGCAAAAAATAGATAAAATAGGTCAGTTAATATTATCTGATAATATTTTTTTAAAATAAGTTTAATTTTGCCCACCTTTTTGGCTTTTAGCTTTTGGGGTAATAGATTAAACCAAAATACATTTTTGTGTCCCCAACCACAATGTATTTCTGAAAACAGCATAGGCACCTCATGTTGTGAGCTGTAGTCCTGTTCAAGTGGAATGAACATTTTTCTGGGTGTAAAAATGTTCTTGTCTTAGGTTTCTTCGGAGCTGGGTTTTAAAAGAAGCCTTCAGGCAGGAAGGCCCATCTTACTGGGAGAGCTCTGTAGCTTCTATGAAATATGTAGGCAGTTAGAACATGATAATAAGGTGGGGTCAGAAGAATTCCCTGTTCTAGTGGTTCAAGCACTGGGAACTTCTTAATACTTCAGATGGAATTTTAATTTACAGATAGCATTGCTCCAGTTCTGTGAGCTCTATTGCTGTCAGTAAACACCTTCTTCTAGGATCTATTGTGAGATAACAGGGCAGGGAGGGGCCCTATTTATCATGCTGCTAAAGCAGCTTTGACTCTGCAGAATCTGGGAAATAATTACTGTTCGGCTACGTCTACACTGGCCCCTTTTCCGGAAGGGGCATGTAAATTTCACTAGTCGTCGTAGGGAAATCCGCGGGGGATTTAAATATCCCCCGCGGCATTTAAATAAAAATGTCCGCCGCTTTTTTCCGGCTTTTAAAAAAGCCGGAAAAGAGCGTCTAGACTGGCCCCGATCCTCCGGAAAAAGTGCCATTTTTATTTAAATGCCGCGGGGGATATTTAAACCCCCCGCGGATTTCCCTACGACGACTAGTGAAATTTACATGCCCCTTCCGGAAAAGGGGCCAGTGTAGACGTAGCCTTCATGTGTTTGAAGCTGCCAGTGATCATTTACTGCCAGCACAGCAAATCCAAAAGGTTATTATGAAGGGGAAGTAAGGGGAAGTATGTTTAAATATTAGCACTTCTATAGTGTTAGAACAATTGGTAAATCCTAAGTGATCTTGCAATTAAAGAAAAGAGCAGTGAAAAGTCACACTGCAAAGAGCAAATGAACTAACAAATTCAGGACATTATAACAATTTTCCAAATCTGGCACATTTGCAGGCCCACAGCACTGAAGCGTTTAAAATGGAGCCTTGGGCATCTATCTACTGATTTGCATACCCAGCTGCAGAACCGGTTGCTCTGACTTAGCAGCCAATGAAAGCTCACGATACCATCTACATGTTTTGTTAGTCTTTAAGGTGCTGCTGGAATATTCATTGTTTTTTAAGTTTTTTTTGGAAAACAGAGTCCAGAGTCTGCTCCAACACTGCAATACCATGTCCACACCCCCACTGTGATGTCTTGCTTACTAGAACTGAGTAGGGATGTAATAGTGTAGTCGGTTAACTCAGAGGTTCTCAAACTTTGTGATACTGTGACCCCCCCTCTAAGTTGCACACGACTCCCCAGGGGGGTTGGGATCCACAGTTTGAGAAACGCAGGATTAACTGATAAGCAAAAGCTTATAGGTTAATGCTATTGACTATGCGCATCCCTCCCCCCCGCCTCTCCCCCACACACCCTTTGCCAGTAATTTTTTTAGCAGGCTGGCCAGCAGCCCAGCTCAGTCCCAGCTTGCACTGGGTCCTGGACCTAACCCCTCTGTGGCTCTGCATTTAAAGTGTATTAGGAGCCAGGTGGAGCTTGCGCCAGGTCTGGGAGCTCATACCTCCTCCTCCCTGGACAGGGCTGTCCGGGAACTATAGACTAGTCGACTAACTGATACAAATTCATGAGGTTAATCGACTATTCAGTTAACCGATATTTAACATCCCTAGTTCTGAGTCTCTGACATTGCCAAGGAGGGCTCCACGCCAGCTCAAGAGGGTGAGGCATGCACAGGCGATTTGAAGCTGCCTTTTGCAATCTGCTGCTCCTGGGACTATCTACATGATGGTCTAGTCCCCAGTGTTTAATTAGAGCAGACTGGAAGATTCTCTAACTTCAGCTGGTTGCCAAGAAGCTGTGTAGGCTTTCTGGCAGTCAGGGATCTGTTGGGTGTAAAACAGCCCTGGCCAGGATCCTTATGATGGTGGATGTGTGGAATTAGGAGTGTTAAGGGCATCTGAGGATTTCAGCAACCAGATCTATCAGTTAAAGCAGGGGTGAGGAATGTAACGCTTACCTGCATCTGGCTCCCAAGGCTCAGCCCCTATCCCTCCAGCATTGGGGAGCACATGCTGGCACTCCAGCCTCTCTGCGCCCCGCTGCAATGCTGGAGCACAGAAAACCTACCAGGCTGGGCCCCCAGGCTCTGATGTGTAAGGGGAATGTGGGGAGTGTCTTTCTCATCAGTTAGGCAATGTCTAGACTGCAAGCCTCTTTCAAAAGAGGCTTTTTCGAAAGTATCTTTCGAAAAAGAGCGTCTAGACTGCAAGCAGTACTTTCGAAAAAGCAAGCCGCTTTTACAAAAGAAAGCAGCGAGTGAGTCTGGATGCTCTCTTTCTAAAAAGCCCTGTTGGCATTCAAGAATGCCTTTTTTTGAAAGAACACTTTCAAAAAAAGGCGTTCTTCCTCATGAAATGAGGTTTACCGCCATCAAAAGAAAAGCCGTGTTCTTTCGATTTAATTTCGAAAGAACGCGGCTGCAGTCTAGACACCGGTGAAGTTTTTTTCGGAAAAAGGCTACTTTTTTAGAAAAAAACCCCTGAGTCTGGACACAGCCTTAGAGGCCACATCAATGAGGGTTTGTGGGTTTGTTTTGTGGTGTGGGGGGTGGTTTGGTTTTTCTTGGGGGGGTGAGGTGTGCTTCCCACTTATGTGTGGCTTCTGACTGATTTGTCTGTGGCCTCTGACACAAAAAAAGTTCCCCACCCCTGAACTGGCCACAGGGCCAAGGTAGTGGCCAGGTAATTGGAACATTTAAACACTAACTAACCCTCAACACCCCCCTTGGGATTGGTAAGCCTCATCTTTTTCTGTCCCTGAGAGACAAACTGCACCCTAGATCAGTTACGTGATTTTACTAAGGTGACTGAGCGAGTCAGTAACTGTACTGCTAATGTGGCCAGAATCCTTGGGCATGATATAGCTGTTCAACAAATGGATGGATTTCCTAACTCAAAATCAGCTTCATGGTAGTAGGAGAGTGGTCTCCAACCTTTTTACGCCCAAGATCACTTTTTAAATGACAGACCAAGCCAAGATCTACCGCCCTGCCCCTTCCTTGAAACTCCGCCTTCTCTATTCTCCTCCTCTCCATCACTTGCTATCCCCAACCCTTATACTGCTGCTTTAAAAAAAAATTCTTCCGTAGGAAGAGGTTTTTCCAACATTTGGCCTGTCTAGGCTGGACCAAATGTCAGAAAAAAAACCCTTCTTTTGGAAGCCACCTTATTCCTTGTGGAAAGAGGAATATAGGGGTGACCGAAAGAGCACGTTTGCTCTTCCACTAAAAAAGCGGAAGAACAAACGCAGCCCAGGACGCAGAAGAGTTTTTCTGGGATATCTCCAGAATCCTGAAAAACTCCTGCAGTCTAGCTGTGTTGAGACAGGATGTGTAGGCTCTGGGGTGGGAATGAGGGATTTGGGTGTGGGAAGGGGTGAGAGGTGCAAGCTCTGGGAGGAAACCTGGGTGCAGGAGGAGGTGGAGAAGGGTACACTGGCTCGGGGAGGGGGCTCCAGACCGGGCAGTGTTGGGTTACTAAGCAAGCCACAGGCTTGTGGATGAGGGTGCAGGAATTTGGGTTGGGATATGTGAGGGGCTCAGGGCAAGGGGTTCCAGTGTATGATAGGCTATGATCTAGGGTCTGGGGAAGGGGGAATGCAGGAGTGGTTGTGGCCAGATGGGGGCGACTGGGGGTTTGTTGGCCAGGCTTCATTTTTAAATAAAATACTGTGTTAAACACACAAAGTTTCTGCATTGTCTTTATGAGAATGGCAGGGAACCTGCCTTGAGTCAGGGGTCACTGACCCATAGAAAAGTCATTTGGGAGCAGGGGACACAGTACTGGGGAGAAGTGCTAGTGGGTTCTGGGGCAGGGAACAGGGTGCCAGTGGGTGCAGGGGAGAGGGGGCAGGATGCCAGGACAGGTTTCTGCAGCAGGGGACAGGGTGCTGGGGGGGGACAGGTTTCTGCAGAGGGGAGCAGGGGGACAGGTTTCTGTAGTGGGGGACAGGGTGCCAGAGGGAACTGGTTTCTGCAGGGGGGCAGGGTGCCGGGGAACAAGTTTCTGCAGAGGGGGGCAGGTTTCTGCAGCAGGATGGGGGGGCCAGGGAGAGGGAACAGTGGGCCAGCAGGGCGGGGGACAAGTTTGGGGCAGAGGAGAGGGAACAAGGTTGGGGGCAGGGAGTTCCCTACACCAGCCGTGGAGGGATGCCTCCGACATGCGCTTCCTCCAGACTGACCGCAGGGCTGCCGGGTTGGAGTGAAGCGAAGCGGCTGCCCGGCCAACTGGCCATAGCGCTCACCCAGGGTGCACCAAGCTCCACGTGGGCAGGCGCAGAGGGGAAGTCGCTGATCAGCTGGAGCACGGTTCAGTCTCCTCGGGGCTGAACACCACAGCCAGCTGGCCAGGCAGCTTCTCCTCTGCGCCAGCTCACATGGAGCGTGGTGCACCCTAGCTGAGCGCCATGGCCAGCTAGCCAGGAAGTCGCTTCTCTTCGCTTCTGCCCGGCTGCCCTGAGCTCAGCCTGGGAAGCTTGCTCCAGCATAGCTGGAGCTAGACGCAGCCTCCCTGGGCTGAGCGCAGGGCAGCCGGGCTGGAGGGAAGAGAAGTGGCTGCCCGGCCAGCTGGCCATGGTGCTCAGCCAGGGTGCACCAAGGTCCACGTGGGCAGGCACAGAGGAGAAGCCGCCGATCAGCTGGAGCGCGGGGCAGCCTCTTTCAGCTGAAAGCCACAGTCAGCTGGCTGGGATGTTTCAGCCCTCTCGACCTCCCAGCTCCCACCATTCCTCGCAGCTACTCACCTGTGTTGTTGCTCGGTGAGTAGCTGCTCCTCAAATGAGGAAATCTAATGTAGTTAGAGAGGGCTCAAGAGCTACTCTTAGAGCCCCTGAGATCTACCGGTAGATCGCGATCTACTGGTTGGTGACCACAGTAGTAGGATTTAATGACTGTAACAGTTCATCTATGGACAGCAGATCAAACCGAAACAAGAAAGAAAATAAAATGGCAAATGTAAGAGCCCAGGATATTAGGTCTCTATTTAAGCTGTAGCAGTAGGGTCCCAATTCTGAAGAAGACTAAGGGTACGTCCTGGGATGAGGCATACCCGGGAGGTTGACAAATGCCTTTGATGTCAACCGCGGAGCATCCAGACTACCGCGCTGAGCCGACAAACAGCTGATCGGCTCAGCACGGCAGCCATTTCAATTTAAATGAAGAGGCAATTATTTAAATCGCCGCTTCATTTTCCTATGCTGGGTAGTCTAATCTACATGCCTCTGTCGCCAGAGGCATGTAGTCTAGACGTACCCTGAATGTTCTGAAGAGATCTCAGTGCTTGTGAGTTATTTCTGTAGTTTGAGAAATATACTGCTTTGGATGCTGGGCCAAAAGGAGCATGGACTATGGTGTGCCACCAAGATGGTACTAAGGAGGGTTCTCCAGGCTACCAGGATATTAAGGCTTCAACATTTAAAAGTGAATTTGCTCTAGATTGCAGTGTGACCATAGATTTTACCTATGGTCTTAATATCCTGTCACATTAGTCATTACTATGCTACTATACTATTAGTCATTCCTTGCTATGTTACTCATTCAATACCCTAATGAAAATCTTGATGTAAAGCATAGAACATATTTCCTTGTTGCTTTATAAGTGATTTTTGTCGTGTGAAAACATGCTGTACATAGAGCCAACAAAAGTCTGCTCGAATGCAGTCCTAAAGAAATAAAGTAGGAATTACGGAAAATGTGTGTTAGTCTCTCCCTCAGCAGTTCAGGTTTTGAAAGAAAGTCCCCACCCCATATTGTAGGGCTGGGACTTGTCCCACAGTGTGAGGCTGCCATCTAGTGCATGTTCATCACAGAGCATTCGTTAAATCCCTGGTAAGGAATGTTTCACCTAAACTGGCCTATTTATTTCACAGTGGCAATTCCCCTATAGGTTGTGTCTTATGATACCACTGGAGGAGGGATGCCTCTGTGAATGGGATGCTAGTGCTGTAAAGCCAAATTTGTTGGCATCATGCAGAGTATCACTTGTCTAACTGAATACTTTTACATCAACACCCTTATCCACGGGGATGTTTTTAATGCCTTCTTCTGCTGGCGGGGGAAGGGTGCACTGCTGTCATGTGCTTATGGCAGTCTGATTGGGGTCAGGCCCATGAGTTACATGTAGTTCCTAGAGTGGCAAATCACCAGATACATGTATGTGTCCTAACCAGCTGCTGTCAAGAAATGAGAGGCACCGGCACCTACAAGTCACCCCAGTCACGGTTGCAACCTAAATATAGAACATTGCAAATAGCTCTCATTTGAAGACAGGCTGTTTTCATTAATTATTCTCAATTCCACCTTCCCTAATATTAAAATAGCCTCCTGGGAAAGCATTATGGATGTTTAGGCCAGAAGGGACAAGTGAGGTCCTCTGATCTGATTTAATGTACAGCACAGGCCCATAGAACTTTCCCAAAATAATTCCTAGAGCACGTCCTTTAGAAAAGCATCCAATCTCCATTTTAAAATTCCCAGTGATGGAGAATCCATTATGACCTTTGGTAAATTGTCCCCCATTAAATATTTACACCTTATTCCAATCTGAATGTACCATCCCCTTTCAGCCATTGTATTGTGCTATGCTAGATAGTGCTGCACGATTGAAGAGCCCGTTGTTACATATTTGTTCTCTGTGAAGGTACTTATAGACTGTACTCATGTCATCCCTTAACCTTCTCTTTGTTGCTCTCTTCTCAGAGCTCGTGCTGTTTAGCTTATCCCTAGAAGGCATGCTTCTAATCCTTCCCGCATTCTTGTGCCTCTTTTCTGAACCCTATTCATTTTCTCAGTCACTTCCTTGAGTTGTGAGCACCCAAATCCGACACAATAGTCCAGCAATACCCAATACAGTGGTTGGACTTTTAACTTTGTTTTTATTACGGATGTGGCTCGATTAATACACGGTTACACTAGCCATGATTTGCAGACCATTGCTCTCTAAAGAGGAGTCATGGCAGGCAAATCACTGGCTTGGTGGTGCATGTAAAGCTGCTTCTCGCTCTGATCCAGGCCCTCTACAGGAGAGCAGCACTTGGAAGCACCCTCCTCTGAAATATTACCCTGCTCCACTTGGAAATATTAACACTTCCTCCATTGTGCTTGGCACTGGGAGGTTTCCCACTGTGAGCTGCACTGACAGATGTTCTGAGGCTCGCAGGGGCCATCTGGATGGGCAGTGACATCATCACTTGTAAAGGCAGCAGAGCAGGAGCCCAGAGTAGGAGTCTGTAAACCAGGGGAGGAAGCATGGCCAAAACACTGGCGATTCTGCTGTAATGGGGGCAATGTGAGATATGGGGAGGGTATGGTGCCAGCAGTGCTATAGACTCACCATGAAACCATGGAGAACTGACTTCCCCTTTGTGTCCTTACGTTTCCCCATCTGCAAAGTGGGGCTAAGCCCACTGATCTGCCTCCCAGGGATGCTGAGGAGTCTAGTTCATTACTATTTCTAAAAGGCATTGAGATCATCCAGTTGCTATAGATGTGCTACACAGCGGTGTTAACTTACCTGCTTAGCAGCACGGCACCCTTTCAGGGCTGGATTTTCCATTCTTTCAGCTTGGCATTGAACACAGAGCAGTAAAGCAGGGTCTCTTGCACCTAGTTCCAGCTATGCCATGCTGGGAAGACTAGAATAGCTGGACCCCACCATATTGGAATGATGGTCCCTCCCACTCCTGACATGATCTCAAGATTGGTGTAAAGGAAACCTAGTATCTACTTTCTTGGCTCTGTGCTAGGGATGTAAAATCCCATTTAAAAGTTATTTGTTTAACCAGTTAACCATCATCCCTCTCCCATGGTGTGCTATGGTGGGCCTAGCTGGGCTGGAGCAACCCCTTCTCATGACATGCTTGCGGGAGGTTGGGGAGAGGGGGCTGCTGCAGCCAGGCACTTGTTAACTGGTAAGCATGTGGGTGAGGCTAACCCTTTCTATCCCTGCTATGTGCTGCAGGAGAGTCCATGAGTTAGGAGAGCTCTCGAGTGGCTGCTTTCATCCCTTTTACCCTACAGAAGCAATGGTCAAGCACAGCAGCATGGACAGAGTTCAGTATTTACTCAGTAAAAATGAGGAATGCTGTGGTACCTTAATGACTTAAATTGTATCAGCGCAGAAGTTTTCATACTACACGTGTTAGTCTGTAAGGTGCCATAGGCTGCATTGTTGTGTTTACTGAAATAGACTGATATGGCTACCCCTCTAAAACTTCTTTACTCTGTGTGTTTCATGGTCAGACATGATGCTTTTTCCTTGTCTAGTCTTTGGGCAGTATAGAGATGTGCCTGAGCAAACACTGCGGTTTTCTCACATGCTTTTCTCACATGCTTTTAGTGAGTCTGGGTGTGTAGCGACATGAGTCACCCTAGAGGGTTGGGGGAGAAGTAAGCACCTGACTTGAAAGCATGTTTTTTTAATTAGACTCCTCCCAAGGTACATGCCAACCATGCGAGTTATGCTGCCCTTTTACCCAGATCGGTCTGCACCCTGCAGCCAGAGAGTGGGAGGCAATCTGACATAATTAAGAGCCTCTGAGGATCACTGCTCTGGGAGACTTTGCTGCTGTTTGTGTTTGCTGGAGAATTCCATATTGTGAAGCTCCCAATCACAGAAAGGTGAATGCAGCCCGAGCCAAGTATGTACGGGGAAAGTGGAAGAGAGCACTAAAATAGTCAACCATCTAGAGTGATTTTTAAAGCAATACAGAAAATAGAGAGCTGCTTTCTGTCTCAATCAAGGAGAGTCACTGGCTCACTCATCAGGCCCATTTCTATAAAGGCAGATTGATAAGCGTGCCTCCATTATTCTGTGTTGCAGTCCCACTGGGAAACAACCAACCTTTTAATTTTTGCGCCCTAACCCATACAGAATGCAAGCAACCTGCAGACATCTCTGGGAGACCACTCAGATTCCAAGGTAAAAGAAACACCTTCCCCAGCAGTGTGTACACAGGCACACTGACGCTTTTCCTACCCTCCTCTTTTCCACTTGGGAGTCGAGATGCTCACAGCAAAGGCTGGGAATTCTTTAATGGAGTAGGGGAGGTCTAGGTTGGATATTAGGAAAAACTATGTCCCTAGGAGGGTGGTGAAGCACTGGAATGGGTTACCTAGGGAGGTGGTGGAATCTCCATCCCTACAGGTGTTTAGGTCTCGGCTTGACAAAGCCTTGGCTGCGTTGATTTAGTTGGGATTGGTCCTGCCTTGGGCAGGGGGCTGGACTTGATGACCTCCTGAGGTCTCTTCCAGCTCTATGATAACATGTCCCCAAGGAAAGGGTTCTGGGCCCTCCTCTACTTCAGGTGCCTGCTTTCATGGACTTCTCTACTGAAAAGAGACAATACCTAAAACTAGACAGAGAATGTCATTAATTACTCAAAAAACAGGACTGTGTAGCACTTTAAAGACTAACAAGATGGTTTAACAGGTGATGAGCTTTCGTGGGCCAGACCCACTTCCTCAGATGAAATAGTGGAAGAAAATTGTCACAACCATATATACCAAAGGATACAATTTTAAAAATGAACACATATGAAAAGGACAAATCAAATTTCAGAACAGAAGGGGGATGAAGAGGGGAAAAGGAGGGGAGGTAAATGTCTGTGAGCTAATGATATTAGAGGTGATAATTGGGGAAGCTATCTTTGTAATGGGTAAGATAATTAGAGTCTTTATTCAAACTTAGGCGTAAAGTGTCGAATTTAAGCATGAATGACAGTTCAGAGGATTCTCTTTGAAGTGAAGTCTTAAAAGGTCTTTGAAGCAGGATGCAGGTAATCAAGTCGTTGAGACAATGTCCTTTCTGGTTGAAATGGCAAGAAACTGTTTTTTCTTTGTGATCCTGTCTGATATCTGTTTTGTGGGCATTGATCCTTTGGCGAAGTGTCTGAGACGTTTGTCCAATGTACATAGCGGATGGACACTTTCGGCACATGATTGCATAAATTATATTTCTGGATGCGCAGGAATATGTGTTCTTGATCTTATAACTCACTTGGTTGGGTCCAATAATGGTATCAGTAGAGAGAATATGTGGACAAAGCTGGCAACAGGGTTTGTTGCAAGGGAAGGTACCAGGGTTGGTGTTAGTGTGGTATGTCCTGTGGTTGTTGGTAAGAATCATCTTGAGGTTAGGTGGTTGTCTATAGGAGACTATGGGTCTGTCTCCCAGAGCCTCTCGGAGTTTAGTATCCTGTTCCAGTATAGGCTGTAGTTTATTGATAATGTGTTGGACAGGTTTAAGTTGGGAGCTGTAGGTGATGACAAGTGGTGTTCTATTGTTGGTTTTCTTGGATCTGTCTTGAAGTAGATGACAGTTCAGAGGATAACATGGGGGTTTAACCCAGAGGTTTCTAGGTATTCGTTTGGCTCTTTCAATTTGCTTTTTTATTTCTCCGGGTGGGTAGTTGAGGTTTATAAATGCTTGGTAGAGATCCTGAAGTTTCTGGTCTCTGTCAGTGGAATTAGAGCAGATGCGGTTGTATCGAAGGGCTTGGCTATAGATGATTGATCATATGGTGTGTTCTGGATGGGAGCTGGAAGCATGTAAGTAACTGTATGAGTCAGTGGGTTTTCTGTAGAGTGGTGTCTAATTTTCCATTGCTGATTTGTACTGTCGTGTCCAGGAAATGGATCTCTTGTGTAGAATGGTCGAGGCTGAGATTGAACTCTGTGGAATGTCTCCAGTGTTTCTTGGCCATGTGTCCAGATCATAAAGATGTCATCGATGTGGCGTAAGTAGAGAAGGGGTAAAAGAGGACAGAAGTTGAGGAAACGTTGTTCTGGGTCAGCCATAAAGATATTAGCATACTGTGGGGCCATGCGTGTACCCATGGCTGTGCCGCTGATCTGGAGGTATAAGTTGTTCTCAAACTGGAAATAATTGTGGGTGAGAACAAAGTTACATAGGTCTGCTATCAGATTGGCAGTGGTGTCCTCTGGAATAGTGTTTCTCATCACCTATTAAACCATCTTGTTAGTCTTTAAAGTGCTACACAGTCCTATTTTTTGTTTCAGCTGCACCAGACTAACATGGCTACATTTCTACCATTAATGACTCGGTTTGACAGGTTTTACTCCAAACACTCCTTAACCTGAATTTCAGCTCTCGGTTCCTTTAAGGGGAGAGGTTAGAATTGTTAAACATGTCTGAGCAGGGAGGCTCACAATAGTTTTTAGGCACCTAATTTTAAAGTTATTCAGGTCCCTGGTGGGATTGTCTAAAGTACCTACGTACCTAATTCTTGGTGTAGCTGCTTTTGCAGATACCTAGGAGCCTATCTGCAGAATGCCTTTACAAACCTGGCCCTTAGTGCCTAACCCTCTTTCATAGCCTAAGCTGTTCCATCACGCAGGGCAACATTTTCAAAAATATCTGTCTCCATTTGAATGTTAATAGTGTATGAACAATGCTTATTAATACATTAACCATGTGATTTGTAAAGTCTAATGTCCTGTCCTACATTCATGTTGCTAGTCATCTAAGCCATGGCTAAGCACAGCTAGCAGCTGGAGTTGTCTTTTGTCCTCTTTTGTAGAGGACAGTCCTGGTTTTTGCTTCTCTGTCCCCTATTGCTGTGAAACAGGATGCCTTCATGGCCTCTATTTTTCTCTTGAGACCAGAGGGAGAAGTCAGCCAGTGCACCCCAGTGCTGGGGTGCTTGGTTCAGGCTGCTACCAACGAGGCTCCTGGGGCGCTCATGCAGGCTGGCAGGTAGGTAGGCAGGCAGGAGAAAGGGGCTGGTGAGCATGCCCACCAGCAGGTGCTGCCTCAGCTCCTCCCCCAGCACCCTTTTGGGAGGGCTGGGGGCAGGGGCAGCCCTAGACTAGCTGCCAGCAACTGGCGCCCTAGATGAACCATGCAATCAGCGCCTCCCCCTCCCCCAAGGGCAGATATCAACTGAGGGTTTTGGTTCTGTGCTGGGGAGAGGGGGGCTGGGGATGGAGTTCTGTGGCTGGGGGCGGAGTTCTGTTGGCTAGGGGCCAGGGGCTGGGGATGGAGTTCTGTGGCTGGGGGTCAGGGGGCTGGGGGCCGGGGATGGAGTTTGGGGACTGGGGGGCTGGGGATGGAGTCCCCTGCGTCCTCCTCCTCCCAAGATCCCACCCCCCAGAAAGAAACCGGTATGTGCCTCTCCTGGGGCTGACCCACCCCCCCACGGGGCAGCGGAAACCCCCGCATTCCTCCTCCCCTGGGGCTGACCTGCCCCTCCCTCTCCTGCGGCCCTCCTCCCCAGGGGCCACCCCCCCCCCCGCGGCACAGGGGAACCCCCCCCCCATGTGCTGCCGCTCCCAGGACTTAACCCCCCTCCTGGCTGCAGGGAAGCTGTGCTCCAGGTAAGGCACTGGAAGGGGAAGGGGAAATGGAAGGGGCAGGGTTTGGAATTTGGCGCCGCATGTAACTTGGCACCCTAGGAGGCTGCCTAGTTTGCCTATAGGCACGGGCCACCCCTGACTGGGGGATGGCTACAGCTGCACATAACGAGTCTTCTTCCTCTTCCCCTGACTGTCTGAGGGGAATGTGCTCAGCGTGTGCCATTGACTTGCTCCCAGCCGGGGAAGAAAGGGCAAAAGGACTGCAGCAGGCTGGGAACTTTCCCTTTGCTCCCAGAGCAGCAGAGGGAAAGGATGAAGAGCAGCAGCGACCAGAAATGTGTGGCTGCAGACCCCTGCCCGCACTCCTGAAATGGTACCTTGTCTCCTCAACCCCCGCACATATCCCTACAGCCCTAATTCCTGTGCCCCGCACATCCCTCTGCCCTGGCTCCCCTCAGTACTAAATGCAACTGTTCTCTTGAGGTACCTATGGCACCCTTCTAGCAACAAATGTTTCCCCTCTGCATTAGCACTTATCTCAGTATGTTCACACCTTACTAAAAATATTTTATGAGCGCATTGCCTTGGTATGCACATGAGAGGCAAAGATAGAAACTGTACATGTAGATTGGTCTTTGCATGCCCAGTTAGGTCCCAGTCCTGAAAAGACCTGCATGTGTGCATAGCTTGTGCCTAGATTCACTGACATCACTAGAACTAAGCAAAGTTCATGAAGTTAAGTTTTTGTGAAAGTCTTTGTAAGATGGCAACCTTATCTATTTTGCAGAGGCAAAATATCTGCATTTCCAGTAAATAGTGGGTATGTTCAAAGAAGCAGGCTCAGTGTTTGTCACACAACCTAAAACTTTAAACAAATGGCTTCTGAAAGATGAGTTGAGCAAATAAGCAATTTCTTTTCTTCAGTTTGTTAGCTATGTGGGGAGCATGGAGTATTATTCTGAGTTGAAACAAAAATGATTTTTTTTCAACAAATAAAAAAGTTTACCCATATTTCAGGTAAACAAAATATTTCAGTCTACCTGATGTGACTGCTTCATTTTGATTTGGAGCATTGAAACATTATTCCTTTCAAAAAATTAAAGGAGCTCAAAACCAAAAGTCATTTTTTAATTGAAAAGTGCATTTCATTTTAAATGTTGAAACAAAATGTGTTGAGATTTTGGAATTCAATGGAATTGACACAAATTCACAAAAAGTTTGTGTCGCTGGGTATGTCTACACACAGGCCTTGTCTACACTATGCTTTCTGGTGCCAGAAAAGTGAGCGCATACACAGTACAAAGCAACTTTTGTTGGGGGTAAGGAGACACCCAGTTTTGTTGACAACAAAACTTCCACCTCCGTGAGAGACTGCAGGATCACTGTTGTCTTCTCCTCTCCTTTTATTGTCAACAAAGAGCCAATATGGACTCTGTTGTCTCTCTCTGCCAGTATCCCACAATGCCTGCCCTGATGGCTCTGCTCTGCGTTTTGTAATTCCTGCTGGGTGTATTATGAACTCAGCTACCCTGCAGGCATGAGCCCCTCCCCTTTCAGGGCTCCAAGACGTATCTGACAGCTGAATGAGCTGCTCTGTCTGGGGAACGAACAAAAAGAGCAAATAATTGGACTGCTCCTGTTCTGCCCTGCTAGGAACACGGCAGCAGGTAGACTCCTGCTTCAGGGGGAGGTCTGGAGAGACAGCTGTGCTGCTTTGACACTCCTCAGCAGGGAGAGCTCACAAAGCTACTCATGATGCTTCTCCCAGCAGCTGAGGATGCTGTGGGAGAACTCAGAGAGAATCCCAAGAACACTGCACTATGGGATACTACCCACAGTGCTCTGTCAACAGGGGAGCTTGCAACGTGGCCATGAAATATGTCAACAAGGGAGGCAGAAAAACCAGTTTGACTAATTTTCACTTTCACATGGACAGTACTTTTATCACCAAACCTTCCCAGTATAGACATTACCTAAAAGTCAGCCGCTGTAAACACTGTTTGTTGGCAATTTTGTCAACAAAAAACTTCCTCCTAGGAGCTGAATTTGCTTTGTAGGCAGGAGAGCACTATCTGGCATCTGAAGAAGTGGGTTGTGGCCACGAAAGCTCATTATTTCTCTCTCTCTAAAAAAAAAAATTCCTGCAGGACAACAGAATTGACAGCATCACATCATCTGCAACCACAGGCTGGCCCTAGAGGCCATGGGGAGAGCCGGGGCTGCTCCCCCTCAGCCAGGAGAGGTGAGGCTGCTTTTACCCCCTAGTGCTAGCTATATTTTTGGGGGTAGTTTCGAAGGCACTGCAGGATCATTGTTGTTGAGGTTTGTTTACAGTAGTACTTGCTTTTGTCATTGAAGGAGCCGGAGTGTTAAGCAATGCCTGTGAATGACAAAAGCTTCTTTGTCTCTCAATTGCCAGTGCAGACAAAGCATCAACAAAACCTGTTGGTCAAAAATGTTGCCCATCCATAACTGAGAATAGTTTTGCTTCTGGTGTCAGTGAAAAATCTCACTATTTTTAATGCTTTTCCTATGGTATCTGAATTTATAGGAATCATTTCTGCCTTTTTATTAACAGGATGTTATGGCTGTCATAGGACTTTCTTCTGACTAGCTGGTAGCAACATAAATCCTTTCCCCTTACTTCTGGGGATTAGGTGAAATCCTTGATTCTGTTTTTAGAGACTATGGGGAGAGGTGAGAGAATACGTGGTGCATGTGTCTTGGTATGAAGAGTGCTCCTGGAAGAGCACATTGGTGGGAAGAGCTAGCTATTTAAAACTTATTCTCGTCTTTAGAAAAGGGTGTTAGCAGCCTTTTGATTTTTGTATCAAACAAACCATGTTGTTCCAAATTTAATTTTCTTTTAGAGGTAGGAGGCATCTGCTGGGAAGTGGGAATCCACCTCATTCTTCCTTTCCCATCCTTCATCAGCCTCAGTCTATTGTGTTTGTAGCAACACCCTAATAATTTTAAATTAATTTGATATGAGATGAATTGCCTCAAACCAGCTTAATATTCCCTGTGTGGAGGAGCATTGTCCATACAACATCAGCTAGTCACCAAGTAATTTCTTCGGCTATTTTGTAAAATGGGGAGAAGCTTGCAGCCAGCTATAGCTGAAAACTTTAGCTGTAAACCATTTAAATCCAAAAGGCTAATTCTTTCTCCCTGATTCTGAGGGAATACTGGTAACTAGGCGCTGAGTGTTGGAACCAGAGGAGTTAGGGAGGATGTGGTTTATAGAACGAGGAGGCACAAGATGCAGGTTTGGATGTATTCATCTCTTGGGCTATGTCTACACTGCAGGATTCTTGCGCAAGAGCGTCCATGGGAGTGTGGACGCTCTCCGGCGCAGGAAAGCTCTGATGGTCATTTTAACCATAGGGGTTTCTTGCACAAGAAACCCATTGCCCATCCACACTGCCTTCTTGCACAAGAGCTCTTGTGCAAGAGGGCTTATTCCTCATGGGGAGAGGAATAACTCTTGTGCAAGAAGCCCTCTTTTCTGATGCTTTACTGTAAATTTACTTGCGCAAGAACACACGTGCAGTGTAGACACTCTGCAAGTTTTTGCACAAGAACGGCTGTTCTTGCACAAGAAGCCTGCAGTGTAGATGTAGCCTTGGGGATTAGTTTTGGGCTCTCCTCATTAAAATGATGCATTTTAAGAAATTGTGTACAATGGTAAGAATTCATCATTTATTTCTAGTCTCTTCAAATCCAGTCGCAAGTTGCACATTAGTTTGTCTAGCACAGACACACCATGCTTAGTGCTTTTGGAAAATAGTGCTCAAACCCTGAGGAGAGGTGTGTTGGCTACATCTGAAGTAGAAGTGTGCCAAGTTCTATCTATTGCTGACAATCACCACTAGATGGCGGGGTAAGACCAAATATATCCTATGCCCATGAAACTGGCACTTCCCATTTACACTTCTAGGACCTAGAAGTTAGTTACCTCAGGCATAGAGGGATGTGGAAACATTCGTAACTCTGAGCATAATGTTACGGTTGTTCCTTCAAAAGTTTACAACTGAACATTGGCTTACTAAAGCTCTGAAACTTCACTGGGAGTGGCAGGCCTGGCTGAGCACCGGTGGTTAATCAGCAAGCATCACCTGGTAACATAATTAACCAGCTATATCCCTATGAGGAAGAGAAATAAGATCTAGGTCTGTCTTTGCCTAGTTTAAATTGTGACATTAAATCCTAGATATGTTTAGGACTGCTTTGAGGCAGGCAAAGGTGTTGCAGTGTGTGTGTTGTATTGTTCCATGCTTGTCCAGCTTTTGAAGGTTTCCTGAGGTGCCAGTCCAGCCTGAGGCGATACCCAGCACTTCTACGTATTGCATTTGTGTACTGCAGATTGGGTGGTGGATGAGAACACAATGTGCCTCGCTCCCTGGCTACTCCTGTGCTGTGGGGGGAAAGTGCAAGGCTGAGGGCTAGATGGAGAAGACACTAGTGAATAAGCTCACACCTGCATCCAACTGAAACTCCACCCACTCAGCTCTCCCTCCTGGTGCTCTGGGGAATGCAGCAGGTAAGCGTGGCAGGCCAGCTTCCTGCACAAGCGAGGCTTTAGTTACCTTAGCAGTGTTCAGCCTGAGTTCTCAAGAACAGTCTGTTGCCCAGTGTAGCATTTCACCAAGAACTTCCTTATGAACATTTTATCTCATCTTCTCAAAGTCTGGGGCTTGGTTGGTGTGGCTTTTCCAGGCTGCGATGTTTTGCGAGCTCATGCCTCAGAGGTATCCTTAATGTAGAGACTGTGTATTTATTATGTTGTAGCTGCAGTGGACTTGCTTGAAAGTACAACTACAAGGTTGCACCTCCCCAAACCAGCAATCCCTGGTCTGGCAACAGCCGTAGTCCAGCACGACCACAGATGTTCCCGGATCAGAGAGTCTGGCAGCCTAGTGGCAGGAGGGCTCCAAAAGCAGGGCTGGGATGAAGCAGTAGGACTGGCAGCAACCCTGAGCAGCCCACAGAGGTGGTGCTGGAGCCATCAGCAGTCACTGGCAGGTGTGGCACTGAGACCGGGTCCAGGGTGGCATCTGCAGTGGAGGATTGGACTGGCGAGAGCCCATGGTAGTGCGGGGCTAGTGCCAGAGCCTGTGGGTTGCCACAGGGCAGGAGTTTGAGCCCTCAGCAGCAGTCCCAGCAGTCTGTGGCAGTGCAAACCCTCAGCAGAGCCAGCCCCCACCAGCAGGACCAGGGCCAGAGCCAGCAGTAGCCCCTTGTAGCCCTCAGCAGTGGGGCTGGGGTCGGACCTGCAGGCAGCCTCCAGCATCCCCCTCCTCCAATTCTGGTTGTGCTGGATGTTTGCAACACCAGCCTTCAGCTCCACCACTCAATAGCATTTGTTTCCTCAGGGTCACAGAGAGTAATAAAGCTAAGTAATGTAGCTCCGTAGATTTCACGCCCCTCACCTCCCCCGCTTCAACTCCATGCCAAATTCCTGCGCCTTGTGTTTGAAAGTTACTCAGAAGACCCTATTCCTAATAACCCTGCTGGGTGTAGCCAGACAGCCACCCCCCCATATCATCCATCCTATTTGCCTCTCTGAAGCATACAGGGCAGAGAAGGAGCAGTAAAATCAGCATAGTCTATGCTGGCTCATCTGATCCTGAGAAGCTGAAAAAAAAAAACAGATATGTGGAGAGAGAGCGATTAAGTCAATAAGCTGGCCTTGAGGCTGCGAGAACTGCCCCCGGCTGGCACCCATGTTGATTCAAACACACACACAGTCCCTGGGAGAGGAATTTCCCACTGAGAAAAGAATGTCCAGTACTTCCAATTTAATCATCTCAATTATCTCTTACAAGTGTAAATTAAGTTCACAACTCCCTTGTAAGAACTGGTCTCACAAAAGACAGACCAGCATCATTTGGCATTACAGATAAGAAAGAGAAAATATGTGACCCAATGGGTATATAAGATAGGTCCAGCACACACTCACTTTGAGTGTCATTCTACCCTCTACCTGCTGGTCGGGTTAGGTGTTTGACCTCCCGAGGTTCTATGGGGACGCCCACCTCGTATTTTCGTCTTTCCTAGGAATTGAGGGACCGGCCCTGGCCTGACATGCTGGAGTCGAGAGGCACAGAAGGGGGTAAAAATTGTACCTGGATGTGGTCCTCTGTCTTAAGTGTACACATAGAAAGAGTAAGCTGTTACTTGGTACCATTATTTCTATTTTCCTATCTTTATCTTCTTTGTAACCATTTTTAAGATCTATATTTTGCTAGCAGTTAAGAAATAGAACAATAGCCATTGCAACCATATGATTTATAAGCTTCCTCAAATAAACCTGTAACTGTTTAAGTTTTAACCTCACTCCTTCAGTTGCTGTAATAGAACCAAGCACAATTTAAAAGAACTTCAGCCGGTCATAAAGGGACAGATATAGGGAGAGCTTGGGCGTTTGGATTTGTGTCACACCCAGGTGGCAAAATCCGTTGGGACGCTTCTCAGCCTCCCCAAGGCTGCCCGCTGCGAAGGAATTATGAATTCTAGCAGCTGAAATCTGAAGTGTAATAAGCTCTTCCTGTACACTTATTGGGGCGCCCATCAACCTCTTCCAGGTTGCCCACTGCAAGGGACCCCGGTCTCAGCAGTTAAAGTCTCGGGTGTATAGTACACGTACACACACACACACACACACACACACACACACACACACACACACTGCCCTGACCGTCGGCTGACACTGGGCATGGAGAGAAAGTTGTTTCTGGAAGCTCAGATGACAGTGTTGTAAAGAGCACTTTGTGTAAAGTAAGGTTAACTAGTGCAAAGACAAAGGTTTCAAGAAACTAGTTTTGTGCAATGCCCCTAAAATTGTTTTGTTGCTTACAGTCTGATCTGATCCAAAACCTAATGGTTTCTGACCCCTGAGGGCATGTTTACACTAGGAAATTATTTCAAAACACTATTTCAAAACTCTCGAAATAACTATTGCAAAATTATACGTCCAACACTGCAGAGAAGCCTTGACATTAGTCCTAGTCAGGCTCCCTTAATCTGGATGTGCTCCCTCAACTTAGGAGCCTCAGGAAGCACTGGGGAATAATGACATTGAATGACTCTGGGGAGTAGTTATTTCAAAACAGCAGCAGTGGAGCATCCATACTATCTTGACTTTGAAATAAGAGTTAGTCCTCATGGAAAGCAGGAGTTATTATTTCAAAATAACCAGACCCTTATTTCAAAATAACAGGGTTGGTAATGTGGACGCTCCACTTGTCATTTCGAAATAAGGGGAGTTATTCTGAAATAACTCCCTAGCGTAGAGCAGGGCTGAATGTGGATAGTCACTGAATATCTTACACATATATGACCACTATTCTGATGAGTAAAGTGGTGGTGTGTAGGTGTGTGTTTTATGTAGTAATTTGCTCAGAAAAATAAATGGGCTGTTGTGGTAGAGACCATTTCCCATTACAAGAAGCTAAAGAAAGTGTACACGTTCATCTAGAAGTGAAAATAACTTTTTTGCATTATTTTATTAAAAAGCGAATTCTAAAGAACAGTAAAAAAATCTGCATCATTTGGTATTTCCTTAAAATATTTTGGACATTTTTTTTAACAAAGACAGTGAGCAGAAAATTAAATGAGCCCAACACATGTTCCATGGTTCATGCCCAAACAAAGTGGGAGGAGAAGAGAGAGGTTTGTAAGTTATACTGTTCTAGCTCATCCTTTTCCAGTTTAATAAAATAGACCTATGATAGTATTTCTGCTATTAACACATGGTTCTTATGAAAACAATTATAATCAAATGGCTTATTAGCAAACTAAAATATATTAGTTTACTGTACAGTAATTACAAATATGAAATTCTAGGGTATACATTTATGTGCTAGCATAACTCCATTTATTGAAACATTAGTTCAATTAATTAGTATAAAAATATAACCACTCATAAAAAAGTCTGGTTTAAATCTCCGTGGTGTTTGATTCTCTAGCAAATTTTAAAAAAAAAGTGAGCTGAAGGATGTGTTTGTTCAACACTGTACAGTTTCTACCTCTTATTTTACTGAGTCACTCAGTAATACTGTTCTGTACACAAATAGTTTGTTATGAATCTCGGTCATTTTCATATTTAACTACACAATAATTTAACAGTTTAGCTGCACTAAAAGGTGAGAATTTTATTTTTTACAGCTGTGCAAGGTAAAATTGACTAGCAAGCCCTATGCATGGGTAGCTGCTATTTAGGCACTGAGGCATAGTGTACATTTGAGGAAATATTTCTCAGGAACAGACTGACTTCTTTCCCTCAGGGCAGGGATGGGGATCTTTTTTGGGCTGGGGCCACTGACCCACAGAAAAATCAGTCCGGGGGTGGGAGAAGCTGCACACAAGTGAGAAACAAAAAATTCACCCCTTACCAGCGTGGGCTCCTTAAGCCCCAGGGGCCGGATCCAAGCAAGCTAGGGGTTGCATCAAGCCACTGGGCCTTAGGTTCCCCACCCCCAGCTTGAGGGTGGGGAATGTAGCACATAGCACATTACTTTCAGAAATAAACAGCAAGACGCACCATGCGCTAGAGTTCTTTGGAATATTTTAATATAATTGAATAGATCAATGCCAGATTCTTGGCTTTGGGTCAAAGTTTTGTGTTTTGTTGTTTAAAGGTAATGCTACTAGGTGAGGGTAACAGCTGACTGCTGAGTTAATAAAGTTTTCATCCCATTTACAGGTTTGAAAACAAAACACAAAGTAATTTTTTTCTCCTTCCTGGATTGGTGGAACCTGGTCCTCAAACAGTTTTTAGCATCTCACTTTTCATAGCCATTCTCACAGGATTTCATGTTTCACACTTGGGCAGTTGTTCCCAGTTCAGAGCAATACACCTCCACATGTACTAAAACCAGAATGTGGCTGCAACAGTGAGAGGAACTAGCAGTTCCGAGTGCAGGCATCTCAGTGTTAAAAATAGACACAGCAGGGAGTTTGTCTCCTCAAGCTGGGACCTGTACCTCCCACACTGATTTTCAGGCTAAAATGGACCACTAATGATTACTGAACACCAGCCTCACTATAATGCAGGCTAAGAGCCTCTTTTAGTAACTTCTGAATCCAGTATCTAATTTCTTCTTGAAGCATAGTAAGCCTTTAAGTCAGGCATGTCCAAAGTCCGGCCCGCGGGCCAATTGCGGCCCGCGGTCAGATTTAATACGGCCCCCGCTTCTCCCGGCTCCCCGGTGCTCCTTTTAACTGGCGCGCACAGCGCAGCGCGCCGCTTTGGGCCGCGCTGCCGCCGCGGTCCTAGACCCTGCCCTGTAGGGCACGTCCACAGCCCCGCTCCCCTGCTTAGCTGCGGGTTCGCCCTGACCCCGGGACGCCGTGAGGCCAGCGTGCCCTGCGCTCTCCGACCCCGCGGGCCCTCCACTTTGGGGCTGAGAGTGCAGGGACAGCCCCCGCTTCCTCCCCCTCTCCTGGCTCCCCGGCGCTCCTCTGAACTGGCGCGCACAGCGCGCCGCTTCCGGCCGCGCCGCAGCCATCCATGGCGGCCGCTGCGGTCCTAAAGCCTGCCATGTAGGGCACGTCCGCAGCCCCGCTCCCCCGCTTGGCTGCGGGTTCGCCCTGCCCCCATCAGCCCTGCCCCACAGCGTGCCCTGTGCTCTCCTGTGCTGCAGTCCAGATCTCAGTTTCACCCTTCACATTAGTGTAGGCAAGTTTTTTTTTCAATTGAGATGAATACATTGTAAAATCTCAGTTAATGTCAGTTGGTCTAAATCAGTTATAAATATATTTGGACACAACATGTATAGTTGGTGTTATGTTCCTGTTCATATTTTTTGAACTTAAAAGTTGATAATATGTAATGTACTTTACAATGTTCCTGACATATATTTCAGCTTCCTGGATTTTTTTTTCATCTGGCCTTCAGATATGAAAGGCAGAGTGATTTAACACCTGTTTAGATTTGTCATCCATGTGACGAAATGAAAAGTATGCCGTTTGCAATAAACTTTGCATAAAATAGTTAATTTGCATTTAATTTTCATGGTTCAAAGAATGTCAGGCAAAATGGTCGGCCCTCACTCATGTTCACTTCTTCAAATCTGGCCCTCTTTGAAAAAAGTTTGGACACCCCTGCTTTAAGTGATGATTGAACATCTTTTAAAAAGCACAGGAGAGTAAGGTTATGTTTCCACTGCCAGTAAGTTCAGAAGAACCCAAGTTACCAAGGCCTGGCTTTGTTACCCAAGGGCTTGCATGCGTACTAGGAATTGTTAAAGCTGAGTCCCACTATGGATACTTCTAATGAAAGCCAGCACCATACTCAGACTAGACTGCTCTGGCCCTTTGTTCAGAGTGCAGTGGAGGAACACTTGACTGGCATAAGGAATAGTTTTGGCAGATTCCGCCAGCACAGGTCCAGTGAGACTAAGCTGCAAAGCAAGAGGTGTAGCAAAATGTGTGAGTAGATGGTTAGGCTTGAGCCTGAGCCTATTTGAGAACAGATGTTCTCTACATGTCCGGTGGAGAAGATGGAATGAAGGGCAAAAGATGACTTTAATTGGCTGTGGGAGAAGAGGTGATGGTTGCTTTCCAGGAAAGGGCACCACCTTTTGTTTTAAGTGACACTGCTGCCAATATAAAGGGTTCCCTTGCTTTAGAAACACTGGAAATGATGGTACTTAACCTATCAAATGCTGCCATTTTGTTCATAGAATAACCTGTAAAAATGTGATGGGACAAAGTTAAATGAAAATCTGCAGCTGGATTGGATAACATCCATATAAATAAAGCAGTTTCTGGAAACTAAATGTTGGAGGGAAAATTGCAGCCATGAGAGTTGTAATAAAAGTTCCATTTGTAGACAGTGTTTGCTTTGTAACATCATTACAAGCAGAAAGCCATATCTGAAGTATAAAATGGAATGATCAAACATTGTATTTCATTTAGTGAGATGCTTAAGCTGTCTTCATTACTCAGAAGTGGATTTTTTCCCCTTCCAGCTCTTTTCTCTTTCCTCAAGTTCAGCTTGAGTGAAGGCTGCTGGTCCCCAGTTAGTAATTAGATGAGGATTCTTAGACCCTGCAAAACATTATGATACTTGACGTAAAAATGGACAGTTTTTCATAGGTAAAATTATTGCTGCCTACATCAGGCTGGATAGAGCATGACTAGAATTAATGCAACTATCTGCATAACAAACATATGTTGGCTATTGGAAGATAACTGCTGTTTTAACCCACCACCCCCGGGATGGTTACCTGTTCGACACAGTTCTTGCAAGGATGCAATATAATAATCTCATTCCATTTACCAAATTATTTTTTTACAAGGATTAAAAGCAATTTGTGTCTACTGCCCAAAGTTCATCTAGATACCCATCCAGTTCATGAACCTGCAGCCACTTAGCTGTACCAGCTTTGTCAACATCTTCTCCCTTTAGGGCACCAGCCGTCCTCTGTAACATCCGTGACTGTGGCAAAATTGACCAATCACTTTGTCCCTGCCCCCACAAGAGCTTACACTGTTTTGTATCCGTACAGTACCTAGCACAAGAGTTCTGGGACATGACTAGGCTCCTAGGCAGCTAGATAATGATCACTATCCCATTTTGAGAATGTAGGGGAAAAGCCTCAGTGAGCCACTTAGAAGCACTGCTGTAAAATCTGCCCTATGTGGCTGTAGCAACCTGGGGGCAAATCCTTAGCCTCACCAAGGATTCCTGGCACCATAAAACTACCTTAACCTGCCTCTGGGAAATCACCATGTGGAACGGAGCAGCTGCAGCTGCTCGACACCATTCCCCACTATCGGGAATGTTCCCAGGAGATAAGGGATCTGACCTGGCCAGGCAACCCTTTCTGCCTAACACATTCCTGCAACCCCAGCTGATCAGGAAGTGCTCAGTCACACCATGCAGACCTGAGCAGCTTTAAAGGTGTACTAAACGGCTCCAGGCCCAAACCAGCCCCCAGCTGGGCCCTTGGTTGAGCAGCCAGTTACAGCCCTTAGTCATGCACTGGCTACCCACTCACTGGATCCGAAGAATTAGAGCATCATGGCTGAGTTTGTTAAACAAAGAAATGTTTTACTCCATGTTTTGTGGTGTTTGTTTCTCGTATCGCCCACACTATGTAACCAAACCAACAGGAACTGGCAATAGAAGCAACTTTTTCTCACACAAAATCCTAAAAATATGTTCACAATGTATAAAAACAGGAATAGGCTCAAACTAAAGAAATTCCTTGTTTGTTTGTTTAATACATGCCTGTGGGCAGCAAAGTCTCCATGGTATTGATTTCTAGCCTCTTCACCTTGAGCATTGTGCTTCCCACCTCTGGGCAGGCTAGTGTTAGGAAGAGATGAAAGGATGCCAAAGTGCCCGAGCCCTGTTCCTTCCCCAACCAATGGCATTGCTTTTGCTAGGGGAGGAGCAGGCCTTAGAGCAGGAATCATCTCAACTGAAATGTTGACTCTGCAGGAGAAGAGCTAGCAGGAAGAGCAGATGGCTCTAAGGCTGCCAGTGCGGATGCTTCTTAACGGCACTATTTACTGGGCTCCAGTGCAAAGAAATGGAGGATAATGGGACACTGAGATATAATCTTTGTTCTCCACCACATAAAGGTTTTGCACAATCCGCTCCAGTCAAATTGGCAAAATCAGAGCCCTGGATACTGCACATGCTTTTTTGTAGCAGAGTCCCTCTGTACTCAGCACTTATTTTAAATGCAGTTATTGTAAGCTGCAGTACCTGGGTCTGTCAGGCAGGAACTGCACTTCCTTTCATGGACACATCTCATGAGCGCTCTGGGAACTGTATTTTTAGTACTCATTACGTACCTGGCTCTATTAGTCGAATTAATCCTTCATGCTGAGCTACTTTATCTTTCCAGCTCTTGGTCTTGTTAGCTGCCACTTCCAACTTCTTTTTGACTTCCTGAAACAAGATGCAGTGCATTCTTACAAAAAGGCTCTGGCTTATTCCCGGTACACCACACACAATATACAGGAAGAGTTGGGGGCAGTGCCCCCTGCTCGCTACACATACCAACTCACCTCTCCCGCCCACCCCCCATGCCACCAAGGCCACACTAGCCCCAACTCCCCACCTCTTGGCCTGCCTAAGGGTTCGCTCTAGCCACAGTCTCTCGCACCCTCCCGTCCCCCACAACCCCCTCCCCAGTCGCCAGCCCTGGCCTCTCGCCCCCCCCCCTTTCCCTACCCCCCCCCAATCTTCGCCTACCCCAGCCTCTCAGGACCCCCACCTAGCCCTGGCCTTTCCCCCAGCCTCTCGGCCCCTTCCATCCACCTTCACGATCACAGCCAACCCTGGCCTCCTCCTCAGCTTCCTCATTCCTGCTCCCTGAGCTACAGCCAGCCACAGCCTCCCGCCAGCCTCTTGGCCTCCCTCCAGCTGCCAGAGGAGTGGCAGCAGCAGCTCCTCGCTGCACTCAGGGCCCAGACACTCCAGGACCCAGGGGGTAGCTGCCACCCTGGCTGCCTTGGGTCAGGCGCACTGGGGCCGCCATGAGCTTGGTGCTCCAGCCTGGAACCCTCCCTCCTTCCCTCCTGCAAGATTAGTGGGCCAGCTTCCTGAGGGGGAGGGGAAAAACCCCCAAGGCGCCATGCCAGATTCAACTTGCGGAGAAGCCCGCCCGGTGCTATGGGGAGGGCCGGGGGCCCCCTCCCCTCAGCAGCACGCATGCTTCTCCACAAGCTGAATCCGGCATGGAGCCTCGGGGGTTTCTTCTCTTCCCCCTCCCCCGCTGGCACATTAACCTTGCGTGAGGAGATGGTTTGAGGCTGGAGCTCCAGGCAGGTGGCGATCCAAGCTGCCTGAGGTGGCGGTTCCCTGCTGGGTCCCAGAGCATCAGGGACCCCAGCACAGTGAGGAGCCACTGCTGCCTCCCCGGGTCCTCCTGCAGGGGGAGCCGGGCCCAAGAGGGGGGAAGGAGAACCCTGAGCCATGGCCGCCTCTTCCCCTTCTGGGACCCTGTTGAGGCTGGGGGGGGCGGGGTGAAGCAACAGAGCGATATGATGACATCACAGTCACCCACAGGAAAAGGTTATTTTAATATATATAGAGAGAGATGAAACACTCCAACCTCCCTACCCTAGCCCCCTTCAAAGACTGGCAGCACCCCACAAAAACTGGTAAGCAGTTCAGTTACTTACTTAGAAAATACTCATTTTATCAATCAACTGAATTACCATTAAAGACTTAAGATTATATGTCTAAAGCTCCAATGGTACTCCATGCTCATCCTCCTGGACTTGTCAGCTGACTTCCAGTGTCAACCAGGCCCCGCATTTTGAAGCGTCTGGGCTTCTGTCATTCTGTCCTGCTTCTCCTCCTACCTCACTAATTGCTCTTTCAATTTGTCTTTTACTTCTGAGAACCCTCCCTAACTTTCCCAGTTTTCTGTTAGTTTCCACAGGGTTCTGTCCCGGGTCTCCCTCTCCTGCAGTGGTTCTCAGCCTGGGGATGTGTGCACTGCTGAGGACTCAGCATGTCTAGAATAGAGCTCTTAACATTCCTCCTCCCGGTCCTCGGGTTCCCCACTGCCTCCTTTCTTCATCACTGTGGAGACAACAGCATCACTGCATGCTCAGAACTCGACCATCATCTTCAACTCCCACCTCTGTCTAAGGCAGGGCTGGGCAAGGTGCTCTCAGCGGGCTGGAGCCGGCCTGTGTAGCACATTCATCTGGCCCGTGGCAGCTCCTGGCTCCACCGCTAACACATTGCCTGGGAGCTGCCAGAGAAGCATGAGCCCTTTTAACTCCTGCTATTTCAAGAGCTTATGTTTTCCAAGTGGCTGCCAGGCAACGTGGGAGCAGCCACTAGGCAGAAATGGCAGGAGCTGAAAGGTCTCTCAGCCCGCCGCTAATGCCTCGCTTGGGAGCCTCCCTTTCAACTCCTGCTATTTAAAAGGCCCCACCCCTTCTGCCCAAGGCCCCACCCATTCCAAGCAGCCCACAACCATTTCTTAAATTTGTGAAGTGCCCCCATCCCCTGCATCCAAAATTATTGCCCACTCCAGTGTGGTTCTTCACCTCTGAGCTGTGTCTAAATCTGGCTGATTTTTTCTTCCTGCCTCAGATGGCTCTTTTGTGCCTCTTCCTACCTATCCAAATTATCATCTCATGACTCCATTACTACAATTTCCTTTCCTCTGCCCTTGACAAATGCCACCTTGACCCATTCGCACCCATTCAGAATGCATTTCCCAGACTGTTCAGCCCATGCCAGCTCTCCCTTTGCATTCCCCCACTGGTTCCCTGTTATCTACCACATCAGACATGAGCTGCTCGGTCTTTACTTTCCAGGCCCTTCAGTCTATCCCCATACCATGCATCACTTCATTTGCTATTGGGCCATTAGCATCGGCCTCTGCTCAGCTTATGATGCTAGTCTCCACTGCCTACTTGTTGTATCTTCAAACAAGAACCATTGTGCTTTCTCCCAGGCTACCACTTGCCATGTAAACATGTGCAAAGCCATCTCTTTATCCACCTTCACAGGATTCCTAGCAAGAAACTAGAAAACAGGGAGGCTGCTAATGTGTCAAGACCTGTGCTTGGCATGTTGAGTAGACCTAGTTATTTCCTGGTACTCCCGTGTATCCATTTGTAACCCCGGGATAGTTATGTTCTTTGGGGGATGTGCCCTCTGTTTGTTCTCTGGGCAGTGGGCACAGCACAGTGAGGTCATGTTCTATGATTAGGTTACACAGGCACTACAGTGAAGTACATAACAGAATGCGTCAGCCTATCTTATAATGCTGTCAGTTAGGGGAATGGGGTTTACAACAACATTCTGCCCTGGTGGAAGTATGGCTGGCATGACACTTGCAGGGAGAACAATTTCAGCATAGCAAAAGGTTTATGGGCTAAGAGCCTTATTGGATGGCCTTGCCACTGAAGGTCAATCAGGAAGTCACACTCTGTAAGGGAAGTGTTCATCTTGGGCATATGCAAGGCAGCTTGAGCACCCAGAAGCATTTGAGGGGGCATGTGGGGAACATAGACAAACTGAGGGCACCAAAATTAATGGGTGCAATGTAAATCTAAAGACCAGGCCTTCCTTTTGTTAATCTCAGCTGGCCTTTTGAGTCAATGCCAGCAATTCCCTAGAGGCCTTATTTGTAAAAGAAATGTTGGACTATATTATAAGAAACATGAATATTTAAAGAGACCTTGTTAAATATTTGCACTTTCTAACTTAAAAAGGTATCAAGTTGCTTAAAGTTTAAGAGTTGTTTGTTAAATTTAAATCTGGTTTTGGCATAAGCAGGTTGCTTTTTGGAACAGGAATGTGGTTTCGTTTATGGTGTACATATATGGGCATTTGTGATGAAACATGGCTCAAGTATTGTTGAAAAAAATCAAGCAATTTCCTTGGCAATGTCACACTTAGCACCAATTATATAAATCTAATAGATCATTGGGAATTCAATGTTTGAGAAATTGTACAGCATATTTCTTAAATCCACTTTCCTCTCCTTGATGGAACATACCCATCATTTCCCTCCACTGAAACCCCACAGAACAAAAAGATAGTCTCCACTGTTCCCAGGCACAACAAAGTATGGCTGAAGTGCAATCACAATAAGCAGATGAAAACCCCTGCACCTTTGCCTCTAAGGGTATGTCTGCACGACATGGCTCCATCGACAGAGCCATGTAGATTACCTTTGTAGACATAGGAAAATAAAGCGGCGATTTAAATAATCGCCACTTCTTTTAAATTAAAATGGCTGCCACGCTGTGCCGATCAGCTGTTTGTCGGCACAGCGCTGTAGTCTAGACGCTCCATGGTCGACATCAAAGGCACCATGAGGCATACCGGAGAGGTCGACTGTGGAGCATCCAGACTACAGCACTGTGCCGACAAACAGCTGATCGGCACAGTGCGGCAGCCATTTTAATTTAAATGAAGCGGCAATTTATCGCTGCTTCATTTTCCTATGCCTACAAAGGTAATCTACATGGCTCTGTCGATGGAGCCATGTAGTGTAGACATACCCTAAATGTTCTGGCTTGCACGGTTTCATGTTAAACCTGCAGCACTATCAAGAAAGCAAGTGGATCTCAGAATTCTGCCTTGTCATAGCCGAGCTATGCAGGGGATCAGAGGACAATCCAGTCCCATAATCATTACTTGTCATTCCTCTCACTGGCAATGGGGCCCTCAGTTGGTGCTAGCTGATGGTTTGTGCAATAGTGACAATTCAGAGGACTGAAGCTCTTGTAAGAGAGGCAGGATGGTCCTTGTTAGTCTGGGATTTATCAGATGTGGGTTCAGTTCCCTGCTATGTGTGACCTTGGGCCTCAGATCTCCATCCACACAATGGGAAAAAAAGCACAACACAGGGATGCTCAAAGGATGAATACAACAAACAACAGGGGCCATTAAATGTACCATAGGCAGAAGCCACTGAAAAAGCTGGAGAACATTTCTTGTTCTGGGCTGGATTCACATGCATAGAAGTGAATTAAAAAGGCACAATATCCTTATTACCAACCCCTAACATTTGTTTTAATTTGGGTCTCATTAAACCTGGCATAAGTATTAGGCCAATAGGAACCCAGCTGCATAAAGTAGTTTACCTCATACTGTTCAAGGGCCTGCTTCCTTTCTACTTCAAGCTGTTCCAATTGTTGCATAGCAATTTGAAGAGCACGTTCCTTGATGATCCTCTGGGTCTCCAATTCTTGCTTCTCTGCTTCTGTCATCTGAATAGTCTGCTGCTGCTGCAAGTGCCATTTTTCCAGTTCTGCTCTCTTGCCTACTTCTTCCTCCAGTAACCTAGAGAGGAGATTGGGAGAACTGCAACCCTGTAGTGGAAAACTAAGTCGAATCCATTACCTACATATTTGCTAACAAGCCAGGGGTCCAGCAAATTTCTTTCGGATGATTCACTTGGAAAGCATAGGAAAACGAGGCGTTTTCAGAACACTAAAACCCATACAAGTCACTCAAGAGCACAAATAACCCATCACTAAAACCTGTGGTTTAGGGAGTTATTTCAGTGGAACAACATGAAAAACAAAGTTGAAATCCAGAGTAGAAAATGAAAATGCAAACCCATTATTAGTATAAAATTAATTTTGGGATAAAATAGAACTGGACATGAAAACCTGTATGGGGAAATGTCCAGGTACATGTCCGTTTTCAGAAGTGACATAACATTGTTGGTGCCACACTTGGCACACATTAAAAGTTGCCTGATTTTCTGAAAGAGCAGCACACCTGAAAAATCGACCCCCTTTATTGTGTGTCATGTTGGGAACCCAAAAACAGAGCTAGCCAGAATCATTAGTCACTTTTGAATGTTTAGGCCTTAAGGACAAGTGTCCAGTATTTAAACATCCCATAGCTGTCTACTACACTCAGCTTCGGTATTTTATTAAGGATCACTGCTCTGATTAATCACTACTATGTATTTATAAGTTCCTCACCCTTATTGTATCTGAGAGGGCACAGGGACAGCAGCACCTCAGTCCCTTACATCACCCTCAAGCCTCCTCTGCAACATCCTAGAATCAGAGAAATGCAGGGCTGGAAGAGCTCTCAGGAAATCATCAAGTCCAGTCCCCTGCACTGAGGCAGGACAAAGTAACCCTAGATCATCCTTGTCGGGGTGGTTTTACTGGTCTTCTACTGTTACCAATAACACTAAAACCTCACCTGGCTTGAAGTTTCCTTACAGTCTCTTCGTCTTGACGTGCCTGTTTCTCATCCTCCAAGGCTTCCTGTAGCTGTTTATACATTTCTTCGAGTTCACACACTCTCTGCAAATACTGTTTAAGTTCAGACGATTTTTGAGCAACCTGCTCTTCCATTTGCTGTCTTACCTGCAAGCATAAGTGAGGACACACCTTAGCTCATCATCCCCGTGATAGGAGAGGAAATAGTGGGGCTCTGTTTGCCCAGGGTGGAGCCCTGAAGGATATCTAATTTTCAGAGACACAAGAGAACCTTTTCTCTGTACTTGTCAAGTTTCCTGCCTCAGGCAGGATTCTTGCATATAGCTGCTTGCTTCCCCTGCTTCTCTGCTTGCACTTTTTCCAAGATGCTTAACTCCTCTACCCTGCATACTGTCCCTACAGGTGGACTTCAGAGTTAAACTTGCACCTGGTCAATGCACAGCTGTAGCTTTAGAACTAACTCATTGATTTCATACTTCTTTATTTACAGTGTCACAATGTTGCGAGATGCTCTTAGGTTGGTTTAAACCTGGATCTGTTTGGCTCAGGTCTCGCAAGTTATAAGCACAAGCTAAATGGCTGGCAGCAGTATTATACGGACAAGAACCCATACACAAGTTTAAACTGTTTCAACAACAATGTGTAGACAATCCCTTAGTAAACATCACACTGTAAAGGCCAGGGTACTAAGCAGTGAGTAGTAGTGGAGTGACAATTGTGGCTATGGGGCTGGACAAGCAGAGAAAAGCAGAGAGAAAGCCACCAAGGAGTAGAACTATGAAAAAATCAATCCAGGGTAGAAACTAAGATAATTACCTGTGTCACCTCCAGCCATGCCAGACTAATGGGAATACTCCTAAACCTCAGACCACTGTTCATGGATGCTCCTCACTTTCTGCCTTTTACACAGAGCCATGGCAAACCCTGCCTAGAAGGATGTGGGGCCCGGAACAACCCCCCGCTCTGCCCAAGCCTTACTGCCACGCTGCCTCTTCCCATTCCTATCCCTGCTGCTCCCTCCTCTGTCCCTATTGCACCATATCCCCAAAGCCCCATTCCCTGAGTGACACGACCCAGGCGATTACCGGGGAGCCTGGCATGGGGCAGCAGCAGGGGTCAGAGCTCCTTGCACCAACTATGGCAGCAGGAGGCCCCAGGCCCCCAGGTAAATTGCTAGGCCACTCTAGGCTGGGTGTACTAACCTCAGGATGTGGGACAGTATCCACAGGACTTTTGGAGCAGCTACCACATGGCCTCCCAAAGTGAGGGGCTCAGAGAAGCCACCCCAAACCATTCTAGTGACAGGATGGCTCTGGGCAGAGCAGGTGCTGAACGCAGCTGACAGAACTGCTGTTCCTCTGCTGGGCTCCCCGTTCTCTCCCCAGGAGCCAGGTGGAGCAGGAAGCAGTGGCTGGAAAGAAGACAGGCCAGTCGCCCCAACCCCAGAAGGCTGTCTCTCGCCTTCGGCAGGGTAAAGGCATACAGGAAGGAAGAACAAAGATAAAGCAGGAAACACACATCTAAGTTTCCCTCTAGTCACTATTTGAAGCTTAGCAGTGATGTCTTACTCTGAACACCAAGTGAGGGCCCTGAACCTCATTGGTGGAGACCAGGTAGGACTTTCTGCCACCCTCATTACTATGTGCTGTTTGGGGTACAGTTCACCATATCCAGCTAGAGGGCTTGCTTTTGGTTACCATCAGGCCATTATCTCTCCTACAGCTACTAAGCATGCTGCTTCCACAACTGCCTGGGCCTGATGAAATGCATCCTAGAATACCTCCTCTATCAGCTCCTTGTGTATCTGAGCCTCTAGCTATCATCTTTGGAAAATCATGGGAGACAGGAGAGATTCCAGAAGACTGGAAAAGGGCAAATATAGTTCCCATTTATAAAAAGAGAAATAAGAACAACCCAGGAAACTACAGACCAGTTAGTTTAACTTCTGTGCCAGGGAAGATAATGGAGCAAGTAATTAAGGAAATCATCAGTAAACACTTGGAAGGTGGCAAGGTGATAGGGAACAGCCAGCATGGATTTGTAAAGAATAAATCATGTCAAACCAATCTGATAGCTTTCTTTGATAGGATAACGAGTCTTGTGGATAAGAGAGAAGCAGTGGATGTGGTATACCTAGACTTTAGTAAGGCATTTGATACGGTCTCACATGATATTCTTATCAATAAACTAGGCAAATACAACTTAGATGGGGCTACTATAAAGGTGGGTGCATAACTGGCTGGATAACTGTACTCAGAGAGTAGTTATTAATGGTTCACAATCCTGCTGGAAAGGTATAACTAGTGGGGTTCCGCAGGGGTCTGTTTTGGGACCGGCTCTCTTCAATATCTTCATCAACAATTTAGATATTGGCATAGAAAGTACACTTAAGTCTGCAGATGATACCAAGCTGGGAGAGGTTGCAACTGCTTTGGAAGATAAGGTCATAATTCAAAATGATCTGGACAAATTGGAGAAATGGTCTGAGGTAAACAGGATGAAGTTTAATAGGGTATGTCTACACTACCCCGCTAATTTGAACTAGCGGGGTAATGTAGGCATACCGCACTTGCAAATGAAGCCCAGGATTTGAATTTCCCGGGCTTCATTTGCATAAGCCGGGTGCCTCCATTTTTAAATCCCGGCTGGTTCGAACCCCGTGCCGCGCGGCTACACGCGGCACGAACTAGGTAGTTCGAACTACCGTTACTCCTCGTGGAATGAGGAGTAACGGTAGTTTGAACTAGGAAGCCTAGTTCGAACTACCTAGTTCGTGCCGCGTGCAGTCGCGCGGCACGGGGTTCGAACCAGCCGGGATTTAAAAATGGAGGCACCCGGTTTATGCAAATGAAGCCCGGGAAATTCAAATCCCGGGCTTCATTTGCAAGTGCGGTATGCCTACATTACCCCGCTAGTTCGAATTAGCGGGGTAGTGTAGACCTACCCATAAAGACAAATGTAAAGTGCTGCACTTAGGATGGAACAATCAGTTTCACACATACAGAATGGGAAGTGACTGTCTAGGAAGGAGTATGGCAGAAAGGGATCTAGGGGTTATAGTGGACCACAAGCTGAATATGAGTGTGATGCTGTTGCAAAAAAAGCAAACATGATTCTGGGATGCATTAACAGGTGTATTGTGAGCAAGACATGAGAAGTCACTCTTCCGCTCTACTCTGCGCTTGGGCTGTCCCGCTGCGGGCGTGCTCCGCGGCTTTGCTCCTGTCCCCCTGGTCTGCTGGGGGGGGGGGGGGGTGTGCAGCTAGTGCCCCCCCCCCCCCCCAGCAGACCAGGCTTTTCTTGCCTACCCCTGGGGTAGAGCAGCTGGGGGCTGCCAGGTTGGTCCCGCAGCACCGCTCCGGACCAACCCGGCAGCACCCCAGCTGCTCTGCCCCAGGCGTCCTGATTCAGCCGCTGCCGGTCAGTTTCAGCAGCGGCTGAATCAGGACGCCTGGGGCAGAGCAGCTGGGGTGCTGCTGGGTTGGTCCAGTAGAGCCAAGGAGCCACGCTACTGGAGCAACCCAGCAGCACCCCAGCTGCTCTGCCCCAGGCGTCCCCAAGTCAGCCGCTGCTGAAACTGACCAGGGGCTGACTACAGGAAGCCCGAGGCAGAGTTGCTCTGCCCCAGGCTTCCTGGAATCAGCCCCAGCCGCTAATCAGTTTCAGCAGCAGCTGACTTGGGGACGCCTGGGTTTTTTAAGTTGAATCTGTATGTAAGTCAGAACTTGCATCCAGATTCAGCCGCGGTTGAAACTGATCAGTTTCAGCCGCGGCTGAATCTGGACGCCAGTTCCGACTTACATACAGATTCAACTTAAGAACAAACATACAGTCCCTATCTTGTACTTAACCCGGGGAATGCCTGTATTTAAGAATAGGTTAGATAAATGTCTAGACAGTATTTGGTCTTGCCATGGGGGCAGGGGACTGGACTCGATGACCTCTTGAGGTGTCTTCCAGTCCTAGTATTCTATGATTCTACCTCAAGCCCCTGTTACTAGAGCAAAAACACTATTTTCCAGCATGGAGCTCGCTCCCTCCTACATGCGCATTCCCTCACTAAACAAGCACAGCAAGTTTTGTGCAATGAAGCATATGAGTGACAATCAACATTTGCCCTTTATTTTCAGTAGATATGTTACCTAAGTTACCATTTCCTTCAAGGCAAAGCACCTGATGAAAAATTATGATAAATTCACCCTGGGGTCTGACTGGCTGGCTGAGGGCCAGCATTACAAGACTGCAATGCTGCTTCTGACGTTCCAGAGGTAGAAATGTGCTATACAAGACAGCAAATGTGTATTAAGGAAAGCATCATGGGTATCAGGAGAGCAGGGTCCTGTGCTACCTCTGGCATGGAATCTTTTTGGTGATCTTGAACAAGGAATTTCTATTAGCCATGGGCTCCTCCTCTTTGGGATTTTGAGATCTACAGACAAAATTACAACTTAAGCGCTGAGCACTATGGCCATTCTCATCTGTGCACGCACAGAGCTCTTCAATTTGGTTTAACAACATTATTAGGAATTAAGAATAGAATTGACAGTTGAATGCACTCTTTGCACTCAACTACTGCAATTCATGTTGTCCCAGAACTGTACAAAGAGCTTCAATCTGCAGATGGCAATTCAAAATGAATGCACTACATGTGAGGCTACCGTACATCTACTCTTACAACCTGCCACTCAAAACGTGTTTGGAAGCTATTCCGCCAATGCCTATGATAAAATGATACGAGGGAAATACATCTTAAAATGTTTTTGGCTATCCTAGCACTCACCATTTTCTCTCTCTCTAGCTCCAGGCTGAATCGGTCTTGCAGTTCCATTTGAGTCTGAAGACGTTTCTTTTCTTCTTCTGCAGCTCGAGCAGCTGCTTCTTCAAGTTGCTGTGCAAAGAAAATGGCCATGTAAAACAGTGCGAGAGACAGGATAACTTACGTCTGACCAGAAATGGTTCAATGATGGTCGATCTGTCTGTGTATTTGGTACCATCCAGGAAACCTCCTCCCAGTCAGTCCCATGTTCTAGAGAGAAACAACAGTCTCAGCTCCCATTCGTACAAATCGACATCTCACAGAAACAAACTGTGGTGGCGTGACAGTCAGGAATCTTTTCAGTGGGGAAGAGAGGCGGTGTAAAGGTGATCTTTCAGTTTGTCCAAGTTTGCCTTTCAGTTTGTCCAGTTTGCCTTCCAGTTTGTCCAGTTTGCCTTCTTTCAAAATAAAAATTAAGTTTATTTCAAAACAACTTCTCATTTTACATTTAACTTATAGTAAAAAAAAAATTGAGATAAAAACTGAAATTAATTATTTCTATTAACCCAATTAAAAATGTTGCTAGTTTTTAATTCATAAACATTTAGGATTTTTTTGATCCTAAAATTAATTATTGAAAGCTTTCATAGTGTGGGAACACTGCACAGATTTCTGCAATAGCAAGTGTGAGAGTGGAGACTGAACTGTAGGCAGCAGTAAGTGAATGAATGGACAACAGGAGGACAGCCCAGTTTTTGCAATTTTACCAGTATTAAGAGGGATGTGTGTTTTATAAATCGGCTGTCCAACGACTATAGAAACTGAATGAGATGCACAGAGTCATCTTTGGGCCCAGAGGCATTCCCCAAAATACCACCTTGATGTAAAATCTACAGGACTGAATGAGTTTGCCCTGTAGTTTGACCTGTGAAAGGAACCAAGAGCCTAACACAGCAAATAAGAGGGAAAAATCCAAAATCTAGATTTCAGAGTTGAGTGAATGATGTCAGGAGGCTGGGAGGACAGTTCCTCCTGGCTGCTGTTAATACCATGCATGGAGGAAGAGGGCAAGAGGTCTCAGGCTTTGTACAGGGCAGGAAGTTGCTGACTCACTCCCCTCTCCTCCCTCCCTCCCCCCCTCCCCCCCCCCCCCTGCATGCTTGGCTGCAGCAGATGCTTAAAGGGAGGAGTTCTAAGGGCTTGAGGATTTCCACACAGCCAAGTTGTCTCAAAGGATAAGAAAATGATTTTTTCTGGGAGATTATGAAACATAATGGGAGTATAACAGTAACAAATGAAAACAATCGATGCAATTTGTCTGTCTCTTGTTAATAACCACATGATTACCCACAAGGCAGAGGTGGGCAATAATTTTTAGTGGGGGGGGGGGGGCACTCCCAAGATTTTGGGAAGTGGTCAAGGGCCGCACTTCTGGGGAGCAGGCTTTGGGTCTGGGACAGTGGGCAAGCTATAGAAGGGAGCTTGGGATAGAGGACTGGGGTGCAGGAGGAAGTGTGGGGTCTCAGACGGAATATGAGTGTAGGATAGGGTTATGATTGGGGGCAAGGGCTTGGGGTGCAGGGTCCAGGAGTGGGTATGGGTGCAGGAGACGAGTCTGGCCTGGAGGAGGGATGTAGGAGGGGATGCAGGGTCTGGGAGGAAACTGTGACCTGGGAGAAGGGGGGAAAGGTGTGCAGAGGGTTTGGGTAGTGATGTGGGGCAGGCAGATGGGGTGCAGGGTCAGGGAGGGGGATGGGTGGAGGAGAGGATTCTGGCCTGAGGGAGGGGTGCAGAGTCTGGGAGGGAGTTATGACCTGGAGGAGGTGGGGGGGGGGGGGGGGGCGGGGATACAGGAAGTTTGGCTGGTGGCCTAGAACAGGCAGTTGCAAGGGGGGGGGGGGGGTGCCAGAGGCAGACTCTGGCTGGGAGGTGCTTACCTAGGTGGCTCCCAGCCAGCAGCTCTGCAGGAACCTGAGACAGCACAGGGAGGGAGGGAGAGGGCGAAAGGGGAGGAAGGATTGAGGAGGCTTCATTTGCTGTCTCTGCCTTCAGCAAAATTTCCCAGCTCTTATTGGCCAAAAACTAGCAAAAGGGAGCTGAGGGGTTTTGCTAGGAGGCAGGGATAGCAGGCGAAGCTCTCTCCTCCCTGCCTAGACTTCACAGCAATTAGCAGCCTGCTGTTTAAAGTGGCTGCAGCTGTGCTCTAGTAAATGTGCTGGCAAGGCGGTCGCGGGGCCAGATCCATATCCATATCCATATCCATATCCATATCCATATCCATATCCATATCCATACAGGGTTGAAAGATCGGAGCCAAAAACTATCACTTGGAATTATAAAGGAAAAGATAATTGCAGGAGATGGTCAGAGCAAAGAGCAGAGACAAAAGACACTGGAATTGAGTGCCTGGTCTGACACCAGCCCCCTCTCTGGCCTTTGACAAGCCTCTTTGCCTCTGCTCCAGTGATAATCTCTGATCTCTTAATAAGGCTCATGCACGGGTTAGTGTTTGTAAAATGCTCTGACAATGCTGGACAAAAGCAAAAATAACTGTCAAATGAGCTAATTCACACAATGTTATCTCAGTTTGGAAACCCATCTGTATCTTGAGACTCTAGCATCTTATCAAAGAAAATATTTTAATGACATTTTAGGCTAGGATATAATGTCATATTATATCCTGTCACTTTTCAGGGGGAGATGGACACCCACCTGTTCTACTGCCTTTTGAAAATCCAAAATTTGAACTGCAACTCCACTTCCTCTCTCTCCACCACAGTTTCTCTAACCCAACACCTGCTCTGTTGTAGCTGCCAACACATACATTATAAATAGCTTTCATTTCTTTACATACCAGCAATTAACACGAGTAACTGACCAAAATGATCAGCCTGACCAACACTGAAACAACAGGAGGGGGAAAGGAATTACTTTTGTATTAATTGTTACAAGAGAAGTTTTGTGAAACACCTACATTTGGGGACTGAACCTAACGCCACAGTGTCTTTGAAAGCATGCTGGGGCAACAGGAGTGATATTTTAAAGGCATCCAAATGTGATATGCTAATTTTAAAAACTAAAGGAATATAAAACAGCATCAATATGAATGTAGAGGCCAAATACAAATCAGATTCCGAAAAATGGGAATCTAAGGCCATGATTTTTCAAGTGTCTACACGAGCTAAGCCCTGCATCCATATGGATCCCTGTAGACATCTGGGGGACTCCAGGTGGTCAAGGTCCACTCACACTGAGTCACCTGAGGAACTTGATCCTGCTTCTGCAGCTACAGGTTGGTGGTAGAGATTTTTACAATCAGCTTTCTCTCACTGCTGCCTGGCAGGCCCTCACATCCCAGTACCCCTCCACACCAGACACTGCCTCTGAACAGGGTACAGATGCATAGATATTCATGCTTGAGGAAATAATAGGAGGTTTTTAGGAACCAGAAAAATTACTATGGCAAACAAAGTATGGTGGGTACTTTGTGTGAAACATGCACCATGTGACCCAGACCACAACCTAGCCTTCTGCATCACATAAGTCCCACTTACAGGGACACTGACAGGTGGGGAGAACAGAAAGTGGGAAGTTTCCCCAGGGCCTGGTCATTTAAAAGAGCCCAGGGCTCCAGGTCAACACCACTAGTACCACAGCAGAAGCAGTAGCCAGAGCCCCATGTGGCATGGTCTGGGTGGCACTGAGGGTTGGCTTCCCATAACCCTTCCCCCTTCATCCAGCCCAAAGTTAGCTGCCAGCCCTGCTCACTTATGGCCCCAAAACATAGACTTAATAGGTGCTCAGGCCTCAGTAGGGAGTAAATTTCACCCTTTTTTTCTCCTCTCCCTTTTCCTCCCCTCCCCCCAAAGAGTGTGTGCTGTGGCCTGCAGCTGGAAGATGTGAGCTTCTAATCAAGGTTTGAAATCTAGAAGCCTCTGCTCATTGGTTGAGCCTTAATCAGGGGGTGGGGCTTTATACAGCAGTGAATCAGAGACCAGGGACTGCTAACAGGGAGTTTTGAGAGGGAGTTCTCCAGGTAAAGGAGGAAGCCAGTACAGGACCCTTGAGGGAGGTGGCTGTCTGCAGTGTGTGTTTGTGTTTGGGGGTTTCTTGATGTGTGCTGAGCTTGTGTTTGTCTGGGTTTCCCCCCCCCCCTTCTCCACAGAGTGTGCGCTGTGGCCAGCAGCTGGAAGCTGTGAGCTTCTAATCAAGGTTTGAAATCTAGAAGCCTCTGCTCATTGGTTTAGCCTTAGTCAGGGGTGGGAGTTACAGTGGGGGAGGTCTAGATTGGATATTAGGAAAAATTATTTCCCTAGGAGGGTGGTGAAGCACTGGAATGGGTTACCTAGGGAGGTAGTGGAATCCCCGTCCCTAGAGGTTTTTAAGTCTCGGCTTGACAAAGCCCTGGCTGGGTTTCTTCCTCTTGAGCACTTAAGTCTGGGTGGGCAATCATTTTGGAAGGGGGCCATTTCACAAATTTCAGAAGGGGCCGTGGGCCGAGCCAGAAGGGGCAGGGTTGAGAACTCCCCTGCTGGGTATAGTGACCTTTTCTGAACCAACTGCAGCTAGTGAGAACAGTTTAATTTAAATTATGAAAGATTTAGCATTTTAACTGTCATGTTAGTTTATCAAACTTTATTTAAAATGAAGTTAAATATTATGTCCAACACAAAAGGTTTCAATGTTTTCTTTATTTATGGGAGAGGTGAGGTACCCTTTTTGAGTTGTGGTCACAGACTCACAGAAAAATCATTTGGGGACCACACAAGTGAGAAGCAAAAAATCTCCTCCAAAAAACCCTAACACTCACTGATGTGGCCCCAACTGAGACACCTCACTCCTCTGGTGCCCCAGCCTCACAGGATGAAGGGAAGGGGGAGAGTGAGGTTCAGGGTTTCCCATAGACCAGATTTACTTGTCTGGGGCTCTGAAGTTAGTGGATTTTATGGACCTTCTTAGGCTCTGGGGTAGAGACAAAAATGAAGGTACAGTGCATGAGACAGGGCTGCCAGCAAGTAGAATAGGGATGGGGTGCAGGATCTGGAAGGGAGCCGGCTGGAATAGGGTGTCTGGCCAGGGGGAGGGAGCAGGAACAAAGGAGGGTGCAATGTGTGGCCAGGAGAGAGGGTCCAAGAACAAGAGATGGTGTCGGAGCAAGCTGGGAGTGCCAGGTTTTGAGGTGAGGAGGTCTGGGCAGGAAGGGGGACCTTACCTCGCTTCGTGTCCCCTTGCAACAACGACTGCAGCCATGCTATCTAGGCCACCCAGAGGGAGGCCCCAACACTGTGGCAGCCACACAGCCCAGGGCCGGCCCTGAAGGCCAGAGATACTACTGCTGCAGCCACACAACCCGGGGCTGGCCTCAGAGGTACTTCAGCCACCACAGTTGGCCCTGGACCATGTGGCCTGTTGAGGAGCCTCAACCCCAGCTCTGCTTCCTCCCACCACAGCCTAACCTCCCTCCTCCATGGCACGTGTGGCACAGGTTGGGACCCCCCCCATTGGGGGCAGGGCCCAGAACTGCTTCGCGAGCTGGATCAAAACCCTAGGCGGGCTCAATCCAGCCTGCTGAGAGGCTTTTGCCCACCCTGACTTAAGTAATAGCAAACAGAACTCAAAGCCCAGGATTTTTGCTGCTGGATAAGTTTCACAAATGATATTAATAGGCAATACTCAATGTGGGCTAAGGCAGACGTTGTATTTTGGCACATTACCATGTTTAAAATTATGGGGTAAGAATCAAATCAGAACAGAAATAACCAGGGCTCGCTGAACCGCTGCGAGCCCCACTTGCCAGCCACATTGTCCGGTGATCTGCGCATGCGCAGATCGCCGGAACCTGGCTCTTCCAGGTTACAATCTACTCGCCATCGGCGAGTAGATTGTATAATTTGTTGAGCCCTGAAAATAACTATTATCAGATTCAGAGCAAGGTAAAGAAACTCATGCCCCATATTCCAGTATTACCGAACTGAGGTGTTCAAAATGCAAATCAGGCTCACAACTACCACCAGACTTTTAAAATACATTTTGAATTATTTTCATTTGCTTTTGAGTTTGTGCTGACAGCATACACTCAGGACACATTTTTAGACTTTTCTCCACAATCATGAGAGAGAAAAATTTACTTTTTAAATTAAAGCTGAGATTCTAGGAGCTGAGACTTTTTAAAACTCCAAATACAAGACGTATGACAAAGTCACAAGAATTGACAACAATGATATTCTTCTCACAGACTAGCATAATTTTAAACCCATTAAACATGTAGTTTACTGTAAAATTAAATTTAAGTACACTAAGTGAAAATTAAATTTCTCTATTCATTTTCAGGATCAGGAACACAGACTGCATACATGTAATGAATTCAAAGTCTGAGTGACTCTCTGCTGTCTATGTCCAGTCACTCTACTTTATAATTTGATCTGGTCTAATCATAATAGCTTAATAATAGATAATAAATCAGATATTTTCTATTTATGAAGGTGCATGAGAAATGAGGCAAGTGTGCACTAACTAGAAATACAAAAATCAATTGAAATTTAGGCAAGGTTACAAGTAGAGCAGTTCAGCTTTTCATCTTACTGACTACAAATGTCATTTTAATAGCTTGTAACAACAGTGGGGCAAGGACTAAGTCTCCTTCCACATGTTGTATGGCATGGCACATACTGATAGTACAACATTACTAACAAATAATAAAAAATGTGTGTGACAAGCAAGAGGAGGGGTGAGTGGGAGGGAGGAAAGGACAGAACAGAAAATGGAGAGCCAAGAGAGTTTCACATGGCTTAGCTACTCATGAGTTATGATCACACGTGAGTTAATTGGATATATACAGGTCTTCCCAAAGGAGTGCAGATAAAACTTTTATGCCACATGCTCTACATGCTGCAGATCTGCTAGAAAGCCACTTTAGAAGGTTATGGCTAACACATTTTTGAAACCTCTGAAAAACACTGAAAGTGATATTTACACAAATGTGTCGTCATGAATTTAAGGTCGGCTGTCTCTGAACTGACCAGAACTAGTGGAAAGTTCTGTGTCCCACTAAGAAGATGGGACTCCCCCCTTCCTATTGGTATAAAACACTGATGGCTTATGAAATAATTAGACTGAAGGCCTATCACTGGTCATGAAATGGCAAGTGCAATTTTGGGACACACATTTTTTCTTTTCTGAGGAAATGAGCATATTTCCCTGCCCTCCTGCCTTTTCTAAAAGTGGAAAAGGCAGCTGCCTGCATTTTACAGCACAGGGGTCCGGACTGGCAGTAAGGCTGACAGGAAGAACTCTAGATAATAGCTGAGATGCAGCTGTAAGAGAGGTGACTGTAAGAGAGGAGGCCGTAAAGGTTAAGGTAGGTGGAATGGATCATTTAACATTCACCATGCCTCACAGACAAGCAGTCACACAGATGGAGGCAACTCTACCATCTGCAATCAATACATTGATTTCTAAAGCTCTCTCCTAATATTTGCACTCCAGCTCTCTGAATCTCTCGCTCTGCAAAGTTGATCCAAATTTTATGAGAAAACATGAGTTTGAGCAAAGCACTCAAGGTCAATACATTTGTCTGAGCTCTCAATCTACCCAAAATTGCTCCAATAGGATTACAAGGTCTCTGCAGCATATTTCAAGTGTGCATGCTGGGGTGGGATGTTTTCCTCTCTTTGTCCATTGCCACCCCGCACTTAGATGGTTTTAGTAATCCATCAAAACTAAGAAAACCTTAATGGAAACTCTGTCAAACTCTAGAAGGCTACATCTACACTGCAGCACTATTTCAGGGTCCCTCCTGAATCCCAAAAATCGCTATTCTGCATCTTTTGAGCATGCCCGTCATTTTTAAATATAAGGAACGCGCTATTCTCATGTCCCTGTAAACCTAGTT
Source organism: Pelodiscus sinensis (assembly GCF_049634645.1). NCBI lineage: Eukaryota > Metazoa > Chordata > Testudines > Trionychidae > Pelodiscus > Pelodiscus sinensis. Next base: position 106,210,693 of record NC_134714.1, read on the forward strand.
TCACGAGGAGTAAGGGACGTTTTGGAATAGTGGGTTATTTCAAAGTAAGTGCTGTGTAGACCACACCAAATTTTGAAATAAGCTATTTTGAAACTAACTCAAAATAAGCTACGCAGTTTGCATAGCTCAAATTGCATAGTTTATTTTGAGCTATGGGTGCAGTGTAGATTCACCGAAGGGTACATCTAGACTACATGCCTCTGGCGACAGAGGCATGTAGATTAGGCTACCCGACACAGTAAAATGAAGCGGTGATTTAAATAATCGCCGCTTCATTTAAATTTACATGGCTGCCGCGCTGAGCCAACAAACAGCTGATCAGCTGTTTGTCGGCTCAGCGCGATAGTCTGGACGCTCCCCTGCCGACATCAAAGGTATTTGTCGACCACCCAGGTATGCCTCATCCCAGGAAGAGGGATGCATAAAGCATACGCATGTGTAAAACATTAATATTTCAAGAAACTCAATCTCAACCAAACTAACACTTTTCTAGGCAAAGTTCTGGTCTGATCAGTACAATGTGAAACCTTGAAAGCTGCCAGCCTGCCCCCACCTTTCTCACTGTCTCCAATTCCTGCTGCTTGTTCTCATTGGCTATTTGGAGTTCTTTCATCTGCTGCTCCAAAGCCTCTTGCTCAGCTTGCAGTTTCTGACGCAACTCTTTCCTTTTCTGGCGCGCTTCCTTGTGAGGTGGAGGGCTGCCCACCCGCAGCAGGTTCACAGTGGTCTGAATGGCTGTACAGGCGTCCACGTGATTAAAAGGAAAAGTGACAATGAAAGAACTTCAGTTTGGAGAAATACTAGACCCTGGATAGTCTCGGTGAGAAAAAGCTATCCTGTTATCTCACACAATGCTCTCACTCCGTTCCCACACTCTCTTGTTAAGTTAACCAATGACAAGAAAAAAATAAGTGTGCTGTCTTTCTACATTTTGCAATATCGTCTGTATCCCAAAGAGAGGAAATGTCCAGTAGTTCCAATATCCTCACCGATTATTCCATATTCAATGTCAATTTCTAAGGGGCATTGGCAAGATTAAGATGGTATGAATGTAACTTATTGTAAGAGTTAAGACCATAGGAAGTGACAACAAATTTCTCGCCACATCCTTAGGCCATTTTCTCAGTGTTTCTAATCCAGATTGTAACCCCTCTTGTTTCTCAGGTGCATGGTGTCAGATGGCACAATTTCTGGAATTCCCTCACATTTCAGTTCATAGCATTTTATGTGAGCTGCACGTCTTACTGCTAAAAGGGAACTAAATTCTGTCAGCTAGAAAGTGGTTTTGATCTAATTATATTCAGGATTACTGAAGCACAAACTACACAGGACTGCTTTCTTTTCTATTTCCTATTTTGATCCTTTTTTTAACTAGAAGAGTGAAATAATGTACTGTTTTAGGATTGGGTAATAGCTAACCACACACCCCTTGTGCAGCTTTAATTAAGTACATGCTCTAAACAAGGAAGGAAGAAGAATACTACTTAGCGCTTTGAATTTTCAAAGTGCTGAACAGATATTAATTGGCTTTTCTTCACTCTCGTCCAGAGACTGTTAGAGTGGACTCAGACTAAAATCCAGATTGCTGCTGGCACCTGCCACTCGTTGAAATCATTTCTCATGGATCGGATCAAGGCTACACAACAAGGCAGCAGAAGAGCTCCTGGTGCCCAGCCCTATGTTGCGTTCACTAGACAATTTTACCTCAAAAGTAAAAACCAGTTTTAAGGTGTTGAGATGAAGGAGCTCTCCTCAACCCCACCAAAAACAAACAAACCAAACCACTAAAAATGTGGCTGCATCACAGATCAAGTTGGTATGTGAACAGAAAGAAAGAAATGAACAAACAAATAAAAGTAATCGGTTTCATTTTGCGTTAGCATCCTCCACAGCATGCAGCAAATCGGTTACTGAAAGCAAACTGCTGGTATGCAGAATTCCAGATGACTTGTTCCTACAGGATAACATTTATGAAAGGCCTTTAAGACAGATTTTCAAACGTGAGTAGTGATCTTAGGTGCCTCAATGTGACACCTTGAAGAGGCCCAATTTTCAGTGTATTGGTGCTCAGCTCTTTCTGGACATCAGGCCCCTTTGATATGTCTCAATCTGGGAACACCAAGAGGCACCATCCAATCACTAATCACTTTTGAAAGTCTTGTTCTGAAGCACATGCTTAAATGCCATGCAGAAGCAGGACTTTAACTTGCACATCATCACTAAGACTTAAGCCACCTTACCTTGAATCCACTCCTGCTTCTTCTTTTTATCAGAGGCACTAATCTCAAAACTCTTATCTAAACATTTGATAAGAAAAAGACATTTCTTTCCATCTTTGTCAGGCAAGGACTAGAATGGAAAACAAAGTATTAGTGTCCAGCAAACTTAAATACTATACACTTCATGCCACTGATACACCAATCAGTCACATGTACAGGTTATGAAGACATACAACAGTATATTATTTTATTTGCATATTATAGTTTGGGATATAATTGCCGTTTTACATAGAGGTGCAAAACTGCTCTTCATGGAAAACTGAAAATTTTTTGCTGCCCTTCACTCACTCATTTGTGCATATACCAACTGTTTCATTAAATGATCTTTGTGAAAATAAAACCTGGGCACATAGCCCAACAGAATGACCTATTGATGTACAAGGCGGGAGGGGGGGCGGGTAGGAAGGAAGAGAACAAATCCCGCCATCTCTGAAGACACACTCGGAGTTCATCACAAAATACATTTTTTAAAATACTCCAGTCATCTGACGAAGTGGGTCTTTGCCCACGAAAGCTTATGCTCCTACACTTCAGTTAGTCTATAAGGTGCCACAGGACTCCTCGTCGCCTTTACCAGACTGTTTGTTGTTTAAGTTTAAAAAAAAAAATCGTAATTAGAGAGAGTTGAATTTATTTTTACCTCTACACAGCAGTTTTCATCCAACACGATGTCTCCTTTTTTGTCTTTTAAATCTTCACTCACATAGTATGAAATACTACTTGGTTTTAGGACAAACCAACGTTCTGTCCAATTTTTCCTCCTGTGACCTTTTTTTAACATATATCCCTGAAAAAAGGAATGACCCATTGACATGGGTGATAAATGACGCTGCCACTTGGGGAGACAAGCCTTCCAGCCTGTGACTCCACTCATACCCCCTCCACTGCTCCACTCCAGGTCCCTCCATCTCCCCCACTCTCCCTCTTCTCTTCTCTCTCAGCTCACCCCCTTCCAGCTAAAACCTTGAACCCAAATGTAGCAAATGGCATTTGATAAAACACTCTTACCTTTTTTTTCCTAAAAAAAAAATTGAGCATGTTTTCCATTGTATGCCTGATTGGCATACAATGGAAGACTGGACATGTAGTAGGTACCTAATTAAAAGCAGTACATTTAGGAATTAAAAGTATCAGTGATAGGTTTTTTCATATATCCTGAAGTTTGAGAGAGATTAATTTGCAAACATGTTGTAGTAATGGCAAGTCAGCTGTCCATCTGAATACAACATTCAATGTTACGGAATACATGATGCAGCTCTTCTGTTTCATATTTTCTTATTTTAAATGTACTCAAGCATTTAGAAAGTAATCATTCCAGATTACTACATATTTAACACACTGAAACAAAACTTCATGATACCTTTTACATTTTTGTTACTCTAAGGTGCTGCAAACTGTTTAAGTTTTTTTTCAGTAACAGACTAACACGGCTACCCCTCTGAGACTTTTGAAACAAAGGTATTATTTTAAATTAGTCAGAACAGGTTAGTATGTTCATAACAAAGTCCATTCCTTTTAGAAAAAGGGAACCCTCATTTATTTTGTGTGATCTCTAAAACAAAAGACATGTTTATGAAATTTCACCATATGTTTATGTGCAAAAAATATGTTTCCAAAGATTTTAGTCATACCAAAGGATTTTATATATAGTAGATTGCTGCATAGCTAGTCTACAGAAACAAAGCCACTCCACACTGGACAGGGAAAAATGGAAGGAAATAGTGAGGGAGGCATTGGACACCAACGGGTGTTGAGCCCATGGTTGTTGATGATGATGATGGATGGGATTTTATATCTTATAAAGTACTGATTTTGGTGGAAGGTTCTCTTAAGACTAGTTCGTCAAACAGGTGGACAAATGAGTTTCCCTTTATTTACTTTGATCTAGAAGAAAAGGGGTGTTCTTTCTTTAAGGGTCCTCTTCAACAGGGGGTGAAGAGAGAAAGATTACAGCAGCAAGAACAGACAGAAAGGACAGGGAGACTTGGCAAGCAAGTTTTTATACTGTAGTAATTAAAACTAAAATGTGTATTTTAGAGAAGGGCAGTCTTTGGAAAAATTTAATTAAGAAACTCTACATCTGAAGACCCAAGCATTTAAGGCTAAAGCAGAATACTCCGATTGTGCATCTAAATACCTATGCAAGGATTTTTTTTTTTAACCAGTCTGATCTTAGAATTTTCGGCAACAAACTAATGAAAAATTTAAATCAACTTTTAAACTAAGATCCTATAGACTTATTACAGTAATGCACAACTGCTTTTGCAAATTCAGAAACAGACCATATATACCTCTGGGTTGGCACATGTCTGTTAAATGGCTTCATTACCACTCAATGGTTCTTTCACAGGATCAAAGTTATGATATTAAGTTTAGAAGGCACTTCACTTTAAAGTTACAAAATGCCCTTCCATGGAAGAGTGACCAGGTTGTAACAGCCTGTTGTGGGAGCCTATAGGAACTGTCAGAATAGGGATATAAAGGGGGACAGTTGAGCACAAAGACCAAGAGAAAGTATTGCCCCTTGCCTCTTATAACCACTACCCATGCCCAGTGCACTGTGCACCCTTGGTAGCACTGTTCTGCTTTTTGTTTGTGGGCTCTGAAGTTATGATCCAAGACTGACAATGTACACTAGGCCCTAAATGCTGATTCTTACACGTTTCCACTCCTTGTAATTCGCGATTCCATCAGCTGTTGCTTAGTTCATGAAAGTAATTTGTGATTCCTTTTTCCGGATTTGCAAATAACTGAAATAATACTGCACTCTCTGGAGCCTGATAATATTTTACCACCACCCTTTTTATCATCATTATTAGCACTAGCATATTAATCTGCTGGATGTGTTCTCCATAATGTTTCATGACAGAGAAATGTTGTGAAACGCCAATAGCGAAAGATTACCCAAGTGGTAGATGTAGAGCCTTGAACTAGATAGATATTTTAGCTATATACACACACACCCTACTGTCTGTGTAACTCTGGAAATAAGAAAACTTCCACCTTCTGGAAGCGGTTCTTCCTCTCTCCAAAAATACCTTACACTGCCTTAATCAGCTAACTGTACCCACACCCAAAAGCTGAAGCCTTTTATGATCCCAAAAACAGTGTTCTACAAACTTTAATTAGTAAGACTGAGAAAGTGAAAATAAAAGTAGTGTTTCTGCCTAGTCAAAACTATATTTTAGAGAGACTGTCTGTGTGATCAAGAACTCCTCCTAAACGGTAAGAGCTAGGACCAGCAAATTTGGCGTAGAGCTGCTTCCTCTTACCTCTTAAAGCAACATAAGGATTTAGTTACTTCTCACTTTCTTCGGACAACTGAGAGAAGCTTCCAGATCGCAGGCCCTGGTTCTCATGGGGGACTTTAATCACCCTGACATCTGTTGGGAGACCAATACAGCAGTACATAGACAATCCAGGAAGTTTTTGGAGAATGTATCAAGAAGTTATCCCCAATAAGTGCTGAAGAATCTCACTGGGGCCATGCGCAGCTTGACCTGCAGCTCAAAAACAGGGAGGAACTAGTAGGGAAAGTAGAGGTGGGTGACAACCTCGGAAGCAGTGATCGTGAGATGGTAGATTTCAGGATCCTGACCAAAGGAAGAAAGGAGAGTAGCAAAATACACATCCTGAACTTCAGAAAAGCAGACTGACTCCCCCAGAGAACTCAGGGGCAGGACTCCCTGGGATGCTAACATGAAGGGGAAAGGAGTCCAGGAGAGCTGGCAGTATTTTAAAGAAGCCTTATTAAAGGCAGAGGAAGAAATCATCCCGATGCGCATCAAGAAAAGCAAATATGGTAGGCGAACAGATTGGCTGACCAGGGACATCCATGGTGAGCTTAAACACAAAAAGGAAACTTACAAGAAGTAGAAACTTGGACTGATGACTAGGGAGGAGTATAAATATATTGCTCGAGAATGCAGGGGTGTTATCATGAAGGCAAAAGTGAAATTAGAATTGCAGCTAGTAAAGGATGTGAAGGATAACAAGAAAGGTTTCTACAGGCACGTTAGCAATAAGAGGGTGATCAGAGAGGGTGTGGGGCCCTTACTAGATGAGGGAAGAAACAGATGATGTGGGAAAAGCTGACGTACTCAATGTTTTCCTTGTCTCTGTCTTTATGGACAAGGTCAGCTCTCAGACAATTGCACAAGGCAACACAGTATGGGAAGGAGGTGGACAGCCTCTGGTGGGGAAAGAACAAGTTAGGAACTATTTAGAAAAGCTAAACGTACACAAATCCATGGGCCCAGATTTAATGCATCTGAGGGTACTGAGGGAATTGGCAAATGTCATTGCAGAGCCTTTGGCCATTATCTTTGAAAACTCATGGAGATTGAGAGAGATACTGGATGACTGGAAAAAGGCAAATGTAGTGCCCATCTTTAAAAAAGGGAAGAAGGACGATCCAGGGAACTACAGACCACTCAGCCTTACATCAGTCCCCAGAAATATCATGGAGAGGATACTCAAGGAATCCATTCTGAAGCACTTGGAAGAGGGGAAAGTGATCAGGAATAGTCAACATGGATTTATGAAGGGCAAGTCGTTCCTGACCAATCTGATTAGCTTCTATGATGAGGTAACTGGCTCTGTGGATATGGGAAAGTCAGTGGATGTGATATACCTTGACTTCAGCAAAGCTTTTGATACAGTCTCCCACAATATTCTTGCCAGCAAGTTAAGGGAATATGTATTGGATAAATGGACTGTAAGATGGATAGAAAGCTAGCTAGACTATCCGGCCCAATGGGTAGTGATCAACGGCTCGATGTCAGGTTGGCGGTCAGTTTCCAACAGTGCGCCCCAAAGATCTGTTTTAGGTCCAGTTTTGTTTAACATCTTTAATAATGACCTGGTTGAGGGGATGGATTGCACCCTCAGCAAATTTGCAGATGACACTAAGCTAGGCGGAGAGGTAGATACACTGGAGGGCAAGGATAGGGTCCAGAGTGACCTGGACAGATTAGAGCATTGTACCAAAAGAAATCTGATGAAGTTCAACAAGGACAAGTGTAGAGTTCTGCACTTGGAACGGAAGAATCCCAGGCATTGTTATAGGCTGGGGACTGAATGGCTAAGTAGCAGATCTGCAGAAAAGGACCTGGGGATTACAGTGAATGAGAAGCTGGATATGACTCAACAATGTGTCCTTGTAGCCAAGAAGGCTAATGGCATATTAGGGTGCATTAGAAGGATCATTGCCAGCAGATCCAGAGAAGAGATTATGCCCTTTACTCAGCTCTAGTTAGGCCACATCTGGAGTATTGTGTCCAGTTCTGCCCCCCTCCCCCCCCTCCACTACAGAAAGGATGTGGATGCATTAGAGAGGGTCCAGAGTAGGGTGACCAAAATGATTAGGGGGCTGGAGCACATGACCTATGAGGAGAGGCTGAGGGATTTGGGTTTGTTTAGTCTGCAGAAGAGAAGAGTGAGGGGGGTTTGATAGCAGCCTTCATCTTCCTGAAGGGACATTCAAAAGAGGATGGAGAAAGGCTGTTCACAGTAGTGACAGATGGCAGAACAAGGAGCAATGGTCTCAAGTTACAGTGGGGGAGGTCTAGGTTGGATATTAGGAAAAACTATTTCCCTAGGAAGATGGTGAAGCACTGGAATGAGTTACCTAGAGAGGGGTGGAATCTCTATCCCTAGAAGTGTTTAAGTCTCAGCTTGACAAAGCCCTGGCTGGGCTGATTTAGTTGGGATTGGACCTGCCTCGGGCAGAGGGCTGGACTTGATGATCTTCTGAGGTCTCTTTCTGCTCTATGATTCTATGAAATCAAACAGAAAAGTGACTGAGGCACCAAATCAAGTACAGTCCTCAAAACTAACATAGCTCAGTAAATGAAAGAAACAGAAGCAGAAGGGAAAGGAAGCCACAGCCCCTGCTGTGTCACTCCGGTAAGAGGGAGCCAGATGGCAGGCGGCACTCAGCTCCAGGAGGAAACGGTGCACACTCTCAGATTGGCTCCCAGGGCTCTGCTACAGGCTGCTGAAGTAAGCAGAGAGCAGTCAGGCATATGAAAGGGGCTGGCCAGGGGCATGCCCCACCTCATCCAGAACAGCCCCAGCCCTGAGCCTCCCTTCCTACAGGTTCCCTTAGTGAGGGTGGGAGAGCTGAAGTCCCCCCCCCCGTCCTGATTCATATGGGGACACTGTTGGCTGTTCCCTTTCATTACTGTAAGGGAGTGAGGGGAAAGTGTAGTTTGCAGCATTCCTCACACTGGCTGGGGCAGACAAGCTGTGCACTTTGCTCTCACTCCCTGACAGGCACAGGAAGGGGAACAGTGAGAAGCTTCAGTCTCTCTCTCTCTCTCTCTCTCCCTCCCTCCCCCTCCCACACCCCTTTCAAACCCCCAGCCACATCAATCCCTCTTAGCCACAGGAATCAGGATTGTGAGTAGAAGGGGTTCCTATCTGCACCCCCCAGTCCTCTGCCCTGAGCCCCTCCTAACCCAACTCCTGCATCCCTCACTCCCACAGCCCACTGCACTGAACCCCTCCTCACTCCCCAAACTGGACACCTGCATCCCACACACACCCAGCCCCCTACCCTGAGTCTTGGAGGTTAGGTCCATCAATGGCTATTACTCAGGATGGGCAGGGATGTTGTCCCTAGTCTGTTTGTCAGAGGCTGGAAATGGATGATGGGATGGATCAATCATGATTACCTGTTGTGTTCCCTCCCTCTGGGGCATGTGGCATTGGCCACTGTCGGCAGACAGGATACTGGGCTAGATGGACCTTTGGTCTGACCCAGTGTGGCCATTCTAATGTTCTCCTGACATGATTCTTACATCCTGCACAGCCCCGCCTCCTGCCCTGAGCCCTGCCACACTTTGACGCTCCCCAACTCCCTGCCTTGATCTGCCCCACACTCCACCGCACACTTAAATTTCTTACAGATATGATTGTATCACAATGCCCCCATCCTCCTGTCCTAAGAGCTCCCACAAGAAGAGCTGTGATACAACAGTACCTGTAAGAAATTTAAGTTTCTTTCATCCCTGGATTGAACCAAGAGGAGCTAGAATAATAGGATGAACCTGGAATAGGATTTCTTCTCAATAAACCTTACAGAAAAGAGATAAAATGGAAAAATTTGGAGTGGTGCATTGTTTTGGCACTGCTAAATCAATACTTAAAGTTTGAAAACTAGAAGCAAATATTACTGACACCAAATAAGCTCGTATTATTAAAACATAGTGAATGAGAAAAGTATATAGGAATGAACAAAAAATTTATACAATGTTAAAATTTTTCCATTTAATTTTTTTTTAAATGGAAATTCCAATCTCCTTTTTAAAAATCCAAAATAAAAATAATGCTGTATTTTTCAAAAATACAATCATTCAAATAAACTATGTACATTTTTCCTTGTATTTGTTTTTTTAAAAAAACCTTAATCAAGTTAAGGACCCAAACAACCCCAGAAAAATCTGCTAATATACTATCTTTGAGGGGCACAGAGCAAAATGTGGACCTCACTGAAGTAAATAGCCATTTTCTTATTGATTTCAGTGGGTCCAGGATTTCCTTACATGTAATCAATCCACTTTACATTTAAAAAGAAAAAACCCCAAAAAACTCTCCCCCCCCCCCAAGGGCTTGTTTCCATGTACTAAATGTAACTACAGTTGCCTCTCAGGAAAACAGGTGTAAATTTAACCCAATCTAGCTGACCATACACTACTAGCTGGTGCTGTAATGTGCTTTGATCTACTGTAATTTGTAGATCAAAGCACATTATGACACTTTTAGTACCAAGTAGCATGGTCAGTTAGTAGGCAGGCTAGATTTGCACAGCAGTTTATTGTGCACTAATATCTGTATAAGACATGTATAATACCCAATCTTCATTATCATCAAGAAGATTTTAAACTCCTCTCTCCTTCCTTTTTCAATCCACATACACAGCAGGAGGACTTCAGGCAGAATAAGAGTATCTCATTTGATAAACTTCTAAATGATTTCTCCTCAATTAAACTGGAAGTGGAACTATTTGTGGAATCTTAGACCTAATTATTGATATTTACTACACGCCTAACTTCTTTGCCTTCCCTAAATAAATGGCAGTAAGGAAGTACTATTTGTGATGTAACTTTGGAATTTTTAACATATATTTTCCCTTTCTAGATAACTAGTTTTACATCCTTTGTCTCTCAGTGAGGAGGAGAAGTAGCCGGGGACGTGGAGGTTGTTCAGTGTTTCAACTGTGTCCAGTTTATGTGGAAAATAAATGTAATTAACAGAATGCAGAGAAATACCACATTTCTGTTTGCTGTGAAGCAGACTGAGGTCAGGATCACTTCCCTTTTCTTTTCTGTGGGGGAAGGAGTCTGAAAGTACCCGATCCAAAATAAAGTTTGTATTTCACACAGAGGAAATATCAGTGTCATAAAGATGTAACTACAGTTATTCTAACTCCATGTCTTCAAGTTAGACATGGTGACTTCAACAGACTGGCCTTGGGATCCTCAGAACCTACATCTCACTCCACACAGAAAGGACTCACCACAGTCGGCTTTCACCAAACCCTTATTTTGGGCAATTGCAAATATATCCAAGTATAGCATGAGTGAAGATCAGTAGCCATCCCCTAAGCTTTAATATGCATAATTAACATACCAGGTACACTTACACTACCAAACATTTATTTTTAACAAATACGGCCATTAGCACATTGGAAAGACCAGTTCAAGCTCCTATTACCCAAGAACACCATACATGTGAGAGAGTTACACAGCCACATAGTACATTATTCCCAGGTTATGGGGAGAATTCCCCTTTCAATTTTCTATTAGTCCTCCTACAACCCTATTTACTGCTGCACAAGGGATGACAATTTGGCTCCAAGCAAAATAATGAGCCCGATCATCTCAATTAGCTGTTAGCATTGAAATCTACTGATGAAAACATAACTGTTGTATTAACTGCTTCATTCACAATAATTTAACAGAAGCACCCACCTGCTGTGTTCTACCCAGTGTGGTTAGAGCTAGTCAAAAGAATGATGCACCCTTTTTCCTGTAGATGTTGAAAGATGTAAATGACAATGTTCTATCAGATATTTGAATTTACTGGCTAGTCAATTTAAAAAAAAACCTAGTTATTTGGGGTATTAAATCTTCTCCCACTTCCCTTGCTAAATTTCTGTAATCTCACTTACCCAGCTCTTATGTGCTTTGGATGTTTTGTCCTGTTACCATCTTGCCAAGAAGGAGCCATTCAACAGAAGGGTGGCAAGGGGCTCTTCCTACTCTCCTTCACAGTCCTGGCTGAGGTCTGTGCTCTGCCCTGCCAGGACTGCAGTCTCCCTGCACCCAGGGCCAGTAGGGTTTGGGTGTCACCTGTCCCACAGCCAGGCAGGGAGCCCTCTGCCACTTGGCTGTAATGGCCCCACTCGTATACACACCAGCCAGAAGTGTGCGGGCAGGACCTGTTCAGCAGCAGGATGGCTTCCCCCCTCACCAGGGGAGGCTGCATACTGAATGTGGTGGGTCTAGCTCTTACCATTTAGGAGGCTTTTTTAAACAAATGGACAAACTCATATATATATATATATATATGAGACTGGCTTCTCTGCAGGGGGAGAAGGAGGGAGCCGCATAGGCCACCTGCTGGTTTCTCCCCGGGACTGGCCTGGAATGAAGTGGGGGGGAGGGGGGTTCGCAGGCCACCTGCCAGCTTCTCACTGAGGATGGGTGGGGATAGGGGAGCTCGCAAGCTGCCTGACGGCTTCTCACTGTGGGTGGCCTGGAGTGCCGCTCCCCAGGACAGTCCAGGGAGGTGGGGCTGGCAGCTGCTCTCCAGGACAGGCTGAGATGCTGGAGGCCATGCTGCCCAGAGCTGAGGTATTCGCTGTCTGTCCATGGCCATTCGTGAGTATAACTGTCCCTGCTCTCTCACCCATCCCTTTCTGTTTGATGAGAAACAATCGCATTTCCCTCACATCCCATTGTCCTGGCACAACCAAAGCATGACCTTGATTTAAAGTTATGATGAGAGGATGCTGCACATCAAATCTGATAGTCCTCGCTCTTAGGAGTTCTTGAACAAACAGACTCAGATAGACAGATGGGGACACACAAACTCTCTAACATACATAGTAGCTATTCTTTTAAAAATAAACCACATTCAAACTCTTAACAGAAATCAACTCTGGAGTACTAGGAGATCCCTCAAGCTTGTTCACTGCCATCAGCCAAAGATACTGCTGTTTATGGCAGCAGAATTCATTTGCAAATAATCTCATTATTCAATAACTCATCAACCTACTATTTTCAAACTTCATTCCATGCAATTCTTACCTGTTTCAGCACATCTAATATGAGCTCATTAAAGACCTCATTAATTGCCATTGATATAGTCTGTCGGTCCATCCCTTTGTTAAACTGTCCACTTCCAATAAGCTCAATCAGTTCCCATGCGGAAAGACCTTTTTGACTAGCCCCAAAGTTGATCCTGTAATGTTCAAACTGTTCTTGTTGTGAGCCTGCTCCCATTGCTTCAGTGAGTTTTTTAAGCAAGTATTCAATCTGTAAAGAAAGAGAAACAAAAATTACATTAAATTCTTTGTTAAAAATACTCATATACTTAAAAGCTCTAGACCAAAATTTTCCAATTTGAGAGCCTAGGTTAGTCTCTTAAATATCCATGTAGGTACCTAAAATAAACAGCTTCTTTTTCAAAGATTCTAAGCTCCCACAGTTCTTATTTGCTTCAGTAGGGTTTGTGTCTGCTCATCACCCCAGAAAATCTGAGCACTCACTTTTAGAAGCTTAAATATGTATTTAGACTTCTAAGTTCAGACATTCAAATTGAGATTTCTGCCCACGCGCTATATACATGGAAATTATACTTTAATGGCATCAAGATTATGCAGAATTTAACGTGAGAAAGGGGAAAGCTTCAAAAGCAATACAATTGTATAAAAGTAAACCAATAAAACATACAAGGAAGAGCAGAGGAAATAGCTTGGATAAGGGAATACATTAGCAATGGTCACAGGTGACACCTCCCAAAATCTGTATTATGATACCAGGAGGGATACAAAAGAAATGAAAGGATGAAAATGTATTCGTTCCTAAAACAAATTCTCATTTTCCTAATACGTTTCATATCATGTGTCAAACAACTGTAACAACACTTCTACTGAGATTAGATGAGATCTAAACCTTGATAACATTTATTTAAAATTGAATTCATTCAGTGTTTTGAGCATATGTATAACAAAGCCCTACAAATCTTTAACCAATACCAGTTTGTGAGTTCCTCCTTCCACAAGCACACCTATACAATAAAAATGGCCACCCTCAGTTTCCTATGTGTGAAGATTCATAACACTTTGATGTACTGTAATTAGACTTTAAGGATGGGTTGGTCTAGTCCTGATAGGGTTGCCAGATGGTTTCAATAAAAATACCGGACGCACTTGACATTACATCACAATCTACATTACATCTTATTTGGAAAATACCAGACATTTATATCTTCTCAGTTTGTTTCCCAAACAGAAAGCTCAAATGTTGGACTGTCCGGTTCAAAACCGGACACCTGGCAACCCTAAGTCCTGAAGACAAGCCAGGTTTGTCCAAGACATCAGAGAAAGGCATAAAGGGAACAGGGCTTACTGTGTTTTTCTCTCAGCTTCATGGCAAGGCTACTGCATATGCCCTAATTGCCTGAGGCAAAGACAACAGAAAAAAGCAAAGCATTTCCCTGACAGCCAACTTAAGACTGACAAAAGGGAGCAAGGTCATAATGGTACACCATGGCCTACCAGCCTCTAACAAGAAGTTCCTATGGAGACAAGAGGCAAATCAGCCTCTAAAATAGCTGGTCCGTGTTTCTGGTAACTATGGGCACGTCTACACTACACAGATAGACACTGCCATGGTCAATCTTCCGGGGTTCAATTTAGCAGGTGTTGTATAGACCCGCTAGACTTAACTCAAAGAGTGCCCCCGTTGGCACTGGTACTCCTTCTCCTTGTGAGGGCTAAGGGAAGCCGACAGGAATGTTTTCTCCCATCGACCTCCCGCTGTGTGGACAGAGATTTAAGATAAGTAGGGTTGCCACGTAACTTTCACAAAAAATACCAAATATGGCAGCAAAAAAATTGGTTGAGCAAAGAAAAAAAAGGGGGGGGAAAGAGAGAAGAACCAAAGTTGTTGAGCCAAAAAAAGAAAACCCACTACACAAAAGAGAGTCCGCGCACCTTTAAATCCCCACGCTCCGCCCACCAGATGCAGCAGGGGAGCAATATCCCAAGCGGCCTTCCATCCGAGAAAAACAGAAAATACCGGACATTTTACATGTTCAGTAGTTTCTGGGGGGGGGGGGGGGGGGTTTGTGTGTGTGTGTGTTTTTTTTTTTTTTTTTTTTTTTAAATCGGACACCTGGCAACTCCAGCTAATATGACAAGGTCACACCACAGGGATGCTACAGAGTAGGGAAAAGACAGTCCCCAAAAGGTAAAAGGCCTGCTATTTAGGGACAGAGGGTTGTAGGGTAATTAAGAGAAGTTGGCAGGGAGCTGGCTTAGGCAGATTAGGATCAGCTAGCAGCAGGTCAGGCCTGCTGGAGGCCTTTAAAAGCCTCCCTAGTTACAAGTCGGGGGAGACAGTGAGAGGACATAAGGAGAGAGAGAGGAGAGAAGGAGAGACAGAAAGAGAAAGACTGCAAGAGTCTGAGTCAAAGCTGTAGCAGTTATAGAGCTAGAAACAGCGGAGGAGGGAGTCCCAGCAGGAGCGGCTGGGCTCCCTACCCCCAAAAAACCACTGCAAGCCCCAACCCTGGCAAAGGGGGAAAGCTACCAGCCAAAACACTGGCCAGGGAAAGAGGAACCATTGCCATACTACATAATTTACATAGCTGGAGTTGTGTATCTTATTTGACCTTCCCTTGCAGTGTAGACGTGCCCCATAAAACCTGGGGTATGGATCCCGCCTCTTGCCTCCATCCTATGCCAGATACTAAGTCATGCAAGAGCTCTTAATAGTGGTTCCTCTGAATCACTGAATTTCTGTGTGTGCAGGGTACATGATGGTCACAAGCTATAAGAACAGCTTGGGGTTGACACCATCAAACTAAAGTCTTACAAGGTAACTTTCAGATTCCCTTTTCTGCACATATGCAATTAGTATTTTTTAGGCCTTCTTGCCCTGGTAGACAGTCCTGCGGAACCATTGTGGAAAGTAGGCCAATTGTAGGTGCTTTAAAAAGTGTACCTATGTGACTTAGTACGTCCCATGTTCAAAAGTGACAGGGTCCTCAGTAGCTCAAAGTCTCCATGAAAGCCAATGGGACCTAGGCTTCTGAGACATTTGGTCACTTCTGAAAATCTCCCTTCTCCATGTCACTGATGCTGCGCAACCTCCCTTGCCCTAGTAACATGCTTCTGAGAAATCAGGAAACAGGACATTTCTTGCATGGCTGACAGAAAATTCAATGTGGGACAAATAAGGATTCACCACAAGACTGCCTAACCTTGCAGCATGAGTATTGATCCACTTTTTGATTAGTGTATATAAGGAATAGAATTGGTAGCCTCGAGTGATCTGCACAGTCTCTCCTCAGAGGTTTGGGAGAAGAGGGGTGATTGTGTGCTCTCTCATACATTCATCCTACAAGGACTACCAAGCCTCAGTACATATGTTAATGCTCGGGCCAACATGGCTTCTCCAGCTTGATCTTGATATAAGCAAGTACCCCCCTTCACCAAAGTCTGTGGCAAAGAAATATGAAACGTGCAAATCTGTGACAGACTATAACATGTCTGACAAAGCAGTGAATGATTGAACTGGAACTGAAGGGGGATTTTTATGGCTATTTCTGGAAGACTGAGATTAGTTAATAAATAGTCTTCCTTTCAGTTATACTGTAGGAGAATTAATACTACAGGAAAAATGAGGAAGTAAACTATAACCTCTTTGCTGTCCCAAAAAGAAAACAAACACATAAGGAAACATATCCAATGTATGATTCTTCATATGCTACATTCCTGTAGTGCTTGCTTTTTGTAAGGACTTACTGTCCTCTTAGAGATTATTATAGGCAAAGATATATTTTACCTTTGCAGGGAAGGTCAAGTATTTTTTACCTCTTTCCCTACACATAACTGGATATTGAATTTAGTTGGAATGTTTTCATCCTTCATAAATGGCATTAACAGCCAACATTTTAGGCAAGAAAATGTTTAAGTAGATGCCATTTCAAGAAGTGTTATTCCAATTTTATAAACACTGGGTGGCACAATTATTACTGAGACTACTTCTATCGGTCTCAGTGCAATGACCGTATGGCTCAAATGCTAAGTGTAGAGGCCTAGTTCTGCCAACGTTTACTACCAGCCATAGTGCTTATTACTATGAGTAGTCCTGCTGATTTCAGAACAACTACTCACAGTAATAAGCAGTACAGCTCATTACTGTGGTAGGCTTCTACAGGAATAGATCCTTAGACTAGGCATTTCAGAGAGCATGGCTCTGAATTACTCACTTTAAGATCATTCAGGTAAAAGCAATCAGAGATAACCATCTGAACTCTTAGCACTTGGTAAAGTAATTTATAGTGATAGAAATGTAGCCGTGTTAGTCTGGGGTAGTTGAAGCAAAATGCAGGACAATGTAGCACTTTAAAGACTAACAAGATGGTTTATTAGATGATGAGCTTTCGTGGGCCAGACCCACTTCCTCAGATCAAATAGTGGAAGAAAGTAGTCACAACCATATATACCAAAGGATACAATTAAAAAAAATGAACAAATATGAAAAGGACAAATCACATTGCAGAACAGAAGGGGGATGCGGGGGGGTGGGAAGGGGGAGGAAGGAAGGTAAGTGTCTGTGAATTGCTGATATTAAAGGTAGGGAGAGTGGGATGTTTGTGAGTTAATGGTATTACAGATGATAATTGGGGAAACTGTCTTGGTAATGTTAAAATTCGACACTTACCAACAAGGACTTAACAAGTCTTTGAACTTTCTCACCCATTACCAAGACAGTTTCCCCAGTTATCACCTGTAATACCATTAACTCACAAACATCCCACTCTCCCTACCTTTAATATCAGCAATTCACAGACACTTACCTTCCTTCCTCCCCCTTCCCACCCCCCCGCATCCCCCTTCTGTTCTGCAATGTGATTTGTCCTTTTCATATTTGTTCATTTTTTTTAATTGTATCCTTTGGTATATATGGTTGTGACTACTTTCTTCCACTATTTGATCTGAGGAAGTGGGTCTGGCCCACGAAAGCTCATCATCTAATAAACCATCTTGTTAGTCTTTAAAGTGCTACATTGTCCTGCATTTTGCTTAAAGTAATTTATGACTCCCTTAAAATTAACAGATTCAGAGGGGAAGCCATGATAGTCTGTAACTTAAAAAAAAAAGCAATGAGCAATCTTGTAGCATCTTACAGACTAACATTAGATAGATTCATGAGCTTTTGTGGGCATAACACACTTCAGATGAATGGAACAAAAATCTCCACTCATCTGAAGAAGTGGGTTGTGCTCATGGAAGCTTGTGATAAAATATATAAGTCTCTATAAGGTGCTATAGGACTACTTGTTTTTGTTCTTAAAATTCATGTTGAATAAATAGTTAAAATGTGTTTTTGTGAATAATTTATGTAAATAAATTTTATTTCCACTTTTCAAACTCTTATTATACTAAAATAACTTACATGCAGCCAGGGCTTTCCAGCAGCAGATTATATAAATCCTCAGCTTTCAGTAAGATTCAGGAAGCAGCTTACTTCCCATTTGCAGGCAAGTTTCACCAATAATAACAAAGAATGCCACTTCAATGTGCATGAACTGCAGTGTTAGGTGCCCCAGTTGAGACACAAATTTCCAAAAGACCTCGCCCTTAATAAACTAAAATAAACACTGGCTTTTAAAGACAGGCTATCCCGTCTTACTAAAAGGTAAAAGTAATCCTCTCATTTCATTAAATATTATATCCATCAGCTCAATTCCTCTGAACAGAGCTTGCTAGGATTCTCTTTGCAGGATGGGAAATTAAAATTACCAGAGCAGAATATTATCTTTTGGCGAGCAATATTCTCCACTAAATGTGAATCATAGTATCCACTTGACTGCATTTGTGATGTTTCATCTTGGCCTACCAAAGTACAAGATACTAAAAGATGGAAGAATTCTAATCTGCATTTAACTTTGGACTTTTTATTTAAAGAAAAGGTGAGAAGCACCCTCAAATCCCTTTTGCTAATTATCTCACAAGATTGGGATTGGGCTCATAGAATCCTAGAACTGGAAGGGACCTTGAGAGGTCATTGACTCCAGTCCCCCTGCTCTTATGGCTGGACCAAGCACAATCTAGACCATCCCTGACAGGTGTCTGTCTAACTTGATCTTAAATATCTCCAGTGATGGAGATTCCATACCCCCCTAGGCAATTTATTCCAGTGTTTAACCTCCCTGACAGGCAGGAAGTTTTTCCTAATGTCCAATCTAAACCTCCCTTGCTGCAATTTAAACCCATTGCTTCTTGTCCTATCCTCAGAGGCCAAGGAAAACAATATTCTCCCTCCTCCTTATAAAACCTGTTTAGATAGCATTTTTCAAGTATCAGGTCCCCTCGCAGTCTCTTTTCTAAACTAAACAAGCCCAGTTCTTTCAGTCTTCCCTCATAGGTCACGTTCTCTAGACCTTTAATCATTTTTGTTGCTCTCCTCTGCACTTTCTCCAATTTCTCCACATCTTTCTTGAAATGTGGTGACCAGAACTGGACACAATACTCCAGTTGAGGCCTAATCAGCAGAGAGTAGAGCAGAAGAATGACTTCTCGTACCTTGCTCACAACACTCCTGTTAATGCATCCCAGAATCATGTTTGCTTTTTTTGCAACAGTGTCACACTGTTGACTCATATTTAGCTTGTGGTCCTCTATGACCCCTAGATCTCTTTCAGCAGTAAAACAGTGAAACCGATTGTTCCTTCCTAAGTGGAGTACTTTGCATTTGTCCTTATTAAACTTCATCCTGTTTATGTCAGACCATTTGTCCAGTTTGTCCAGATCATTTTGAATTTTGACCTTATCCTCCAAAGCACCTGAAACCCCTCCAGCTTGGTATCATCTGCAAATTTAATAATCATACTCCCTATGCCATCATCTAAATAACTGACAAAGATATAGAACAGAACCAGCCCCAAAACACATCGCTGTAGAACCCCACTTGTTATGCCTTTCCAGCATAATTGTGAACCATAACTACTCTTTGAGAACTGTTATCCAGCCAGTTACGCACCCACCTTATAGTAGCCCCAGCTAGGTTGTATTCCCCTTGTTTATTGATAAGAAGGTCATAGAGGGACTAGAAATCATAGTTGACCAGACCACGTAAGCAACCGGTCATCTGAAGAAGTAGGCTGTGCCCACGAAAGCTCGTGATACCATCTACATGTTTTGTTAGTCTATAAAGTGCCACCAGACCATTTGTTGTTTTTTTCTGTAACAGACTAACTTGGCTAACCCCTTAAACTCATGTAATCAAGTTACATAAAAATTATGAGCTGAGAAGGGAATACATCAAAACTGTTTATGATGTTTTATTAAAATAGACACAAAAGAAAATAATTTCCTTTCATTAGTTCTATATAAACCAAGTATCATTATATTTCAGAGGGGTAGCCGTGTTAGTCTGGATCTGCAAAAGCGACAAGGAGTCCTGTAGCACCTTATAGACTAACAGATATATTGGAGCATAAGCTTTTGTGGGCAAAGACCCACTTCATCAGATGCATGTAGTGGAAATATCCAGAAGCTGGTATAAATATGCAGGCCTGAATCAGGCTAGAGATGACGAGGTTAATTCAATCAGGGATGATGAGGCCCACTTCTAGCAGCTGATCTGGAGGTGTGAATACCAAGAGGAGAAGCTGTTTTTGTAGTTAGCTAGCCATTCACAGTCTTTGTTTAAGCCTGAGCTGATGGTGTCAAACTTGCAGATGAACTATAGCTCAGCAGTTTCTCTTTGAAGTCTGGTCTTGAAGTTTTTTTGCTGCAGGATAGCTACCTTTAGATCTGATACTGTGTGTCCAGGGAGACTGAAGTGTTCTCCTACAGGTTTTTGTATATTGCCATTCCTAATATCAGATTTGTGTCCATTTATTATTTCATGTAGGGACTGTACAGTTTGGCCGATGTATATAGCAGAGGGGCATTGTTGGCACATAATGGCATATATTACATTGGAATATGTACAGGTGAATGAACCAACGATGGTGTGGCTGATCTGGTTAGGTCCTATGATGGGGTTGCTGGTGTATATATGTGGACAGAGTTGGCACCGAGGTTTGTTGCGTGGATTGGTTCCTGAGTTAGAGTTACTATGGTGCAGTGTATTGTTGCTGGTGAGAATATGCTTCAGATTGGCGAGTAGACTGTGGGCGAGGACTAGACTGCCTCCCAAGGCCTGTGAAAGTGACGGATCATTGTCCAGGATGGGTTGTAGATCACTGATGATGCGTTGGAGAGGTTTTAGCTGAGGACTGTAGGTGATGGCCAGTGGTATTCTGTTTGTTTCTTTCTTGGGCTTGTCCCGCAGCAGGAGGCTTCTGGGTACACGTCTAGCTCTGTTAATCTGTTTCCTTACTTCCTTGTGTGGGTATCGTAGTTTCAAGAATGCTTGGTGAAGATCTTGTAGGTGTTGGTGTCTGTCTGAGGGGTTGGAGCAAATGCAGTTGTACCTCGGTGCTTGGCTGAAGACAATGGATCGTGTGGTGTGTCCGGGATGGAAGCTGGAGGCATGAAGGTAGGCATAGCGGTTGGTAGGTTTTCGGTGTAGGGTGATGTTTATGTGACCGTCAATTATTTGCACCGTGGTGTCCAGGAAGTGGACCTCCCATATAGACTGGTCCACGCTGAGATTGATGGTGGTGTGGAAGCTGTTGAAATCGTGGTGGAATTCTTCCAGCGTTTCTTTCTCATGGGTCCAGATGATGAAGATGTCATCAATGTAGCATAGGCAGAGAAGGGGCACGAGCAGACGAGAGCTGAGGAAGCGTTGTTCTAGGTCAGCCATAAAAATGTTGGCATATTGTGGAGCCATGTGGATGCCCATAGCGGTGCCACTGGTGTGAAGGTATATCTTGTCACCAAAACTGAAATAATTGTGTGTGAGGATAAAGTCACAGAGCTCAGCCACCAGTTGTGCTGTGGCACCATCAGGGATACTGTTCCTGACAGCTTGTATTCCATCTATGTATGGGATGTTTGTGTAGAGAGCCTCTACATCCATGGTGGCTAGGATGGTGTTGTCTGGAAGATCACCGATGCATTGTAGTTTTCTCAGGAAATCAGTGGTGTCACGGAAATAGCTGGGAGTGCTGATGGCGTAGGGTCTGCGTAGAGAGTCCACATATCCAGACAGTCCTTCAGTGAGTATTATTATGTGTGAGTATTATTATGTGCTAGATTAAAGTATATCTATCTATGTGTGTTGTGGCAAAGTCTGGGCTAAGTCCTGTGGCTATGTCTACACTCACAGCTTCTTGCAGGAGAAATATGCAAATGAGGCTAAGCATGGAATATCGCCGAGCTTCATTTGCATACCTAATGAGCTACCATTTTTGCAGAAAAGGCTCTTGCACCAGAAGGAGCTGTCTACACTGCTCCTTCTTGTGGAAGAAAAACCCTCTTGCACAATGCCTTTATTCCTGAAAATAATCAGCATAGCATTGCTCCTCTTATATCTCAGACATTCAAGGCTACTCGGACAAGTCCAATCCATCAAAACAGCGACTGCAGCAAGCCACCAGTACGTAAGTAGAGTGTCATAATTTTACATAAAGTATTTGTGATATCTGTGCCAACTTGGTAAGGTTCCCAAGAGCAGCTAAGACCTTGAGAATGGTGCTATCACCTCATCATTTGCCCAAAGCTCAAAATGACTCAACTCTGCCTCAGAGGGACCACCAGGGTTTAGGTGGGTAGCTCACCGTTCATTTCCATTAGACTCTTGACTTGGCTACTGAGACTAACAAAGGTTTCACTTGTAGTGTCTGGATTTTGTGGAATCTGGATTTTGTGGAATCTGAACATTGGACTCGTTTTACAAATGCCACCAAAGAGCCCTGAAATAACTGCCAAGCTGCTACAGACTTGGACAGAGTTTAAATGGTCAGGCTATAATTGAAAAAATGTACATTCCACTAAAAAGCTCTCAAGCAATCCACCTCTCAGAGTCAAATATTCTTCCTTTCTACCAACAACCACTACAAAAACCAACATACCACTAATTTAATTAATAGTTCATTTTGAAGCTGCACCTCAAAGTAGGACCAGTACATATACAGGGCCCTACTAAATTCACCGCCATTAAAAACACACCACAGAATGAAATCTGGTCCCTCCTCCTCCTCCCTCCCATCCCACCCCAACCCCTGTGAAATCTGGCCTTTTCTGTGCTTTACCATATAGTATACAGATTTCAGGGGGAAGTGCCAGCATTTGTCAAATCGGGGGTCCTAACCCAAAAAGGAATTTTAATGGGTTCAGCAGCTGGAGAGCGGTGACTATCGGCAATAATAACCCAGCTCTTTAGGCAGCACCTTACCACCAACAGCACAGGATTAAGGGTGGCAGTGCCATATCATGCCATCCTTACTTCTGCACCGTTGCCTTCAGAGCAGGGTAGTGGGAGAGAGGTGACTACTGATTGAGAGCTCAGCTCTGCAGACACCAGTGCAGAAGTAAAGGTACGAACGCTATACCATGCCATCCTTACTTCTGCGCTGCTACTGATGGCAGCTCTGCTTTCAGTGCTGGTGTCCTAGCCAGCAGCTGCCGCTCTCCAGCTGCCCAGCTCTGAAGGTATCACTGCCAGCAGCAGCAATGCAGAAATAAGGAGAGCACTTCCTCCCACTATAACCTTGCTACCCTTCACAATGCCTTTTTCATCAGAATCCCTACAATTACAACATTGTGAAATTTCAAATTTAAATAGCTGATATAAAATGTATTATTTAACAAATACTACGACTATGAAATCGACCAAAATAGACTGTGAATTTGGTAGGATTCTATATATGGTGAACCAAATGAGAAATCTGCTATTCTGAACCTTATATTTGAAGAATCTTGTTCTTTTAAACAAGCAAGAAAGCTATGGTTTCTAAATAAAATGGAAGAATTAATGTAACCACTAATGAACATGTGACAAGTTCCCCCCTGTTTTCAATACACAGGGAATGAGAATCTGTTACAGCCCCCATTAAAAAGCCTTGTCTCTTTAGATCTTGCTTTAGAAGCCCAAGATTTCATCTCTGGAGATCCCAGGTTCAACCCCTTCCTGGCATAGCAGGCAAGACAGCAGCCATTAAATTAACAGCTGGTGCAGGCCAGGTAGTCAAAAATGCTTTCTCCAAGCAGTTTCCTAGAATCACTAACATGCAACTCCATATACATTTCTAGTTCAGCCTTGCAAATGCAGCATTTTTACAGGAAAAACAAGGCACAGACACAAAGAAGTAGCCATTTCTGTTTTACCAGAATAGTTCATCAAAGAAGAGTTGCTACAGAACACACTTTTTTATCATGGGCAGCAGGTTTGAGGCAAGGGGAGGCAATGCCTTCTCTGGGTCTTAGTGCTCAACCTGTTCTCACTTTCTATGCCTATTCTAACCATTCCTGAAGGCTCCCACAGCAGGCTGTTGCTGCTTTGCTGACCGGTGACTCTTCCCCTACCCTAAATGGGATTTGCTTGGCAGCAATTCCTCTTTTAATTACAGGCAGTCCCCGAGTTACACGGATCCAACTTACGTTGGATCCGCAGTTACGAACGGGGATTTTCTCGCCCCGGAGAACTGGAGCGGCGGGACGCCTGGTCCTGCCGCCCACCTCCTCCGGGGCGAGAAAAGCTGCTCCCCGTCTCCCTGGTCTGCTGGGGGAGCCAGCAGACCAGGGAGACGGGGAGCAAAGCAGCGGAGGACCCGGGGCCGGACCCGCAGCCGCTTCCAGATCAGCTGGAAGCGCCGCGGGTCTGGCCGGGTCCTCCGCGGCTTTGCTCAGCGTCTCCCTGGTCTGCTGGGGGGGGGGGGAAAACACAGCTAGTGCCCCCCCCAGCAGACCAGGGAGACATGGAGCAAAGCCCGGGGCCTGTGGTAGAGCAGGTGGGGTGCTGCAAGTTGGTCCCGCAGCACCGCTCCTTGGCGCTACTGGACCAACCCGGCAGCACCCCAGCTGCTCTGCCCCAGAAGTCCTGATTCAGCCGCTGCTGATCAGTTTCAGCAGTGGCTGAATCAGGATGCCTGGGGCAGAGCAGCTGGGGTGCTGCTGGGTTGGTCCAGTAGCACCGAGGAGCGGCTGCGCTACTGGACCAACCCAGCAGCACCCGAGCTGCTCTGCCCCAGGCGTCCCCAAGTCAGCCGCTGCTGAAACTGACCAGCGGCTGACTACAGGAAGCCCGAGGCAGAGTTGCTCTGCCCCGGGCTTCCTGGAATCAGCTGCTGATCAGTTTCAGCAGCAGCTGACTTGGGGACGCCTGGGGTTCTTAAGTTGAATCTGTATGTAAGTCGGAACTGGTGTCCAGATTCAGCCGCTGTTGAAACTGATCAGTTTCAGCAGCGGCTGAATCTGGATGCCAGTTCCGATTTACATACAGATTCAACTTAAGAACAAACCTACAGTCCCCTATCTTGTACGTAACCCGGGGACTGCCTGTACAAAGTAAGAGGGGCTGCAAGTGGCCCTTCTCACACACCAGAGGCTCTCCTTCCTAGCAGAGCAGGGATTTTATCAAAGGGGCATTTATACCCCAGGTGAACATCCTAATCCCAGACCACAGAGGGCTCTAGAAGCTTACTGTGCCCTGGTTAATATGTACCATAGTTAAGTGGAACATCTGAAGGTACTAATCACACTGATACTCATTTCTCAACAAACAGACAGGGGATTTGAACCAGCACCTCCTTGCCTCTGGGGCAGGTACCAAAGCATAGGAACACACAGGGCGTCACAAGATTTAGGTGACCCAATTCTCATTTCATATTTACTGAACGTCACCAGCCATGAACAGAAGAGGCAGAAGGAACCCCTGCCTCCAGCTGCCTCCTAGGTTAGCACTTACCTCTCATATGAATGGCTTAAGAGATCAACATTCAAATCCCTTCTCAGAGAGCATAAAGAGGAATTGAAACAGCACTTGCACTGCTGAAGGGACAACCCCCCAACCAACTGGACTACATGGAGACTCCTGGGATGCTTGTGGCTCAGTGACTATTTCATGACAGTAGCCCAATCTCCCACCTACAGGGCACACACCTAACCAGTAAGCTACACAGGATTGTTTGATGGGGCTTTGGACCAATGAATATATACTGAAAGCGTAGCAGCATCAGCAGAAAAGAGCAAGCAAGGCTCAAGTCCTTCACTTGAGAGGTAAGAGACAAGGGTTCAAACCCCTTTTCAACAAGCATAAAGAGGGATTTGAACCCCAAGCTAATACATGCTAAGCACACACCCAAACTGCTAGGTTCTGCACTGCCATATGCTAACTTTATGACCCCCCCATGAACATGGAATGAAAGTGGAACGAGAGGAGGCAGCAAACACCAGGCCCACCCTAGAGAGACAACCTCTTAGTCCAGCAGCTGGATATTCACCTGAGACATAACTGCTCAAGTCCCTTCGCAGGAAGCTGAGGAAGGAGTTAAATCAACATCACCCACACAGCTGGGTAAGCACCCAGGCCACTGGACTACAAAGGGATTCAGCAATTGCTACTTAATAACAATGACACAGACTCATGAAGTTACAAGGCCCAACCCATCTTGGCCTACTTCTTTATGTCCTTGACTCAGACTCACACCTGAGAGAATGCATAGCCCTATTCAAATCTCTTCTCTTCAGGCAGGGATAAGGAAACTGAACCAGCATCTATCCCTTCCAGGTACCGAGCTCTGCTTCCAATCCCTGGCCATGAACCTCAGAGGGGCCAAAATCATTTTTCAGGAGGTACCACTGAATGTCCCACCAAAAAACTAAGGCAAGAGCAGGAAGGAGGCTGAGGCCTACCATGTAACCTTTAGCCTAGTGGTTATGAAGCCTCACCTATGGCTGAGGGGAAGGGGGACCTGGTTCCCACTGCAGCATGGAAAAGCCATTACAAAGACAGGATAGGCTAGAGCTCTATAAACCATGTGGAGAAGTAAATAAGTACATGTTAGTCATCCCTTCACATAACACAGGGGTCTGCAACATATGGCTCACTATGGAACCAAATATGGCTCTTTTGTCATTCCCAAAATACATGCAACTTTTTAATTAAAAAGAAAAATTAATTCAAAATTTTAAAAACACATAATTACTCATGTTGCTTAAATGCACGCATGAACCTGAATTTGACCAGTTCTGATGTAAACTTCAAAGAAATGTGCAAAAAGGTGCAGCAGCAGAAGTCCTGTTAAATAAAATTTGTGAGTCCAACGTTTCAGTTATGCTGTTATTAATGATCATGTCAATTGTCAATAATATTAAGTTGTATATTGTCAGTCATGCAAATGGGCATTCTTGTCCAGCTCTTTGTCGACCTCTTGTTCTGAATTTTGAGGTAGTTTGGCCCTTTGGTTTGAAAAGATAGCATATCCCTGACACAACACAAGAGTCAGGGTGACCCGAGGACATGAATAGGCAGCAGGTTTAAACCAAGCCAAAGCTGGTACATCTTCCAGCAAGGCACAGTCACCATGTGGCCCTCCTCGCTAGTCAACGTTGTGAACGCCAACCTGCAAGTGTGTTAGCCAAGACGATCCAGGACACAGGCATCCTCAGACTGATCACTTGATAATTGCTCTCTTCTGTCCACTGCTTTTGAAGCATCTGGCATCAACCACTGTCGAAAGACGGGCAACTGGGCTAGCAGGATCATGGGTCTGACCCAGACTCGCCATTGGTACCATCTTAATTTCCCCCTTGGTGCACAAGGCTACACCAGCGGTGGGGCTTCTCTGCTGGGTCGAATCCCCTTTCTGCTCCCTGGTGTGTGGGATGAGGTATATGCTGTAGCCCATGCATGTGCCCGAGTTATACAGCTAGTTATGGTGATGGAAGCTGGGGGAATCCTTGAGTTTGCCTGTTGAAGCTGAATATTATTTAGGCAGCAACAACACTACACTTTGTAGTCCAATGGTTAGTCTCCCTGCCTTGATTAGGAGTGCTGTGGGTTTGAATCCTTCCTCTGCCTGCCTTAAAAAGGTGGGGGAGGAGGTTTCCATACACAGTTGAGCTGCATGTACAGTAGGTGATACGGGGCTTGCTTCCCTCTTGCCCATTGCAGCTGTTTAAATATTGGTTAGACCAGCAGCTGCTTCTGACATCCTCTGAAGCCCAGAGGCTGTGGGCTTGGACTGTAGCAGGTGTGGGTTTGAGCCTGTCCTAGTTCTGGTTCCTGTCCCAAGCTTGCTACTCTCTTGTCAGTTGAAGCTGTTCTGCTTGAGTTAAACGTACTTTGGGCCAGGCTCACAGCTACCCTCGCTCTGTAGTCTGGTTGCTTAAATAAGACAGCAGGAGCCTGGAAGCATTTCATATGAGATACAAACAGAACTGTTGGGCATTTCTGATGGTTTGAGTTTTATCAGTAATGGGATGTGTTATTGAGAACTGGCCTCGAGAAGACTGAAGTCCTCATTGGTCACTGCCAGTGGGAACTTTTTGGTCATACAGCCTGCCTCAGCTTAAAGTCCCTGCACACTGAGCCCTGAAGATTGGACTTAAGGTCAGGAAGATACATTGCCCAGCCATGGACATGTGGCAGCCTTGGGGTCATCCATGATTAACATGGCTGTACCAGATCAGTAAGAATTTTGTGGAGCCTTTAAATGCCTGGAATAAAGCCATGCAATGTGGTATGGACATTCATGGACCCACAGGCCAAGCATATTGTCATTATGGAAGAAACCTCAGGTGCCCTGAATGATTCATAGAACTTTCAAACAAGCCTAGGTTGGTTTAAGACTTCCCCTGAGAACCAAGCAACCCACCTCCTCCCCCCCATTTCCAGACTGTATCAAACTTTCACCTGTTTTGGGTTGATGTGGTGGAGTCATTCTAACATGAAACGTAAGATAAAACGTGTATGTGCATGTGTTTACTCCACTCCATAGTGAAGAAGTATGGTCTAGTTCTGGCCTGTTCTGAAGTCTCTTATGCAATAAGATCACAGATTACAGAAACTCCTATCATGCTCCTCTATGATGCTTATGCAACATTTTACCTTATTTATACAAGCTGGAAATCTCGCCTTAAGTAGATGCTGTGATGTTGGCAGACTAGTCGCCAGCTCATGCCAAGGTCTCCATGTCTCAGTGGGACACAGACAGACACAACTGGAATCTGTCTGGCTCTTTTAGGAGTTAATATCACATTAACAGAATTGCATGGGTTGCAGTTATTGTAGGCAGGGGGAAACTGAGCATATTGGCAAACAGCCTACTGTGGCCCCTCCTGCAAGCCAGTGTACTTTCCCCAGGGAGGCAGGGCTGGATGTGTTACCTGCCCAGTGCCCTGGGGCCTGTAGCCTTAGGGCACAGCAGCCGTGCAACCCAGGAGCTGGGGTTGTAAAGCTGCAGCACACCAGCTTTGGGGTTCTGCGTCCCTGCCCCCAGCTGAGCAGTGCTAGGGTAATGAGCTACAGTGGGCATGCTTGAGCTTTCTGCAGAGGTGAGGGCAGAAAAGGAGGGTATAAGGGGAAGGATCAGGGATTGGACGGCAAGGTCTCTGCCTGTATTGATATCAGACAGAGCATAGCATAGTGCCTCACAGTACTCCTCACCATATTGTATGCAACTCCACCACAGTTCTGGTCTGAAGCAAAGCAGACTTAGAAAAAAAATAGCTTAAAACAGTACAATTACTTATAGAAATTGGCCCTAAACAGAATGTATATTTGCTTCATTTTTAAAAATTTCAAGTTTGAATTGAACCTAACACAATACACCATTATATACTGATTTGTATTTCATTATTAGGGATGGCTCAAGAATGTGCCTGTTTACTAACCGCATACAATAGATTAGATGATAAAGCATTTCCAAGGTTAGAGCCCACATGTGCTGAAACAGAACAAAGGGGAAATGTTGGGAAAACTTTTTTTTTTTTTTTTTTTTAAGATAAGGCACGTTTCAGTTAAAGAACAGTGAGACATAGCACCACATCTGTAACAGATAAGAGGGGCAGTAAAAGCAACATTCAGATTGGAAATACAGCAGGAATTTTTTTTGCATATGATTAAAGTTTTCTTCTGCCCTTCTTTTTTATTACAGGAATCTCTCCACCATCCAGCTGGGCACCTAATAAAAGCTAGGGACACATTTATAAGGAGCAGGACAGAGCACTGTGCATTCCTGATTGGCATGAGGTAGTAGGGAAGATAATATGCCATAGTTAGACCATTTTCAGAGCACCCTGCAACACCTACCTGTCAAAGTTTTCCTATTATAACAATAGATGAAGGTATTTCTGATTAATTATTTTACTTATCCAGGGAGCTGCATTTTCCAGCTTAGATCTCTTTAAAACAAGTAGAGACAACAATAACAAGGCACAATTTGGTGTAACCATTCTTCTCAGATTTATTCCTTCCCTTCTAGGAAAAGCTTACATGTCAGTAAGAGGGTCCTTTTATTTTGGGTACTTCAAAGATTCTTACTTTCAAGGAAGACATGCTTACTTTCCCAAAATTCATGTCACCCTCCAGTCTCCCCAGTCATCAGAATACATGAAGGAAGAGGATCTGCAACAGATTTATT
This sequence comes from Pelodiscus sinensis, assembly GCF_049634645.1. Classification (NCBI taxonomy): domain Eukaryota; kingdom Metazoa; phylum Chordata; order Testudines; family Trionychidae; genus Pelodiscus; species Pelodiscus sinensis. Next base: position 106,240,755 of record NC_134714.1, read on the forward strand.
CTGCTAATCCCTTTGTGATCCTTTCATCCTTTCCATATCCTTTCCCATCCTCTAGTAGAAGTCTATTAAAACCCATATTAGCTTTCTGTTATCATTAGATCTACACAGCAACTAAAGCATAAATGCACAAAACATTAACATAAGGGGAAGAATCAGGGACTGAACAGCTAGGAAAGAAGCTAGGACAGGGGAGGCCCTGCTGCTCCCCCACCCCCCAGGCCAATTAAGGCCGGAGGGTGGGGGAGCGTGGGAAGCCTCCTCCCACCCTGCCAGGAGCATGTGGCGCTTTGAAGTGTCGCTCACTCCTCGCAGAGCAGGGGGGAAGAGGAGAGGTGGCTTCACGCGCTCCCCCCCACTAGGCCAAACAGGGCCTGGGGGCGGGGGAGCATGGGAAGCCTCCTCCAGCCCTGCAAGGAGCCGCAGCACCTGGGGCTACTTCAAAAATTTTTGAAGTGGCCCTGGGCAAAAATTATTGCCTACCCCCGAGCTAGGAGAACTCATCAGGATTTTAGATTTGATATTGTTGAACCTTTCTGGCTGGGTAGTCGCTGGTGTACTAACATCCATGCTTTGGCAGGCTGAGAACAGGGGCTGGCTGGGAGTCCAGCGGCAGAGGGGCAGGCAGACAGAGAGCTGGCAGCTGGGACCAGGCTGGTGGCAGAGCTGGGCCAGTGGGCCAGCAGCTGAGAGTGAAGCCCTGCATCTGGAGCAGAGAGTGGGGTTAGCAGCCAGGAATGCAATCTAGGAGCCGGTACAGGTGGCCAGGAGGCCCACCAGAGAGCTCGGCTACAGAGAGGCCATCATTGAGCTCCCTGGTCTGGCAAACTTACGCGTTCAGGACCAGTCAGGTTCTGAGGTTGCTGCACCAAGGAGGTTCAACTGTATTAAAGAATTATAAAAATATCAAAAATCCAAAAAGCTAAAAGAAAACAAAACTCTGATAAAATGAAATAACTTTTAACTTGGATTTCTTGGTTCAGAAACTATTTGTTTTTAAAACTAGTTTTTCCAAGAAGACAGAGCACTCTACAATGATAGATGCAGAGCAAATAAAGAACAGTGTCAAATAGGAGACAGCGCTTCTATTGCACAGGTTACTTATGGTAAATTATATTACTTGTATTGACTTAAAGTGAAGGGTTAAAGAAAGAATACATGTATTGTGCATGATAAGAACAGAGCCGTCCAAATGACTAGTTATCTTACCCACCTTGTCTTTATTATTTTTTACTGGACAACTTCTGTGGGTGAAAGAGAAAAGCTTTTGAGCTTATACACAAAGCTCTCATCTAACCCACCTAGTGTCTCTCATATCCTGGGACCAACATAGCTGCAATAACACTGCCAAAAGCTTTACAAAAATGTTCTTTACATCATATGAAACTTGAAAGCTTTGCAATAACAAAGAAGATGTAGTCAGGTGTCTATTCAAAAAGATGCTAAATGAAATCAGAGTGAAAGTTTGATATACTAACTCACATGCCACACTTCTTCCTAAATGACATGTACAATTGTGGGTTGGAAATGAAAGAAGACTGTCTATGAAAGTAGGGAGTTTGCACTTTAGTTTTAGAGCTGATGATGCCACCTGTCTAGCAGCCTCAAGAAAAACTGTGGTTATGCACTCATTTTTGTGGCAGCATGAAATTTGAAAGAGAAAAATCTGCACTTTAGTCCTGGGACCCTGGCACTTCTAATAATAGCATCAGATAGCAAAATGCCAAATATTTACTCTCAAGTCAGCCAGGCTGACTAGCAGTCAGCACAATCAAAGTCTAAAGGATCTGAATCTGTCCCCCAAGGTCTACGTCGTTAGGGTTCAGCATACCTTCTCAGGCAGAAACATCCATTACTCTCAAGTGACCCTACCCAACACTGACTCCCTTGGCACAAGAGTGCCACATAAGCCAAAGTTTGAGGAAAAAAATGGGAGAACTCCATAATTTCTAGTCTTGACATCCCCAAACTCCAGCATGGTTAAACTGTCACAGGGTGAAAGCGTTCTGTGGCTAAATAAATTGCTAAGGCAAAGTCCAGAGGTTCGCTTTATGTTGAGGAGATGTTCACTCAGGGAGAATATTCACAAAGACTTTCAGGTATTACACCAAGTGACAGTTATTAATGTACTAATTTTGCTCATCACTGCATTGCTGTATTCAGAATAGGCCTCTATCTAAACTCACATCAGTGAGAATCAAGAATACCCTCCACTGGAATCACTGAAGTCTGCATCAGTATTAAAAAAACCTCAAGATATTCCACAGGATAAAACTGAGAATCAAATCAGGCCCAGTAGTTTTATTTAAAAAATGGTCTTTGTTTTATCTATGTGTGAAGTACACATCCGTGAACAGGAGCATTCATCTCATTGTTTGAAGTGAACACACAATCTATTTGGCATAATATACACATTTACATTCATTTTTGTGTTGTTGTGGAATTTGAGTCATCCTGTTTTGATGCTTGACCCTGGCAAAGCCACAAAAGTTTTGAAGAGTCATACTGGCTGCAGTGCATTCAACTGGATTTTATATTTACTATATACTTCAGAGAGTTGGTGTGGCTAAACGATAAGGAGTAGGACCACCAAATTCGGAATACAGCTTCCTCTTATCATAACTTAAAGCAAGGTCAGGGTTTGGTTGTGCAAGGAAAGTGGGATGTGCCCGGAATGGGACTGCTTCTCAGAAAACAATCCAGAATCACCCGGCAAAGTGAAAGAGGCTGTCTGGGGGGTGCATCCCCCACCTTGTCTGAGACTACCTCAGCTCCGAGCCTCCCACCTGCCAGGCACTCTTTAGAAAGGATGGGGGGGGGGGAGGGATGAAGCTCTCCCCTTCCCCCTGATTTGTACCAAGACATTGCTGGCTGTTCACCTTCACAAGGGAGTCCTCACTCTGGCTGGGGAGTACAGGGGTCAGATTAGCCTGGACCTGCCCTAGCCCTGGCACTGCAGCAGTCACAGAGAGGCGCTTCTCCCTGGCCCCAAGCCACTGCAGTGAGAGGGCTGCTATAGTCCTCTCTCTCCAGGGCAGCCTGCATCCTGACCCCCTTGTCCCCAGAATAATGATTTAAAGTAAGCATGTACTAGGGATGTAAAATCCCATTTAATTGGCTAACTGCTTACACATATTGTTTAACTGGTTAACTGATTAAGGAGGATGAGGGGGGAGACTTCTCCAGCCTGACTGAAGCAGTAGGGATGCCAGATGGTTTAATAAAAAAATACCGACCCCTACCCCCCCAAAAAAACAGGGACAAAATTCTGTTGAGGAAAAAAAAGTGTGTGTGTGGGGGGGGGGAAACAAAAGTTGTTGAGGAAAAAAAAAAAAGGATACCAAGAATCTAAGGTCCCCCCACCACAGGCAGGGGCTGCTCCTGCCAGGACACCTGAGCAGTCCCATTCCTGAGCAGCAGTGTAACAATATGGCTTTTCTGTAGCCATGATGGAAGACCTGTGCTAGGCCTGAACCAAAGCCACCTTCTGCAGCCAGACTGAAGAGCAGCAGCCATTACTGTAAGGCCTGGAGTCACATACTCACAATTCCATCTAAATTGTATTAAAAAGTGTCATACCAGGCAGTGAGGAGGGGATTTTGTCCCAATAGCTCCCCCACTGTCATCAAATAATGAAACAGATCTCAAGATGTGTAAAGAAAACTTAAGTAACACTGTTCTGTCTGGCAAGAAACTGCTTATCAATACTTGAGGTTGTGGAATCCTCATTCTATGATCATTGTCATTACACTTTCCTATTGTTTGTCTGTGTGATCTCTGTCTGGTTTGTAACTGTTTCTGTCTGTTGTATAATTAATTTTGCTAGGTGTCAATCAATTAAGGTGGTGGGGTATGATTGGTTAGGTAATTTTGTTATGATTAGTTAGTACAATTATACTAAAATAATTGGTTAAGGTATAGCTAAGCAAGACTCAGATTTCATTATATAAACTGGGGTCCAAGAAGGAAAAGAAAAAAAAAAGAGAAGATTGGAAGTAACAGAAGCAGAAGGAAGGAAGCAAAATGCTGGAAGAAGACCAAAGGAAGACAAGGAATACCAAGAAGAAGAACTCACCTCCAAGACCCAGCCTAAGACCAGAGTTGCCAGTACTCTCCTGCCCAACCGTGGCGTGCAGCAGCTAAGATCCAGAGAGACTGATCTTGCCTGACCAACAGGGGAAGTCTGCCTGCCTTTATCAGGATTGGTGAGCATGACACTGTGTACTTAGCATGTGCATTCTGCTTGTTTGGGAATTGTCAATAAGTAGAGGATAAGGATATTACTGTGTGAGAATCTTTCAGTGGCATCCTGCCAACCCACAGGAAGATGCGCCCTGAGAGCCCTAGGAATTGGGTAAGGGTGGGTGTGTAAATTAACAGGGTTGCACCTTGAGCCCTAGGAATTGGGTAAAAGTGTGCGCCCCTACAGTGTGGAAGGGATAGAGAAATTTGTACAGGCAGCTGTGCTGGAGCAGCTCCTATTTGCGGCAGACCCTTTACAGGGCTGCTCCAGCCCCACTAATTATGGTTAACTGGTTAAACCTTCACACCCCCTGTATGTACATTTTCATTTTCCATGAGAATTAAGGACCTGAGCAATGCCGGGTAAATCTTCTAACAGTGTCATACATAAAGGTATAGCTGCCACATTACAGCTTTCCTCTTTTCCATGGAGTAAGTGCAGGGCTGGGACAGGCATAAGGATCTTGCGCAAAACAGGGTTTTTGCACAAAAAGGAAATGTCCACACTGCTTTTTGTGCAAAAACCCTTGCGCACAAAGAAACAGGCAGAAAATATGATAATGATGTCACAACATATGCTAATGAGTCTCTCATTAGCATATTTTCTGCTGAAAAAACTTGTAGTGTAGACATAGCCTCTGAGTTCAACTTACCCGCATGTGAACAGGTGCAGTGGTTAAAACACCAGTGTCAGCAAGGGCTGATCCTCAAGATTTAGTTTTTTGAGGGTTAGATCGTGTATTTGTAAGAAGAAAATTTAAAAAAGAGTCAAACTAAGCCATACCACAGCTCCCCACAATAGATGCTGTTTAAAAAAAAAAACTGCAGCTTTTTTCTTTAAAAAATTAACAGTTGCATTCACTTCAAAATATATTTTTCTCTTTCAAAGGCTCTAGAGGCTTCACCTGATGATTTCAAAAGAACACCGAACACAGCAGAATCTCAGAGTTACCAACATCAGATTTACAAACTGATCAGTCAACCACACACCTTCATTTGGAACTGGAAGCATGCAACCAAGCAATAATGAAGACAAAAAGCACATAAAGTACAGCTCTGTTAAACTATTTAAAAATAAATAAGGAAAAAGCAGCATTTTCATCTGCACAATAAAGTTTCAAAGCTGTATTAAAATGCTCAGTTGTAAACTTTTGAAAGAACAGCCACAATGTTTTGTCCATAGTTATAAATAATCTCCATTCTCCAGGTACTTATAATTCTGATGTTCTATTGTACCAGTCACCAGAGCCAGCCTGTCCATTGAACTCCTTAAGCACATGCAGCTGTGTAGAGTACCACTAAACTTGGGCCAAAATTTAGCAGTACCCTATGCTGTGTATGCGTAGGAATGGAATGGAAGCAGCCACGGACAGGGCCTGGACCCCATGGGCTCTGCACCCTGCCCCCAATTACTAAGTGATGCAAGTGCAGGCTGGAGGAGCAGAGGGCCATCACGCTGCCAGCTGGAGAGTAGCAACACTTTCCCCAACTCATTGCAGCAAATGGCATTCAGTTCAGGAGAGTTAGCAAGCCTCTGCCCCGCAGGGTCTCCAGGAGGAGGCTGCCTTTGCTGGGCTACATAGGACACCAGCAGTGGTAGGTATGGCTGTGCAGGGAGGAGTGGAACAGGGGTAGGAAGAGGTGGGGCACCTCCCACAGGGATGGAGCTGTCAGCAATCTGGACACTGAAAGAACTAGCATAGTAGTTTACAATCATTGTTTCTTACCTCATCAGGTTCAATGATCAATGGGTACTTGTCCTCAGATAAAAAATTGAAAATAACCCAAACTTTAAAGGCATCTTCACCGCTAATGAACAAAGGACTTTTAGTGAGGTTCTTTTTGAAGCAGAGAGTCCAACACATCCTGTTGAACTCAACCTTGTCAAAGTTCCCTTGAACCTAAAAAGAAAAAATGAAAACAAAAAAATGTAATCCACGTGCAACAGTACATTATATTGTACAGATAAACATAACTGAGATGCACTGATGAAATCATACTGGAGCACCAATAAAACTCACAGCTTTTAAGGCTCAAAAGGATCAATATGGTCATCAAGTCTGCTCTCCTGCAAAATATTAGTTGTGGAATTTCGTCCAGTAAAACCATAATTTATGTTGAATTAAAGCATGATTTTAAAACTTCAGTGAAGGAAAGTCAACCATATCCCATATTTACTCCCGTACGCCGTTTTAACATACCTTTTAACGTATATACCTCATCTTAACTACACCTATCCTTATGTTACACGGAGTTACTCAGATGGAAGAAGTGCACCCAGATATAATATTAAAAAACCTAAAAGCTATATACAGAAAAGTAAGTGTGAAAGTTTTGTTGTATTACTACTTTATAATAAAGTCATAACTACAATAATTTACAATCACATACAATAACTTATTTTTAACATAGGCCCTGTAATTTCCTCATACTTTTTCCTTATTTTGAAATAACTGAAAACTTCCAGTTTCTTCTTTATTCTTTACCATCTTTAGGACCTGTGTATATAATTGACATACAAAGATTTTTACCATAGAAAATACCATATTTGTATTCAATTGTTTATGATCGATTAAATACCTATTCCATAACTCATAACTCTGCAGCTTTTTAATGCTGTTTCTTTGCTTACCCAGAAATTAAAAGGCACATTTTGCACGGCAATAGAATTTCTCTTGCTTTTTATAACCTGTACAAAACATAGATGTGGGGGGAGGCCTCCACCATGACGTCAAGTGCAACAAATCATTTCAAAATTATGTATGATTGGAAATAACATACATTTCCAAATCGCCCAGTGTTTTATGGGTTTCACCACTAAACTGCAACATTTTACTGCTACGTAAATCCAGTTGGACTCACAGGGTTATTCGTGGGTAATCTACGACTCACTTCTCGAGGAATTCTGTCTGTGTACGTATGTAGAATTCACATCCCGCCGTTCAATATCTTTGCTTCCCCACAGAAAACGATGGGTAAATAAATGGAAACCATGTTGGAGTGGGACCAGGGGTGGCTATGGGCATAGCTTAGGGGCCACTGCCCACCTCAACAGGAGAAGTGGGGGGGAGCGGGCACACAGTGTCACATACCCAGGGCCTCTCTCTTTTGAGAGCACAAGCTGCCTTTTCTGTACTACCGTTACATGGAGTGCATGTCCAGGGAGGGGAGGGGATTGCAGAGCCACCTCGTACAGCCAGTGGCCTGTGCTCCCCACAGCCATGCTGGAACCTCAGCATTTATTTACTGAGAAATAAAATTTGCAAAAAATTCTCTCAGGAGTAAATGACTACACATAGCAGCTAGCTAAGGGCAAGGACAAGAAAGTGAGTGAAAAGACTAAGGTAGAGAATCAGGAATTAAACAAAAACCCCAAAACATTCCAGAAAGTATATGTTGGACTAATGATTAATTTCCAGGATGGGGAGAAACCAATAAAGAAGGCCACAGTCCACCAGGTCTGTTACATTATCTCTATCAACAGTCCAAGTGGAGAGACCAGGAGGGAGAAGGGTCAAAGGACAGGGTAAAGAACATCTAGGAAATAAATACCTAAAACAAAATTTATGCAAATTATGGCCCTAATGACATATGCTAAACGTGATTCCAATCCCTTTGCTTGTATGTGTGCTACTCTCCTCCATTCCTCAGTTGTTTTTCACCTTCTTTGACTAAACAGCACTTAGTGGCAGTTGTGGTGTGACGTGCCAAACTCCCTTTAGGGCAGCGTTCCCTGTAAGCTGTGTGCTTGTGTGGCCACTCAGGAAATGCTGCCCATAGCTACTTCTGTGTTTTTCTAGTGGTGCACATTAACACATGCCTCAGTGCACATAAAATTATTCTGCACTTGGTTGGAAAAGATTAGAGGAAACATTGGTGGTCGCCAACCCATCAACTGGTTGTACTTTGGGGGGGGGTGTCTCCCAGTTGATCGCAATCTCTAGTGGTGGAGGGAGGCTGCTGCTAATGCAGGCCCCCTGCCAGCCCCAACCCCAGCCCCCGACACCTGTCCCACTCTCAGAAGCAGCCAGCGTGGCCAGTGGGGGTATGGGGCGGGGCAGGAGGTTCAGCTAGCGCTGCTCCTGCCTGCAAGTACTGCCTCAACAGCTCCCATTGGCCAAGAACAGGGAACTGTGGCCAATGGGAGCTGAGGAAACTATGTCAACAGACAGGGGCTTTGGGCACAGCCATGTCCCCCTCACTCCCCACCCCTCCGGGCACGTTGGCCCCTTCCAGAGGCAGCATGGGGCCGGGACAGACAAGAAGAATGCCTCAGCCTCACTGCACTGCCAACAAGGAGCTACCTGCATCAAGTTCTTCTTGGCGAGAGGCAGCACACCAGCCCTCGCCATAGCCAGCACTCCATGCTCCCGCCCCCGTACCTCAAATCCCTTCCCCAGCCTTTGCCCATAGCCAGCAACCCAGGCCCCCGTACCTCAGATCCCTTCCCCAGCCCTTGCCCATAGCCAGCACCCTATACCCAGCCTGCACTATGAACCTCCTACTGCACCCCAACCGCCTGCTCAAGTCGGGTAAAGGGAAGGAGAGAGGAAGTTTGGAGGAATGGGGCCATGGGGAAGGAGCTAGATCTTGGGTTGCCCTTAAATTCAGAAAACAGTCCTGGGTATAGAAAGCTCAGAGACCACTGTTTCAACGCTTTACTATGAGGCGAATGTAAAGCGGTGCATACCTGTGTGCGCTCCGGCAAGAAGGGGCTGGCCAACTGGGGCTCTTGGCCACATGAGGAGGTGCAGAGCACTCCCAGCCCAGCTCCCTGGGTTCTCCTGCAGGCTGTCACACTAAGCCATATCCTTCAAACAGTTGGGATGTTGAAGCTACTGCATCAGGAAAGTACTTCCCATTTGCACACCAATACACTACACCACTCTCTGAAACACCTACTTTCAGAGCAGCTGTAGAGTCAGGTCCCATGTTCCTTTGCCTGTTTTCAGACAGCAGGGTTTCTGTTCGTTTTATTTAATTTTTGAAAATTCAGATAGAGTAAGTGTCAGAACCATAACATTTTTACTGGGAAATGGTCATGTACAAATAGTTTAGAAAATAACTTCTCAATCTGATCTAGAGGCGCTGGAAGGGGGGGGGCTCACACTTTTTGAAAGTGGGGGGACCTTACCCATCCACTTTTCAGAAGGGTCCCTGACCCGACTCCTTCACACCCCTCCCTCCAGGTTAACAGGTGGAGCAAACCCATGGGGTGCCAGGCTGATGACCTCCTCCTGCCAAGGAAGGGGGGCAGGGGAAATAGAGAGCAGCCCCTGGCCCATATCTCCACCCAGACCAGGAGGCACACTGGACCATGGCTCTTACTTGGACAACTCCATGAGGGGGCCGCAGCCTAGCCATGGTAAGAGCCACACAGGCAGCTGTGGAAAGCCACACAGAGGACCTCACCTGACGTGGGTGTGTGGCCTGCAGGGCAGAGACACAGACTCAGAGCTACTCCCCTCCAGCTCACCTCGGGCAGGTGGAGGATCCACAGCTCCAGCTTGACCCAGGGCAGAGCCTGGGGAAGAAAGGGGGGCAGGAACCAGGGCCCTCTGCCTGCTTTTGCACAGTCTCTGCCTCCCTTTGTCTGATTAATTTGCTAGCTATCATGCACTACTTATTTTCAACTGAAAATAATTACTAAGGCTTTGATCCTAGTATGAATTCAGTTCCATGAAGTTGCAGGACTGGGCCCTAAAACAGGTCCTCCTTTGCTAACTCTAGCTAATTTTAAGGTGAGGGGACAAGCCCCAGCCCTACCCAAAGGCAAGTCATCTTGAGTCACTTCAGGATTTTTTAAGCTATTAAGCCTATTGTTAAAAAGGGCAGGGGAGCTTAAGCAGCTGTATAACCTCTATACACTACACCAAACACAATGATGTTGAAATCCAAGGAAAAGAGAAACTGAATAGCTCACTTTTAGCAAAGAGTAAAGTAAATATCCAATAGCCTTCTTGCAAACGGTGTATGGCAGATGACATCAAGTTTTCTGATACCTACATTCTTCAAGTAAAACTGCAAAAAGGAAAAAAATCCAATTCCCCAAATCATCAGGTAATTTTTATAGAGCTAAATCCACACCATGGAAATTTGGCAGCTTTAATTTGGAATGCACAGTTAACAAAGATTCATTCTAGTGGAGTTACAATGGGGGAGGGTCTAAGTTGGATATTAGGAAAAACTACTTCCGTAGGAGGATGGTGAAGCACTGGAATGGGTTACCCAGGGAGGTGGTGGAATCTCCATCCCCAGAGGTTTTTAAGTCCCAGCTTGACAAAGCCCTGGCTGGTATGATTTAGTTGGGGTTGGTCCTGCCTTGGGCAGGGGGCTGGACTCGATGACCTCCTGAGGTCTCTTCCAGCCCTAGGATTCTATGATTGTAAGTAATAGACAAGCTATTACCATTATCATATTTTAGCCCGCTGAATAATTTTTACTTGTACCATTACTTTATGTTTCAAGACAGTTGAATGAGACCTCAAGTTACAATTAATATTCACACAAAATGGATTTTAAATGATTAAGAGGAATTTGTAAAATTTTCAAAACTATCTTTCTGGATAGAAATAACTGCTGGCAAACAGCCAGAAAATCAGTAATGAAAAAACCACACACATCACAAAAAGCAATGTGTGAACAAATATTCATATATAAAATCAGACAGGAGCAAAGGCCATCCTGGAATTCTGATTTAAAAGAAGTTCCAAAATTAGCTTAAAAAGTACTAATAATGAAACTGATTTGATTGGACTCTAAAATATTCTAAGAATTTTGAAACCCAGACTGAGTTTCTGATCTTTAATTTTATTCATACATGATACAGAATTTTCATTCTGCTTGTAACCTAACAAAATGTTGTTAAAATGAGTGTTAATTTTAAGAACAAATTTACACCATACACTAGTGTGTGCTTTCTATTCTAATCTTTATGGAGAGTGTGCAATCTGCTTCAAGTCATCTGTAGTATTCTGTGCTATTAATTAAAAATAAACCATCAGATTACTGTGTTTTTGCCAGAGAAAAATACAAGATGAACCAAAAGAGAAGTTGAAAAAGTACTCTTACTTAAAATAAAGTATGATAAAAATACAGAACACCTCCCTCTCCTCCCAAAGACATTTTATACCGTAATTACAAACTATTTAAGTCTCCGAATCCAGTAAGATTTACTTGTTTTCTTGATATGCAAAAACACTACCCAAACGATGTCCCAGTAGCAGCATTTAACCAAACAGCTTTAAATGCAACTAAGTACAGAAATTCAACAGCTTTATAAGATGCCAAAAAAAGGAAGTCCTCAAAGATCTGATAGTCTAAAAAACACTATGTAGTCTGAAGCCTAGAGGAAAAAAGAACTTGCACCTTGTATAATTTTTCGACAGATGACAAGCAGAATGTAAAATGCTATCCTCAGTATAAGTGAAAGGAAGTGTGATTTGATACAATTTTATGTAACTCTTATACTATAGTTTTGGCTGATATCCATGCAAGATATTACTGACAACTCAGTGTAAGACACCAAAAGCAGTGAAATGAAATGAAATTAAAAAAAAAAACAGTATGAGAAAATCAGACTGGCCGTATACCAACACTGTGTTTTTATTTTTAGAGTAACAGAAATAAGTATAATTAAAAAGAGGAAGAATGTTGTGTCTTAGTACTTTTGCATTTCAGATGCAACACAAACAGCTGCCAGGAAACTATAAAGGAGGTATAATGAAAATATAGTCTATTTGAAGGTATTAGTAATACTAATTCTATATACCAATAAAGGAAGTTTGTTGTTACTTCATCAATTTGCCAACCTGGGCATTTCTCCATGTTTCTCTGGTTCAACAATGGAAGCTTTGTTACAGGGCAACTCATTCCCTAGTATTCTAGATAAATAATTCATTAATTCAGGAGTACAAAAAGAAAGATTTTAAAAGCTTGAACAGTTTTCCCAATGAGATTTACTCTAAGAAGTAAGGCAAGAGTATACGAGTTGTTGCTTTGATACCTCAAAGTGATTTTTCTGTACAGACTGGCAGGTTTTCTGATAAAAAAATTATTTGAGTAGTTTGAGTTCACAAACAATACACCGCAAAACTAATGCAGATGCTTCTGATTTCCAGTAAAAACAAGCTGATGAATAATTTTCATCCAAAGAGCTTCTAAACATAACAGTGTTTATGCCATATACCAACACCAATGTTTACTTTTCTAAGAAATACTGAATGTTATTAGCAACGAGGAATCCTGTGGCACCTTATAGACTAACAGATTTACTGGAGCATAAGCTTTTGTGGGCAAAGACCCACTTCGTCAGATGAAATCTTATGCTCCAATAAATCTGTTAGTCTATAAGGTGCCACAGGACTCCTCGCCGCTTTTGCAGATTCAGACTAACATGGCTACCCCTCTGAATGTTATTAAAATCCAAATGAAAGGATTTATTATCTATTATATACTTTGAAGAGTTTGTGCAAAATAAAGTCATACTTCATGATTACCTACAGATACCACATTTTGCATAAACAATTCTGCCTTTAAATTAACTGAATGCACTACTTTTTACACCCAAATATGCTGGATAAAAGGTTTAAATAATTATTTTTGTTTTTCATCAGAAAAAAGTCATGATTATTATTATTATTATTATTAGAATTCACAAAATATTTGCTAACAAAATTAAAATTGAGTCACCTATTCAACTCTCAGTTTAGTGCAAAGAACATTTTTACTGTTACAAATCACAAAATAATTCAAATTAGTTATGTAAAGAGTAATGGAAGCTTTACATGTTTCTGATTCAAATTTACTATGTATGGTAATTGTTCAATAAAATTAATAATGTTTGAAGTTGAAATCCTACAAATTTAAATCTGTTCTTTTACTTCCCTTTTTGAAAGCACATTAATAACAAATTCTATTACCTATATTTGATTTCTTGAACCTCCCTATACGTTTAATCTACACAAAATGACTTTGCCCAGTCAAGGACAGGCTTCACCTGCTATTTTAAATAAAAGGAGAGAGTTTGGCTAACATTCAAATGCAGAACAGCATGTGCGTTTAAGAACTCCCACACAAAGAGGCTGCTTCTCTCTCATTAAAGATGACAAGACAGTTACACCACCACACTATCAGAAGAATTCATAGGAAACTGCATGTCTGGAAATTAACAGAGTGTCTTGTGGAGTAAATGGAAGTGCCATAAGGAATTAGAGTACCCAGGCCCTGACCATGTAGTGCAGGGGAGGGCAACCTACAGCCCAGGGGCCACTTATGGCCCCCTGGCTTGCCTGGATCTGGCCTCTGAGTCCTGGGGCTCCCCCTTCAGTATAAGGGAGCTGGTGCTCAAGCTCTGTGGCCCCCCTCCGGCCAGACACCACACCCCAACCCCACTTCCTTCCCACACACTGAACTCCTCATTTTTGGCCCCAGGCTAGAGGGCAGGGGGGGGGACCACAAAATCTACTAGCCTTGGCTCCCCCCCCCCCCCCCCAGGCTCTGGCGTACAAGAAGGGGGAGGGGAGAAGTTGTGTCTCATCTTTGAAAACCCTCACTGATTTTTCTGTGGGTCGGCACCCCCTGGCCCAAAAGAGGTTTCCCACCCCGATGTCGTGTTTAATACTTGAGTCGTTTTGTTTAAGTAAACAAATTTGGGCAAGAAGGGAAGCCTGTTCACTTGTTCGAAGATCATCCACACTAAGCAAAAATTCATTTTTTCAAGAGAGAAATGGCATGCATCAGTGCCTTCATCCAGTACAACTCTTCTCTTCTGAGGCTTGTTCATAAACACCTCCTAAACTGCCAAAGAAAACAGGCCACCATGAAGATTTTTACTGTCCACAAAGACAGTAAATGTATGAAGACTGTGTATGAAGCAATGCATAATTCAGATCTTAAAAAAGGAAACAAAAAAATTTCTCAAGCAGCACAAACAACCCCCTTTAAAATGTGTATCTAAGATACAAACATTTTCAAATATCTGTCATTTAATTAGCATTACAAAGCAATAGACACTGGGCAATTTAACCCTGGTTTCTTAACTTTTTCCTTTTAGGATGAAACTGTATTGCAAATTAAAGTACTTTTAAATGATAATAGATCCGTTGCTCCTCATCTCCCACCACACAATGTACCTACCCCTCTCATACACATATGCTTTCATTCAAGAAAGTGTGTACCTCAGCCCTCAGCTTTCCATTTTCCTTTTCTATTCTCTCTCTGTCAGTGCATTACAGACAATGACTGGCTTAATGCCTTGATAATGCCTATGAAAGACATTTATGAAACTAAGTCCAAAGCAGACTGGGAAGAGCTTCAATAGGATCTCATAAAACTAGGTGACTGGGCAACAAAATGGCAGATGAATTTTAATCCCGATAAAAGCAAAGTAGTGCATATTGGAAAACATAATCCCAACTATACGTATAAAATGATGGAGACTAAATTAACCATTACCACTGGAGAGAGAGATTTTGGAGTCACTGTGGATAGTTCTCTGAAAACATCCACTCAATGTGTAGCAACAGTCAAAGAAAACAAAACACACAAACAGAATGGCTGGAATCATTAAGAAAGAGATATAAAATAAGACAGAGAACACCTTATTGCCTCTTTATAAATGCATGGTACACCCACATCTTGAATACTATGTGCAAATGTGGTCACCTCATCTCAAAAAGAAATACGTTGGTATTGGAGAAAGTTAAAAAAGAGCAACAAAAAGTATTAGCTATATGGAACATTTCCATACAAAGAGAGATTCATAAGACTGGGACTTTTCACCTTGGAAAAGAGATGACTAAGGAGGGATTGGATAGAGTTCTATAAGGTCATGAGTGATGTGGAAAAAACAAAGAATTATTATGTATTCCCTCCCATAATACATCTGAAGGAGTGGGTTTTTCCCATGAAAGCTCATGATACTACATATATTTTTGTTAGTCTCTAAGGTACCATAGAACTACTCATTGTTTTAGAAGAACTAGAGGTCACCAAATGAAATAAATAGATGATAAGTTTAAAACAAACAAAAGTAAGTACTTCTTCACACAATGCACACTCAATCTGTGGAACTCCTTGCCAGAGGATGTTGTGAAGGCCAAGACTCTAACAGGATTCAAAAAAGAGCTAGATAAATTCATGTAGGGTAGGTCCATCAATGGCTATTAGCCAGGGTGGGCAGGAATGGTGTCCCTAGCCTCTGTTTGTCAGAAGCTGGGAATGAGGGACAGGGATGGATGATCACTTGCTCTATTCATTCCCCTGGAATGCCCAACTTTGGCTACTGTCAGCAGACAGGATACTGGGCTAGATCAACCTTTGGTCTGAGCCAGTATGGCCGTTCTTATGTACATTCTCTCCGCCCATAACTCTTCATTTTGGGCCCTTTCCTTCCTCAGAAGATTTAATGTGAAAATGTCCTGGATTTTTTTTTTCAGAACAAACAAACAATCTCTTTAAATTCAACTAAAATGCTTCTCCATAAACACTGCAGAATGCTTTCCCACAGAATAGTCAAGAGAGTAACTCTGAGGTACTTTAATGGGTTATACACCAAAAACCCACATACCAGAAGGAAGGAAGAGTGTGCTATCTATGGGAGAACCCAAAGTCCGGAGAGATAGAGGGGGCTGACAAATCTAACGGAAGGGACAAAGCTAAGGAAAGCCAGAATAGAGGATCTAGGGGAACGCAGCCTCATCCTGTTTAAGAGTGGGACGGCTATGCTCTCCTTAGAGGGGGGAGGGAGCAATGGGTGAAAGGGGGCAACAAGGAGCAAGTGGGGCCATGGCCTCCTGTAGAAGTGATGGAGTGGGCCAGAAGAGGGGCAGAGGATGGACCAGAACAAAGGATGGGACCATGGTTTGGGCACTGGGAGTCCCCCTACTTCTAGAGTAGGGATGGGCAAGATCTCTCTCGCGGGCCACATCCGGCCCACCAAGCCACCGGATCCAGCCCATGGACCACCCTGCTTGGACCCTCAGGCTGTTTTAAGTGCAGGGCTGCTCCGTGTGCCTCTCTGCTCTGGAGGGAGTAGAAGGCTTTGGGTAATCTCCTCACCCCCAGCCCAATCCTCAGCTCCAACTGGCCAAAAATAACCGACAAATGGTAACTGACCCCAGCTGATCTCTCCTTCTATTCAGAAACAACCAGCCAATAGGAGCTGAGAGATTGACCTGGGGGATGAGGGCAGCACAAGCCTCTCCCCTCCTGGAGCTGAGAGCCACATGGAGGGAGCAGCCTGCAGTTTCAAGCGGGCTGGGGCTGCAGCAGGCAGGGAGCCCAGCCTGCCTTGGGGGTGCTGTAAGGCTGCTGGCCAGGACATGCTTTGGTAAGTGCCTTCCAGCCAAAGTCTGCCTCTGCCACCCCAACCCCTCCTGCACTCTACTCCCTCCCCCAGATCACTATCCAAACCCTCTGCACCTCCCTGCCCCAGGTCACAATTCCCTCCCAGGCCCTGTACCTCCTCCTACTCTCCTCCCCCAGGCCAAAATCCTCTCCTGGACCCACATTCCCTCCCTGCCCCTACAACACTCCAATCCCCTTTCCCAGGTCCCAACCCCCTCCTTCACGCAAACTCCCTCTCAGGCTATATCTACACTACAAAGGTCTATTGGAAAAAGGCACACAAATTGCACTCCGGAACTTGCATACCTTTTTCCGATAGATAGGCTTTTCCAAAATTTGGCCCATCTACACTCATGGGAGGAGGAAGACAGGGCTTCCGAAAGAGTGCATCTGCTCTTCCGAAAAAAAAGTGGAAGAGCAGACACATCCCCAGGAAGCGTCAGAGTTTTTCCTGGGATACCAGAGGTATCCCTGAAAAAACCCATAGTGTAGATATAGCCCCAGACCTCACACCATCTCCTGCACCCCAGTCCCTTACTCTGTGTACCCTAATCTGCACCCAACCTCCAGCCTAGACCCCGCACCCTCTCCACAGAAAAGTGCAGCCCCTTGACCACTTTCCAAAATCTTGGAATGGCCCCCCACCAAAAATGATTGCTTACCCCTGTTCTAGAGAGTTTCCAGCACTCCTGATAAGGCTTAATCTAAATTAGATTTCATTAATGATGGTAACACAACCAGACCAGCCAGGTATTATGCACCTCTAAACTCTGTAATACCTACCTACATCACAAGTAACATTTCATATTTTTCTATCAGTATTAATGCATATGCTATTTTTAAGTTTATCATTGAGACAAATTGCTTCATTAAATAATTTGCATAAATTATTATATGACACTACAAAAAATTTTCAGTTGTTCCTTGGTACAGGACTCAAGCAGGAGAAAATAATACTAAAAAAAATGGGGGGTCGTTACCTGCATAGCTACTGTCAGCCCTCTGCAGAGCAATAGCAGATTCTGGGGCCTTGCAGGTCAGTTTCATATTGGAGGGGAAATCAGTGATGTAGAAACTGGGAATATTTTTGCCATTTATTACCCACTTTCATATACCACGCCTAGACCAACGGTGATCCCAAACGGTAAACAGACCCTTCTTTTGTATTAAGCCTAACATTCCCAATGCCCCATTCACAGATGGCAACACCGCCTCAAGAATTGCTTCTAGTTAGGAAAACATGGAGAGCAAACCTTGCTGCTTGCCACAGTTTTCCCAAAAAGAAAATACATCATAAAACTAACACCACATTTCTTCCAAGACTTAACGATGCTTATGCAGTAAGACAGCGGTTTCCAACCACTGGTCTGCAGACCACTGGCTGCTGGGCTACAGCAGCTCTGGGGACTGGGATACACCACTCAGCACCTCCCCTCCCACTGGGGCTGTTGGGAGAGACGTGTCCTGCCCTACCTCTCAGCCAAACAGCACCGGGCAGGGGCGGAGACTCCTCCCACCGTGGAAGAGCGGTTTGCTACACAGCAGGAGGACCATGCAGAGCACCCATGACTTGGGCAACAGCACTCAGTTGGGAGGCAGCACAGGGCTAGGTGAGGAGAGTGGGTCAGACACTGGGGGCTCCGGGGATAGGGATTGTGCTGGGGGAAGGGGACTCCAAGAGGCATCATTGTATTTGCATGTTTGCATATTCATCATATGGATAATGAATATGCAAATGTGCAAATAGAATGACACCAGTCTGCCAAAAGCTTGGGAATGGGTTTGCTGGTCCATGGTATAAAAAAAGGTTGGGAACCACTGCACCAAGAGAAAAAAAAAACATTTAAAACTAACAGTGCCACCTATTAATATCCTCTATAATGCTATTTTTGTGTGATTTCAAATTAAAATACCCTCTTTCAATATAAGGGATTTCGGCCCTTCCTATTTGTAAATGAGACTCCATCTCAGTCTAATATAAAACAGCAGTTCTGTTTTTTTAAAATAATTTGGCGATGATACAGTATGTACATGAACACATCTCTGCTCAAGTGTGGCCCAGGCAGTGGCCAGACATAACAGGAAACAGTGGGAAGGGGAAGGGTCAGCATCTTTTTAATTTCCTTCCTCCCTGTCCCGCCCTTTTCTCCCTCAGCCCAGTGTAGGAACTGATCATTGCAGTAGAACAGTTAAGTTTATGACATTATCTAGTCTTAAAACTGATTACTTGAAGAGAACACAAGAACTAAAAACTTACCTTTTCCAAAATGAATTTGTTTAAATAAGGCATGTAACCCTGGTTGGAAACAGGTCCTTCATCATCATCCCGAAAATGCTCTTCCAAGGCCACAGGGTCATGGGGAACATTTAGCACTGTGCACAAATTGTGAGAAAGGACCTGCAAACAGAAATAAATCAGTGAGCTCAGAGGTCAGTTTCCTTAGTGGCAATGCAGTGATTCACTGAAGTCTGCACAGAATGTGACACATTCATGGCAGAGTGAGTTGTAAACTGGGGATTTCTGTTGGGAGAAGATATAGTTTTAGTAGTTCAGTTACAGGGATTCAAATACTTCAACTGGTAACATTATTACAGAGACAAGATGGTTACAATATGATTGTAACCAAACAAATACAAAAACAGCTACACAAGAGAATTTAAATCATGTATTTGAAAGTAAGGGATGATCTGTAGAAAACCAAAACTTATGTTTCTATGAGGAAATTAGTTAACTGGAAATGATAAGTAATCATCTTCTTCCTTTCAAAGTGCAAACAGATGAGCATCATACCTAAGGGACTAAGGGTGAAAAACCCACTACAATCTATATGTCCCACGGACTACAGCCAGAGATTATGCCACATTCTCGCAAAAAAAAAAAAACCACCCTCAGGAATCACCTTATCAGCATTCTATACAACAAACAGAAAAAAAATCAAGGAGGAACTCTCAACATTAGAAACTGTCATAAAAAAACCAAGCCTTCACACACACACACTTCATCTTTTCCAGAAGGGTCATCTGAAGAAGTGAGCTGTGCCCACAAAAGCTCATGATGCCATCTCACAGAACTGGCAGGGACCTTGAGAGGTCATTGAGTCCAGTCCCCTGCCCTCACAGCAGGACCAAGTACCATCCCTGACAGATTTGCCCCACATCCCTAAATGGCCCCCTCAAGGATTAAACTCACAACCCTGGGTTTAGCAGGCCAATGCTCAAACCACTGAGCTATCCTTCTCCCCCCGCCCCACACGTTTTGTTAGTCTTTAAAGTGCTACTAGGCTATCTGTTGTTTTTTTTAAGTTTATTCTGTACAGACTAACCTGGCTATCCCTCTGAAGTAATATTCAGTTCCTCTGCTTATAAACATTCAGCAATGTGACTAAGTTGACTCATGAAAAGTATTTCAATGTACATCTTAAGTTGATGGGAAATACTAACGTCAAATGAACGTATTGATTTTGAATTTTCTCATCTGCTTGTTTTTCAGTTATTTTCCTATATTTACTGTAGGTTTCAACTTATGAGAGGCAAGTAATGTTGTAAGAGGGCAAGGGAATGGAAGAGTTCTGAAGCAATACTTAATACTTTATTTTAAAACAACTTATTTGCATGTGTTACTTCATTAGTTTCAGTCCCCTCATAACCTAACCTATCTAGAGAAATGACCTTCAATGAGAGGCTACATGCTTCACCAGTTTTAAGGAAGTACAAAGTTCGTGATAATTAAGGGACAATAAATACACCTAAAAACTCTCCATTGTATGCATGCTTTACAAAGAAAACCTAGGCCTGGTTACTGATTCAGGAAAAAAGAACCTAGATCATTTTTACTTGTGTGCCATAAACTAGTCGCACTAAGGCTACACCTACACTACAAATTAGGAATGTGATTCTCAGCTTGTGTCCCCCTGCTAGTATGAGCATAAAGAGTAATGACGCCAAGTAGCATAGGCAGTAGCAATCGGCCTACTCATGCCAAGTACACAAGAGGGACTCTGCTTTTATACTTGCATTTAGGGTTGCCAGATGGTTTAACACCCCTCCCCCCCCCAAAAAAAAAACCCCGGGGGAAATTCTGTTGAGGAGAAAAAAGGGGGGGATCAAAGTTGTTGAGAAAAAAAAAAGAACCCCAAAATTATTAAGCAATAAATACAAGAAAAAAGGATTAAAACAGCATGGCCCCTTTAAGTGTGAGGGGGGAGAGGTTTAGCACTAAGACCCAGGGAAGGCATTCCTTCCCTTTGATTCAGGTCTTTTTGTTGGCAGTCATCTTGTTTTCTTGATCGAGCCTCCCCAGGTTAAGCAGAGGGTCTGGGGGCGAAGGTCTGGGGAGGGGGTGGGGGCTGGGGGCTGGGCCCAGTTGCCGAGTGTGTCTTAGGATTGCCAGATGTATTTTTGCCTCCTGGCACAGAAAAAAAAAACCAGAAAATACCAGACATTTTAGGTGTCTGGTATTTTCTGAAATTTTTTACCGTACAGGAGACGAAAATACAGACTGTCTGGGTCAATACCGGACACCTGGCAACCCTACTTGCATTAACTCATATTGTAGACATAGCCTGAGTCCTGGCAAAAGATCCCACATCCCCCAAACACAAAGAGTGTGGGCTTCCTTCCTTCTCTTCTCACATACATTCCCAAGAATCACATAGCCTGCTGCTCAGCCAGTCTAACAGCTCACTAGGACTTAAGCCTGCACCCATTTAAGTCACAGGGGAAAACTCCCATGATTTATAGAATACTGTATTAATACAGTGTCAAGACTGTAAGGATTACGTACTCCATATAGCTTCAGAAACTGGTTTAAGCATGCTTCAGGGGGTAGCCAAATTAGTCTGTACAGGAAAACTGAAAAAAAAAAGTAGTCATCTGGTAGCACTTAATAGACTAACAAAACATGTAGATGATATCATGAGCTTTCGTGGGCACAGCCCACACTCTGGTCATCTGAAGAAGTGGGCTCAACAACTTTGGTCTTCCCCTTCCCCCCCCTCAACAATTTTTTTCCCCCCAATGGTTTTTTGGGGGGCGGGGGAGGAGGGTTGTTCAGTATTTTTGGTTAAACCATCTGGCAACCTTAGTTAAATCTATCTGCATTAGTGACAGAGTAAGCTGAAAATGAGGTAGTGCAAAACCGGAATAAGTGGAAATAAGTTTGAAATGTTTAGAGCGGCAAGCAAAGAATGTATCCAGTTCACAGATTCAATGTAGACTTATTCTGTTTTCTTTTCTACCAGATAGCATTAAAATTTGCACCCATGCTTTTAGTTGTGATAAAAAACACAGCAAAGTATCACCATTATCATGAAATCCCACCAAGACCATCTTTTAATTTACAAATATGCATTTCCATGGAAAAAAGTCTTCACGCAGACACATTAAAATCAAACAAAATAATTTAATGGGACCTAGCCAGGTAACAAAGAAATCTAAAGAGAACCAAAATTGATACTGCTCTCTATTGCCTGCCAAATTTGCCATTTTAACTGCCAAATTTTCTAAAGCATATCATAAAACTGTATCTACCACACTTCGTGTTCAGAGTGTGGTTTGCACAATTTTCCAGCTATTCAAGCAAAAGTTGCAAATACACATGCCAAGTCAGGTCTCAGGCTTGTGCACAAGAATTCAGATGAATAAATATAGGGGATATAGTTTAGATGCCAGGTTGAAGTCCCATTGAAATTTAAATCATACAGAAGTACCATATGCTGGAAGAAGCTACTATGACCTTCTAGGGTTCCCTTACAGTACCCATTTTCCAGATACCTAATGATACTCTGTCGCACACCCCCTTCCTTTTTTCTTTTTCTCCCCCCTCCCTTTTCCCCCTCCTATTTATTTTGAGGTTTCATATCCCCTACTTATAACTTCAGTCATCTGAAGAGGTGGGATGTGCTCACGAAAGCTCATGATACCATCTACATGTTTTGTTAGTCTATAAAGTGCTACCAGACCATTTGTTGTTTTTTTCTGTAACAGACTAACTCGGCTACCCCCTGAAGCTCCAGTTAGACTATCCACTCATCCCAGTGATGAAACATTTTAAAACAAGCTTTCTCCTTCACTCTACTCTTTTTGCCACTCCCTAAAAACTGGGATGATTATGTGAAACTGAGATACACACAAACATACTTCCCTCCTCACTCAGCAATATGTTCCCTGCCAATTTAAAATTACCTTCACCAAACAAATTATTCCACACATTAAATTCCCTTAAATTCTCTTAAAGTAAGAGACTTTTACTTTAAAAGAGCTCCCTCTTCCCTGATTAAGACTTCTCTCCTGTTACCTATACATTTATGAGAGATTAGGGAAAAGCAATACATGTCTGACATTTTCAACCTAACCAGAACATTCAAAAAGTGTTACAAGGTTAACATTAAAGAACAACTAAAGAGTATTCAATAAAAGAAGTATTTTGTTGTTGTCTGCCTGGCTCTTACACATCTTCTTGCTCTTTCCTTCGAGGGATTACTGCTGCGCAAAGGCTGAAAGAAACCCACGTAAGTTTCAACAACTAGGATCCAAACAGGAAAGGATTCTACTTTCAATCATTTTTTTTAAATCTTCCTTATTTGTGACTCTTATATTCAGATCCTTCTTTTCAAAGTTCAAGAGATTTAGAAAGCTGTCCATTCTTTGACATGGCAGAAAGCCAGCTACCTTTCTTGGTATCCTAGAGTAAATTTAGAAAACTCAGCAATGAGTTCTTTCTTTTTTAAAAAATTCTTATAATCTAAACTTCTAAAGCATCATACATTCTACTTTGATGATCAATAGTTTAAAAAAAAAGTTGAGCACAAGTTTAAAGTACTAAAAAGCCCTTGTAATGCAGAATCTCAGTTAATCTGCAAAGAAACTTTCCACCAATACTGATCATTCTCTAAGTGCCCACATAGTTGCTATGCAACTTTTTCTTTAAGCATTTCTTATGCTCTTGTTGCCACAAATAACAATCCATCTTCATGCCAGAACCAGGCTCTCATGCTATGCCAGGAACTTAGCTTTCTGCTACGCTGTAGAGCAAGCTGCAAACCCCTGCCCGAACAGGCATCAGCCAACGGCTGGATCACTAAGGTTCTAAAAGCTTTGAGAGACTTTGCTAGACATGTCTGAATTATGTGTTTATTTTTTAAAGTTGCTTTACTTGTCATTTATGTTCTAGCAGTGCTATGCTTCCAGGGCCTGATCCTGCAAACCTTACATGTACCCTGACCTGCAAAAAGAGTGGCTTCACAGGTGATCCACAAAGAGAAGGGACACGCTGACAATGCACTCAGCAGATACTCTTTTATGTGGGGTAGTTAGTATTTCAGCAAAAAAAACAATGGGACCATTGAAAACAACTGCACATTGCACAGGATATTGATCATTTCTTCAGGATTACTTTAATCTTTGAGGAGAGGGTGGGATTGGGGTTTTTCCTTTGAGAGTTTAAATCATAGAAGTTATGGAACCACACAGTGACATTTATTAGCCTTGTACAAAGCCATTTCAAGACATGCTTGGCCTGTCTTGTGACAGCTCCTAACCGGTATTGAGCCATCAGGTCAAGCTCAACATCTCCCCTCCTCCCCATCTCCCTTCTCAATCCAAGCATTCTGAACATCATCCTCAATTCCGATCTCTCAAGACCCTCCTTCAAGATTCTTTTTGAATCAATCTCTCAGCTACGGCCTTTCCTATCCAGTTACACCTGCTGTCCAAATTCTCATTGCCGTGCCTCTCAGTTACTGCAACTTCCTTTTCTCTAGCCCTGCCCTACTCATGTGCAGTCAGAAGGCTGCTGCAAAGACCATTTCCTTGTCATCGCTCTAACCATGTCACACCTCCCTTTTAATCCCTCCATTGCCCTCTACTCTATGGCACTAAACAACAGTTAGCAGTCTGTACTCTCACAGCACATCAGCCTATACCCATCCTACCCGTACTCTGCCATTCTCCACCAAAAGGTCAAAACTCACCTCCAATCAGACCATGACCTCCACTGCCTACTTGTTAAATCTTCAGACAGGCACCTTTGTGCTTTCCCCAGGATACAGCTAACCCTGGGGAAGAGCATACCATAAACACTGATCGAACTAACCCATTAACTACCTTCAAAGCCCTCTACACAAAAACTGACAGCGCCAATACCCACCATGTGGACCAACAGTGTCTCATGTTTGTCTTGCATTTTGCCATCAGCATGGGTCTCCATCTGTTACCTCAAAGAGCTTATATGAGATTATAAACTAAGAGACATTGTCTATTTTTCTTGTTCTGGTTTTGTACAGCACATAATGGTGCTTTGGTCCAGGTGTAGAGCTCATAGGCACTATGCAAATACAAACAATATATTATAAGAAGAAGTGTTTTGGTATAGGGTATACGCGGATGATTGGGACACAAATTTAGAAGGGTATTTTCTGTACTGGTAGAGGTATGGCTGCAGTGATGCTTTCAGTTTCAAGAGAGAACAATGTAAATTTCATTCATTTCAGTTAATGTAATAAAGTAACAATTTCTCATAATAATGAGCCATAATGACTAGTTTCTATCTTTATATACAGCATTAAGACAATTATCTTATTAAAGACCTGCACATCAGAGTCTCCAACCTTTCTACTCCTTTACTATGTCGTCCTGTAACTCCTTTCTAACTTCTAATTTCACCTCTCCTCTTCATACCAACTATATCCTGCTTACTTTTTCTTGATGACCAACCTTTATCTTCTCCACTTCAATATTAAACGAATGTTCTATAATTTACATCTCCGTCTCTTGTTTCTGTCCTGTTATCTTAATCCTGTGTCACACTGCAGATCTGCACACTGGCCTACATTTTCAAAAGTGACTAGAGACTTTGATTGCCTCACTTTTTGGTCACACAACTTGACACACCTGAAAAACAAAAGATTTTCTAAGTGTGTTGGTCAGTCCACCTTCTGAAAAATCAGGCCCAATTTGGGAGGCAAGTTGAGGACCCAAACACTGAGTTTGAAAATGTAGGCCATAAGCAGCAAACAATGAGGAACAGCAAAACAGTGAACAGTCAACAGCTAAGTGAGTCCATCACAAAACAGAAAAGACCAGGAAGAAATACATGAAAGTTTTCATATATTGTGTAAAAATGGGTTTGCCTTGCATCATCTCTAAGGTTTCAGTCTCTCAAACATACTACCAACTGTAATGCTTACTTCTCCAAGCAGTCTCGTGGAAATCCAGCAGTAAGTATTTGCAAGTTGTCATCCAAAGACTAGATTACACTTTTGGAAAGTATCTTTACTTGTCAAACAACCAAGACACAATATTTTAATAAAAAAAATAAGAAACTTGAGAAGTGCAAAAGGTGAAACCTACAGGCAGATTTAAAAATAGTACAAAATATGCCTCCACATAGCTCAGACTAAAACCACAAAAGCAAACTAAAGCTGTAATTGCCTTCACAAAAATTATACTGTAATTTTGCTATAGTGGCTTTTGAAAGGGCAGGGTACAATCTATTTATATATTTTAGAAATGTGTCTGTCAAGCCATCTGTGAGTCTGTTCAAGAATTCCTCCTAAACAGTAAGGCTGTGTCTACACTGGCATGAATTTCCGGAACTGCTTAAAACGGAATACTATTCCGTTTTCAGTTTTTCCGGAAAAGGAGCGTCTACATTGGCAGGCTGCTTTTCCGGAAAAGCCCTTTTTCCGGAAAAGCGTCTGTGGCCAATGTAAACGCGCTTTTCCAGAAAAGAGCCCCGATCACCATTTTCACAATCGGGGCTTTTTTCCGGAAAAGACTACTGGGCTGTCTATACTGGCCCTTTTCTGGAACAGTGTTCTGGAATAACGACTTATGCCCGAGCAGGAGCAGAATAGTTTTTCCGGAATAGCGGCTGATTTTGTACAGTAGAGTGTCGTTGCTTTTCTGGAAATTCAAGGACCAGTGTAGACAGCTCGCAGCTTATTCCGGAAAAGCGGCTGATTTTCCGGAATAAGTGGCCCAGTGTAGACACAGCCTAAGAGTTAGGGCTACCATATTTGGTATGCAGCTTCCTCTCCTCTTAACTTAAAGCTAGGTCAGGGTCTGGTTGTGCTAAGAGAGCGGGGAGTGCCAGGAATAGGAATGTTTTCCATAACATGGAAAGGGAGGGGCACAAAGAAGAGGGTTGAGATAAGAATATAAGAACATAAGAACAGCCATACTGGGTCAGACCAAACGTCCATCTAGTCCAGTATCCTGTCTGCAGACAGTGGCCAATACCAGATGCCTCAGAGCACACAACACAACAGGTAATCCTCATATGATCCCTCTCATCACTCATTTCCAGACAAAGGCTAGGGACACCATTCCTATCCATCCTGGCTAATAGCCATTGATGGACCTAACCTCCATTAATCTAACTCACTCTTTTTTGAACCCTGTTAAAGTCCTAGTCTTCACCACATCCTCTGGCAAGGAGTTCTACAAGGTGACGGTGCGCTGAGTGAAGAAGTACTTACTTTTGTTTGTTTTAAACCTGCTGCCTATTAAATGATAAACGATAGTGGCCATCGAGGACACTGAGTACAAGGGAGAGCTATAATGCAAAGAGACTACTGGAGGCAGCCACATCACCAAGAGTGGCTGAGTAGCCCTCCTACCCCAAACCCTTCCTTCCAGCCCTTAGCTGCAACACTGGGGGGCCCGGAGGGAGAAAAAAGGCCCCTGACAGCCAGGGAAGGAGAAAAGGCACCTGCCAGTGGGGAAGGGAAGAGAAATCCCCACCAAATGGGACTCCCTGCCCTGAGCCCCTCCATACCCTCATCCCTCACTCTTGCCCACTGCCACACCTCCAGCCTCCTGCCCTTCCTCCCCCCCACCGTGTCCTCTGTACTATCAGCCCCTGCCCTGATGGACCCAGGCAATGCTCGGTAAGTCTTCTAGTATATACAGGGTATCCATGATGAACATCCAAGACACATTTCAAAAAACGTGGCTGTACAGCAAAACAACCTGAAGTGGGGATTTTTTTTCCCGCAGCTGACTTCCAATTGCATAGGGGTTTTTTTGGCGCAACGTAAGAGCGGGGAATGCGAGCACTTATAATGCATCAGTTCCTACAAGTGTCAACAAAATTAATGCAGAACTGATGCATATTGGGGTAACTTATAGTGGAGATGCCTTGTAAATAAAACAAGAGCGATGTTTATATATTTACACGTGTAATTTAGGAACAGACAATCATCATAAATGTTTACAATTTTTGCTGATGTGTAAAAGAATGTAATCAATATAATGGCAGGACTACTAGAAAATATGGTCAAATAAATCAATGCATAATACTTTAAAATACAGAAGAGAACTAATTTTGTTTAATTAAGGCCACATCTATACTTACCTGAGGATCAACGCTCCAGAGGTTGATCTTCTGGTGTTTGATGTAGCAGGTTTAGTAAGAACCCGCTAAATCAAATGCTGAGGGTACCCCCATCAACACTGGTACTCCTATTTCTTGCAAGAAGTAAGGGAAGTTGAAAGGAGTGTTTCTCCCAACAACCTCCCACTGTGGGAAAAGCGCCAAAGTTCGAATTAAGATATGTCGACTCCAGCCACGCAATTAACATTGCTGGAGTTGAGTATCTTAATTTGAACTTATCCCCTAACGTAGACCTAGCCTTAGCAACGCACATATTTTCTTTTTTTTAAAAGACACTCAGAGGAATAAGTTAATTTAAGAACTATGTCATATAGTGTGGCTGTTCCCCATGCTTCCCCATTCACTCCTAGGGTCTTTATCTGATGGCTGTGCAGATATAATGTACAAAAGAATTAAGCTTCAGGTGGTAGGTGAGTTAGTCTGTACAGGATAAACTTTATCAACAACAAATGGTCTGGTAGCACTTTATAGACTAACAAAACATGTAGATGGTATCATGAGATTTCCTGGGCACAGCCCACTTCTTCAGATGACCGGAGTTTTTTAAAGTGATTTAAATGAATTAAGTGATTAAGGGAAAAGGGACATCTCACACAACTAGTTCTGTCCTGATGGGTCCCAGTTGTTCCCATGGGCTTGACTCCTCTCCAGATGATACAGAGGGGAGATGAGAAGACCCATACACCAGTCTCTGCCACTGTCTATTTCAGTTAAATTAAGAGCAGTGCAGAAAGTAAAATCCCTTTGTAATTAGGGATGTTAACTATCAGATATTCGTATAAACGTTTAACCACTGGAAATTTTAGCAGTTACACATTTACTCCAGGGAGGGCTAACTGGTGGGAAAACCATCTCCACACAAGCACTGGCTTTCACCTGCCACCACCCCCACTGCCTCTGATAAAGAGGCAGCAGCATGGAGGGCAGGCGGCTCTGCAAGAGCCAATATGCATGAGGAGCAGGCTTGAAAGCTGCTTCCCATGTGTTCTGGCTTCCACCTGCCCGCCCCCACTGCTGCCTCTGATACAGAAGCAGCAAGGGGCGGGGGAGTGTATGTGTAGTTGGCAGAATTAACTGATAAGCCCAGGTTTATCAGTTAATCGCATAATCTACAACACTTGTACATTGCTATTTGTAATGGGACCTCTGCTATGTAAAATACATTCATTCTTATGCTGAATTATATTTGTGTTTTTACTGTCTTGAAAAATAATAAAATGTAATTTTTGTGGAGCTAACAGACCACTTGGAAGAGAAATTAGAATGTAAGTTCTTTCAGAAATGCACTTGCAATTAAAACAGCAGATCATGATGTGCCTATCATCTAAAGAATTATTACAATTATAATTTTAAAAAATTGCTTCCAGAAGTATTATAAATACTAAAAAGGTTTCGGAAAAATCTTCACTATGATTCAGGGGTAACATGGCAGGGAATCAACTTAAGCCACAGCAAACAGGCTGACACTAAAGGGAACTGTCAAAGCTGAGGAACCATTTCTTTCAGAAACCGCTCAACCATTAACCTTTCCTCATACCCTAAAGGCAGAGTAATTACAGTAATGGAGAACAATTACTGCAAAACCTAACTAGCCTGCACAGGACCAGCAAATGAAGGGAGAACATATCAGGGAGTGGTAAAGGGCAGGGAAACAAACAGGATTTTTTTAAAAGGAGAACTTTGATAAATCAGAACCTTTGTATCCCCAACCTATTCAGGATGACTTGGTTTCCCCCTGTAATAAGGACAAATAGTCCTCAAGTTTTCACCAATGACTACAAATGGGGTAGTTGACCTGGTGATCAATATAATGATCTAGTCAGTGTATGAAATGCTAACAGGTGTACAGTTCTATTTAAAACATGTATTTAGCCAGATCCTTCTCATTATTCTCAAGCCAAGATGAAATATGGCCAGGGTGGAATGAGATTCCACAAGCTGGGCACTTGTATTAAGACCATCACTTCAGAGCATAAGCTAGAAAAGAATCACATAGTTGGAGCCTCTTGAATATTTCTCCTGTTTACACTCAAATAAGAGAGCACTGTAAAACCGCATTCTCTTCTTGGCAGACTCTAAATTCCACTTGAATGGGGTTAAGTCCATTGCCTGGGACCTTGCACCTAGCACAAGAGGGCCATGCAGAAAAGAACATTCAAGGCAAATTACTGGTGGGATGGACATAGACAAGTCATAAATCAAAGATGCTCCATCACCATCCAGGAGAGAACTGATTTAAATCCAGCGCACACACAGGTAGCAGCCCAAGACCTAGACACACATACAGAGACTTTGCAAACTTATAAGGGGCATACCCAGGCCAATCCAAGCGTGTCGGCACAGGAAGTTTAAGACCCTCCCTGGGTTCAAAGTGAGCCTCGCCATTTCGGGGGCATCCCAAGAGAGTGTCAGTGTGTCTGTCCTCACAGAAATCCAGCAGTGTCACCACGGAGCCAAAAAAACAAGCCTCCCTGAGACAGCTGCTGCCACAAGGCTCCTGCTCTCCGCC
The DNA here is from genome assembly GCF_049634645.1 of Pelodiscus sinensis. NCBI lineage: Eukaryota > Metazoa > Chordata > Testudines > Trionychidae > Pelodiscus > Pelodiscus sinensis. The sequence goes on from NC_134714.1 coordinate 106,271,246, forward strand.
CATACCCCGTGCAGAGCAGCTGAGGCTACGGATTTTGCTTCCCCAGCAGCAGCCCTGGGGTGGTCACAAGCGGCTTCCTTCCTCTCTCGGCGGGGGCAGAGGAGAGGGAGGAATCCCAGCCGGGAGGCCCCGTGCTGAGAGCCTGCAACCGCCCTGCTCCTGCCCAGTGCCGGGACCCCGCGCCAGCAGCCAGACGAGTGTCCCGGGCGGCGGCACGAGGCTCCCTCCCGCACTTGCCTTGAGCTGGGACTTGGAGACCTTGCCGCTGCGGTCCAGGTCCAGGGCGGTGAAGGCGTGCCAGATGGCCTTCAGCAGCTCCTCTCTCGCCGCCCCCATGGCCGCCGCCGGCTCCCGCGGCTCTGGCTCCGGTTCCAGCTCCAGCGCCGCCGCGCCCCGCCCCGCCCCGCCGGCAGCCAACCAGCCCGGCTGCGGCCCGCGGGCGCTAGGAGGTGACTGGCCCCGCGACAGCCGCCCCCGCCCCCCTCGCGAGCCGCCCCGCGCCGGGCAGAAGGGCGGTGGGGCCTCGCTTTCTGCACGCCCGGCAGGCGGTAGCCCCGCCGCTCTTGTCGGGTCGAGCCCTCCGCTCGCCCCCGGAGCGGGGCTGCGTGTCATAGGCGAGCCCAGCGGAGCCCCTGCCAGCGGCCTGCGGGCCTCTGACAGCGGCTCGCGCCTGCAGCCCGCTTGGAAGGCCGGAATGAAACACTGGACAGAACAGCCCGGCCCTCAGGCACCCACCCGCCTGCGGCCCCCTCGGGACAACCCGCCTCAGGCACCGTAGTGCAGGGGTCACCGACCCCTCCATCGGGATCGACTGGTAGATCTTGGTGCCTCTGACAGGTGATCCTGACTGGTTTGGCCAAGAGGCTGGCACTTCAGCTTCCCCTACTGCTGGGCACCTGTCTTGGAACTGCCTCTTCCCACCCCTGGTAGCCTCCTGCAGGGGAGAGAGAGGAGGGTGCTGATGTCAAGGTGCTCCCCACCCTGTATCCTACCTCCACAGAGCCAAGAGGGGGCACAACAGGACTTGGGAGGGAGTTTGCTGGCTGCTTTTGGGCGTAGTGCAGGGCCAGGGCAGGGGTGATCCTGCCTTAGCCCCACTGCACCACCACCCAAGAGCCACCTGAGGTAAGTGGTGCCCAGTCAGAATCCACATCCTGAAACCCTGCCCCAGTGATGAACCCTCTTCCTGTATCCCAAGCCCCTTCCCAGTCTGGAGCATGCCTGCGTCCAAACACCCTCCCAGAGCCTACACCTAGAACCCCATCAGGCATGCCAACGGCCTGCCTCAAGCTTAGCTCAGAGCCTCTCTCACACGCTAGATCCCTTAATCCAAGACCAGAGCCTGCACCCCAACCCACTGCCCCTGCCTGGTGAAGGAAGATGGGGGAGGATAGAGTGAGCAGGGGCAAAGCCTCAGAGAAGGGGCACAAAGGGGAGGGAAGGGTATTTGGGTTTGAGGTAGATCTTGGATTGCACTTATTCAAAAAGTGATCTCATGCTTAAAAAGGTTGGAGACCACCCCTGTAGCTTGTGTGGAACTGTTAGTAGGGAAGCATTTAATGATTGAGAAGTGCTTTTAGGAGCAGGCCTTAGAGTTCAGGGGAAATCTAATCATTTGAGGGGTTGGCTTACAGGAATGTTTATGTTTTGAGATGGGTGTTTCCTGCGGAATTTAAAAGAAATCTGGAATATGTTGCTCTAGCAAAACTGATGAGTGTTTAATGCTCTGTCTCAAAGCGTCTGTTTGCAGATTTCAGGGTATCTCCAACAGGTAGCTCTCTCTCTCTCTCTCAAATAACTATTTTAAAACAATACCGATGATTCCATTTGGCTTTGTGTGACCTGCACACACATGCTATCTCTACTGGGTTTGCAGCATTTGTTAGTCTCACAAATGGATGAAGTTAAGCAGCATTTGAAATAAGATGGTGAATCATTGAGCAACATGGTAGCAGGTTCTAGGCAGCTCTAAAGAAGGGTTGGCAACCTTTTCAAACCAAAGAGCCAAACTACATCAAAATTCAGAACAGGCGATCAACAAAGAGCCATATAAAAAGGCCCATTTTCATAATTGAAAATGTACAAATTAATATTACTAATAACTGACATCATGATGATTAATAACAGTATAAAGTAAACATTGTATTCACAGGCTTTATTTAATGGGACTTTTGCTGCTGCATCTTTTCCCACATTTCTTTGACGTTTACATCATCATTGGTCACATCCAGCTTCATGTACACATTCAGGTTGTCTTCTGTCAGTCTTAGGGCAGGGGTTGTGGATGTGGGGGTGCAGGAATCTAGGCTGGTGTGTATGAGAGACTCAGGGCAGTGGGTTTAGGGGTATGATGGGTTCAGGGCACAAGGTTGGGGTACGTGGGGTACAGAAATGTTATGGCAGGGGGCTGAGGATGTAGGAATGCAGAAGCATGGGGATGTGAGGGTATGAGGGACTCAGGGCAGGGGGCTCAGGTGTATGATGGGCTCAGGGTTGGTGTGTGTGGGTGTGTGCAGGAGTGTTATGATGCTGCAGCCAGATGGGGGCTGGGCCCCAATTGGGGCCTTGTTGGCCAGGCTTCATTTTTAAAGAAAGTAAAATAATATGTCCAACACAGAAGGTTTCAACTTGTCTTATTTATGGGAGAGGTGGGAAACCTTTTTTAGTTCGGGGTCACTGACCCACAGAAAAATCAATTGAGGACGACACAAGTGAGAAAAAAAAACCCTACAAAACCCCCCAACCCTCACTGCTGTGGCTCCCAACTGAGATACCTCACTCCCCTGGTGCTCCAGCCCAATGGATTGCGAGGGAAAGGGGAGGGCAGGGAAGACTGAGGTTCAAGGCATCAGGCCAGATTAACTCTTCTGGAGTTCCAGAGTTAATGGATTTTATGGGTCCCCCTAGACTCTGGGGTGAGGCCAAAAATGAGGGATCCTGTGTGCAGGACAGAGCTGCCAGTGAGTGGGATGAGAATGGGGTACAGGATCTGGGTGGGAGGTAGGGTGCAGGAGCAGGCTGGGAGTAGGTGTCTGGCCAGAGGGAGGGTGCAGGTGGGTATCTGGCCAGGATGAAGGGGGCAGGAGTGGGCTGGGGGTAGGTGTCTGGCCAGAGGGGAGGAGGCAGGAGCCCTCTCAGTCATGCTTCTTGTATCTCTCCAGGCTGGACAGGATGCAGCCTGTCAGCATTAAGAAGAAGGTGCTTAGGCTGATGACAGACTCCAATGGCCCCATGAGGCTCTCCGACGGGTGCGAGTGCACAGCACACGCCAGCAGTGTGAGGCAGGGCGTGGAGCAGTGCACGGGAGCAGCGGGGACACAGCCATGGCAGCAGTGGGTCCTTCCAGAGCAAGATGGCAGCCAGGTCTGCTTTTGCCCATTGCGCTGTTCACAGGCTTCCTGTCCCAGCAGGCATGGCTTCCTGCTGCTCCATTGGCTGAATTCTGGCCAATGAAGCTGCAGGAAAAGTCTCCAGGCAGCACGTCTGTCGCTGCTTTGTTCCTCTAACCAGGGGAGTGGGAAGAGGATCATGTGCGCACACAGAGCCATTTGTGGCTCCGGCTTCTTCCCCGATCACACAGCAAGGCTCAGAGCTTTCTCCACCCTCCCCCGCAGGAAGGTGGCGCTGGCTTCGGCTCCAGTCTTGCAAGGGCATGAGGCTGGATCCCAAGCATGGGCTCTTCATTTTGGGGTGGGGGGCTGAGCTCGAGCCTAAGTGAGCTATATATGGCTCAAAGGCCCAAACAAAGAGTTTGTGGGGTCCAAGGTGGCATGTGGTGGTGGCTGGCTGCACTGCGTGGCCGGATGGCTCCCAGCCAGGGTAGCAAGTAAGCAGCCAGGTGGGTGGGGGCAGGCAGGCACCGGGCAGTGCGGGGCCCTGAAGGGCAGGGCCCAAAGCAACGGCCTTGCTCGCCTTGCCCTACAGCCGGGCCTGCACAAGCCATAGATTGCCAAGCCCTGCTCCAGAGGGCACATTGATACTGTCTGAGGGAGATGAAGGAAATCACTGGTAAATGGAGGGAAAAGAGGAGAGAGTGGAAAAAGGCAAAGTCAGTGAACTGGGATGAAATAAATTAATTGGTGGTTTTAAAATAAGCACAATTTTTACATGGGTCCTGAAATACACAAGAAGCCAATAGCATTGTTTGATGTTCACAGTTTTTGTATGCCTGAGAAAAAATGTAAAGGCATTCTGCACTTGCTGGCATCTGAGGAGACTGGATTTAAAGAGTCCAAAGAGAAGGCGGTTGCAATACTCCTAGCAAGGGAAAATGAAGGCATGGATGGAAATGAAGCTCAAGGGTAAGGAAGGCAGTGTTGTGGCGGGGGTGAGAGGCAGAGCTGCAAACAAAGGCAAAGTGAAAGAAAGATGAGGAATGATGAGAGTCTGGAATAATGCCAAGGTATGGACAGCTGAGGCAAACGAAGTGTGAGTCGAAGAAAGCAGAGGTTCTGTTTATTTTCTTCAAAGGGGGAGGGAAAAGTGCCATTTTAAGTACAATGTCTGTGAACTCGTTTATTATGTTTATCCATTTGTTACGTTAAACAAATAAGCCCTTGTGGCTATGCATGGGTGTCTTTAAGGACCCCTCTCTAATCCACTTTGCTTCTGCCAAACATGTATACAATGAACCACTTTCTTTGCTGGAAATTGATGTATGTTCTGAGTGTTTGTTTGGAATACTTTTTTTGCATATTGTATCCAAGGCCTTGGAATCCACAGATTCTGGTGATTATGCTCTTTTCGCATAATGGATTGATCACTAGTGGGGAATTCATTATGAATCTTAATAGGTGTTAACTCTAATGTTTAATATAATTGCGACCATTTAAATAACAAACTGTTAATTGCTGGTGATACCAGACGCATCCAGTTAATGTATTTCTCCAGAATGACTGAGTATAACTGTTCTACTCATTTGAATAGGAATCAAGCAGCAAATTTTGTCTATGCAAATAGTCTACTGAATAATCTTAATTGGATAGCTGAGAATGCAGAAAGGTAAATATGAGGCTTTCAGTGCCATCAGATAAAATAGTTTAGACTCCCACAGTGTGGATTTTCTGAGGTTTTATCTAAAGTGAATCACAAGGAGCCAAGGCAGAAAAATGCATTATCTAACAAATAAAACAGAGGTGGTTTGCCAGGGTTAGCCTCTCGTAGGCCACCGCCATTGTATTTACCTGTGCCTCCAGAGCAAAGCCTCGGAGAATGCGGGCAGCGGACAGCCCAGACGCATCTGGGCTGTCCGCTGCCCGCGTGTTCCGCCGCTTTGCTCCCCGTCCCCCTGGTCTGCAGACCAGGGAGACGGGGAGCAAAGCAGAGCAAAGCCGCGGAGCCCGAGGGCAGCAAGACAGCCACGGTGCGTCTGGGCTGTCCCGCTGCCCCCGTGCTCCGCGGCTTTGCTCCGGACGCCTGTGGTACAGCAGCTGGGGCGCTGCCGGTTGGTCCTGTAGCGCTGCTCTGGGCGCTACTGGACCAACCTGGCAGCACCCCAGCTGCTCTGCCCCAGGCGTCCTGATTCAGCCACTGCTGGTCAGTTTTAGCAGCGGCTGAATCTGGACGCCAGTTCCGACTTACATACAGATTCAACTTAAGAACAAACCTACGGTCCCTATCTTGTACGTAACCCGGGGACTGCCTGTACTTTGACTTTAGCAAAGCTTTTGATACCGTCTTCCACAATATTCTTGCCAGCAAGTTAAGGGAATATGGATTGGATAAATGGACTGTAAGATGGATAGAAAGCTGTCTAGACTGTCCGGTCCAATGGGTAGTGATCAACGGCTCGATGTCAGGTTGGCAGTCAGTTTCTAATGGAGTGCCCCAAGTATCAGTTCTTGGACCGGTTTTGTTCAACATCTTTATTAATGACCTGGATTAGGGATGGATTGTACCTTCAGCAAGTTTGCAGATGACACTAAGCTATGGGGAGAGGTAGATATGCTGGAGGGCAGGGAAAGGGTCCAGAGTGACCTGAACAGATCAGAGGATTAGGCCAAAAGAAATCTGATGAGGTTCAGCAAGTGTAGAGTCCTGCACTTGGGACGGAAGAATCCCAAGAATTGTTACAGGCCGGGGGGCCAACTGGCTAAGTAGCAGTTCAGCAGAAAAGGACCCGGGGATTACAGTGGATGAGAAGCTGGATATGAGTCAACAGTGTGCCCTTGTAGCCAAGAAGGCTAATGGCATTAGGCATTAGGAGGAGCTTTGCCAGCAGATCCAGAGAAGTGATTATTCCCCTTTATTTGGCTCTGGTGAGGCCATATATGGAGTACAGGCAGTCCCCGGGTTACATACAAGATAGCGACTGTAGGTTTGTTCTTAAGTTGAATTTGTATGTAAGTCGGAACTGGTACATATTGTAGGGGAAACTCTAGCCAAACATTTCTCCAGAGCTCAGTTTTATTCTCCCACACCTCACTTCCCTCAGTCCTTTATTCTCAAGTTGAGGTGTCTGCTGAGAAAAGCCGCTCCGCGTCTCCCTGGTCTGCTGGGGGTGGGCACTAGCTTCGCGTCTCCCTGGTCTGCTGGGGGGAAGTAGCTAGTGCGTGGTTGCCTCACCCCGTTTGTAAGTAGGGATCCGATGTAAGTCGGATCCATGTAACCCGGGGACTGCCTGTATTGTGTCTAGTTCCAGACCCCCCACTATAGAAAGGATGTAGACGCATTGGAGAGGGTCCAGCGGAGGGCGACCAAAATGATTAGGGGGTTGGAGCATATGACCTATGAGGAGAGACTGAGGGATTTGGGTTTGTTTAGTGTGCAGAAGAGAAGAGTGAGTGGGGATTTGATAGCAGCCTTCAACTTCCTGAAGGGAGGTTCCAAAGAGGATGGGGAAAGGCTGTTCACAGTACTGAAGGATGGCAGAACAAGGAGCAATGGTCTCAACTTACAGTGGGGGAGGTCCAGGTTGGATCTTAGGAAAAACTATGTCCCTAGGAGGGTGGTGAAGCACTGGAATGGGTTACCTAGGGAGGTGGTGGAATCTCCATTTCTAGAGGTGTTTAAGTCTTGGCTTGACAGAGCCCTGGCTGGGTTGATTTAGTTGGGATTGGTCCTGCCTTGGGCAGGGAGCTGGACTTGATAACCTTCTGAGGTCTCTTCCAGCTCTATTATTCTATGCATTCTTTGGACGCAGCAGAGCTCTGTCATCTAGACGTACCCATAATTAGACTGGAATCTTCGTATGGAGTGGACTTCAACTCTTTCCGTATTTTGCACAAGGCAAGTTAATTTTTGGCATTGTGTATATATAACAATGTAAGAGAAAATGAAGTCATAATAAAATCCCCAGAGAAAGTCAGTTTAGGGAAAATCTTTGCAGGCTGTGCCATAAGTTTGCACTAGCATCTTTATCCCCGATTGTAGCCTAAAGAGGCCCTGATCTAGCATGGCATTTGAGCAAGTGTTTAGCATTAAGAACATGAGTAGTAGCCCTATTGAATGGGACATCACACACAATTACACTTAACCACGTTTAAGTGATTTCCTGAATTGGGCCACAGTTTTGTCTGCACAAACTTGCACTGGTTTAATTAAAGGTATACTTAAAATCTGTTTATTAAACAGGAACAAGATTGTGTATGGACACACTATTTTCAGGTTTGTTTCAATTTAACTTCATCACTCTTTTTACAGAGTGAACTAAGACACTCTGCGTCTTGACTTAAACTTAACACCAGCTTAATAAATAAACTCATTTAAAACAGGTAAATTAGTAGTACAGAATGTCTTATTTAGACACATTTTTAAAAGAGGCTTCTAAAACTGCAGAGGGGCCTTTTCTTCATTTAAATCTTTGCCATACTAAAACTCCAGTTTGTGAGCAAATAAATTACTTAGTTTTTGGCTCTTACAAATTTTATTTATGCTCACTAATCTGAGTTGGGGCACTCAAAAACCTAAGTGTGGAAATTTTAGAGGTGAAATTGAAATCCATTTGACATTATAGTGTAAAGTGTCATTGTTAACAATAATGATACATTCGGCCCATAAACTAATCTGCTGTAATAATGTTATGTATGTACAAGTAGTTCTGTGAACTTTTCCCATGTTTGACACAAATACATGCAGTTGAAACATCTTTATAGAAAGGCAGAGGTATGTTGTCTGAATTCTTAAGAGTTTTTTTTAATAATCTTTGTGCTGAACACGATTGCTCATGGTACAGTAAAACTCCATTAGTCTGGCATCCAATGCTCCAGGACTCCTGATGGTCCGGCACCATCAGGAACCCGGAAGTGTTGGGGCAGCCGGACAGGCTTCCCCCATTCAGCTGCTGCTGAAACTGACCAGCAGCTGAATCGGGGAAGCCGGGAGCAGAGCAGCTGGGGTGCTGCTGGGTTGGTCTCGTAGCGCTGCCCCTCGGGGCTGCGGGACCAATCCAGCAGCACCCCAGCTGCTCTAATTCAGCTGCTGCTGAAACTGACCATCAGCGGCTGAATCAGGGACGCCTGGGGCAGAGCCAGACTATCGTAAGGGGGGGCTATGAAGGGTCTGGGGTGGCATCCCCTCCCACCCCACTCCAGACCCCTCATAACCCCCCCTTCTGATAGTCCGGCATATCTGATAATCCGGCACCCCCTGGATCCTAAAGGTGCTGGATTATCGGAAGTTTACTGTATTTAAAAAAGAGACAGGAGAGGAGGGCAGGGAGGGAAAACTGGCTCATTGTCTCTTACAGTGACTCAGACTTTCAGGAGGAAGCTCTGACTAGACCCTGCTGAGCTCAGCTGGAGGAGGTCACAATTACTTTGTTTTTACAAGCTTAATTACTCTTTGTTTAACCAAATAATAAATATTTGTCAGGCAGCTCCCAGCCGGAAGACACACTATACATTTTAAAATGCCACTGTTTACTTATTGGCACTGGTTGCTTAGCCTGGATTCTTTCTTTGATGGCAGTTGCTCCAATAACTCAGGAGTCCTATATACAGCCTTCTCAAACCAACTGCCTCAGCTCTGCTTCCTTCTCTCTCCACAACAGAAATAAAATGTAACATACAAGACGTGAAGATTAGCTGGCATTGTAACCTTCATGTGAATTAGGAAACAATCTGTGTGTTTAATTCATCTTACATTTCAGAGGACTATGACATTAAACTAATTAAAGGAGGCAAACTTTCCCCACTAAAATTAGAAAAATAAGACACATGAGGTCAGGGCCGGACCGAGCCCTTCCGGCGCCCCGGGCAGACAGTTTAATTGCGCCCCGGGTTGGGGGAGGGCGCATGCACCGTCCCGCATCGGCAAGTGGGGGAGGTATGAATGCATGGCCCTGCCCCTGCCTGGCGCGTGCTAGAGGGCATGCGGAGCTGGCAGCGGCAGGACGCATGTGCCCAGCCCAGCCTGGCTACTGCCGCTGGCGCACAGCCCGGTGCGAGCCAAGCCAGGCCGTGCAGGGCCCCGTGGCCGTGGGGGAAGGGCGCTGCTGGCCGGCACTGCGGGGGTTAACGCGGCTCCCACCCCGAGCGGCCACTGCAGGGTGGCTGCTTGGAGCTGCTGCAGCCCAGGAGTGCTCCCCTTACAGCTGCCATCAGGCACCCCCCACAGGTTGGCACCCCGGGCAGCTACCCAGCTAGCCCATGCCTTAATCCTGCACAAGGTAAAAATCACCTTTATACTAACAAAATTATATGCAAATTGTATGCTATAGGGTTTTAATAAAAATACTACCTTAATTGAGGAGCAAAAACAGGCAGGGAATAACGAGTGGAATTGGATGGTGTAGTCATGGGTGATGATTGCCCATCTGTCATGGAATAGGGTGAGGTGGTTTCTGAAAGTCATGGTCTCTGGACTGATTTCTGTGTCTCTTTCTGACTATTCTGTCAAATTTGGTGGCACAATACAGGCGCAGGTTGGATTGCTGAGGAGGAAAAAGGCTAGTGCTCCTAGTGGTACCTGGGTTTCTTCTTGGCATGTCTGACTTGCAGAATGAGGTTTGGGTGTAGATCCCCAGGGAGTGGAAGGCAGCCTGGGATGCTATTAAGGAATACAGGGCACAGTCAGTCCACTTGCTGAATAATTCCATGATGTCAAAGGGTAGATATTCAGTTGTGGCTTATACTTCCCTGAGACTGGCTGATGCTCTGTGCATTGTCATTGCTGTGAGAGAACCAGCCTATATGGGAATCAGCCTTGCTACAATTTTTAATCTTCTTGATCTCAAATGGAATTTTTATACAAGGTTTAAAGAGCTGGCCTCTGGGTTACAATTGCTAAGAGCAAGGCAACTCTTCACTAATGTAAAGCCAGAAAGAGACCCCCAGTGCCCTGCTGGAAAAGGTGTGACATGACATGACAGTTCATAAGAAGTCTCTCTCATTCATTTTAAGAAATACCACGGGACTGTATGTAGATTTATCCAAGAGAGGGCAAAGGACAATTTCTTTTATGGGTCATCAGTTATATTTGTGTTTGTGCTGGGGACTTCTAATAAACGTTGGTGCAATCTGGACCATGCAACCAATACCCCAAAGCAGGGGTCTGAGATTGCTTTTTTTTTTTTTAAAGTCATCAGCTTTATTATTGAAAGACACATTGTAGTTGTAGCAGTGGATCTTTATATACAATGGTCATCATGGGAGGAACCTTCCAAAATTACCTTGGGCCTGAAGTCTGCCTTCCTCAATGAAGAGAGGACTGGGTCATCACGACCATAACCAGAGCATATGGACCACCTACTTGGCCCTGAATCAATGAAGATGGCATCGATGAAGAGGTAAAATAAGTAGGAATGTCCCTGACAAAGGTCAAGACCGTGAAAAAAAGCAATGGCTATACAGAGCCTAGAGTGGCTGAAAGATTTGTTCTTGTAAATCAAAATCTTGTCCAAGTCATGAAGACTGACATACAGATATGGCTGCCCTGGCAGGTATGGAAAGGGTGTCCTTTCATAATAAAATGAATTAGATATGTCCTATATGGGCAATCGTCATAAGAGTTAATGATTGAGGTTATGAGATCTTCTGGTTCCTCTCCTGTCTCTATTTCTTTTCTTCTCTCAGTTATTGTTTTCCTTCTGTTGGTCTTTTCTGTAGTCGTACTGACTTTTATGTCCTTTATATTTGGATGTGTATGCAAAAGTTCATATAATTGATAGTTTAAGTCTCTGTATGGTAAATGACTTGTTAGTGAGGGTTTTTTTAAATTATTGCATTGGTATATAAAAAGTCAATAAAAAGACCATATAGATCACCAACATCTACAAGATGTGTCCCTTTCCCTTCCAGACCATGCATGGTAAAAATAGGGGGAGACTCCAGTCATCAGCTATGCCAGCTTCACCAGTGAACTCTTATCAGAGCCACCCCTGCCAATGTCAAGTTCTCTGATTGAACTGCTCCATCACATGCTTCCGCTAAATGTAACCAGACAAATTAAAGATCACAAGACCACAAAGCAGAAAAAGTTCAAACTCTTTGTCTTAAGGGAGAGAGAACTCTTTAATTATCCTAGGGTGTGAACATGTAAATTGTCTATGTGCTTGGGAAATGGAAACATTATTAATTCCCTGCAAATTAACTCCCCAAGTTAGCCACCTAGGTGTCAGCTGCAGCTGCTATTGTGAGCTGCAGGAATTGTTCAGCAATCCCCTCTGTTCTAAGTCACATGATAAACTCACATGCTGTGTGGGAGGATGTGGGTGGAGGACTAAGAAGAGTAAAATAATCACTACCATAACAGCAGTGACTGAGGTTTAAGGAGGAAGTGTGTAGTACCAGGGAAGCTGTAGTCAGCAGTGGCTCTCAACCTTTCCCTACTTCTGTAAACTTTCAGGAGTCTGATTTGTCTTCTGTACCTCCAAGTTTCACCTCACATAAAAACTACTGGCTTACAAAATCAGACCTAAAATACAAAAGTGTCACAGGACACTGTTACTGGGAGATTGCTTACCATCTCATTTATATCATATAGTTATAAAATAAATCAATTGGACTATAAATATTGTACTTACATTTAAGTGTATTGTATCTAGAGCAGTGATTTTCAAAGGACAAGTTGCAACCTAGTACTAGGATGCGGCATGTTGGGCACTGGGTCACCTTGCTGCAGGGTGACCAGTGGGGGTGCTAAGGCAGCTACCTGCCTGTCCTGGAACTGCAGACTGCACTATGCCCTGGAAGTGGTCAGCAGCAGATACAGCTCCTAGGTGGAAATAAAGGAATACAAGCCAAAAAATGAAGCCAATCCCATTTTAAACAAAGCCCAAAAGGAGCTCCTTCCAACACACCAGGAACTGGCCAATGGGTGTGTAGAGAAAAAGCTTGGGGTGGGAGTAGTCTGTGGAGCTGAACCTGCTGCTGGCTACTTCCAGGGTGCAGTCCACTGGGCCAGGACAGGCAAGAAGCGTGTCTTACCATCCCACTGCATCACGGACAGGGAGCTTACAGGGAGCCAGAGGTGAGCCTGTGCCCCAACAATCATCTGTCCCAACCCTGAGCCCCCCCAAATCCAGAACCCCCTCCTGGACTCTAAACACCTCATCCCTGGCCCCGTCCCATAGCTCGCACCCTCTTTACCCCACCCCATGCTCCAGCCCAGAGTCTCTGCCTACATACGAACCCCTCTGTCCCATCCCCCCCCAGATTACACTCCAAATCCCTCACCTCTGGTCCCAGCCTAGAGCCCACACCCCCAGGCAAAACCTTCATCCCCTGCACCCTCAACCTCTCCCCTCTGAAACCCCACCCTGGAGCCTGCAATCTAGTCCAAAGATAGAATTATGCTGGGTCACGGGCATCAACAAGTTTCTTCAGCTGGGTCATGAAAAAAAAAGTTTGAAACCCACTGATATAGAGAAGCATGAAGAAGTTATTGTCTATATGAAATTTTAGTGTGTACTGACTTCACCTTTTTATGTAGCCTATTGTGAAACTAGACAGAAATCTAGATGCATTTATGTATCCCCTGGAAGATCTCTGTATACCCCCAGGAGTGTGTGTACCCCTGGGTACGAACCACTGGCTTAAAGAAACCAATTTGGTTTCCTCGAGATCAGTGCTCTATGCACTCGCCATGAGGCAAGACCCAAAATCATCAATAATGATAATCTATACTATTCTAAAAGGAGAGGTGTCCATCACTCCATCTGTCACAGAGAATATTGGAGAAGACACGTGAAGTTTCTTGAAAATGCCAGAATGAGTGAGAAGTGATGAGCACAACTGGGGCCCCTCCCCTCGGGCTGCCATTGCCGGGGGCTCAGGGTAGGGCTTGGTGCCTCACCCAGCAAGTGGACAGCAGACCTGTTCTTGCTGGGGTGGGTGGCTCATGGGACAGGGCCCAGTTCTGCTTCTATGCCCCAGGAGCAGCCTGTCCGGGAGGTGGGAGCGGCGGGGACAGCAGAGTGCAGTGGGGCCAGTGTCTCACAGTCCATCAAGTAGCTGCTGCCACAGCACAATGACTTCTCTGAGTGGCACATCAGGCCTGGGGACAAAGAAAAGCAAGAAGATGCTGTGAGTGGTGGGGCTGGTGATAGGTCCCTGCCCACCACCCTCAATCCTTCCTTCCCTCGCCCCCCTGAACCGGTACACCCCAGGTCTTTCCATTCCCCGCCCTCCCCTGCTCCTGCTCCCCAAGCTGCCCCACCTCACCGCCGCATACTCCCATCTCTGCCACCCCTACATCCACTGCACTGCAGCTGTGAGGCAGGGCTTAGCTGGTAATAATAATAATCATTAGGGCTGTCAATTACTGGGTGTTAATGCCTGTGATTAACGCAGGGCAGAATTAATACGTTAAAAAAATTAACTCGAGTTAATTGCAGAGGGCGGCAAACCAGCATGAGCTGCTCCAGAGCCGTTTCTGGTAAGGCGCAGTAATGGAAACAACCACCAGAGGGCGCGCGGAAAAATGGAGCAGCCAGAAAGGAGGAAAAACCCCTGAAGCTGGTTCCAGCTCCAGTGAGAAGTAAATAAGAAAAGTAAAGACCCTGACACCCCTCCCAGGTGACCATATTTTAAAAAATAAAATAGCCTGGGGGGGGGAGAGGACTTGCCCAAGCTGTCCCCTTTCCCCCAGCAGGGCTTACCCAAGTCACCCTCTCTCTGCCCCCTGGGGCTGACCCCCACCCGAGCCCTATGCCACCTGCAGCTGTGGGCTGAGCCCCCCCCAGACTCTGCACTGCTCACAGCAGACTCTACCCCCCTCCTTTCCTCTGCCGCCCACAGCTGGGGCTGAGCTAAAAAAGGACTCTTTTGAATAGGACACCAATATATTGATTATATAGAATTTAAGTTCAGCTTTCATGATAGAATTTGCACTACAATACTTCAGTGAGGTGTACTGAAGTTTTTTTTACAGTGTAAGGCTATGTCTACACTACATGCTTCTTGCGCAAAAAGCCTTTTGCGCAAGAGTTTTTGCACAAAAACTTCTTGCGCAAGAGCACGTCCACACCTCAAAGCACATTGCAAAAGCCATGTGCTTTTGTTCAAGAGAGCGTCCACACTTCATGGACGCTCTTGCGCAAGAAAGCTCTGATGGCCATTCACAGAATGGCCATCAGAGCACCTGTGCTTTTTCCTCTGGAGCATCCACGCTTGCCTTTTTGTGCAAAAACTCTTGCGCAAAAGGGAGTTACCCCTTGTAAGAGGTTTACCTATGGCAGAAAAAGCCCTCTGTTCTGCCATTTTACACTTGATTTCCTTGTGCAAAAGTGCATTTGAGGTGTGGACGCTCCATGGGTTTTTGCACTAAAACAGCCTAAATATAGACGTAGCCTAAATGTTTTGTAATAAACAATATATATAAAGTGAGCACTGTACACTTTTTATTCTGTGTTGTAATTGAAATCAATATATTGCAAGATGTAGAAAACATCCAAAATATTTAAATAGATAGTATTCTTATTATTGTTTTACAGTGCGATTAATCACAATTTTTTTAATTGCTTGACAGCCCTAATAATAATTGATTTTATTATCGAGGAAGGATTTCTTAGTTTAGATTAAAGCAAAATAAAACCACTATATCTTCAGCCACTTGAAGGAAAATTAACAAAAAGCAATTTTTACAGGTGTCAGCCGCATTGCTTGATTCCCTGCTGTATTATTGGATGATTTGATAACTGATCATAGAATCATAGAGCTAGAAGAGACCTCAGGAGGTCATCAAGAGCAGAGGGGACATCACTATGCCAGTGACTCTGTCCCAGCAAATCTAGTGTAGCACCTGTGACAGGAGGGAAATGGGGGAAAAGGCATGGCATAGGTTGCCTGTCCATGGTCCTCCTGTTGAACAACAAAGGGGGGGCTTTCAGTTCTCATGAGTAGCAGAGTCCCTTAAGGGGTGCTCCACTTTACAAAGAGGTTCAGGAGCATGGCAGCATGTAGCTACCACTTGTGGTTGAACTAGAGTATCCTGCTGAGCGTGCCAGGCAGGGAATTCTGCGTGCGAGGTAGGTACACAGCTTGAAGCGTCACACAGTTCTTGATGCACTGGTTCCAAAACCAGACTGATTCAGAGCAGAGGGAGGGAACTTGGCACCACCATGCTTATTCATGTACACTCCAGTTGCAGTATGGTTGAACAGCAGTGGAATGTGGAGGGGATGACTGAGCAGGAGGAAGGCCTGGCATGATAAATGGACTGCCCACACGTCTAGCATGTTTCTGTGCACTTTGGCTTCCCCTGGGATCCATATCCCCTGAGCTGTGCAATGACCTAAGTGGGCTCCCCAGCCCACGCGGGAAACATCCACCATGATTATGACCCTGGGGAAGGGCAAAGAGAGTACTTATCATGATCTTGAAGTGACTGGACCACCATGTAAGGGAGGACAGAACGTCCCCAGTGCTCAGTGAGGGCTGTCAGTGCTACAAAGTGCTTTGCTGGGAGAAAAGTCCTCACTATGCTGCACTCGAATTTTGCCCCTGTGAAACGTATCCTCTGGGTAAGATTCTTTTTCACTGATGCAGATGAGATGCCAGGTGACTGCGAAGATAGAGGCTCTTGGAGATTGCTTCTGTTGTGTGTTGGGTTGTAGTATACATCTTGTTGTTATAGTGACTGAGTTAGGTTACTAGGGGTCAGTCCGGCTGGTTCTAGTTCAGGTGTGGGCAAAAGGACCCAATTAAGGCCTGGGGGCAGGGGAGCACATGACGCCTCCTTCCATCCTGCCAGGAGCACAAGGCACTTTAAAGCACTTCGCGCTGCTCGCAGAGCAGGGGGACAGCAGAGGAGGGTTTGCGGGCCTGGGGGCGGGGGAGCTATGTGAAGCTTCCTTTGCCCTGCCCCTGCCATACTAGGAGCCTGTGGCACTTCAAAGTGCCATGTGCTTCTCGCAGGGTGGTAGGAGGCTTCCCACGCTCCACTGCCCTCAGGCCCTGATTGGCCTGGGGGTGAGCGAGTGTACCAAGCCTCTTCCAGGGCATGAGTACCTAATGGGAAGGGGGCAAAGCCCTGCCTCTTCCTATTTAGGCCCCACCCCTTCTTATTTAGGCCCCGCCCCTTCTGGGGTGGCCTGGGGCTACTTCAAAACTTTTTGAAGTGGCCTCCGGGCAAAAATTATTGCCCACCCCTATTCTAGTTAGTTCTGTGTTAGGAAATAAAATGGACACTTGCAACTGCTGAAGCTCTCTGTGTTTCCAGTGATTTCTTTCTAAACTGTGGAACTCCAAACAATATAACAGCTTCCTGTCGTGATAGCACCACGAGGACTTAGCCACTGAGCTAGGAGAATATTGAATAGCCTAAGTAGCATATCTGGGCCACTAACCCGACAAAGACTTTTGTGAACACCCTGGCACTGTACTGAATGGACTGGCCTGAGGTCGATAATGTTGGTGCCCTTCCTGAAAATGGAGAAATTTGCAGTGAGCAGGATCTGTGTATGCATGGACGTGCCTTTCATGTTGAGAGCTGTGAACCAGGCTCGCAGGGAGGGGATAATCAATGCCATATGACATTTCAATTTTCTAGTGAATGTGTTGGGCATCTGAAGAGCTAGAATGGAGTGGTGCCTCTGCCCTTCTTTGGAATGAGGAAGTAAGGTGAGTATAAGCCTTGCCCCCTGTAGTGAGGTGAGACAGGCTTTACTGCCCCCTTGAGGAATAGAGCATCTGCTTCTTGGAAGATCAGTGGATGGGATGGGGCCTAGGATGGGGTGGTCAAGATACCTCTCGGGGCCAAATTTGGCCTGCCAAGCTACCTGATCCAGCTCACGTCCACCCCTCCCAGGACCCTCAGGCACACAGCTGCTGCTGTTTTAAATGCAGGGCTGCTCCATGTGCCCCTCTGCTCTGGAGGGAGGGGGAAGCTACAGGTGATCTCCCCGCCCCCAGCCCAATCTTCAACTCCTATTGGTTGGAACTGACCCAAGCCAATATCTCATCTCCTCCTGTTCAGAAACAACCAGCCTGTGATGGACCCAGCGGGGTCCGCACTAGCCGCGGGGGATGGGCTTCCCCCCTGACCAGGGAAGCGGTGGCTGCAGGTGGCGGTGGCAGGGCCAGCTCTGGACCGCCGGAGCCCAGACGCCGGGCAGCGCGGGTGAGCACGTGCCGAGGGAGGTGGGGGCGGGCTCAAGCCGCGGAGCAGCGTCCTGCCGGGGCGCTGCGGCCCGCCCAGAGGGGCGGAGCCTCGGGCACGCCTCCAGGGAAGCCCGGGGGGAGGCGCTTCCTCATCGGTAACGCTTGTGAGGGCCGACCTCATTCCCCCCAGGAGACCTGAGGGCCCGCCGGTACGGATGAGATGCGTCCACAGGGAAGTGGAGGCCTACCCAACTGTCCAAGTCCACATAACGGGTGGCGGTCAGGACCGCCTCTGGAGCATCGGCAAGGCCAGGACCCTGCCCTACCCCGTGCTCATAGGCCGTGACTGGCCGGGGTTCAGGCCACTGCTGAGGGGTCGTGGGCAGCCCACCCCGGAGAAGGCCGGAGAGAGGACCTGTCTGGAGCTGGAGGCGGACCTGGACTTCATGACAGAGCAGAGGACGGACCCCACGTTGCAGAATGCCTGGGACCAAGCCGCGACGCTGGAAGACACGGAGTCGAACATGGCTAGGCCAGCCCAAGGGCCACAATTCCAGGTATGGAACGATCACCTGTATCGGGTCACCACCGAGCGGGGCGGGGAAGTCCGGAAGCAGCTGGTGGTCCCTGCCCGCTTCCGTCGGGAGGTGCTGGAATTGGGGCACGCTAACCCTTGGTTGGGACACCTGGGGCGCGAGAAAACTCTCGAACAAATCCTGCAAAGGTTCTATTGGCCGGAGGTCTTTCGGGCCGTGCGAGACTTTTGTGAGTCTTGTCCCGAGTGCCAAAAGACCGCCCCACCTCGGGTGCCGAGAGCCCTGCTAGTGCCCCTCCCGATAGCCGGAGTTCCATTTGAGCGGGTGGCCATGGACTTGGTCGGACCCCTGGAGCCCTCGGGGAGGGGACATCGATACATTATGGTGGTTATGGATTATGCTACCTGCTACCCTGAGGCTGTCCCTTTAAGGAACACCAAGGCCTCGACCCTGGCGCGGGAGCTTCTGAGGATCTTCTTGCGGGTCGGCCTGCCCCAGGCCATCCTGACCGATCAAGGTCCGAATGTAACGTCCCGGCTCATCAAGGAGCTCTGCAAAATGTTAAAGATCAAACGGTTGCAGACTTCCGTCTACCACCCACAGACCGATGGGCTGGTCAAATGATTTAACCAGACCCTGAAGGGGATGTTACATCGGTTCATGCAGGACGACCCCCGGGGGTGGGATCTGATGTTGCCAGGGCTCCTCTTCGCGGTGCGGGAAGTCCCACAGTCATCCACCAGCTTCTCCCCTTTCGAGTTGCTATACGGCCGGCAGCTGCGAGGGATCTTAGACCTCCTCAGAGAGGGGTGGGAACACCAACCCACAGCTGGACGGGGGACGATGCAGTACATTACGCAGCTCCGGGAGAAGTTAAGCCGTTTGGGGGAATATGCACGCCTGAACCTCGAAGAGAGTCAAGGGCGCTGGGCGAAGCATTACAACGCCAACGCCCACCGACGGGAGTTCCAGCCAGGTGACCGTGTAATGCTGCTACTGCCGACGAAAGAATCGAAACTGTTGGCCCAGTGGCAAGGTCCCTTCGAGGTGGTCCGTAAGGCAGGGGAGGTGGATTATGAGGTGAAGACGTCAGGCCACCGACAAGGGACCCAGCTCTTCCACGTCAATTTGTTGAAGAAATGGGTGCCCCGAGAAAGCCCTGCTAATCGCACCGCCCTCCGAGGGAGACGATTAGGGGCCCTGGAGCGGGGACGCGGCGAAGCCCCAGGAGAGTACCCTCGACCCCGAGCTGACCCCCCAGCAGCAGGAACAACTGCACGGCCTCAAGGGACCCTCACCACATGACCCAGATGGACAACGCGAGGGGTGCATCGGATCATCACGGAGGAAGGCCGGATCGTGCGGGAACCCCTGCGCCCCCTCCCCCGGAAAGTGTGGGACACCGTGAGGCAAGAGATCCAACAGATGCGGCAGTGGGGGGTGATAGAGGAGTCAGCAAGCGAGTGGCGTAGCCCAATCGTGCTGGTCCCCGAGGCGGACGGGTCGACGCGGTTCTGCATCGACTTTCGGCGGGTGAACTCGATATCCCGCTTCGACGCATACCCAATGCTGAGAGTAGATGAACTCCTGGAATGACTCGGACAGGCTGCCTACATAACAACTCTGGATCTGTCCAAGGGGTACTGGCAGATACCCCTCGACTCGGAGGCCTGCAAGAAGACCGCCTTTTCGACTCCCTTCAGCCTGTTTCACTTCCGGACCATGCCTTTCGGGCTCTATGGGGCAGCAGCGACATTTCAGCGGCTGATGGATCGGGTATTGGTCCCGCACCACGAATATGCCGCTGCCTACATAGACGATATTGTCATCTATAGCCCGACGTGGGGGGACCATTTGAGGCAGATCGAGGCAGTACTTTCCGCACTGGGTGAAGCCGGACTCACGGCTAACCCAAAAAAATGACATTTCACCCAAAGGGAAGTCTCATATTTGGGGTATGCGGTGGGGCGGGGGCAGCTGAGACCCATCTACAGCAAAGTACAAGCTTTAAGGGACTATCCGCCCCTGACAACAAGCCTTAAAAGAAAGGCTGGCCTCGGCCCCCATACTAACCCAACCCAGTTTCAATAAACCCTTTACCCTTTACACAGATGCCTCGGAGGTGGGACTCGGCGCCGTACTTGCGCAGGAGGAGCTGGACGGGGACCATCCCATCTTGTACCTCAGCCGAAAGCTGTTGCCCCGCGAACAAGCCTATGCTACCATCGAGAAGGAGGCGCTGGCGGTAAAATGGGCAGTGGACGCTTTAAGATACTACCTGTGGGGAAATAAATTCAGGTTGGTGACAGACCACGCCCCTTTGGTTTGGTTGAATTCTATGAAGGATACGAACGCCCGCATAATGCGGTGGTATTTGGCCCTGCAGCCCTACTCTTTTGAGGTAGTGCACTGACCAGGAGCCACCTACTTGAACGCGGATTTCTTTTCGCGGATAGCGGAAAGAACCCCACCCCGTGCCCAGCCTCTCCAAAGGGGAGAGGTGTGTGACGGACCCAGTGGGGTCCGCACTAGCCGCGGGGGAGGGGCTTACCCCCCGACTGGGGAAGTGGTGGTGCAGAGGGGTGATCGTACAGACCCTGCTAGGGATGCACCGGGCAGGCTTAAGGTGGAGGGTTCGCGGAGCCCCCCTCTGCTCCCCGAGAAGAGGGGGTAGGGGAACAGTGCTCGCACCCATCACCCCACTACACAGCCAATTGGAGTTGAGAGATTGGCCTGGGAGTCAGGGGCAGCACAAGCCTCTTTCCCCTCCTGGAGCTGAGACCCTCGTGGAGGCAGGAGTGGCCTGAGGCCGGCTGCAGCAGCTGGCACCCCAGGAGGAACGTGCGATCTGCACCCCTGCCTGCAGGGCCATCAATGGACTAACGTCATCATCAGGCTCTCTGGGCACCCCCATGATGTCATCATCGGGCGCCCCGGGCGGCAGCGCCCTAGGCAGCAGCCGAGTCCGCCTATAGTCACGGGCCACCCCTGCATGGAGGGAGCAGCCTGCATTGTCAATGCTCTGGGGCTGCAACGGGCAGGAAGCCCAGTCTGCCTTGGGGTGCTGCAGGGCTGCTGGCTTAGGTAAGTGCCTCCCAGCCAGAGCCTACCTCTAGCACCCCGCCCCCCCCCCCTCCAATTCCTTCCCCCAGGTCACCATCCAAACCCTCTGCACTCCCCTCCCCAGGTCACAATTCCCTCCCATACCCTGTATCCATTCCTCCTCCCCTGAGCCAGAATCCTCTCCTGCACTCATACTCCCTCCCTAACCCTACACCCCAAGCCCCTTACCAGGTCACAACCCTCTCCTCCACCCAAACACCCTCTCAGACCCCACATCGTCTCCTACACCCCCATCCCTTACCCCGTGCACCCTTCTGAATCCAACCTAGACTCTGCTCTCCCTTCACAGAAAAGGGCGACCCTTGACCACCTTCCAAAATCTTGGAGAGCCCCCCACCAAAAATTATTGCCCACTCCTGTCTTAGGAGCTGGGAAAGGGATCAGGCAGTAGGGGAGGGGAGCTGTGACTGTAGATCAAGTGCAGTTATAGGAATATTCCTGGAAAATATCCATAAAACATTTAGTTTGTAAGCAAATCCACATATATGGCATAATCTTACAATACACGTTACTCCCCATCTGCATTAGAAACTGACCCCATTGTCAGGGAGTCTCCCAACCTGGTACAGAAAAAACGTAATTGCTGCTGTAAAGAGAACAAAATCATTTCAACACGCTGTGAATGCTCCTGTCTCAAGCCCACCATTCTGCTTAGTGTTTCCTTTAGCGAGAAAAAGAAAAACTTTATTCTAGTTCAGCCCAAATCCTCTCATTTGTTGTTAACCAAGGGTATGTCTAGACTACATGGCTCCGTCGACGGAGCCATGTAAACTAGTTTACCCGACATAGTCAATCAAGCGGGGATTTAAATAACGAGGTTTACAGGAGCGGTTGACAAAGGCTTCCCTTGTCAACCGATCCATGTCTAGACTGCCGTGTTGTGCCAGATCAGCTGATTGTCGGAACAGCGCGGCGGCCATTTTTATTTTAATGAAGCGGGGATTATTTAAATCCCCGCTTCATTAACTATGTTGGGTAAACTAGTTTACATGGCTCTGTCAACGAAGCCATGTAGTCTAGACATACCCTACATGTATTGCTTTGACCAGCAGGTGTTGCTGCAGACTCCCTAATGTGTCTATCTGTGAGTTGACTGGTGTGAACATGTAGCCTTTTTGCTTATTGCTTCCTGGTCCCGGCTTCTGTGTCTATATGTAGCTAGGACTGGTATGGGTCCTACACCGAATTGCTGCTACATAACTGCCACTTGGACTGTTGTGTTTCATTCAGCTATTGCTGACTTAACTAGTTCATGGTTACTAAATGTTTTGATTAAACTACCTACCTGCATGTCTTGCTTTGAGTTCCTTGTGTTTTGAGATTGGGGTGCACCAGAGCATATTGTGAAAAGGTAACATTGGTCCCTAGTTCATTTGTGATGTGCCTCACAGATGATATTTGCTATTTCAATTTTATGAGGGGATTAAAGCAATATTGAGTTTAAAAAACATTCTTATCTGAAAAATGTTTACTTGCTGCTGTCTCAGGTAACACCAAAAATAGCTGTAATGAAGATTACAGGATGTTTTCTTCTCAGATTTTTCAGTGTTTCTGTGGACATCTGACTGACACACATTTGGGACGTTGGCCACAATGAGAATTCTGAACTGCAGAGTTAGCACCAGCAGGAGTACTAGTACTGGCAGCAGCTTTGGGAGTTTATTTTTTATACAACTCTAATCCTGTATATTAGACAGCATGATTTTATTGTGACAACAATGTCATTTAACCCTCTCATGGAAATGGACAGCAAATAGAGCAGACACACACACACACACACACACACACACAATTTAAAAGGACCAGTTTCATAAAAATGAAATATGGCAATCAGTGTTCTCCGAATCAATTTTACAAGGCACTGTGAATGGTAATAGGGAATTGCTCCAGAACTCTTTAATGGATGCCCCTCAAAAAACTGCAGTTCTGAAATCACAAAAGAAGGCTTCTTCAGTTTAAAACATGAGGGTGAAGAAGGGAAATGAAATAACTAGATTTTATGTACAGGCAGTCCCCGGGTTACGTACAAGATAGGGACTGTAGGTTTGTTCTTAAGTTGAATTTGTATGTAAGTCGGAACCGGTACATATTGTAGGGGAAACTCTAGCCAAACATTTCTCCAGAGCTCAGTTTTATTCTCCCACACCTCACTTCCCTCAGTCCTTTATTCTTAAGCTGAGGTGTCTGCTGAGAAAAGCCGCTCTGCGTCTCCCTGGTCTGCTGGGGGGGGGGGGGGGAGAGGCGCTAGCTTCGCGTCTCCCTGGTCTGCTGGGGGGAAGCAGCTAGTGCAGGGTTGCCTCACCCCATTTGTAAGTAGGGATCCGATGTAAGTCGGCTCCATGTAACCCGGGGACTGCCTGTATAACAAATAAAGAGGAAAATTGGTAGCACTGATTCTGAATTACACAGAATTCGCAAGGGAAATTACAGATAGTGAAAAAATATATGTCAATAGGATAAGGATTATATACAAGATGGAATTTTTAAAATTTATCAGGAACAAAATAAATCTAAACAATGACATAGATCCATTCAAAGATGGGAATAATAAAGTTGTTAATAACATTACAGAAAAGGGAGAGGTGTACAATAAATATTTCTATCCTGCATTTTAAAAGCACCTAGCTAATGTATTCACATTCTATAGTGATAATGAAGTGCTTTCTATTCCAACAGAATACTGCATTTAAACATTTTTAAATGAACTGAATGGTTGCACTAAGAGTTTTTAAATAATTGGCTGAGCAACAATCTGAATCATTGATTTTAACAGTTAACATACCAGCTAAGCTTAATACACTAAGGCTGTGTCTACATTGGCATGATTTTGTGCGTGTCTACACTGGTGGGGAGTTTTTGAGCAAGAACACTGACGTTCTAATGTGTGAAATCAGTGCTTCTTGCGCAAGAACTATGATGCTCCTGCTCAGGAATAAGCCCTCTTGCACAACTGTTCTTGCACAAGAGGCCAGTGTAGACAGGCAACATGAATTTCTTGTGCAAGAAAGCCCTATGGTTAAAATGTCCATCGGAGCTTTCTTGCACAAGAGAGCATCTACACTGGCACGGATGCTTTTGCGCAAAAGCACATGCCAGTGTAGATGCTCTCTTGCGCAAATACTTTAACGCAAAAATGCTTGCATTAAAAGTATTTGCACAAAATCTTGCCAATGTAGATGTAGCCTAAGAGAAATTGTTACAAATCATAATTTCTCCCCCTAATTGTTATTACAGGTAAAGTCCTTCGCAGGCCAAAGGGGTCTTTTTCTGCCCTGGGTCCAGAAGTTGCCCTCCACTCCTACCATTTAAAATCCCATTTAGTTGGTTAACTGGTCAAACATTGTTTAACTGCTTAACCGATTAAAGGATATTGGGGGGGAGGGGCGGAGCTGGAATGCTCCTCCCTCCTCACCTCCACCCCAGGGTAGGGGCTGCTCCAGTCCAGATAGAGCATCTCCTGCCGGTTGGGAAATCTTTCTGCTTAATGTCCACCATTCTGTTCAGTCGATCTGGGAAGTACTCTGCTGTCACAGTGATGTGTTCTATGTACCAGTTCCACAGTTTTAAGGCATCTGTTCATATGAAGTGGGAATGTATTCCATCCTCTCAGTTTATATAGAACAAACAGGCAATGTTGTCCATCAGGACCCTTATTTTGCCTCTGTCTACGGCCGTTCATTATGACCACCTATACAGTCGCAGGACATGCAGCATTGAGAGGAGTCAGCTAGCCAGAAGCCACACTTGGAGATGAAGTGTCTGTATCTTGGGATGATGTATCTGCCCATTCTGTTGAGTGAGCAGAGACAACACTGATGGGAAGGGCCATGGAGGACCTATGCTCATATGTAGCAGGTATGGGTACTATATTTGTCTGGGCCAGCTAGGGGCTATGAAAGTAGTCCTGGCCTTGTCCTGTTTGATTTTGAGGATTACCCATTGGAGTAGTGGAAATAGGCACTTCCCATTTTATGCTGAACATGTCCACCAGAGAGTGGACGTCTATCCTCACCCTGGAGCAGTAGCTGTGACATTGGGTGTTTGACTCGGTTGTGAACAAGACCACTGTGGTGAATCCCCACTTTCTGAATAAGGGAATCAGCACTGTAGGGTTGATTTCCCACTTCTAATTCTGTGGAAAGTGCTTGCTCAGGTTGCCTGCCAGCATGTTTTCTTTGCCCAGCAGCTAGGCCATGATTAGGTGGATGTTTCACGGGATGCACCATTCACATAGGCAGAACACTTCCCAGCACAGTAGATAGGACTGGGACCCTCCCTGCCGGTTTATATAAAACATTGTGGTAAGTTTGTCCATGAGTATTTGCACTGTCCTGTCTTGAATTAAGAGGAGGAAGTGCGAACAGGCATCGCGAACTGCTCTGCGTTCCAGAATATTGATGTGCTACTTGTACTCCTCTTGCAACCACTGTGCCTGGATGACTTGGCAGTCTGAATGGGCTCCCCCCATCTTAGCAAGGAGGCATCCATAGTGATGGTTATAGATGGCTGTGGTGGTTGGAAGGGCAGTCCCTTGCAAACATTGTCATGGATGGCCCATCAGGACAGAGAGCTCGTTACTTTGTAGGGCACAACGAGTTGTTTGTTTATATGGTGGACATGTGGTCTGGATACCGTGCATAGTCTCATACGGAGGTGGGCACATGGTAACACTAATGTGACCACTGCCATGTGTCCCAGAAGTTGAAGGCAGTGATTCTGTAAATGCCTGGACTGTCCTGTGTTAATGATCTGAAGTCCATGATTGCCCAGGACCTTGGAAAAGACCTGTGGGGCTGTTGAGAGTCCTAATGGCAGCACCCTTTATTGGAAATGGAGGTCTTAGATGATGAATTGTAGGAAGTGCCTGTGCATTGGGTATATGGAGATATGAAAATAGGCGTCCTAGTAGTCAAGGGTAGACAGCCAGGCTCCCTTCTCCAAGGCAGGAATTATGGTGGCCAAGGTTACTATTTTAAAATGCTGGGTTCGAAAGAACAGATTGAGCTTGCAGAGGTTGAGGATAGACCTCCATCCACCTGTCTTTTTGGTCATGAGAAAGTAATGGGAGTAGAATCCCTTCCTCCTGTGCTCTGCGGGTATGTGCTCTATGGCCCTACCTGAAGGGTAACACGCCACACTGGATAGAATGAGGCGACTCTGTTGCCAAATGTTGTGGATGAGATGGATTGCTGGCATTGAGAAACTGGGGCTATCAGGCCCTCAACCTACACTTCAAAAGGCCTGACATGAAGTGAATGGTTGTGGGGCTGATGTCTGGTCAGAAATTTGTCTACACCTATTCTGGTGCAACCAGTGCTTGTTGTATTGCCTGTGCTGTTGGTTAAAAGGCTTTGGTCTGTATCTTTGTATAAAAGACCTTCCCTGCTTCCTTTTTGTGACAGGGACATGGATGCCAAGTGTCTTAAGCATAGCTCATGAGTTTTTCAAGGTGTGGAGTGAGGCATTGGTGGACTTGGCAAATAGCTTAGTGCCCTCAGAGGGCAGGTCTTTGACTGTGGAGTACACCCCTCTGGGGAATCCAGCGAGCTGCAACCATGATGCCTGCCTTATTACTACTACAGATATGATAGATCTAGCCACCATGCTGGCCAAATCTAAGGCGGCCTGTAGGGCTGTTCATAAGATTAGAGCTCCCTCATTGATGTTTGATTTAAATTGCTCTCTCTTGTTATCTGGGAGGAATTCAATAATTCAATTCAGCTAATTTGCTCACTCGCCGCACCAAAGTTATGGCAAGCAGGAATGCCACCTTCATCGTAAGCATGCGGAAGTCATACATTGCAAGAGGTTTGAAAGGGTGCGAGTCAGGGTGTCCAAGACCATAGCTAGATCCCACGGCTCTGGTGGAATCCTGTGAGCGTGATACAAATTCTCGAGCCCCTTCAAAAACCTTTTGGGTAGTGTGCGTGCAAATACTGAATGATTGTCGATGGGAGGATGGAAGGCCAAGATTGCCGCTAGGTGACCCCTGAGGGAAGAAACCCGTCGTCTTCAGGTGCAGGATATAATCAAGGACTTGCTGGATAGGCAAGGAAAGAGGGTTGAAAGCTGTTGCTGAACACCAGGACTGGAACCGGTGCCATTTATGGAGGTAAGTTTTCCAAGTAGTGTGGCATCTGCTGTTTATAAGCACATGCTTGACAGCCTGAGAACAGCTTGGAGCTTGGAGCCAACTAGGAGCCACACAGTGAGGTGCATGCGATCGATGTGTGGGTGGATCATTGTACCATGTTGCTGAGACAGTAAGTTGCACAGCTTTGGTAGTCACCATGGCTAGGCCGCCGACATTCAGGACAATTGCATTAGCCACGTCTGTCAGAGCCAAAAGGGCGCTATCAAAATCACTGCTACTCCATCCAATGCTATTTTCTCTAGTACCCTTGGGATGAGTGGAAGAGGGGGAAAAGCATAGAGCAAGTGGTGATAACTCCAATCGAGCAGAAAGGCATCCCCTAAGGAAGCTGCGCTGATGCCCACTTGTGAGCAATAATGAGGGCACTTTCTGTTGCAGTGAGTCATACGAAGAGGTCTATACTGGGGAATCCCCAGCATTGGAAAAGATTACAGATAACTTCATTGTGCAGCTCCCATTCGTGCTGAGGAAGGAATTGTCTGCTGAGGGTATCGACGATGATGTTGTCTTTGCCTGGAAGGTATGATGCAGTAAGGGTGATCCTGTGTTGAATGGCCCAGTCCACAATCGTATGGCCTACATGCAGAGGGGACGTGAGCACAAATCACCTTGTCGGTTGATATAATAAACCGTGCAGATGTTGTTGGTGAGGATCTGGACCATAACACCCCGATCATGTGAAGAAAATGTTTGCAGGCATTGAATACTGCTCTTAACTCGAGGAAGTTTATATGCTGCAGGGATTCCTGGGGTATCCAGAGACCCTGAGCTTGATGGTGCTGCAAATGGGCACCCCACCCAAGTAAGGATGCATCCGTTGTGATCTATACTGTGGGTTTCTGCCCGTGAAAGGGGAAACCTGTTAGCATATTCTTGGGATTGATCCACCATGCTAGTGAACCCCTGACGTCTTTTGAAATGGAGACTGTCCTGCGTGTGCCGTGGACACTTGGCATGTATATCATGAATTACCAATATTGAAGGCCTTGCAGATGAAGTCTTGTGTGCGGCACCACATATGTGGTGGCAGCCATGTGCCCTAACAGCTGTAGGCAGGTAAGTAGATGAGATTTGGAAGAAATTGATACAGTCTGATTACAGGGGCGGCCCTAGACTAGCTGCCAGCAACTGGCGCCCTAGGCGAACCATGCAATTGGCGCCCCGCCTCCCCCAACCCCATGGGCAGATATCAACACTGGGTTTTGGTTCTGTGCTGGGGAGGGAGGGCTGGGGATGGAGTTCTGTGGCTGGAGGCCGAGGGGGTTGTGGGCTAGGGACCAGAGGGTCCAAGATGAAGTTGTAGTTCTGGGGCTGGAGGCCGGAGGCCAGGGGGCTGGGGATGGAGTTCTGGGACTGGTGACCGAGGGGCTGGGGATTGGGTTCTGTGGCTGGGGGACAGGGGATTGGGGATTTGGGACCAGGGGATTTGGGATGGTGTTGCAGTTCTGGTGCTGGGGGCCGGGGATCAGGAGGCTGGGGATGGAGTTCTGTGGCTGGAGGCCAACGGGGTTGGGGGCTGGGGGCCAGGGGCCAGAGGGTTGGGGACTTGGGACCAGGGGTCTGGGGATGGAGTTGGAGTTCTGAGGCTGGGGGTTAGGGGGGCTGGGGGCAAAGGGGCTGGGGATGGAGTTCTGGGGCTGGGGGTTGGGGATGGAGTTCTGGGGCTGGGGGCCGAAGGGCTGGGGATGGAGTTCTGGGGCTGGGGGCTGGGGGTTGGGGATGGAGTTCTGGGGCTGGGGGCCAGGGAGAGGGAACAGGGTGCCAGTCGGGGGAGAGAGTCCCCTGCACCCACCTCCTCCCAAGATCCCACCTCCCCAGAGAGAAGCCAGCATGCGCCTCTCCTGGGATGACCCCCTCCCTCCTGCGGCACAGGGGAAACCCCCCTTCATTCCTCCTCCCCTGGGGCCGACCCTCCCCACGGCACAGGGCCTTGAACACTCTCGTGGTAGTGGCGACTGCCCATGTAGCTTTATCCAAGGTGGGAGCCTTCAATAGACAATTGTCTAAATACAGGAAGGTCATGATG
Source organism: Pelodiscus sinensis (assembly GCF_049634645.1). Lineage (NCBI taxonomy): Eukaryota > Metazoa > Chordata > Testudines > Trionychidae > Pelodiscus > Pelodiscus sinensis. Next base: position 106,300,565 of record NC_134714.1, read on the forward strand.
TCGAGACGTCTAAGGTAAGCAGCCACTAACGCCAGAGTCTTGGAAAAAACTCTTGGCATTGCTGAAAGTCCAAAAGGTAACACTCCGTATTGGTAGTGCTCTGTGCCCACTATGAACTGGAGGAACTGCCTGTGGGCCAGGTGTATCGTTTTATGAAAATAGGCGTCCTGTAAATCGAGGGATGCGAACCAATCCCCTTTGTCGAGAGCTGGGATGATAGAGGCTAATGTGACCATCTTGAATTTTTGCCCCACAGGTGACGGTTGAGCCGGCGTAGGTCCAAAATAAGTCTCCAACCTCCTGACTTCTTCTGAGTGAGGAAGTACCGAAAGTAAAATTATTTCCCACAAAATTGAGCTGGTACCATCTTCACTGCTCCTATAGTAGGTAGGCGGGAGACCTCTTGCTGTAGAAGAGTCTCGTGAGAGGAGTCCCTGAAAAGGGACGGGGAAGGTGGGGTGGATGAAGGGATTGAGTTGAAAGGGATGACCTATCCTGAAGTGACTATATCCTGGACCCAACGGTCAGTGGTTATGAAAGACCAACGCTGATGATAAAGTCTTAAAATCAGGAATAAGGGATCTTTCGGAAAAGGCTTTATTTTCCGAAAGATCCCCGTCTAGACTGGCGCTTTTTGCCAGGCAAAGCCCCGAGCCGGAAAAAAAGCAGCAGCCATGTTTATGCAAATGAAGCGGGGAAGATTTAAATCTCTTTTATATCTTCACGCCTTTCATCTGAGCGCAGTCCGGTCTTGTCAGTTTCCTCCCAACCAGAAGCATCTGAAAGATATAAATAGAAGCTCCGAAGCAGGGAGGAGGGTGGGTCGTGGAGCACCCACGGGGACACACATCTCGAAGAACAGACGTTACTGCACAAGGTGAGTAACTCTCTTTTCTTCATCGAGTAGTATCCCCGAGGGTGCTCTACTCGAGGTGAGTACACAGCAGTGGTCTAACATTACATGAGTGCTTCAGACCTATCGTCCTCATGCTGTAGACAAGACAGCCTGAGCTACCCTTGAATCAGAGGTAAGTATGTTCGCGAGGGCATAGTGTCTAGCGAATGTGAGGGTAGATGACCAGGTTGCCACACAGCATATGTCCTGCAACGGTACTCCGTGAAGATAGGCAATGGATGTCGCCATGCCCCGGGTGGAATGAGCACGAAGACCACTTGGAAGAGATTTGTTGCGCAAGGCGTAACATTGTGTGATGCAAGCAACGACCAAGCGGGAAATACGCTGCGCAGAAAGTTGCTTTCTCCTGGAGCGCTCGGCTGTAGAAAGGAAAAGCCGCTGAGACTTCCTAAAGACTTGAGTTCTGTCAAGGTAAAAGGCCAGTGCTCGCCTGACATCTAGAGTGTGTAGACGTGCGTCTTCCAATGAGAAGTGAGGCTTTGGGTGGAAAGTCGGCAGGGTTATGGGTTCATTTATGTGGAAAGCAGAGTTGACTTTTGGCAAAAACGCTGGTTGAACACGCAATACTGCCGCATGACTGAAGAATTGCGTATACGGCAGATCGGCAGAAAGAGCTGCTAATTCACTTACTCAACGCGCCGACGTAATGGCAAGTAGGAACACCGTTTTCATCGTGAGCATTCATAGATCACATGTTGCGAGCGGCTCAAAAGGGGAGTGAGTCAGAGTGTCCAATACTAGAGGCAAGTCCCAAGGCTCCGGTGGGATCCTATGGGCCGGATACAAATTGCCTAATCCTTTCAGAAACCTTTTGGTGATAGGGTGGGCGAACACTGAATGGCCGTCAATTGGAAGACAGAAGGCTGAGATTGCCACCAGATGTACTCTTAGGGAAGAAATAGCCATTCCCGTCGTCTTTAGATGCATCACATAATCTAGGATTTGTTGTATAGACAGCGAATGAGGGATCTTTTGCCAAGCACCACGAATGAAAACGACGCCATTTTTGGAGATAGGATTTGCGCGTCGTATGCCGTCTACTGTTAATCAACACGCGCCTCACTTCTTGAGAACAGGAGAGTTCGGAAGCCTGGAGCCAGCTAGGAGCCATGCCGTGAGGTGCATGTGGTCGATGGCTGGGTGAAGAATTGTGCCGTGTTGCTGAGATAGCAAATTGAACAGTTCCGGTAGTCATCGTGGATTGGCAACTGACATCTTCGACAGCTGTGTTAGCCAGGTCTGTCTGGGCCAGAAAGGTGCTATCAGAATTACTGTTGCGCCACCTAATGCTATCTTTTCCAGAACTCTCAGAATGAGTGGAAGAGGAGGAAAGGCATATAGCAATTGGTGCTGATCCCAGTCCAGGAGGAAGGCATCCCCCAGAGAGTCTGTGCCGATGCCCGCTTGTGAGCAATATTGAGGGCATTTCCTGTTGTGTCAAGTGGTGAACAAGTCCACCTTGGGGAAGCCCTATAGCAGGAAGAGGTCGCGGAGCACCTCGGGGTGTAATTCCCACTCGTGTTGTGAGAGGAAATGCCTGCTCAGAGTATCGGCGATCACATTGTCCTTGCCAGGAAGGTATGCTGCGGTTATGGTGATACCTTGTTGAATAGCCCAATTCCACAGGCGCACAGCCTCTGCACAAAGAGAGCAGGAATGTGACCCCCCTGTTTGTTGATGTAATACACCGTGCATATGTTGTCGGTGAGAATCTGTATGGAGTGTCCTTGGATGATGGGCAGAAAGTGTTTGCAAGCATTGAAGACTGCTCTCAGCTCGAGAAAATTTATATGATGTAGTGATTCCTGGGGAGTCCAGAGACCCTGCGTCCGGTGCTCCTGAAGGTGAGCGCCCCAGCCGAGCAGAGAGGCATCTGTAGTGATTTGCAGTGATGGTTTGCGGGCATGAAAGGGGACCCCTGTTAGCATATCGTTGGAGCTGTCCCACTATGCCAAGGAAGTCCGGACCCGACTGGGCAGTGTTACACTGAGGGATGCTTAAGCCTGAATTTGCGATCTATTATGAATTAATTAATTAAACCTCAGTGGAAGTTGCAGATACCACCAAACCTCATCTATCATAGGTGTTTGTTGATTAATGTGCCGCAGAGAAATAAAAACTTACGCAGTTTAAAAGGGCCAAACCATATATTGTAAGAGTTTTAAAGGGTACAACAAGGAAATAGGTAAACACTCTTAATACCCCCCACCCAAGAAGAAATAAGAGGATAGAAAAGTACCCCACAGACACAAGGTATGACACAGACAATAATTACAGTTCCAGTCGTCGACGATGGACGGTGATGCACCTGTCTCTCAAGCCTTTGGCTAATTAAAGCCTCTAGCGAGAGACTAGGAGGCGATCCCTCGCAGCGATGTCCTCTGCGGTGCTCTCGACCTCAAGCCTTAGGCTTCTTCCGAGCCCTTGGCGAGGAACAGAGAGGCGGTCCCTCGTAGACCCTGGGGACGGGTGTGATGCAGGCAGGTGGTGAAGTCCTCCTCCGGGGCCTTCCACTCCTGGACGCAGGATTCGCTGCTGGTAAGTTGCCTGACGCTGCCTTCAGGTGGATTCCGCTCTTCAGCTGGAACCGGCGATAGACGAGCTACTCCTGTACCCAGACTGGATACACAAAATCCCTAACTAAACTAACACGACGCCTCCCGTCACGAACAAGTACCCGGCCGCTGGTGCAGTGAACCGACGCACTAATCCTAACGGACAGACTCGATGACGAACCTCTAACTAACCTAGCTACCTAATGAACAAGGACAGGGGACAGGGTGGAACGCTACAGAAGCAAAGAAGCAGAGAAGTGAACAGAGTGGGAACGCTGACCAGAACCTAAGTAGTCTCTCCCCATGAATGTTTATGAGCTGTAACTTTAAACTCATTGGACCTCGTCTGGGTAAACAAGGGCCTCTGATTGGGTGTCTGAATAAACAGCTTCTAACTGTCTGGGGTGAGTGTACTGTGTGCAACAGCACGTGGTGACATGTGCAGCTACTTGCGTGCCGTGTGCAGCAGAAGCTAGAACCATCTATGTAAATATTCATGACAGTTATTGCATATTCAGTGTCACTGCTCATGCATATTGATGAGAAGGCGGGGACCCCGTTACAGCAGAGAAACCAACCTGTTTGTATTGTGAACCCGGGGCGTGTACATGGTGAACATCCAATGCTGAAGACTGCGCATATGGAGTCTGGCATGCGGAACCACATATGTGGTGGCCGCCATGTGCCCCAATAGCTGTAGACAGGTAAATATTCGGGACTTGGAAGAAATTGATACCGACTTCACCAGGTCCTGTATGAGTTGAAACCTCTTTACCGACAAGTATGTCCTCGCGGTCAGGGAGTCGAGTCTTGCTCTGATAAACTCCAGGACACGAGTAGGTGTCAAGAAGGATTTCTCGACATTGATTTTGAGTCCTAGGGCTGCAAACAGAGTGGTAGTTGCCGACACTGCCCTCGTGGCCTCGTCGAGTGTGGAAGCCTTTAGCAGGCAATCGTCCAGGTACGGGAAGATTGTAATATCGAGGTGCCGCAGGTAGGCCGCCACTACCGCAAGGATCTTGGAGAAAACCCGTGGGGCTGTCGACAGTCCGAAAGGTAGCATGCGATACTGATAGTGGTTGGATCCCACTACGAACTGAAGGAATCTTCTGTGGGCTGGGTGAATCGTTATATGGAAGTAAGTGTCCTGAAGATCGAGGGACGCGAACCAATCCCCTTTGTCTAGTGCAGGGATGATCGAAGATAACATAACCATCTTGAATTTTTGCCTTCTCAGATGACAGTTGAGCCAACGTAGGTCCAGGATAGGCCTCCAACCCCCTGATTTTTTCTGGGTGAGAAAGTAGCGAGAATAGAATCCTCTCCCCAAAAAGCGTGTTGGCACCCTTTCCACTACTCCTAATGTGAGAAGACGCGACACCTCTTGATGGAGAAGAGTCTCGTGAGAGGGGTACCTGAAAAGGGACAGGGAAGGGGGGGAGGGAGGGGAAAGAGAGGTGAAGGGAATGACATATTGAAGTGACTACGTCGTAAACCCACCGGTCGGTGGATATGAGAGCCCAACGATGGTGATAAGGCCTGAGACGATGATGGAATACGCCTTTTGTGATGCCTAGAGTCTCTGTTAACGGGGTGGTCCGAAGTCCCTCGATCAACACATCAAACCTGCTGCCGGCCCTGTTGCTGGATGGACGCTTTGTTAGGTTGTTGGCGACGCTTTTGGGGACGTTGTCTTGGCCTCTGTTGATCGTATGGCCTGGTCCGAGGCGTCGCATACGAGAATGGTCTCTGCCTATTGTAGGGTATGTATTTCCTACGTTTGTGGGGGGGTGTACATCCCCAGTATCCTCAAAGTTGTACGTGTATCCTTGCCTGAGTGGAAGACCTGATCAGTTGACTGGGCAAATAGTGACTTGCGATCAAAGGGCAAATCCTCCACCTTGGCCTGCAACTCCTTTGGGACAGCGGCCTGGTGTAGCCAAAACGCCCGACGCATGACTATGGCCGAAGCTGTGGATCTAGCAGCTGCATCAGCCGTGTCGAGGGCGATCTGTAAGGCTGTCCGGGCGACCGTATAGCCCTCTTGTATCACCGCCTTGAGAATCTGACATTTGGAATCCGGCAAGTGCTCAAACAGAGGGACCAGTTTCAAATAGTTGTTGAAATCGTGATTTGCTAATTGTGCCGCAAAATTACACATCCTCAGAGCAGAAGTGGAGGAGGAATATACTTTCCTGCCCAAGATCTCCAGCCGTTTAGCCTCCTTGTCATTTGAGGAATTTTTGGTTTGAGACATTCTTATTCTCTGCTGTGCAGCGTCCACAACAAGGGAGTTAGGCTGAGGATGTGTGAACAGAAACTCCACATCCTTCTGAGTTATGAAGTATTTCTTATCCGACCGCTTATTAGTTGGTAGCGATGTGGCCGGAGTCTGCCAGATGTCGTTGGCAACCTCCAGTATAGCGTCATAAAAGGAAAAAGCGAGCTTTGACTTCTGGGAAGGTTGTAAGTTCTTCAGCAGCCGATGCTGTTTCTGTTGTACATCCGTGGTCTGGATGTCTTGAGATTGCGCAACCCTCTTGAAGAGTTCCTGGAACTGCTTGTGGTCCTCTGTAGGAGACAAGTCCGCAGGGACAACTGCGTCATCCGGCGAGGAAGAGGAACGCTGCGCTGGGGAATCAGGGCTCTGGTGTCCTTGAAGAGGAGTGTGATCCTGCCTATCCTCCTGATAATGCGAATCCAAATCCCCAGCCGAGGATGGTAGAGCAACATAAGGGGTAGGCTCATCCGGACCATGTGGAGATTCAGGCCAAGAAGATTGCAGTGACTGCGATCGCGAATACCTTCTGCGGCGAGATGAATGAGAAGAGCACTCGTGATAACATCGGTTGTCCCGGCAGCTGTGGCAGGGAGAACAGCTGTGTCTTCTCACCGTGTCATATCAACGAGGACACTCTATACGTCTTGGAGACCTTAGTGAAAGGGATCTCCTATAGTAGTGTGAAGGAGACCGCGAGTAGTGATCCCAATAGTATCGACGTGGTGGCGAACGACGAGGTGACCTATAGTAGAGTTCCCTGGGGGCTGTGTAACGGTGAACATGACGATGGTAACCAGCATGGGATGAGGTAGGTGAATCCGGCCCAGGGGAGAAGATGACACGGTCCGGTGTCAGGGATGGTGTCCGGACCCTTGCAGATTTTTGCTGCGCTTTAGTTGGCACCGAGGAATTGAAGGCAGGCTGAGGAGGCGCCTGTGGCAGAACAGCAGGCAACAATGGAGCCTCTATCACTTGATCGTTGGCAGAGCAAGGGCTCGGTACCGTTGGACAGCCGGGGATGACGTGAAAGCCGGGGGTTGGGGTGGCAGAGACTCCTGCTGCGGTGCCGCATCAGGTGCCGATGTGCCCGGCACCGAGGAACACAGAACGGCACTCAGAGAAGGCTCTGCGGGTGCCGACACAGCTGGTTGCAGGCGCGCATGCGCAGGAACTCCCGGTGCCGGGGCTTCTCTTGCCGGCTCCGCCATGGGTGTTGAAGCCATTGCTGGCACCGACTCCGCTCGCAAAGCCTTTGCGGGTACTGGAGTGGAGCTTTTGTGGCGGGTTGCACTTGGGGCAGAGGAGCTACGGCCCTTGCCTGACTTGTCCACGGGGAGTCTCGGCGCACAGCCAGAGCTCCCCGGTTTGTCCAAACTGCCGCCTGGCGTCTTATGGATCCTGCGGGAGATCTCTTGCCCAGCTTGATCTTTGGGAGCAGAGCGCAGCTCGGAGTCTTCTGGAGCTTGGAGAGCCTTATTAAATAAAAGGACCCTCAGTGTCAGCTCCCGATCTCTTCTGGCGCGAGCTGTCAGCTTCGCGCAATGGCTGCACTTTGCTGAGACATGAGCGTCCCTGAGACACCGGACACACCAGGAGTGTCCATCAGAGACAGGGATAGCCTTCTGGCACTGAAGGCACTTCTTGAAGCCAGGTGATCCTGGCATCCTTGAGTCTTTTTCTGTTATTTACTTCCTTTGTCAATTTCAGTCAGGAAGACACTGACTGGTCGCTGAAGAAAAACGTTTTTTTTTGTTTTTTTTTTAAACGGGAAAAAAAGAGGGGAACTACAACTACTAATACTATAACTGATAACTATCTATGACTAAACAAGAAAACTAACTCTAACTAAGAGACTTTCCCTTTCTCCTCAGAGAGGGGAAGGGAGCCCAATCTAACTCTGTCTGCAGCTGCAGACGGTTGGAGAGAAACTGACAAGACCGGACTGCGCTCAGATGAAAGGCGCGAAGGGGCCGTCGCGCATGCGCAGTCCAGTAGGGGGCTACTGCTAATGGAAAATCCTCCGGTTTGCGGCGCCAGGACGAGCCCAGCACCTCGAGTGGAGCACCCTCGGGGACACTACTCGATGAAGAATGTGAAGTGTAGTGATGACTGCCAGAACAAGATGAGGTAGGTGAAAGGGGTCCAGGAGAAAAATTCGCCCGGTCTGGGGTGAGGGATGGCATTGGAATGCATCCAGACTTCTGCTGTGCCTTAGTAGGCACTGAAGAGATACGTGGGGAAGATGGTGCCGTTTACAGCAGGCTGGCCAGTGCAGAAATAGTGTAGTTGAAGCAGCTGCTGTTGTCTATGTGCACCGGTGCCACCAGTGTTATCAGTTGCACCGGCACCGGGGGAATTAATGCCAGTGATGAAGAATGCATGGCACTTGACTGTGTCTGCACTACTGGTGCCGGTGCCACCAGCACTGTAGATACTGGAGCCAATGTTGCCATCACCACTGCTGGGGATGCCGGCAGTCTTGCCTCTGTCTGCGCAGATGCCAGCAAAGCCGGTGCCGGGGCAGGCGGTGCTGGCTTTGCATGAGCCGTTGGAGTCGTTGCCGGTGCCGACTCAGCCCGCAGCTCTTTGAAAGGTACTGGTACCGAGGTCCTTTGACAGGATAAGGGGCTTGGAGCTGAAGCGCTACAGCCCTTGCCCATCTTGTCGGTGGGGTTTCTTGGCAGAATGACTGAGGTGCTCGGTCCATCACCCACACTCACTCGTCCAGTGTGTTCTGAAGTGCTGCGGTGAGGCTCATCAGAGATTGGGCGAGCTTCATGCGCCTGTGAGATGCCTTTAGGTGGCTCGTCTGTGCCGGGTGTTTGCAGAGTTTTGTCAATTTGTCAATGTTTGCACTTTTCTGGGATGTGCCCGTCCCCCAGGCATTTGATACACCGAGAGAGCCCATCTGATGCAGACATGGCATCTCGGCATTGCGAACATTTCTTGAAGCCGGGAGACCCCAGCATAATGATCTTTGGTTTCTTCAATCATGGGACTCTGTTCCAGGAACAAAGATTGTTAGGAAGAGATGGGATCCACCTAACAAAGAGAGGAAGGAGCATCTTCGCGGGCAGGCTTGCAACCCTAGTGAGGAGCGCTTTAAACTAGCTTTGTTGGGAGACTGTGACCAAAACCCTGAGTGGAGTGGGGAAGTCAGATACTGGGAAGAAATGCAAAGAGGAACAAGCAACAAAGGTGGACCCCTGATTCGAATGCAGAGAGTAGGGCAATCAACTGGTTATCTAAAGTGTTTGTATACCAATATGTGAGAAGCCTGGGTAACAGGAAGAAGAACTACAATTTGATTGGGATAACGGAGACTTGGTGGGATGACTCGCATGACTGGAGTGCTGTCATGGAAGGGTATAAAGAACAGTCAGGGGAGAAAAGGAGGAGGAGTTGCACTGTATGTAAGAGAGCACTATGATTGCTCAGAACTCCAGTATATAGAGGGGGAAAAGCCTGTTGAGAGTCTGTGGGTTAAATTTAGAGGTCTAAGCAACAGCAGTGATGTTGTGGTTGGTGTTTGCTACAGGCCGCCGAATCAGGTGGATGAGGTAGATGAGGCTTTCTTTGGACAACTGAGAGAAGTTTCCAGATTGCAGGCCCTGGTTCTCATGGGGGACTTTAATCACCCTGACATCTGTTGGGAGACCAATACAGCAGTACACAGGCAATCCAGGAAGTTCTTGGAGAATGTTGGGGATAACTTCCTGATGCAAGGAGCCGTGCACAGCTTGCCCTGCTGCTCACAAATAGGGAGGAACTATTAGGGGAAGTGGAGGTGGGTGACAACCTGGGAAGCAGTGATCATGAGATGGTAGATTTCAGGATCCTGACCAAAGGAAGAAAACAGAGTAGTAAAATACACACCTTGGACTTCAAAAAAGCAGACTTTGATTCCCTCAGAGGCCTTATGGGCAAGATACACTGGAATGCTAACATGAAGGGGAAAGGAGTCCAGGAGAGCTGGCAGTATTTAAAAGAAGCCTTATTGAAGGCACAGAAAGAAACCATTCCAATGCATAGCAAGAGAAGCAATTATGGTAGGAGACTGGATTGGCTTACCGGAGAAATCCTTGGTGAACTTAAGCACAAAAAGGGAGTTTATAAAAAGTGGAAACTTGGACAGATGACTAAGGAGGAGTATAAATGTATAGCTCAAGAATGAAGGGGAGTTATCAGGAAGGTGAAAGCGCAATTGGAATTGCAACTCGCAAGGGATGTGAAGGATAACAAGAAAGGTTTCTACAGGCATGTTAGCAAGAAGAAGATGATCAGAGAGAGTGTGGGGCTCCTACTGGATGAGGGCAGTGACAGATGATGTGGGGAAAGCTGAAGTACTTAATGCTTTCCTTGCCTCTGTCTTCACGGACAAGGTCAGCGCCCAGACTAATGCACTAAGTGACGCAGTATGGGACGAAGGTGGACAGCTCTTGGTGGGGAAAGTACAAGTTAGGAACTATTTAGAAAAGCTAAACGTACATAAATCCATGGGTCTGGACTTAATACATCTGAGGGTACTGAGGGAATTGGCAAATGTAATTGAGGAGCCTTTAGCCATTATCTTTGAAAAATCATGGAGATCGGGAGAGATCCCGGATGATAGGAAAAAGGCAAATGTAGTGCCCATCTTTAAGAAAGAGAAGAAGGATGACCCAGGGAACTATAGGCCGGTCAGTCTTACCTCAGTCCCTGGAAAAATCATAGAAGGGATCCTCAAGGAATCCATTTTGAAACACTTGAAAGAGGGGAAGGTGATCAAGAATAGTCAGCATGGATTCATGAAAGGCAAGTTGTGCCTGACCAATCTGATTAGCTTCTATGATGAGCTTCATGTCGACAGGGGAGCATCCAGACTAGCGCGCTGAGCTGACAAACAGCTGATCAGCTGTTTGTCGGCTCAGTGCGGCAGCCATGTAAATTTAAATAAAGCCGCGATTATTTAAATCGCGGCTTCATTTCCCTTTGCCGATCAGCCTAATCTACATGGCTCCGTCGATGGAGTCATATAGTTTAGACGTACCCCTAGAGTGGAGCACCTACGGGGCCACTTGAAGAAGAACACTAGCTGCATGCACAGACTGGCTGTCTCCTGCCCCGCGCTGATGCTGCAGACCAGTCTCTGCCCCATGCCACTCGGGTTTTTTCTTTGTTCTTTTTTAAGGAGAATAAGAATTTACGAAGGTTGGATTGATTCCAACCCAGTATAAACTTTTCTTTGAAAATTATGTATACTTGATTTACAATTATTTAAATGAATCTATGTTTTTAAGTAGAGGACTCATATGTAGCACACTGTTTATTTTTGCCATAGAGATACAAATATCTTGATGCTCTGGCACAACTAATTACAATCCACCTCTCTCAGATAGTCTTCTCCACCCAGCCAAGACAAGATTGGTTTCTATATTTTTGTGGAGGAATTGTACCTAAGTATGTTTTTCAGCCCTCTGCTATGGATGGGAAGGTTACTCACCTTCAGCAATAACTTGAGTTCTTCGAGATAGTTGTCCCCATGGGTGCTCCACCTTAGGTGACTACACCAAGCATCTGTGCTTGGTGGTGGGTGTTTCAGTTGTGCTAGTTCGGTAGCTGTGAAGACAGATCACCCAAAGCGTGTCTATATCAGTAAACACCTGAATTGCATAATGTTGCGTGAATGTGTGGGCTGAACCCCATGTTGCGGCATTGCAGATGTCATCAGTTGGTACCCGTTTGAGGAAGGCCGTTGTAGCTGCCATTGCTCTTGTAGAGTGAGCCCTTATGCTGGCTGATGATTCCCTGTGAAATGTATCGTAAACTAATCTTATGCATCCAGATAGCCTCTGCTTGGCTTTGGGCACTCTTAATCTTTCCACAGATGACACAGAGTTGTGGGGATCTGCAAAAAGCCTCAGTGCATTGTAGGTAGAAGGCTATTGCCCTATGGACATCTAGAGTATGTAGTGCCCTTTCCCTGTCATCCTTGTGGGCTGTGTCTAGACTGGCCAGTTTTTCCAGAAAATCAGCCGCTTTTCCGGAAAAACTTGCCAGCTGTCTACACTAGCCGCTTGAATTTCCGCAAAAGCACTGACGATCTCATGTAAGATTGTCAGTGTTTTTGCAGAAATACTATGCTGCTCCTGTTCGGGCAAAAGTCTTTTTCCAAAAAACTTTTGCGCAAAAGGGCCAGTGTAGACAGCAGAGATTTGTTTTCCACAAAAAAGCCCCAATCGCGAAAATGGCAATCGGGGCTTTTTTGCGGAAAAGCACGTCTAGATTGGCCATGGACGCTTTTCCGCAAAAAGTGCTTTTGCGGAAAAGCGTCCTGCCAATCTAGACACGCTTTTCCGAAAACGCTTTTAACGGAAAACTTTTCCGTTAAAAGCATTTCCGGAAAATCATGCCAGTCTAGACGTAGCCGTGGAGTTTGGGGAATAAGACTGGTAAGTATATCCGTTCATTGCAATGAAACAAGGTAAGTTTAGGATATGTACACAGTACTACCCTATCTTTCTGGAATACCATGTAGGATGGTTGTGTCATGAGTGCCCATATCTCCCCTGCCCTTCTTGCAGTGGTAAATGCCATGAAAAATGTAACCTTCATGTAAAAGTGTAGAAGGGAGCAAGTGGCCAGTGGCTCAAAGGGTTTGCCCATAAGAGCCCTTAGGACCAAATTAAGGTCCCATGCAGGGATTGGGTCCCGTCATAGTGGAAACATATTCTGCAGGCCTCGAAGATGGGTGAGTGAAGGCCGAGTAGCCCTGTATCAGCGGGTGTAATGACGCTATGGCGGCGGGATATACTGATTGAGCTCGATGATAGTCCTGTTTTGTGCAGGTGCAGTAGGGAGATCAGAACATCTGGGACCCCCATTTCTGTTAGGGTGAGGTTGTGTTCTAAGCACTATAGTGTAAAGTGATGCCATTTCTGACTATGTTTTTCTCATTGCAGGCCTATGGCAGTTGATGAGGATTTGTTGTACCTCTTCTGGGTAGTTGGCCTCCACCTGCATCAGCTAATCACCAACCATGCGTGTACCATGTGTTCACCTATGGGTGGTCTCTGTCCATTCTGTTGTGTCAATAGGGACCAGAGTGGCGGGAGACCGGAGGGTGGTCAAGCAGTGGGGGAAGGGGGGTACCAAACTTGTCTGGGTCACCTCGGGGCTACCAATATGACCTTTGCTTTATCATGTCTGATTTTTAGGATTGTGTGTTGAATCATTGGGAGCAGTGGAAAAGTGTATAGTAGCAGTGCTTCCCACCTTATGCTGAATGCGTCCCCCAGTGACTGTGGGGCTTATGCCTGTTTGTGAGCAATAACATGGGCACTTCTTGTTTTGTGGGTGGCAAATAGATATATCATGGGAGATCCCCATTTCCAAAATATATGGTGGAGAATTGTGGGGTTGATCTCCCATTCGTGGTCTCTGATGAGACTGTCTGCCAGGACATTGTCTTTGCCTGGGAGGTAGGTGGCTATTAGTGTTATGTTTCTGGGTATGCACCATTCCCAGAGTTCCATTGCTTCCAGACATAACTGGTAAGATTGTGCTCCACTTTGTCAATTGATGTAGTACATCATCGTGGTGGTGTCTGTTACTATTTGAACTGTTCTGAATTACAGCCTGAAAATGGACACAAGCCTTTCAGACTGCCCTGAGCTGGAGGAGATTTATGTGTTCATCTGCCTCATACGCATGCCAGCTGGCTTGTACCACTTGTTTAACCAGGTGAGCTCCCCGTCCCATCAAGGAGGCATCTGTGGTGAGTGTTAGTGTTGCAGGTGGTCGCTGAAAGGGTATCCTGCTGCACACACTGCGGTGTAGTGCCCACCAGGTGAGTGTAGACTTTATTTTGTTTGGCATGGAGAGCTGCTTGCTCAGGTAGTGCATGCGTGGTCTATGTACTGTCCTGAGTCATGGTTGCAGCGGTTTCATATGTAGTCAGGCATGTGGTACCACAAATGTGGCTGCTGCCATGACACAAGGTAGCTGTAGGCACTGCCGTGCAGTTATAGATGGGCGAGCCTGTACTAGGGTCACAAGGCCCCTTATAGCTGAGAACCTGTGTTCCAGTAACGATGCTATAGCCTTGTTGCAATCCAGGCATGCCCCTATGAATTCTATGTTGTGTGTTCTCACCCCAACACAGTTTTCCCTGTTTTATCTATAGACCCAGGGATTAGAACAGTTCTCTGGTGGTCTCTATTGCCTTTTGTGTGGTGCATGCTGTGGGACTTCGTATAGGCAATCGTCTAAGCATAGGAATATGGTTATGCCCCCCTTCCTGAGGTGGGCTGCTATCACAGCAAGATCCTTTGAAAAGACTCTTAGGGCTGTTGAGAATCTGAAGGGCAGCACTTTGTATTGGAAGTGTCAATCTTTTATGGTCAATCTCAGAAAAAGTCTGTGGGACAGATGTATGGCTCTATGAAAGTACGCATCCTAGAGGTCGAGGGTGGACAGCCAGTCTCCCTTCTCTAAGGTAGGAATGATGGTGGCTAGGGTTGCCATCTTGAATCGCTGGTAACGGTCAAAGTGGTTGAATTTTCAAGATCCAAAATCAGCCTCCAACCCCCTAACTTCTTGATGCGTGTGGCCTGCTGTTTGCCCTTTTGGGTGATTGCCTCGATGACAAGAGAATTCGGGGTGGGGTAGGAGAATAGAAATTCTGCCTCCAGCGGAGCTACGTAATACTTGCAGTCTGTCCTCTTCCCAGCAGATGGGACTGTTGCAGGTGTCTGCCATAGTTTTTTTGCCAGGTCCATGAGTGCCTCATTCATTGGTATTGCCAATCTGGTCTGTGGTGAGGCATGAAGGATGCTCATTAGTTTGCGTTTTGTCTCAGGTATATCTGAGGTTGATATGTCCAATGTGTCTGTCACCCATCTAAAAAGCTCTTGGAAGGCTTTAAAGTCATCCCCTGCATTGGGCACGACTGTGTCCTCGGGTATGTGATGTGTGGTGTTCGGTAGGCGGGGGGAGTTGATTGTTCTGTCCCACCCAGTGATATTGTCATCTTCCACTGAGAAGATAGAGTGGTCAGGGAGGAGGATGAAGGCTAGGAGCCCGTGATGTGCTGGGTTGCTGTAGTTGATATGCTGCACAGAGGTCCCAATAGGGCAAGTTGGGCAGTATTGGTGGTGGGAGCCATTGTGGTTGTTGCCAGTGCTGTAGATGAGGAGGCTTGGGTGATGAGGCTCTAGGCACGTATGCCTCTCTAGGGTCAGCTTTGTCATTGGTGAATTGAGAAATCGAAGCTGGAGAAGATAACAGTCTGGAGATGTTTGGGGTACCATCTGTCCCAAACAGTGGAGTGCCTGGTGTTGATCTTACCCTCAGCTCCTCTGAGGACGTAAATTGAGGAATCCAATGTGGGGGAGACAGAAACAGAGCTGTATGTAACGGGGAGCAGCTCGATGCCGGTACTGATGCTCTTGGCGGGGCTGAGTATCTCTTGTGTGCGTTAGCGCTTTTGGCTGGTACTGGCTCTATAAGCACTTGCCCTGCAGCGCATGGTGGCAGTGCAGAGCGCAGTTTTGTTGGTGTCACTGTCAGCTGTTTAGGCACTGACAATGCCTTCAGCAGTGCCGCTGTCTGCAGTTCGCTGGTGCCAGTGTAGAGCCTGATTGTGCTGCTCCTACATCTGGCTTAAGGGGGTGAAGGTCGCCCCTTCTCTTTGGGGTCCTGGCTCTTGTGTGTGCCGGCCCCATTCCCCTTCTGTTTGTCCTGCAGTTTGGCTGGGGCTGGTGCAGGGATATAATTGCTGCCCCCGGGGTGCTTCCTCAGCGGGGATCTAGAGCCCGCTGATGAGTGGGACTGTTTCTTCGGCTTCTGCATGTCCTGTTCTCTGGGGCTTATCAGAGTATGGCACTCTCTGAGCTTCTGTAGCAAGACAGGAACCCCCCCGTAACATACATTTTTGTTTGCCTGAAGCATACAGGGCACACAGAGCAGTAAAATCAGCACAGTCTTTGATGCCTTGACAGAAGGCCCGGATATGCTGGCTGCTGTGACCCTGGATGGCTGTAAACAGAGATACGCCAATTGCTTACCAAGAGGCTGCAGAGGAGTGCCCTTGACTGAAATCCATATTGATACGAACACACACTCGTCGGGGGGGGGGGGGGGGGGGAGAAATCTCCTGCCCAGAAAAGCATGTCCAGTACTCACAATTTAGTTATCTCTCTTTGCAAGTATAAATTAAGTTGAAACTCCCTTGTAAGAACTGGTGTCACAAAGACGGACCAACACAATTTGGCATCTTAGATAAGAAAAAGGATATGGGCCCCTATGGGTATAAAGATGGGTCAAGCAGCACACCTACTCTGAGTGTCAATCTAATCTACCATCTATCTGCTGGTCAGGTTAGGTGATTGGCCTCCCGAGATTCCACAGGGACTCCCACCTCGTATTCGTCTTTCCTAGGAATTGAGGGACCGGCCCTGGCCTGATACGCTGAAGTCGAGAGGCACAGAAGGGGGTAAAAATTGTACCTGGATGTGTCCTTTGTCTTAAAGTGTACACATAGGCTTAGAGCTCTTTAAAGATTAAGCTATCACTTGGTACCATTATTTCTATTTTCTATCTTTATTTTCTTTGTAACCATTTTTAAGATCTATATTTGCTAGCAGTTAAGAGACAGAGCAATAGCCATTGTAACCATATGATTTATAAGCTTCTTTAATAATCCTGTAACTGTTTAAGCTTTAACCTGACTCCTTCAGTTGCTGTAACAGAACCAAGCACAATTTTAAAAACTCCAGCCGGTCATAAGTGACAAATACAGGCAGAGCTGGGCATTTGGATCGTGTCGCTTCCGAAGAACAGATCCGTGGGGCATCTCTCAGCCTTCCCTAGGCTGCCCACTATGAAGGGATCATGTATCCTAGCAGTCAAAATCTGAGGTGTAACCTCCCTGTAAACTCTGGGGCATCTGTTGGCTGCCCACCGCGAAGGGACCTGGTCCTAGCAGTCAAAGACACGGAAGATAAACTTCTCGGGTGCCCACCAGCCTCCCTAGGCTGCCCGCTGCAACAGGACCTTTGTGTCCCAGCAATTAAAAACTCGGGTGTAACACACACACACACACACACACTCTCTCTCTCTCTGCCCTGACCATCGGCTGACAGCGTCCCCCCAGGGAACTTCCTTGTGGGGGCAATTCTCTGTTCAGCAGCTGTGTCAGTCTTATCCAGCTGCATCATTTTTATTTGGCACTCTCTGGCTTTCCTTGTACTGTTAGAGAGCTTCAGGAAGTGAGCACACTGCCGCGGGTTATGCTCTTGCCCCAGGCAGCGGATGTAGGGTGAACGGCCGTCTGAAATTGAAAGAAACATCTTACAGGACTTGTATTTCTTAAAGCCTGGGGATCCAAGCATGTCCCGATAAGGAGTCTTTTTTTTTTTTTTTAGAGAGTCTCCTTATCGTTCAGAGCCTGCTGTGAGGCGGTTGTGTGTAAACCACAGCTCCTGTGGAGTGGGGGAAAGGACACTCTTAGTCTTTGTTCTCTCAGGTCACCATTCTCCCGCCCTCCCCCCCCCAATGTAACTGGCAGCAATGATGATAGTAACACAATCTACAGAGTAAACTAAAAATAACCATGTATCTAAAAAGAACGGTTAATTACCTCGTTACTGTGATTTTTCAAGATGTGTTGCCCATGTTCATTCCCATATAGGTGTGTGCGCGCAGTGTGCATACACCATCAGAAGATTTTCCCCCAGCAGTACCCTTAGGGCCAGCAGGGAGGCCCCCTGGAGTGGCGCTGGTATAATGGCCCATATATATCCCTGCTGGCTCCCTCACTCACTCTGTTCCTTCTTATCGCTATACCCCAGATAAAGGCGGGGCGGGGATTTGGAATGGACATGAGCAACACAACTTGAAGAATCACAGTTACGAGGTAAGTAACCGTTCTTTCTTCAAGTGATTGCTCATGTGCATTCCAATATAGGTGACTCCAAAGCAGAACCTAAGGAGGAGGGTTGGATGTCGAAGCCACAGAGGAGTGGAGGACTGCCCTACCCAGGGCAGCATCCTCCATGGTCTGATGTGACAGCGCATAGTGGTTGGCAAACGTATGGACTGAGGACCATGTAGCGGCTCTGCAGAGGTCTAGGATGGGAACCTGTGCTACGAAAGCGGTGGAAGCTGCCACAGCCCACATGGAGTGCTCTCTAAGGGGCAGGACCAGGACACCCACTAGGGTGTAGCTCTCCCTGATATAGGTGGTTATCCAAGAGATGATCCGCTTAGTGGATACAAATTGGCCTCTCGTGCATTCCACAATGGCCACGAAAAGTTGTGGCGATTTACGGAACAGTTTGGTCCTGTCTAAACAAAAGGCTAGTGCCCTACGGACATCTAGAGTGTGAAGAGCCTGTTCTTTCCCAGATGTGTGCGGTTTTGGGTAAAAAACCAGCAGGAAAAGGACCTAGGAGGTGTGGAAAGAAGACACCACCTTCGGCAGAAAAGCCGGGTGAAGGCAGAGCCGAACCTTGTCCTTAAAAAACACTGTGTAGGGGGATCTGATATCAGCGCTCTAAGCTCAGATACCCACCTCATAGATGTGATTGCCACTAGGAGAGACACCTTATACGATAGGTGGAGGGACCACGGCGCTAGTGGTTCAAATGGGGGCCTCATAAGTTTGGAGAGGACGAGGTTTAGGTCCCACTGGGGAATGGGTTGGCAGACATGCGGATAGAGTCTGTCCATCCCTTTTAGGAACCTGTTGACCATTGGATTGGCAAATAGTGTTTTCCCCCTTCTCCCCTGGGTGGAAGGCCAAGATGGCTGCTAAGTGACCCTTGATGGAGGAGGAAGAAAGATGCTGGAGCCTAAGGTCCAACAGGTAATCTAAGATCAGGGGGACTGGAGCCCACCTTGGGTTCGCACCCTTCTGAGAAACCCAACAGCAAAACTGCTTCCACTTAGCAAGGTATGTTGTTCTAGTGGAGGGTTTTCTGCTGCTGAGCTGGAGCTCCTGAACTTGTTCCGAACACCGGAGCTCCTCTACTGTCAACCGCAGAGCTTCCATGCTGTCAGGTGCAGCAAGTACAAGTCCGGATGGCAAAGCCTCCCCGAATCCTGAGAGAGCAGGTCCAGGACCAGTGGGAGGGTTATAGGACTTTTGCAGGAGATTGAGGAGGGTCGACAACCAGTGTTGCCTGGGCCACGCCAGGGCGATTAGGATTAGTGATGACCTGAATTCCTCGACTTTCAGGAGGACTGTGTGAACTAGTGGTAAGGGCAGGAAGGCATAAAGTAGGTCTTGCGGCCAGTGGAAGAGGAGAGCGTCCCCTGAAATGGGGGCACTTCTTGTTCTGCCCAGTGGCGAACAGGTCTAGGAGGGGAAACCCCCATTCACAGAAGATTGATAGGGCCACATCCTACTGTAGGGACCACTCGTAGCCTGTAAATGTTCTGTTTAGTCTGTCCACCAAAACATTCTGGGAGCCCAGGAGATACAAGGTCATTGGGTGGCTATCCGCCCCAATGCAGAGATCCCACAGGCAAGTCACCTCCAACACAGGCGAGAGGAACGTACCCCACCCTGCTTGTTTGTTTATGTATGCAACCGCTGGCGTGTTGTCCGACAGAATGAGGACAGACTTGTCTCTCAGGTGGGGAAGGAAATCAGCACAAGCTACTCGGACTGCCCAAAGCTCCCTAATATTGAGGTGCAGGGAGATTTCGTCTGCAGACCACATACCTTGTATGTGTAGGTCTAAATAGGCTCCCCAGCCCGTGTCCGACACGTCTGTAACCAGACAGATCAGTACCATCCACCTGCACATACCTCTACCTGGTGGGTCCACCATTCCAATGCAAGGAGAACAGGGCGGGGACTGTCAGTACTCTGTCCCAAGAGTAGACGACCAGGTTGTGGACTTGCGATAGCCACAGCTGTAGCAGGTGCATGCGCTACATAAGTGCAGGTGGTCATGAGGCCCAATAGGCTCATGCAAGTACGGGTGGTAGTCACTGAAACGTTCTGGAGTGACCTGACCGCCGTCTGTACTGTGAGAAACCAGAAGATGGGTAGGGAGGCCCTTTGTGACAGAGAATGTAGAGTGGCGCCCACAAACTCTATGACCTGCGTGGGAGTTAAGAGTCAATTTGTTCAGTTAGCAGGAGGCCCAGGTCTTCGAAGAGACTGGGGACTATGGTGATGTGGGTTCTTACCTGAGTCTCTGACTTCCTCTGGAGCCAATTCTCTAGGTAGGGAACACGTGGCTGCCCCTTTTCCTGAGCTCAGCAATCACCACTGCCAAGCATTTGGTGAAGACCCGAGGGGCAGTCAAAATACCACAAGGGAGGACTGTGAATTGGTAGTGGTCCGGGCCCACAGTAAAACATAGGAGCCATGAACTACGGCACAGGAACTACCCTGGAACCATGAACTACAGCACAGGACCACTCCAGTGGCCATCACCTGAGAGGCAGCATCAGCCACATAGAGAGCTTCCTGGAGAGCCGCTTGGGAAATTACTCTCCCCTTTTCCTGAAGAGGCTTGTACTCCGAGCGTGAGTCTCTGGGGAGCAAGTCCGTGAATGTATCCAGTGACACCCAGGTGTTGTAGGCGTAACAGGACAAGAGGACATGTTGGTTGGCAATGCAGTATTGAATGCCCCCAGCTGTGTAGATCTTTCTACCCAGCAGGTCAGTCTTTTTAGCATCCCTGTTCTTAGGGGTGGCAGCAGGCTGTCCTTGCCTCTCCCTTTGGTTGACTGCCTGTACCACTAAGGAGCCTGGAGGAGAGTGGGAGAAGAGGTGTTCATTACCCTCCCGGGGGACCAAGTACCTCCCTTCCATACGCTTGTCAGTGGGGGGAATGGTTGCCAGAGTTTGCCACAAGGCTGCTGAAATTTTGGCCACCATTTAATTGATCAGCGGGGCCTCAGAATATCAGCGTGCAGGATGTTGACAGTGGGATCCAAATCAGAGACCTTGTTCACTTTTACTCCCAAACTTTGTGGAAGGTGGAGGAGCAGTTCCTGAGGGCTCTAGTGTCCATCGATGGCATGGAAGGTGCAGTCAGCTAGTGCCTCGTCCGGGGAAAAGGATTATGACCCTTCAGCACATCACCCACTGGGGCATCCATGCATTCTGGATCATCCAAGGTGGCCATGGACAGACGGGGGAGGTTGGTTCACTGGAGCCACGCTCACCCCTGGTCATGGGGACAACTGGCCCGGAGGCAATGAATGTCCCAATGTGGGGGACCGAACCAGAGGCATCGCTGCCAGAGGAACTGGCAGGCCTGAAGAGACAGAAGTTGGTCTAGGAGGGTTTGTGCCCTGATTTTGGTGGTAAGCCTATGGAGTCCAGAAAGGCCATTGTCCCAGCAGCTGAGGGGGCCACGTTAGCTGTACCATAGGTACCGGGACCAGCTGAGCCCACTGTTGCTGGTACAGGTGTGGAGGGATATGGTACCAGAAGCAGGAATGGCACTAGGAACAAGACCTGGAGCCCCTTGAGGACCATACTGATTCCACCTTGGAGTTGGACGAGTACTCCGAGGCAGACCAAGGTGGTGCCGGTGCCAACGGGGGTGTGATGTACTGGGACAAACTCTGGCTTGTCCCGGTGCCGAGGTAGTGGAGGAGGAGGCGGCATGGCTGTGTTGGAGTCCCGCACGGAGGTAGGTGCCAGGCCCCCGTGGGCCAGTAGTATTGCCGAGCGGTGATGCTGCACCAGGTCGAGTGCCGTGGCCGGTAGTGTTGTCTCAGTGGCCAGTGCTGTGGGAGGTGCCGTAGGAGTTGTGCGCCCTTGTCTGATCTCAGGCACTGGTTCTCCGGGAAGCCTGGGGGGTGGGAGTGGGAAGAATGGTGCCACACATCTCCATGCCACCTGGAGGGCGCTGAGGTGGGTAGAGGGGAGGGAGATGACTACATGAGGACTCTCACCATCTCCAAGGCCTCCAGTGTGGATGGGGTCGGGAACTCCTCCAAAGTGCTGACATCCCTGCACTGGGAAGAGTATCTGCCCAACCTAGAAGGTCCAGGCTTGCTGGCGCCACGTGCACCACTGTAGGGTGCATGCCTAGGCAGGGATTGACCGCTGTTCGGCTGCCTCTTCTTTTGCAGCACCAGTGATTGGGAGCGGTGTCCGGCTCTGTGCGGTGCAAGAGAGGCGCGGTGTGCGGAACCGTCGTGCACCAAGGCCAGAGCACTGTGGCCCTAAAGGTACTGCTGAGGGAAAATCTTCCGATGGCGCATGCACGCTGCACGCATGCACCTATATTGGAATGCACATGAGCAATCACTTGAAGAACTAATAGCTATGAGGGGAGAGCACAAGTGTTCTGTTATGTAAGCCGGCAGTAGTCCGAGAACGGAGGCAGCGGTCGGCTGTGCGTGTGGGATGACCATTTCAACTGTCACACGGGAGTGCTCTGCTTGCACAGCCAGCTGGAGGGGCACTGCTACTAAAAATCTACTGACCCTGGGCACACTGGCACTGGTGCACCCAAGATGGAGCACCCACGGGAACAACCATCTCCTCGAAGAATAATTGAGAGAGAGAGAGAGAGAGTTAAGTGAATTTTTTTGGCTGAATAGTTCAAGTCTAAGTTAAGATTTACAAAGCAGCCAACAGCACACCCCTCCAACAACTGTATTATTTAATGAGGCACTAACACTATTACAGATAATCAGGGCTCGCCGAACTGCAGAGAGGCCTGCTCACCAGCCGCGCTGACCAGCGATCTGCGCATACGCAGATCGCCCGAACCCAGCTCTTCCAGGTTACAATCTACTCGCCACGGTATGGTATAATTTGTGGAGCCCTGCAGATTATCTTACTTGCAACAAGCCACTAATTTTAAAAATGATTTTCCATGCACTTTACTATTCTGTTTTAAAATGCAGTATCAGTGCGCCTCTTTACAAAGCTTTATACAAAACAACTTATAGTTTGTTTAAAAACAGTGATGTAATCTGGGCTATATGCTTTTTTTTTATTTGCAGGTTCTTTTCTTACCGTAAAATGAAGATGCTTTTGCCATAAAAAGACAAGTTACAAAGATCAATACGGTGATAAGATTGACATTAGAAATTCAAAAATTCTGTATGCTTTTTCCTCCTAGAAGGATCCAGACATAATTATAGGGATGTGAAAGTGTAACCATGTACACAGTTAACTGAGGACCCTGGCTTATCACTTAATGTGCATGGTTACATGCAGCAGTCTCCCTCCTACCCCAAGAGGCAGCAGCACAGGAGTGGGGGGGGGGGGGGGGGAGAGGAGGAGGAGAAGAGGAAAGGCAAGGGGCAGGCAGGACCCTATGTGCACAGGGACTTTTTAAGCTGACTTTTAAGTCAGCTCACATGGAGCTGCCTGCCCATCCTATTCTGTTGCCTCTGTATCAGAGTTGAGATGTTAAATTTTGATTAATCAAATCTGTGGCTTTTGTACATTTCAAAGGGAGAGGTGCAGCAGTCAAGATGCCTCTGCCTTCCCTGCCATCTGCAGTTACCTCTCCCCAGCACCAGCTCCTGCTTCCCCCACTTACTGCCCCTCTGATAGAGGCAGCAAAGGAGGGAGGAGTGACCACTCAACTAGTCACTTACATCCCTACATCAGAGGCACCAGCACAGCTTCCCCTCCATAACGACTGAAAATTTCAGGTTACATGTTTACTAAAAAATGCATTTTAACATCTCTAATAAATACAAGCATTAGCTGCCCAGAGTGTGAAATCTGATTGTATAAACATAATTAGCTCTCAGATGTAGGAATTTATTAACATTTAACTCAAACACCTAATAGACAAAATGTTTGTAAAGATGGTCACTCATGACTCCTTAAAATTAAGGCACTTTCAGAGTTGTCCTCACCCTTCCTACTCCTACCAACCCAATTAGCTTGAATTATTCTTCATTTTTTTCAGTAGCTAAAATCAACTATCCTTACCCCCACTAGATTACCTAAGAAACAGCTCTTAAAAACTTAATGACCTCAGTAATTCTTGCTTAGACCAGTTTCACAGCTGCAAAAGCCACCTCAGCCTCTCCATCTCCATGCTGGCTGCACTGTTTGCAATGCTGTTTCTCATGTTAGAACGGGCAACAAAGATGACCAGCACTGCTGTATTCCTCCCCTGTGGTAAGCATATGTGAAGTAGGACCACTGGGGTAAACAGGCCTCTACATCAGGACCAGCTATGATATACTACAGAACAAATAATAGACACTGTATTAAGCTCAACCTTTTGACTTTTAATATTCCAATTAAATACTAATACAAATAAGTGAAACAGAAACGGGGAACATTGTTCAAATCAAAGTTAATGAGTAGAGATGTGCCAGTCATATACAAATTCAATTTTTGGCAATATCGGTCAGCTTTTAACTAGTATCAGAAAAAGTGATTGGACAGCCCAATTGTATTTGGTTCAAAACTTACACTGGAATAGATTCAATGCAGTCTTCTGGCATCCCAGACTGCAGTTTAGTATAGTATACTATGAGCAAGATCAAACAGTTATGTACATGAACATTGAAGAACAGCCAAAATACTTACACTAAAAACAGCACAATTATGTACAGGTTTTCCAAAAAAATGTAAAAGCCATACAAACATGAAACTGAAGGGAGGGAGAAGAGGAAAAACCCCAACATTCAGAGAACTTTATTAAAAAAAATTACAAAAATATTAATGGCTGAGACAACAATTGCACTACACTAATACAAAGTTCAAATATAAAATTGGTGCATTAGTTTACAATGCACTAGCTTCAAAGAAAAATGCTGCTTTCACTAAAGGCAGCTTAGATAGTTTTCACATAATTGTTTTAACAGAAAGCCTATTAACACAACAATGATTGTTTTAATGCTACAGTTTACAGCAAGGGACAAAAACTAAAATAGCAGCAGTTTCACATGGCATATACTTCCACAGGCTTATTTATCTATGGTTTAAGTAATGCCTACAAAGTGCTCCAAGTCAAATAGACAAGTAAAATTCACAATAAAAAAAATCTCCTGACCCCAGGCATACTGAATGGCCTTAAACCAGTCTCCTCAGCAATCCTTCCCTGTTTCAAGGACAGTCATTTCAATAAAGCCCTTTTAAGATTACTTGGGAAAACTTGTTTTGTTACAATATAGTATCACTAAAAAGCAGCACACCACTATAGTGGTTAACCCTGGGACGGTGTAACATTTAACAGTGTAACTGAAAGGCTTATGGATCAACATCCAACATTTTCAATAGACCAGATATTAAGAGTAAGAGTCCAATACCTCAATTGTTAATACAGCTGATTAGCTGTATTTTGCAATTTAAAATCCTAGAAGCTATTTCTATAAAACTAGAGACACTGATTGAAGACTGGGCAAGAAACGAGAAACTGAATTCTTCCTTCAACTCCTCAAAAATTCAATCCACTTCTATTTCATAGTCTTTACTCAATTTTTTTTGGAATGGTTATTTCAGTAAATAGTAAGACTAACTGATCGGTTCATTTTCTTTCCAATGAGTCGAGATGTTCTATTTTGTGTTGAAGATCTAGTTGCCATTCGGTCAGTGAACAGTGCCCTCTCTTCTGCTGCAGCTTTTGCCATTTGTGCCTTCTTCAGTTCTCTGAAAGAAAAATTAAGAAATTCCATCCATTATAGCAAGGATGACTTCACGCAAACCATACTCAATGTACAAAAAGAGTCAAACAACCCAGAATTTAAGTCTCTTGATCAGCCTCAGGCCACACCCTACGAGGATTTGCATAGGCAGCATTAAAGCAATTTGCAGAACCACCTCATTGATGTCTTCCACTCATTTCAGGAGGTAACAGGGGAAACTGAGGATCCAGTTTATACACCATGTCTTCCTGTTTCTTCCTGCACAAGTAAGTTCCAGAACCATGTATATTGTTGATGCTCAAATAGAATAACCCCAGATTAGTTAAGTCTTTTACTTATCTAATGTGGTCAGTACAACTGTTTGTCACCAATGACAGTTACTGATGGAATAAAGTACTTTAAACTAACATAGAAAAGGGTAACGCATAATACTGATGGCTAATTAGGTAGAATAAAGATATCTAATTTTTCCCTTGTATCTCAGTTTAGGGATGTTAAATTTAGCTTAATCAACTAACTGACTAGTTGATAAGCAGGGGAGCTGCAGCAGGGTTAGTTCCTGGCCCCAGGAGTTAACCCTGCTGCAGCTATGCCTTCTAAATTTAAATTTAAAAAGCTGGAGCACTGCCAGGAGAGGGGGCGGGAGGGGAGAGAAGACCCAGTGTGAGCAGGGCCAGCTGATTCCTGGCTCATGTCAGGTCCCCCCCCCCACAACTGCACTTCTGATTTTCAAATGTATAGGAGCCTGCTGGCTCTTAATGTATTTAAAAAAAAGAAGAGGTACAGGCAGTCCCCGGGTTACGTACAAGATAGGGACTGTAGGTTTGTTCTTAAGTTGAATTTGTATGTAAGTCGGAACTGGTACATATTGTAGGGGAAACTCTAGCCAAACATTTTTTTTAGTTTTGGATAGCATAGGGAAAGGTTAACTCCCCTCTAATGTTTGTTTTGCTGTCTGTTCCCCTGTTCAGAAGATTTCACATCTATTTCTGTCCCTGTGACAAACTCAGGACTAAAGGAGTAACTCATCAAATACCAAACAGCTCTGCACCATGCTTTGAGCTAATAGCTTTATTTCCACACACCACCCAGGGTTCTAGGAGGAGGGTCCTTTTTTTGCTAACACAATGAGGCCAGCACTTTGTTTGTTTTGGTGGAGTCTTTGTTTGCCCAGGGAGCCCAGCATGTATAGGGGGAGGAGGGGCAGAGAGGCTGCTTTTGTCTGCTGTTGGGCAGCCTGTTGCTCAGGGGAGGGGGCAGCCTGTTGCTGGCAGGGGGGAGGCGTGCAGGATGCGAGGCCGCGGGGGGGGGGCCCCCAGCGGGCGTGGGGGGGCACTTTTCCTCTGCCCGGCAGCTCTGCGGGATCCCTGTCCCTGTGGGCCAGCTGCTGCAGGCAGAGGCCAGTTGGAGCCGGCCGAAGAGGAGGAGGAGGTGGATTCTAGGACCCAGGTGAGCGAGCCCCGGGGACGCTGCTGCGCTCCGGGAGCCCGGCATGTATAGAGGGGAGGAGGGGCAGAGAGGCTGCTTTTGTCTGTTCGGCAGCCTGTTGCTGGCAGGGGGGTGGGGGGGCGGGGGCAGCGGGCGTGGGGAGGCACTTTTCCTCTGCCCGGCAGCTCTGCGGGACCCCAGTCGGAGCCGGCCTGAGGAGGAGGAGGATCCTAGGACCCAGGTGAGCGAGCCCCGGGAATGCTGCTGCACATGTGCGGGAGTTGCCTCACCCCGTTCGTATCTAGGGATCCGACGTAAGTCGGATCCACGTAAGTCGGGGACTGCCTGTATAGCCTCTGGGACTGGGCACGAGCCAGGAATCAGCCAATTCCCAGCTCACACCCAGTCCATGCTACCTTCCTGCTTCCCGCGAAGAGGGTGCGGCAGGAGGTGGGGGAGAGAGAGGAATGGACGATGAACAGACTGGCTTTTAAAGCCAGCTTCCCCCCCCCCCCCCCAGCACTGACTCCTCCTCTCCTCCCTTGAGGGAAGCAACCAGTCAAGGGACTAGTTGACTATCCAATAAGCTTTTGCTCATCAGATAGTTGACTAGTCACTTACAATCCCCAATCCAGTTAAATTACACATTGGTAGTTAGTTAAATTGCTAGTATAGCTAACCGTAATATGTCCACAAATAAATAACTTTTAGAGTGCTAACTATAGAGACTTCATCCTCAAGACTGGCTACTCTTGTTAAACTACCTTTGAACCTGCTGCAGAAACATGCAGACCACAAAACATTTTCACTAAACTGTCCCCCCCCCAAAAAAAAGAATGGCATCCGTGTCTAACAGTCAGCCCAAGAATGCCATTCAAGTCCTTTTCCTTCCATATACCAATATAGACTCCATACTCTGGAGTTAGCTGCAAGACTGATGAGAAAGAAGAAATTGTCATGTTGCGTAGGACAAGTAGTCAAACTAGTCTGGGGTGGGCAATAATTTTTGATGGGGGGGAGAGAGGGGTTCACTCCAAGAATTTGGAAAGTAGTCGAGGGCCATACTCTTCCATGATATTAATGGAGGCGGTACAGGGTTTGGGATGGAGGCAGGGTGAAGGAGGCAGTTGTGACCTGGGGCACTGGACTAGGGTGCAGGGGGTTGGATTGTGACATAAGGCAAGGAATTGGGGTATGGCAATTTAGGTTGTGAACTAGGGCAGATGGGGATATGGGTGCAGGAAGGGGACAGAGGATTTGGGTATGTGGCCTGGGGCAGGCTCAAGCATCAGTCACCCCTCCTGTCACCCCTCCTGTTGCCAAGAGTCACAGCAGTTACATGTAGGGCCGCACTTGGCTCCCCACAGTGTACCAGCTGTATAGGTGACAGACAGCTCCTAGTAGCTGGTGCGTGCCAGAACCTGGTTTTTAAGCCGGCTCACCAGGAATACCAGGAGCCTGCACGTAACCATGAACAGTGCTCGCCAAGCAGTTCTACGCGGTTCTGCAAGCTGCACATGTGCAGATCACGTGGCGCTAGCTGTGCTGGCTTGTAATCTACTTGCCACGAGTGAGTAGATTACATGATTTGTCGAGCCCTGACCATGAACATCAACTAATGAGGCGAGGCTCATCGATTGCTGTTTACACTTCCACATCCCTAGAGTGTAACCAAAACAGCAAAGTCTGCCTCTATCTGTACTAGCTATAGCAAAGGCTAAAGGAAAAACTGCAAGACGGAATGGTGGAAGGCATGAAAAAAATAGTCTAAAGGCAACTATATTAATTACAAATGATGCACAGAAACTTAGCTACATCCCGTACTTTAAGATTTCTAACTATTAGACACAACGTTACATACAATTAAAGAAATAAGAGGTTGAAATGCTAATGGCTACCACAATTATTTCATCTTGGCTGCATGTAGACTGGCAAGTTTTTCCGCAAAAGCATTTGCTTTTGCGCAAAAACTTGCCTGCTGTCTACACTGGCCGCTTGATTTTGCGCAAAAGCACTGACGTTCTACTGTCCAAAATCAGTGCTTCTTGCGCAAATGCTTTGACATTCCCGTTCGGGCAAAAGCCCTTTTCCGGAAATGTTTTTGCGCAAGAGGGCCAGTGTAGACAGCTAAAAACTGTTTTGTGCAAAAAAGCCCCGATGGTGAAAATGACGATCAGGGCTTTCTTGCGCAAAACTGCGTCTAGATTGGCATGGACACTTTTCCGCAAAAAGTGCTTTTCTGCAAATGCTTTAACGGAAAACTTTTCCGTTAAAAGCATTTGCGGAAAATCATGCCAGTCTAGACGTAGCCTTTCTGCCTGAGAGACTCAACAGGTAATTCAAAGGGATTAAGGAAGTTAATACTCTTCCTCAATGGAACATGAGTTTCTAAGTTACATGGTTTTACAAAAACCCTTGATTATTGCAATTGAAAAATTGTCCAATGTGTTATTCACCATTTATGTTTTTTACATTTACATCTGTGAAAAACAATGCAGTGTCTTATTTGATTCTCAATATTAGAATATTGCAAAGAAAATGTTTCAAGAACAATTAGGGATTTTTTTTTTAAAGATATTATACAAACAGTTCTATTGTTCTTAGATTTCTATGATTTGGCCCTTTTGTGTTTAGTGCAAGTACAGTTACAGTGCTCTTATATCCTATCTTTATTTGTCTAAAAATTAAATTGTACCCTTATTTTAAGTTACAAATGGAGTAATATCTAATAACCAAAAGAACTTTTGCACTCACTTTTGCAAGAGTGAATTTTTGAACTTCTCAGCATTCAGTTCTATACGAAGTTGTTCCGCACTCTTTTTGGCAGCTGACAGCAACACTGAATGCTTGCTCAGAGCCACTGCTGTAGGTCTTCTCTCTGGATCTGGACTAATCATAACCTTGAAGAAAAAGATTCAGGTTTAAAAATAGTCACTGTTTATAGCAGGGGTGGGCAACCTTTTTTGGTTCCAGTGCCAGTAACCCACAGAAAAAAAAAGTTATGAGCCACACAGGGATGTTAAATTTAGTTTAATCAACTTAGCGACTAGTCGATAAGCAGGGGAGCCATGGGGGAAGAGGGGATTAGCTCCCAGCCCCGGGAACTAACCGTGCTGTGGCTCTGCCTTTTAAACGTATTAAGAGCTGGTACGATCTTAATACATTTAAACAGCTCAAGTGCAGCGGGGGGAGCTGGCATGAGCCGGAACAATAATGCCTGGCTTGTATCAGTTCCTTCTCTGGCCCCCCACTTCTGATTTTTAAACATATTAAGCACCAAGAGACTCTTAATGGATTCAAAAAGCAGAGGCACAGCATCTGGGAATGGGCACGAGCTGGGAATCAGCTTAATCCTAGCTCACACCCAGCCCCTGCTACTCCCCTGACTCCCATGGAGACAGTGCTGGGAGGAACTGGCCTTTGATAGAGGCAGCAAGGGTGGGGAGCGACTAATCGACTACATCCCTAGAGCCACACACGAGAAGAGGGAAGGAGAACCTCACTGATCTGGTCCCAAGCAATAAGGGGGAAGACAAACTCTCACAGATGCGGCCCCCAAAAGAGAAGTAGGAAAAAAGAAAAAAAAATTACTTTACTACCTTCAAGCTCTATGCCAGAGTCTAGGGAGACTAGGGCTAGAAGATTTTGATAAGTGCCCCCTGCTGCGCTGGGGCCAAAAATGAGAGGTTCAGTGCACAGGAGCAGGTTGGGAACAAGATAGGGTGCAGGAATGGGCTGAGAATAAGAGTTTTAGGTGGGACTTAGGGTGCAGTAGTGAGTTGGAAGTGACTTGTGGGGTCTAGGCAGGATGTAGGATTCAGGAGTGGGCTGGGAATGTGAGGTCTGAAAAGGAGGGAGGTGCAGAAGCAGTGCCAGTGGAAATGACAAGGGCAGTGCCTGCAAGGAGGGCTTTGCCACACAGGGCTTCCTACCAGGTTTAGCCCACAGGCTAAATCCTGTGAGGGGACCCTCCTCCGCAGTGGGAAGCCAAGCAGGAGTGTGGCAGCCTTGCACTCCCGGGAGGGTGGGGATAGGGGGAGAAGAGAAGTCTTCGCAGGCCAGATCCCCACTCCTGACTTATAGCATCAGAGTAAGCAAGGAGCCATTTGCATACAACAATTCTTACTTTTAGTAACTCCAAGAATTCTTGAGAAAGTACTTGTGGTATTCTAGGCAGTTTTCCTTGTCGAATTTCATGCCATTGGTCCCCATTAGTCGGAAGTGGCTCAGCACCAGCAGCACACACAACAGTTAGAGCAAGAGCAAAAATATCGGCTTTCGGCAAGTGAGTATAGTTCTGCAAGGAAAGCAAAGAAACAAAAACACTTTCTGTGAATACCTAGACTGGAACAGAAACAGAACATATGACTGGTTTATTTAGAAACTGATACAGGCAGTCCCCGGGTTACGCGGATCCAACTTATGTTGGATCCGCACTTACGAACGGGGCTTTTCTCGCCCTGGAGGACGCGGGCAGCAGGACCACCCAGATGCGCCACGGTCCCGCCGCCCGCATCCTCCGCGGCTTTGCTCCGCGTCTCCCTGGTCTGCTGGGGGTGCCCCAGCAGACCAGGGAGACACGGAGGTCCGGGGCGGCGGGACCGCGGTGCATCTCGGTCCCGCCGCCCACATCTCCCTGGTCTGCTGAGGGGAGGGGGGGGCGCGCAGCTAGTGCGCTTCCCCCCCCCCCCCCCCCAGCAGACCAGGCTTTACTCAGTACCTCTGTGGTAGAGCAGATGGGGCGCTGCCGGTTGGTCCCGCAGCGCCGCTCTCGGCACTACTGGACCAATCCAGCAGCACCCCAGCTGCTCTACCCTAGGCGTCCTGATTCAGCCGCTGCTGGTCAATTTCAGCAGCAGCTGAATCAGGACACCTGGGGCAGAGCAGCTGGGGTGCTTCTAGGTTGGTCCAGTAGCGCCGCTCCTCGGCACTACTGGAGCACCCCAGCAGCTCTGCCCCAGGCGTCCCCAAGTCAGCCACTGCTGAAACTGACCAGCGGCTGATTCCAGGAAGCCCGGGGCAGAGCCAACTCTGCCTCGGGCTTCCTGTAGTCAGCCGCTGGTCAGTTTCAGCAGCAGCTGAATCTGGATGCCAGTTCCGACTTACATACAGATTCAACTTAAGAACAAACCTACAGTCCCTATCTTGTACGTAACCCGGGGACTGCCTGTACCTCCAAAGTACTTTCATGTTCCAAAAGGTGAGCCAGTTAGGGAAAAAACCTCTCTTTTTACAAAACTAAAATAGATATTTCAACTTGAGAGAGGAAGTGGTTACATAAAAAAGTACCTATAAAGACATCATGCAGATTTTAAAATCTATTTTAGCTTTAGTTAGCAAAACAATGCCATTACCTCTTGTAAAACTTCATTTGCGAGAAAACGACTATCTCCTTCCTCTACTTGTGGACTCGATATTCTAGTTACATGACCAAGATCACCTACAAGAAATAGGTAAGGGGAACAGTTACATAATTCACTTGGTTTCTGAAAAATATATCTTCTGATCTGTAAGTGTGCAGCATTTTCCCTACCTATTTTAAATACAACTTTGTCAGAAGACCAGTCATCATCATCACCTTCTTCTGATGTCGTACTTGGAACTGATGTCCTAGATATGAAGATATTACCTGGAAAGAAGAACGATAAGGAACACAAATCCAAATGTACATTTATAAATTAACTGGTTTCACTATATACTATTTCCTGGACTAAAACAAACCAGAGAGAGAGACTAAGACTAAGTTTTCTGATTTGCCAAAAAACTGGCTTCTGCCCCATGAGAGGGTTTAAAGTAGAAACCCTCTCATGGGGCAGAAGCCAGTTTTTTGGCAAATCAGAAAACTTAGTCTTACACAAATGTTGCAAGATAAACTTAAACCATTTTATTTATACTAGACGATTTTAAAATTGATCACTGTTGGTCTGAACACCAACACAACAAAGAAGTTACAGTTATAAGGGATGGCTGACTGCTTATTTTTGTGACAGACTAAACCATCTAAAGAAACTGTAAATATAACTTCAGAGTACAGTAGTTTATATACTTACTAGGCTTTATATCCATATGTACCAGTGACATTGAATGAATATATTTTAAGCCACGAGCTACCTGCAGCAGTAGATCTTTCAACTCTGGTTCAGTAAAATAGCGCATATTTCTATAGTTTTCACTTATGGCATCAGCTAAACTGCCACCTAAAACAAATTGAAAATATGTCAGCCACCTTCTTTCACAAGTGTTTTATGCAAAAAAAATGTTTCCCATACAGATTCCCAAAATGTGGTTTATAAGTTCACTGAGCACTGCTGATGTTCTAGAAAGAGCTAGATGGCCGTTGCTACACCTCTTTTTTCTTATTACCAGATTCTATGTTAAAATACATGTAAAGTAATGTAATATAAGCAATAGATGCAATTGCCATATGATCCCAAGTGAGAGGAAACTATTCCAAACAATCACGAATTGGTGGCCATGTCACATTTCCATAGCATTAGAGTTTGGCAAGTCATAGCCAAGTTATTATTGGTATTGAAAGCCTACATTAGAACATAGGCTACAGAGAGGGTAATAGTGATATGCAAAAAAGAAAACCAAAAGGCTAACTAAACTATAAATATATAGATTTAGTCTGTGCTGGTCAGACAAACCAGAGGAACAGTATTAGATTCAAACAAGGAGAACTAAGCATGTGCTTTCTTGGACAACTGTCCAATTAAAAAAAAAATGGAGTCAGTTTATAACAAACAAAAATAGATTATCTAAAGGACTTTATCAGGAAAGTTCTGTGGTGTCTTACCAAAGTTTTTAAGTTGTCTCTTTCACGTTTAGTAAAAACTCTCATAGCAGTAGCTACGTTTGTCTGTAACTTTAAAAACGAGTCGTTCTGTGGCTTCTTATAAATAAATAAATATATAGGATCATGTGTTTTCTTGGTAAAACCCACTCCATCAGATGAGTTGGAATACTTCAGCTTTTGGCACTAAGCCAAATAATAAAAGAACTATTCCTATTACAACTATTCACTGTTGTAAATGGAAAATTAATACACTTTGCAGCACCTTTTAAACCATCATGTCAGTTGATAAGGGTATTTTCTCCCCTAGCCAATCTATAAAATGGGAGACGGCAATTAAGTGATTTATTCATGGTCAGTGTTCCCTCTAAGCTGTGTGCTTGTGTGGCCACTCAGAAGATTTAAATGCCACCCAGACGATTAGTAGAGCGCCTAGAGCTAGGTTTTTGTTTCTATTTGTAATGTACATTGGCACATGCCTTGGTGCACATAAAAAAAAATTTAGTCTGCACATGGATGGAAAAATATCCACCCAGAGATGAAAAAAGTTAGAGGGAACATTGCTCATGGTCCCAAAACAATTCACTATACCTCAAATCTTTATCTACAATTCAACATTTTCCAATATTAACATGAAAAGCAATACAGAAAGTTCAGAATTTGTAAGATTGTTTTATAAAATTAGATGCCAAAGTTGCAATTTCTCTGGCAGCTAAAATATTATACAAGAGATCATCTGATAAGGGCAATGTGAACAATTCATTGAAATGAAAGTCATTTCAAATGTGAGATTTAGACCTAACTGATCCTGATCAAGGCTATTCAATTAAAAAAAGGTAAAAGATGGAGGAAGGGGGGAAAAAGAGTGGGAGGAAAAGCCACAACATACTTGTTTTTCATCTGCCCCTTAAACCAAGAGTGATTGAAATATTAATGGGGAAAAGGGACTTTCTTTAGTTTAGGCACAAACATATAATTCCATCTCTTCCACATTAAGAAAAAGAGCATCTCTTACAACCAAACAATGCCATCCATACCAAACTAATGCCCAATAAACATCTACCTACTTTGTCCCACATGCAACTTTAGAAGACCTATAGTTCATAGCAAGGAAAGTGGTAACAGATTTTTCTTACCATTACAATACTCATTCTGTATAAGCATGTGATCATCCTCAGCCCAGGCAGAGTAGTATCTGACTACATGAGAATGCTGCCCCAAAACTGCGTGTGCATAGACTTCTCTTAAAGCATTCTGCCTAGTTATTTAAAAAAAAAAAAAGTTTAGTTATAATCTTGGAACTCTGAATGCATTTTCCCTTCGAAACAATGCTATAATTGGTAGTTAGACTTTTGGGGGCTAGCCTGGGGGAACCTGATTAACCCACTATGTAGCTTTAATATTTGCAATTAAAAATAGTAGAAATAGGATTTTTTTTAATTTAACCTTTAATGCTGCTGCTTGGGGAAGGGCAGGTTTAATTGGAGGAGAAAGTAGGTGAAGATTCTGAAAGGGACCTTCTGGGCATCCTCTGCCACCCAACCGGGCTCTGTGTCAGCTCCTGCGGCCAGCCCTGGTTCACCAGGAGGTGGTAAATGGCATGAGTGTGGGCCAAAAGACTCCAGAGCAGCAGGGGGCAGCCACACAGCCAGAAAGAAGCAGCAGTCTCCTTCTCAAAGCGCTGCTTCTCTCCAGCTGACGATTGCGTGATGGCCCCCGCTCCTCCAGCCAGCACTGGTGCTGCTGGCCACCACCTGTGCCTCTTACCTGCTCTCCTGAGGTCAGGACTGTCTTTACCCATATACACAGCTGCATATTCTGCATATCATCCAAAAATTTGGGGTACCACTAGGTCTTTAATGTCCTCCCACCTCTTCCTATCCCTGTTCTGTTGTTCTGCTTTCTCCAAAGAGCAAAAAACCCTGCCAGACCTATCAGCAGATCACTGAAGCATGAAAGATCCATTCAAGTGGAAATGAAGCCATTTAACAGGTATTTGCCAACCTCAGGTATCTACTGTTAGTTTCTGACTTTATTACATGTTGGTCTACAGGACCTTAGTTTAAAATTTGCTTTAAATATATCTCACTAGCATGTTGAAGATTATAAAAATCCCATCTCTAAAACACTGTCACCCACCCTGGCTGCTGTTGGGACTAAGGATGTTAAATGTTAATTAAGTAACAATTCAAATAGTTGATGAGATTTCCATTGACTATTCGATTAATTGATAAGGACTAGCACAGCATTCTGCTTTTGAAATGTTGGAATGCCGCCACTGCGCCCCTTCCACAGAGCTGAGGGGGAACCCATTTTTAAGCTGGCTCCTCCACTGACTAATCCAGGGGTGGGCAAAAGGGCAATTACGGCCTGGGGGTGGGAGGAGACATCATGTGTTCCCCCGCCCCCAAAACCGGATTGGCCTGGGGGCCGCTCAAAGTTTCCTCCCCCCTCCCTGTGAGGAGCATGCTGCATTTCAAGGTGTTGTATGCTCACGCAGAGAGAAGGACGCTTTGCACAGTTCCCCAGCCCCTGATTGGCCTGGGGGCAGGGGGAACACAGAAGTGCTGTGCACTCCTGGCTGAGAGGGGGCTAAGGTTGGGAGGAGGCTTTGCATGCTCCCCTGCTCCCAAGCCCTGATTGGCCTGGGGGTGAGGGGTAGCCCAGAATCATCCTGGGCCTGACCTTTCCAGGGTGGCCCCTGGCCAAAATTATTGCCCACCCCTGGATTAGTCGACTAGTGTGTCGACTATCCAATAAACTTTGCTTATTGGATAGTCAGATGAGTTGATTAGTCACTTACATCCCTAATTGGGGCACCAGTTTAATAGTACTACATAGGGCCCCATAAATCATAAGGATGTCCCTGCCTGAAGCTACAGGTGAGTGAATGTAAGCTGGATGTGACTCGGGGAGTGCCTATGATCTTTATATAGTAGTCACATGTCATTAAAGCAGTAGCCATGTTAACACTAAGACTGAAAAAACAGGTATGCATCTGTTAATACTGGCTTTGTCATCAACCAACCAACCTAACAGCACTCTCTTCTTTTCCACAAGTAACTCACTTTGCCATTATAAAAATAAAGCTGATGTCTTTTACTGAATTTACAGATTTCATTTCAATTTACAGATATCTGAAGCTGCATTTGTATTGATATCAATGATTGAATATTTAAGTATTAAAATAGTATACTTATATTGTACTATAAAAACATTAACCACTGGGAAAATATTAATACAAGCTTTTGGCTCCATTTCAGGAACAACTGAGCCTTCACCACCAGAAACTAGAAAGTGAATTTGTAGCTCCTTCTTTCAGCCTATGTTTTCAAAGCATTGTTGACATTTCTCAAGCCCGTCATTGAACATTTTCAGAAAATGCTCCTGATACAATTGTGTATCCCTTCATCTGGCTCCCTTTTAAATTTTAACCAAAAGAAGAGTTAAGACAAAAATTATGGTAGCGTTTGTGCAGAAAGACTTACTGATGAAAAATTAGTTTGATTTTTATTTTAAAGTGTTAGTTGGTAAACATACAAACACTTGCAAACTTGTTCTAATTTAGAAGTATTTTAATGCGTACACAGGAATACCTCATAATAAATTAAAAAGCAATTTGTATTTATCTTTTAGTTAAAAAAAAAAAACACATACTCACTCATCAACTGAGCCAGCTAAGGGCTTCTTGGACCGTTTTATAGCATAGATACAGCCATCAAGCCTCTTTACACATTTAAACACGGAACCAAATTCTCCAGACCCAATCTTCTCTAATTCATGAAATTCTGTTTCATACCGTGACTTCATATTACTTTCTGTTATTGTGATCCGCTGCAGTAATTAAAGAGGGAAAGACTTAGGTTTGCAAACATACTACAGGTTGTACCTCCCTTAACTGGGACTCTTGCCTGGCAACATCTGCGGTCCAGCAAAACCACAAATCTGCCTGGACTACAGAGTTCAGGTCTGGCCGTGGAGCAGGAGTGCAATAGAGGGGGGGGCCAGAGACTCAGCTGGGAGCCAGCCAGGCAACACAGTGAGAAAATCTGGCCACAACAGCAAGGCAGCCAGGGAGCTCCGGTGGCAGCCAATGTGAGCTAGAGAACTCCAGCCCTGGGAGCAACCTGGAAGCAGCAAGGCAAGCTGGGGAGCAGGGGAAAGGGGGAGACAGAGGAGAAACAGCACCACATGCAGGCAGCAGCAGTTTAGCACAGGCCAGGAGGGTAGAGACCTCCCCTGGTCTGGCAAATCCCCTAATTTGGGACCAACCAGGTCCCAAGGGTGCCAGACAAGGCAGGTCCAACCTGTATTAATGAAACACAAAACTATAACTGTTACCTTTGCAGGTCTGATAGTTTCATCTTCAAGTTCGCCATCACTTGCTTCCATGTCCTCCCCACAAGAGCTGAAAGTTACAGTCATAATAAACTACTTTTTTCAATAAGTGAATATAAGACTATCAAGAGCCAGAAAATAAGAGTTCCAATATTTACACAAGGGAAATCAAACTCGAAGTCAAGAATGTGAAATCATACAAGGTAATGCCTACCTACAAAATTCTGCTCTCTTGTGCATTTTTTCCTATTGTTTCCCATGTCTGGATCCCATCTAACAGAATCAAATAGTGTTGACATAACATGGATAACTACCTGACTCATCACTCAGATGCTGGTTTCCAATTTCCAACTAAAGTCCACTATGGTTCATATGATAATTCACCTCCAAGTGCACATAGCCAGTCTCAACCAATATTATCTTCCACATTATAAAAACCTCGCTGCAAATTATGATCCTGTAGCCGACTGTACCCCACCACACACAGAAAATATATTTCTGGGTATTATTCACTTTGAAGATACTTATTGCTATTAAAACCAGAGTGTACATTTTGCATTTGTTGATTTTAGGGTAATAATTAACAAAACATTTCCCAGGAAACTTGCACTACAATACTTTTTTACAACTAAAAATGATTTAAAATAAGCTTGATAAAGATGTATCAGTTACTCACTCATTCCAGTGAGTTCTCTTTCTCCTACGACACTGTCCAGCTGAAGTCTGAAGGAACAGCGAGTCTGGAGTAAAGGGATTAATGTTCACGTGAGGCGTCCGTCTCATAACAGCATCGTGTTTTTCTGACTTCCCCACATTCATGAAGAGGGATCCTACCCGGAGTTTAACTGAGCTGGAGCCCATTCCTTGAGCTTTGGAAAGCAAACTCTACAAACAAAAAAGCTAATCAGTACTTTAAACACTCATAACTGGGCACATTTGACTGTTTTCCAGAAAATCATTCTAATGACAACTTAATCAGCACAAAATTAGAATAAGGGCTGCTAGTGTTAAATATTTAGTTATGAATTCTTAAGCATTAGTACTAACAATCAGACTTAAACTTAGTGTTTAAGTCTGATGAAAAAAAGCAACTACTTTTTAGTTCGGATAGGGCCATACCTAAGAGTGAAACATGATTCTCTTTCAGTAGAAAAACATTAAGCATGACTAAACAAACACGCTGAACCACTGAACACTAAGGCTATGTCTAGACTACATTCCTCTTTCGAAAGAGGAATGTAAATGGGGCAAATCGGAAGTGCAAATGAAGCGTGGATTTAAATATCCTGCGCTTCATTTGCATATTCATGTGCCAGCTCTTTTTCGAAAAAGGGTTTTTCGAAAGTGAAAGCGCAATCTAGACGGGGTTCTTTTGAAAACCCTTTTTCGAAAAAGCGCTTGCACGTGAATATGCAAACAAAGCGTGAGATACTTAAATCCACGCTTCATTTGCACTTTTGATTTGACTTATTTACATTCCTCTTTCGAAAAAGGAATGTAGTTTAGACGTGCAGTTACATTACCACACATTATTGGCTTGGGTACACGGCAACACAATAAAGCCTTCTTATGATTTGCCTATAAAGTCTCATACTCTTTTACCTTCTTTAAAAAAAGTTAGTCCACATAAAGAAAAGATTACCAGTGCTCATGTTCAAATCTATGATGGGGTACTAGAGATACCCATATATTTTGTGTGTGTGTCAATATTCTAAAATTGAAAAATTAATCTTGCACAGATACTCTAACAATTTACTTCAAACAAAGTTTTCGCAGTGGAGAAAGATCACCTACTGAAACTGAAATTAAAACAATCTCTCTCCATAATCCCAATCCTATTTCTGGAAGGTGAGGACATGCTACTAGTGAAATATAGTCATCAAGCCCATTTTGGAAGGAAGAAACATGAGTAGGCAATTTTTGCAGGCCACTCCAAGACTTTTGCAGTCGAAGCGGTGTTGATTTAGGGTACAGGAGGGAGCTCCAGGCAAAGGACTGGGGTGCAGGAGGGAGCACGAGGATCTGGAAAGGAGTCTGGGGACAGGAAGAGATTCTGACCTGGGACAGGGATTTGGGGTGCAGAAGAGGGTACAAAGTGCAGGCTCTGGCCCAGGCCCAGAGGCAGCTCCACCTGGAGGCACTGCAGGGCACTCAAACAGGCTGGCTGGCTGCCTGCATGCCACCGTGGCCCCACAACACTGCTGACAAAGCATCTCATGTGGTAGGGATGTGAACAGGTTACAGAACAACCAGTGCACCAGCTGCAGCCCCCTGTGGGTAGAGGGCTGCTCCAGCCCTGCCTGCTACCCCACCCTGGAAAAGCCCCCTCCCCCTTTATTCAGTTAACCAGTTAAGCCCAGTGTTCAACACTACATTGAACTGGTTAACCAATTAAATGGGATTTTACATCTCTAAATACAGCCTGGCAAAAGCTTGCCTCTGGCCTGTTGTGACCCCGCTACACTGCTCCCATCAGCCACTTGCTGCTGTTAGCAAGCCTGTCTCTGCATGCCCCTTAGGGGGAGAGGAAGCACCGGATTTCCACTAGGGATGTGACCAATACCAAGTGCTAGCCGGACACTGGGGGCACTCCAGTCTGACCAGGCCCATGGTGTAGTGGGCTCAGCTTGGCAGAAGCCACCTCCTGTCAGCATCACAGGTTGGGGGTGATCCAACCCAGCCAGGGCAGCCCCCATCTGCGGGATCCTGTTTAAAGTGGTTAACCAGTTAAATGTTGTTTAACTAAACAAACAGGATTTTAGACCCCTAGTCTCCACCATGTGCAGCCTGTATCCTCAGCACCATCCTCACAGGTCCTATTGGCTGGAAATAAGCCAATGGAAGCTACAGGGCAGTGTTCCCTGAGAGCTGTGCACTTGTGTGGCCGATCAGGAGAGATTCGTATGCTACCCAGCTCATTAGCAGAGGGCCCAGAGCTAGGTTTTATTTCTACTAGCCAAGCCCCGCCCCACGGCTGCGGTGCAGCGGACTGAGCAGCAGCAGGGATGGGAGGATGCGGCAGCGAGGAGGGCCTGGCAAGCAAATGGCACAGAGGAGAGCAGGCATGGTAAGACCCGGGGGCATTGGCTCAGAGGATGGAGGGACAGGCAAAGCATGGTGGGTAGGGACTTACTACCAGCCCCACCGCTCATGGCATCTCCCAATTCTCTTTGCCATTCTGGCATTTTCTAGAAACTTCACAAGTTTTCTAAAATGTTCTCTGTGATAGAAGGTGTGACTGACACCTCTCCTTTTATAATAGTTTAGATTGGTGCACGTTTCCACATGCTTTGGGGAGCAC
Source organism: Pelodiscus sinensis (assembly GCF_049634645.1). Lineage (NCBI taxonomy): Eukaryota > Metazoa > Chordata > Testudines > Trionychidae > Pelodiscus > Pelodiscus sinensis. The sequence goes on from NC_134714.1 coordinate 106,341,761, forward strand.
ATGCTTTGGGGAGCACACATGGATGGAAAAGATTAGAGGAAATATTGCTGCAGGTATGGGTAGTGCATGGAGACCTGCTGCTGTCTGCACAACCCCACTCCAAGAGGCACTTCGCAGAATGAACCATTTAGTAGGGACATAAATGGTTAATCAGTTAACCGGAAGTGTTCCAGTTAATTGGAAGAGGGGGCTCTCCATGGTGGGCCCATGGCCCCGCCCCACCCTTGCAGGTTACACAGCTGAAAAGCCTGCAGTGAAGCCGTAACCCTTGCAAGCCACACTCCCATAGAGGTTTTGCTGCTGGCTCTGGAGTATAAAGCTCAAAGTGTGTAACCGCTATGACTTAACAGTCACATGGTTACATTTTTAAACACATTTTTACATGCGTAGTTAGAAGATGAAAGACCAGAGAACAGATTATAGCAGAAGAAACTCCGGGTGAAGTCCTGGCAATCATGACTTGCAATCCCTAGAAGTGGCCTGGACATACCCTCTCAAAGTTTTTAGATACATTAGGGTTCAACAACATGTGTCACCCACTAGGCATGTTTCCTGTTATATTTCATACAAACCAAGCACTGACACTTAGCATGAAAATGTGACTTATGTAAATACATTATATATCCAAATTTCATCTAGGAGGGACATTTTCCAAATTAAAAGAACTTTTGGAAAAATGCTTTTATCAATAAATCAAGACTATTTACCTATAATTACACACACACACACACACACACACACGTGTATATATAAATAAAATAATTAGTTTTCAGCACAGAAAGTTAAAAGACTGTCAATTTTCATACTTATATAGTAAGTCTCCAAATAAACTGGGTTTTCAGATTTGCATATACACAAGCAGCAAGAGCTGGTTTGGAAGTTTGGCAGGGGAATAACTGCTTTAGAACAGTTTGAAACAGCTTATTATTTTGAAACGATCATATTTCAGCAGCTCGGTTTACAAGTTCTACCTCTCCCCCAACAAAGTTTTGCTCATCGGTCAAATACCCACAAAGCAATAGAAACAAGGGGGATAGTGCTATCAAGCAGCAGAGAAACCAATAGAACAAACAAATAAAATTAACAAAACCTTAATTGAAAACTTGATAGTATCACTTAAACAAAAAAAACCCCAACAACATGGATTCAGTATAGTGATCAGTAGTACTGGAAACATGTCTGTTGTTCTTAGCACTTTTTTCCAATCCAGTGTTGGATGAGCAAGGGTCCATTTAAGAGCTCATACATACTCTATGAAGACAAAATAATCAAACCAAGTTGACAAATCTCACTGTACTACAATTTTAAGATCAACAAAGTGAGGCTGGAAAACTTCTGATGGTTAACACAATATAGCGTCAAGACAACTGGCTGATCGACTTTAAAATATGAATGAAAAAGTACTGAACAGATCAGATTCATCTGTTACATAATCTTAACGGACAATTTGTGGGCTGGACTTGCAAAAGATGCCAACTTCTTTTGTTACAAGGAAACCAACTTATGTAACGATTGCTTTAGGGCAGTGGCACACGAAACACAAATTAGAACTTTGTTTTTAATCCCAGGCAGAGGAATGAATGAGGGCATTTAAATTATTGCTTAGACTCCCTATTAAATTGTATCAGCTTTATGGGTGAAGGTATTTAAATAAAGTGCCAGAGGCCACTGGAAGAGTTTGGAAAGCACCATTTTCTGTTTTTCACTTCTTACTTTTAGAAGGAAACAAAACTATCATTTCTCACCAACAGAAGTTGGTCCAATAAACGATATCACATAACCCAACTAGTCTCTGTAATAAGTAAGTTTAGACCATGCACAAGATCAAGAAGTTTGAAATAAATGGAAGTGTAATGCCAATCTAATTAATGCCTAACCCCACCACCTCCTGACCTTTGTTTTGTACATGGCAATGCCATTGCTCTTCAGTAAAGGGCCCTTTAGTAATCTCCTCTGGGGCAAGTGTTCCTCAACCTTTTTTATAACGTACCCATTAACCCCCCCCCCCCCCCAGTACCTACAGTTTTCAGGCACTCAACATTTTTTCCTACCATTGCAACACATTTTTTTAAACAACTTAATCATAGTATAACTTAATCATGGATGAAATTTGTGGGTGTAAAAGTTACAAAAATGATAAAGTGCTGTAAAAATTAAAACAAGATTTCAGTTCTCTCCAAATTCAGTTGTATTGAGGTAACCCCCCCCCCAGACTTCTCGAGTACCCTAAGGGCACTCATACCATTGGTTGAGAAACACTGTTCTAGGCCACATTTTGAAGGGATCCTTACTGTAGTACATGGAAAGTCAATTTTTTCTCCAAGATCCAAATTTCTTGGTCAAGGTGCAGACTCTCGAGAAACATTTTTCACAATCCTAACTACAATAAAGTTAAGTGAATATAATTTCACAGTGCCTCCAAAAGCACCTGATAGTCTGGATCTGGACTATGGCCTGCCTACTGACTACACTTGAAGCGGAGCCATAAAGCCAGGCCCCTCATGATCGCCTCCCACAGCCTGCAGACATTGCAAACAATCGGGTGGGTACCGCAGATCTTCCCCACACCAAAGGGCGTCGGAGCCCTTGTGAGTGCCGGGGTTTGAGCAACCGAGGCGCAACGCCGCACGTCCGGGAGCCAGTGCACCGGCCGCGCCACGCTCTGTGCTCGCGCACTGAGCACACGTGCTGCGCCCAGACGCCCTCCAAGCGAACGAACCAAGGGGAGCTGTGCCCGCAGCCCCAGCGCGTACACGGGCTGCTCCTGCCCGTCCCACTTCGAGCCGGCCCCTCACCTTGGGCGTGTGCGGCGTGTCGAAGAGGCGCAGCTTGCGGAAGGTCTTGTGGGGCGGGGTGCCGGGGCACTCGGGCAGGGGGGAGCGGAGCTCCTCGCCACGGACCCGGTACCCGCCCGCTAGGAAATGCGTCGGCGACTCCCCGCAGCACCGGCGGCCCTTGAAGGGCGGCGAGGGCGAGCCGGCCATGAAGTAGGCGCCAGGCGACTTGACCGGAGACGAGCCGAAGCCCTCCTCCTCCCACGAGTCCCCCTCGTCCCCGGGCAGCTCGGACGCCGCCGGTTCCATCTCCTCCTCCTCCAGCGGCGGCGGCTCGCCCCGGCCCGGGGTGCGAGCCGCCGAGAGCGGCGAGTCCGCCTCCTGGAAGGCCGAGTCCTCGCCCGTGCTGTTGCCGCTGCTGCCCCCTTCCTCCTCCTCCTCGTCCTCCTCCTCGCAGTCGCTGCTGCCGCCCGAGAACAGCAACTTCTGCCGGATCGGGGCGGCCGCCCGCCGGGCCGAGAGGCGCCTGGACGCGGCCTGCTGCAGGCTGAAGAAGCTCATGGCAGGACAAGGGCTCCGGGCTGCTCCCAGCTCTGTAGACGGGTCCGGCTCCCGGGGAGACGCACCGCGGCAACTACAGCGCGCGCCCGCCCACTCGCTAGCGGCGCGCTGCCCGGCGCAGCCCCGCTCTTGCCGTTCAGACTCCGCGGCTTTCCCGCGACCGTTAGTCTCGTGTCCCCGACGCAGCCAATCACACACGCCCACTCCGTTTGAAAACAAGGAGGCCCGGGGCAGAGGCACGCAGGGTACACGTCACACGCTCGCTTGGCGCGAATGGCGAGCTGGCACGGGCGGGGCCGGGGCGGTGCTGACTAGTGTGAGGGGCTGGCTGCTGCGCCATTTCCCATCTCACCGCCCTGCGCCTGAAGGGGGACCCCTCCCCTTTAACTGGAAAACACGGCGCGGCCGGCGGGCGGGCGGCGGGTGCACAGCAGCGGATACGCTCCATGGCGGGGCTGCTGGAGAAGAGGTTGTACGTGCGGTTGTTCGGGGTCTGCCAATAGCGCCCTGCTCCAGGGAGCCCGTGGGATTTGCAAAGAAGAGGCTAGAAACACCCACCCTGCACGAATCCCTCCGGCCAGCAAAGCGCCGTGGCCCCGAATTCAAACACCAAAAAGTGCTCGGGTCCCTTTGGCTAAAGATCACTGCCCAGGTTCAGCTCTCTGCGCACGTGGAATGATTGTAAGTGGAAGCAGGTCGAGGGACACCCCATCCCCCAAAAGTAACCAAATGCCACTTTTGTTGATAGCCACTAACGGTGTGGGGCTTGATCTCCGCTTCCTTCCGAACAGTGTATGAGCACTTTTAATAATTCTACACTCTTAACAATACAAGAGTGGAAAGACTGACCGGCTACGTCTACACTGACCCCTTTTCCGAAAGGGGCATGCTAATTTCACAGGTCGTAATAGCAAAATCCGCGGGGGATTTAAATATCCCCTGCGACATTTAAATAAAAATGTCCGCCGCTTTTTTCCGGCTTTTAGAAAAGCCGGAAAAGAGTGTCTACACTGGCCCCGATCCTCCGGAAAAAAGCCCTTTTCCGGAGGATCTCTTATTCCTACTTTGAAGTAGGAATAAGAGATCCTTCAAAGTAGGAATAAGAGATCCTTCGGAAAAGGCTTTTCTAAAAGCTGGAAAAAAGCGGCGGACATTTTTATTTAAATGCCGCGGGGGATATTTAAATCCCCCGCGGATTTCCCTATTACGACCTGTGAAATTAGCATGCCCCTTTCGGAAAAGGGGCCAGTGTAGACGTAGCCAAAGTTGAGTAGGTTAAAATATGAACAATTTTTTTAATTGCCTCCTTTATCTTTAAAAGTTTCAGAGGGGTAGCTGAGTTAGTCTGTAACAGGAAAAACTTAAACAACAAATAGTCTAGTAGCACTTTAAAGACTAACAAAACATGTAGATGGTATCCTGAGCTTTCGTGGCAAAATCCACTTCTTCAGATGACCTTTATCTTTATAAGTCTGTTAATATCAGGAGAAGAAAGGGAACACTGATAAACCATGTTTTCTACTAACAGTCGAAACCAACAACTACAATATACTAGTCCCCCCCCAAGATATGTACGTTTGGTTGACACATCTGTTGCCAACTTTCATTATAGTGATTTCAGGTCCTGAAGTAAAGAGGGTGTGTGTTTGCTTTTTTTTTTTTTTTTTTAGTTTCAATACAGACGAAGTATGTTTGTTGTACAGCAGAATATTCCAAATTTTAAAAAGCATTATTGCTAGATGTTTAGCTGTGCATAATGGTACAGTGTGCTTAAGTACAATTGCAATATACAAACTCAAATACAATAGTTTTATGGTCCTATAAAACAGGATGTCACACTAGAGACCAAGTGATATGTAGCAATCTTAACTTTAATTTAAAAAAAATCCAGTAAAAATCCATGAGAGAATTTATGAATTTTGAACATTTGAGATTGGCAATACAGCAGAGCCACTCAATCCATTTCCTCTTATGGCATAAGCAAACCTTTGCATTGTGAACAAATAGTCCTGTGACATCTTAGAAACTAATGAAAATATATATAGCAACAAACTTTTGTGGACAAAACCTGAAAGCTCATAATACTATATATATTTTGTTAATCTCTCAGGTGCCACAGGTCTACTTGTTTTTTAAAGTTACAGAATAATATAGCTACCCCTCTGAGACTTTGAATTAAAGGTGGCCTATGGGAGAAATGCTAGGCTTGTGCCCTGTTTTGCTTTTTTGGGCTGCATAATGGAGGACCAGAAGTTCTTAGTTTGTTTTCTGGTTTGGGGTTTTTTTTTAATTGGGTCATCAGTTTTTTTCTTTAGAATTTAAATTTAACTATTTCAAGAAATGTACATTACTTTGATTTATAAATCTTTCTGAACACTGGGACATGAAACAATATTCTGATTGGTTGACTGGTGAGAAAGCCATTGTTTAATAGGAACTGTTTAGATTACTCATAAACCACCTCACAATGGATGTGTTATACCCTACATTCTATCTGACAGACACTGACCTCTGGATGACCACTTTGGCTTTGGCCCTTCACTTCATCTCTGTCAACCCTTGCTGGACTGATAATGCCATTAGTATCTGTCCTTTATGACTTATCAAATTATCATAACTAAAACTAATCTTTTGAGCAAACCTGTACTGACTAACTTTGTTTTCCTAGCCAGAGGAAACTAGAATAATCCAGAGCTGGCTCAGTCTAGGGCTCATGACTTATCATCAATTTCTTATTGTCAAGACAATACTTATTTCTTCCACTCCCCTCCCCCCCAAGTTGAAGAGTCATTCTGTGACTGGTGTTAATGGCTTAGAGTAGATGTCCAGTCTAGTGGCCCTCATCCTCAGAAAAGGTAAAAAGCATACAGAATTTATCTAGCAGCAGATCTTGTCCTCCCCCAGTTCCACTTAACAGCATGATAACAGCCACCATTAGAACTGATGTCTGTCTGCTTTTTATCCCTGGAGTGGCATCCCCAAATCCTGATTTCTTTATCCCTGGGAGGAGCAAAATAAAACCTGAATGAGGGGCCCCTGCACCCAGAGAAATAAGGGAGAAATTTACTTCTAAAAGTTTAGGAGATGGTGAATTAAACACCCCACACCCAGCCTACAAAGAAAAGGAAAAATGACATTTGTACTTATCTAGATGCTCTAGTTGTTTGCTGTTTGGCATGATTCCAGGCATTGGGGGATCCTAATAACAGAAACTTTAACTTAAATCAATAAACTTTAAACACACTTCTACCTTTCATTTTCTTTATTCTAATGGAATTCTGTCCTTAGCCTTTTCCTCCCAATGACCCATTTAACTGGTGCTTTGAAGCCAATTCATAAACAATCCATTGCACCGTAAACACGTTATCTCATCGTGCCTTTCAGGACACAACTCTTCCCCATCCTGTCTCCTCTTCCCTCTGCTACACCAACTTGGGGGTGCCATTGCTGGTTTTGCCATAGAAGTGGGGGCATAACATAGAACAATGGAAAGCTTTACCCCTCTTCCCCCAGCCCATCTGTAAGCCACTACCATTTCTAGTGGCTGCCTTGCTATGGGAAAATAAACATCAGTTTAGTCTCCTAGGCAAGAGCCATGGCCACTGCATGAACAGAATTGTCTGCAGGCTCTGCTGCCTCCTAAGCTCTCATAAGTCAGAAAACACTTGCCACCTTTACTGGGTGGCTTCACAGAAATGGGAGCCATCGTCATTTCTCCTGAGACTGTCACCTGGCATCCTCTTCACACACAGAGGAATATGATCCTAAATTCATTCTTACCACCATATATGACTCGTAGCACTCAGTAGGTACACTGCCCCACATACTCCTGCCAAAATTTTAATTACTAAATGGGACGCCCTCCCATGCCACCTCCCTGCTCCCCTTCACCCCCGTTGGCATCATTCACCCCTACTTACCACATCTCTTTTAAGCAATTAGTGACTTCATCTGTGTTATTTGTAAGTTTTCTATTTTACCAGTTACAATCATATCACCTTTCATTAGGCTAGGAGCTGGTGATATAGACCGAGGTGGTCTGAGGAAGATGCCTTGAGGTGTGAGTTCCTCCAAGTGTACATGAGCTGCTTTGGTTACTTTCAGCACTGCTCTCCCTAGCAACAAGAGACTTCCATCATAGACTGACCAGCTTCCCTCCCTCCTTCCCCATGCACTCTCTCTTCCAGGTAGTCTAATCCCTCATGTTTAAATTTCATCCTTACTGACTCCTGCCACTGCTCTACTTGGCTTCCTACTTTTGAGTTGACAAGCCCACATTGCCTGCCATTTCTTATCTCAGGCCCTTCTCCCACTGCAGCCCCTTTTGGTTTAGGCCTGACTGGGGGGCTGGGATTGAAAAATCACCTTTTGTGATTAGTTCTAAGCTGTGCACAGCAAGTGTCACTGCCTTCCCTCACCAACAAGTGGAAAGGTTTACTATAGCACTGGCTACTGGCTGGATTGGGGCTTTGCAGGAAGCTGCTTCAGCAAAAGGAAGCAGGCTGAGAGGCACCACATATAACCACAACCTTTTTTGCCCCTATGATGCACCTATCTACAGTGAAAAATTTAAAAGCTTGAGATTTCCATCTTGTCTGTACTCTGCACTTCTGTCCCCAAGGTTTCCTTTTACTGTGTGATAAAAAATAGCATAAAATGTGTCTTTAAAATCAGGAACATAGGCCTTGTCTGCACCATCAAGTCTTGTTAACAAGTTGTCACTCAATGCTGAAAATTCAACAAAGAAAAATTGCCAAAGGGTGCCACCATCGTCAAAAACTTGAGCAATGCACTATGGGTATGTATCCCACAGTGCAGTGTTTTGGGAAGGCTGAGCGGATCCCTGCACATTTCGGGATTCTCCCATAGCCTTCTCAACTGTCAGGCTTGGGATCCCATCATGAGTAGCTCTGTGAGCTCTCCATGTTGAGGACTGTAAAAGCACAACAAGCTCTCTCGCTCCTCTCCCCATCTCTCTGGATCTAGCAGCAGTCTGCCTGCCACTGTGTTACTAGTGCAGGGCAGAATGGGAGCATTCCAATGATTTGCTCTTTATTCCCCAATCGGAGCAACTCATTTAACTTGTCAGATTCTTCCCAGAGCTTTGAAAAGGGGGAAGGGTGCATGACTGCAGGGCAGCAGAAACCAAAACACTGAGCAGAGCTGTCAGAGCAGGCATTGTGGGATACTGGCTGAAGCCAGTTCTGTCACCAAAAACAAACACTAGTGTCTGTGCTGGCTTTTTGTCAACATACAGGGAGGGGGAAAAAGTCTTTTGTAGGGTGGAAGTTTTATGTTTTCCTGACAAAAGTCATACTGCAGCATGTACGCTCTCGAGTTACATCTACATTGCAACACTATTTCAGGATACCGGAGTATCCCAAAATAGCTATCCTATGTCTTCACAGCAAGCCTGTTATTTTGGGCTTGCTATTCTGACATCCCTATAAACCTCATTCCATTAAGAGTAAGGGACATTTCAGATAGCAGGTTATTTAATTACACAATAAGCTAGTTCAAAATAAGATTGAAATAAAATATGCAATTTGCGTAGCTCAAATTGCATATCTTATTTCGAGCTATGATGCAGTGTAGATGTACCCTCATTGTTTAGTCGCCAAAAATCAGTTTTTGGAAACAAGCTTGGTAGTGTAGGCAAAATCATAGAATAGATCCTTGACTCTAATGGTTCGACTACACAGCAGCATTATTTTGGAATAACTGATGTTATTCTGAAATAACAAAGAGCTACACTACACTAAAAGCCTTTATTTAAAAATAATGTCAAGCTGAAGGACTTCTTACTTCCACTCTTGCAATCCTCATTTTACGAGTAAGGGAAGTCGACTTTCTGCTGTGTAGACAGCGCCTAAAGCTGGGTAAAGCTGTTTTGACATAAACTACGGAGTTGACTTTAATTCAGCTTTAGCCCTGCTGTATAGACATCCCCTAAATGACTGGATAACAACAGATCCAAAGGCTCAAGTACTCTTTTTTTTCTAAACAGAACCTGTCCTTCTATCCATATCCAGATTCTCAGGTCCTATGAGCAAAAGCTCTGAGTCCTTATTCCTATTTTGTTAAGTATCACCTGTGATTTTGAAGGCCTGAGATTCCCACAACATTCAGTGGTGGTCCAGCCAGGGTATCCTAGAGCCAGTGCTGGCCAATGTACATGCCTTCTTTCTTCCTTTTCTTTTTCTAAGAATGCTTATGCCTCTCATCTGTTCCTCCTTTTCCTTTAATTACTGGGTTTTTCCTCCCTGGAGATTTTCTGAACCACTCTCCTCTTTTGGGCCAGAACAACTGCCACCAACTGCCAACTCCAAGAACAGAGACACTCCATTGGAGCATCAGTTTGTCAATCAACCAACTCAGGAAGTGGGACTCTTTCTTTCCCATACACAGGTTCAACTACAGGTGTGCTTTTTTTGCCCCATTTAAGTAAATGGGTGCAACTTTGTATGGGGCACTATTATGTCAGTTTAGGAGCATCTTAAATCAATGAAACGTATTTAATTTTGTAACTGAAATAATTTAAACCAATGCAAGACATTAAACCAATTTAAGTTTGTCCACATTGGGGAGGGAGGATTTAAACTGGTGCACAAAATAAATGTAGATGAGGCCTCCTTTGCCAACATAGCAGGTAAATCCACTAAGATATGAGAGGGTAATTATTCATATTGTAAGTCATAAAAAGGAACACTACCATAAAATATCAAATTTTACATACTTCTCATGTTCTTTACTATGCTGAGAGCCCAAGTCTTACTTTTATTTACAAAAAGGTACAGTACAGGAGGTGACAACCTACAGAGCACCTCCAGAGGACAATCTCTGGGATATGAAATCCCGGGCTAATATGAAGGAAGGTAAACTATCAACAACAAAATAAAAATTGCCTACTAATATATGTATTTAAAGTATTATTAAAAGGACAAATCCTGTGCGAGGAAGTGAGGTAACACTGTCTCCATTCATTAAGCCATTTGTTAAGTGGGAATACTGTGTGTCCATATTTGTATTTAAAACAGTCTGCCTTCCTGCCACAGCATGAGGGGCTTGATGCTTTCTGGCTGCTGGAGGGTCCTTTTGGGTCTGCTGACAACTGGTGCAAAATAGAGCATCTTAATGATCCCAAGATGAGGGGAAGTCAAACATGATTTATAGCCACCTGTGCACCACCCCCCATTCCTAATTTGTATCAAGTGTTCCTCAGCTGAATCCCAGGATCCAACCCAATAAATATATTTACATTCCCTTATGACTGAAGATCAGTGAATGATTGGAGGGGTGAAGCAATCATGATTATTCATTTGTTACTTTTCATAGTAAACCATTTCACCTTCTCATTTTCACTGACAATGAGGGATTTTTTGGGGGGGGGAGGGTAAATGGTGAGAAAAGTAACCATTTTCCAAAGTTTTGTTTCACTAAGACCAGAATCATTTGGTAAAATGAAAAAAAATCAACTGCAAATCAACACACTTCTCCCTGCTACAGTTTCCTATCCTGTTTCTGGCCATCCTGTGGGTATCATCTTCTCAAGAAATCCAAGTAGTATTGGATTAAATAGCTTTAAAATCATCATAGTATTGGATAAAAATAAACAACATTATGGTAAATTCTGCCTCGTGCTTCTTAAATCCTAGATTGTGGGTTTGCTGTTTACTCAGCCACTTTAAGGCTATGTCTACACTGTGCCTGTTTGGCGCAATATGTAAATAAGGTGAAGCATGGAATATTGCCGTGCCTCATTTGCATAATTAATGAGGCTCCTTTTTTATGCAAGAGGCTTTTGCACAAAAAGGAGCCATCTACATGGCTCCTTTTTGCGCAAAAGCCCCCTCTTGCGCAAGAGCCGTTCTTCCGCTTTTTTTTCAGGAAGAAGGGCTCTTGTGCAAAAACAGAGCCTCATTAATTATGCAAATGGGATGTGGAGATATTTCACACTTCATCTCATTTGCATATTTCTTACGCCAAACGGGCAGAGTATGGACATAGCCTAACAGTTGAGGGCACAAGCATAAGGTTTTTCCTCATAGAGGCTGCGGAAAAACCTGTAACTGCTAAAAACAAGTAATTAACCAATTAAGCAGCAGTTAGTTAAAAGAGTATAAAACACAAGTTCTTTGGATTTTTGGATGTCAGAGTGAGAAAAAAAATACTGTGTGTTTAAACAGAATAGAGTTATTTTGTTATATGTTACCTTTGTTAAATTGAAGAGTCTCATGAAATATCTTGTATTTTTCTTTTCCATTTTTATTCATGCTCCAGTCAGTAAAGACTGTTCTTGCCACAGATAGCCAATGCATTTAGAGTTTAAAATACTGCAAAATTATACTGTAGCAAGATATTCAAATTCACTTTACAGAAAAGGTCTGATTATGACTCCTGTGCCAAAAGCCTACGGGCTGGGAGTCATCAGCCTTGCGCAGAGTGGAAGTGGTAGTGGGGAGTGTGTGTGCTGATTACTCATAAACATCCCATTAAACAATTATTTGTTCACATCCTTAATAGAGAAGGCTTCTAATTTTCCCAGAAATCCTTAATATTACTTAATAGTACAAAATAGTCATCTGGTGGTTGAGATTGTCTAGTAGTTTTATAAAGCCTTCATTTCTTACCTTTATGCATATCTAATCCTTACTCATATGAGGAATCAATATGAAGTCAGCATAAAAGTTCTTGATTAGAATAATTTCAAAAAATTATTGCTATGACTAACATGAACAGATACTGTGATTTTAATTTAGAGTTAAGATGCTCTATTCCTGTTTTAAATTATTGTGGTTATAATGATTTAGCATAAAATCAATATTTTGTGTCAGTAATTACAAATTATTAAACAATTTTCTAATACAAGTTAAAAAATCTAATTGCTACTAACTGATGAGTTATTATTTCACTAACTGTTAAGGTTTTACATAGACCAGGGGTCTCCAAACTTTTCAGCCCGAGGGCCGCATTAACTATCAAACAGCAGTTCGGGGGCCGACTACACACTTGAGGTCCAAATAAAAAACAATCAAAACATGGATGTTGTTTTTAATTATTTATTTAATATTATTTTATTCAGTTATTATTTAATAACACATTCATACACTACACATGAACACCTGTATTAGTGTGAATGGTGAAATTGTTTCCTGGATGCCAAAATAGCAGACATTTCTGGCTTTAGATTTGTTGTCCCTAACATCAACAGTGACCTGAGATTATCATTGGACAAGTTTGTTCTCAAATTGTTCTTCACGTATTTCATTCTTGAAAATGTTTGTTCACACAGGTATGTTGTTCCAAAGATTGAAAGGTACCTTGATGCAAAAGTTTTGACATTAGGAAAGTCTTCCTTGGGCAAAAACTGGTAAAAACCCACCAGTCCTATTTTGAACTTGTCCCTAAGGAGGTCATTTGCTTGCAACTCAATGACTTCCAGCTGCAGTTCATCTGGGCAACTGGCCACATCTGCTTCAAATGGGTTTTGAAACAATCTCACTTCTTCTGCCTTTGAATCCAAAAAGGTCTCCACGGGCCGGATGAGAGGGCCTCGCGGGCCGCATCCGGCCCCCGGGCCGTAGTTTGGAGACCCCTGACATAGACTAATAAAAAATATTAGGAAGTAATTCTTCTATCTTCTTGAGGTTTTCACTATTATTATATTTGTCCCCTTGTAGCCATCTCTTATATGTGCTATATAGCAACAGTTCTCAAAGTGGGAGTCGGGACTTCCTAAGAGTGTGGGAGATTATTACAAGGGGATTCATGAACTATCAACCTCCATCCCAAACTCTACTTTGCCTTCAGCATTTATAATGCTGTTAAATAAATTTTAAAAAGTGTTTTAATTTTTAGCGGAGAGACACTCAGAGGCTTGCTACGTGAAAGGAATAACCAGTACAAAAGTTTGAGAACCACTAGCTATACAGATTGAGGGGCAGATGTTTAAAGGTATAGGTATGGATAGGTGTCTAGTAGGATTTTCATAAGTACCTAGGCACCTGACTCTCATTGAAATCAATAAGTGTTAAACACCTAGGTGCTGTTGAAAACCCCTGTGGCATATATCTGCATCCTTGTATACCTACAAACATTTACAGATTGACCTTTAGGTCATGTAGTCTTTGCTCACAGGTCAGTTTCTTCCCCAGTAATATTGTTGCAATTCTCTGAACTCTCTCCAATTTGTCAATTCATTTCTGTTAAGGAGTGGACTAGAAATGAAAGCAATAGTCTGGACAGGTGCTTTTGCACCACAAAGGGGCCTATTTCCTCCCTCTTTCATGACAACACTTTAACATATATGCAGCTCAGGACTGTGTTAGTCTTTTAGGGTGCCATATCACATGCATACTAGGGATGTTAGGTATTATTTAACTGAATAATCGTGTGACCACACCAAATCTTATCGGTTACATGATTATTTTGTAGACCACAGGGTCATTCCCAGTCCCACTGCTGCTGCTAATAGAGAGGCAGCAGTGCAGGGTGGCAACAGCTCTTGTCCACAAGGGAACCAAGCTCATGCAGATGGGGCTGTGCCAACATCCCAAGGAGCAGCCTCTGTCTGCTGTGAGCCCAGGTCCACCACAGAAAGGGGCTGAACTGGTTCCCCCCTCTGTGGGAGGCAGCAAAGTGGGGAGAGGCAGCTCTATGGAGCCAACACATGCTTAAAAGCTGGCTCCCCAGGTGTATCGGCTCCCACCGCCCCCACCACTGTGCTGTTGCCTCTGATACAGGAGCAGCAGCGTGGGGGGAAAGAAGGAGGAAGGCAGCTCTGCGTGAGCTGATACAAATTGGGAGCTGGCTTGAAAGCCAGATTGCCATGTGTAATGCCTCTTGCCTACCCCCCTCACCTTCTATCAGAGGCAGCACTGCAGGGGAAGGGGGAACAGATGGCTCCATGGGATCCAGCTTAAAAGATGGCTCCCCTTGGGCACCAGATACCCCTCCCCCCACCGCTGCCTCTGATGCATCCGGGCCTTAGGTTCCCCACCTCTGCATTAGAAGATCTGTGCTTCAGATTATTTTTCTTCAGCTGTATTAATCTGACACTTATTTTCTGGGTAGAACCCTTTGTATTAGGTCCCCATTCTGTGTGGCCTTTGCAATTCTTCCCATTTTAGTATCTGTGAATTTGTCAGCAGGCTCTTTACCATTTATTATAGATCTTTAATCCTGGACCATGCCTTTCTGGGTATTAGTATTCAAAATAAGGGACAGTGTTGAAAGAACACAATAGCAGTGTGGATGTAAGTGTAGTTTTTCCAGAAAAACACTTCAGTGTAGACATACCCTCAGCCAGCTACATATCACAAACTACTGGGACTTAAATACTATGGTGTTGTGAAGGCCATAAAATTACCTAGACAGCCAAATAAGATTAGATAGCCAATAAGAGATATTTGGTGGACTCTTAAATCTCAGTAATTCCTTCTCAGACAGAAGGGTCAGTGAGGAATTTAAAGGAAGTAAATAGTAAAATCCTCATGGTTCTGACAGAGATGCAAAAGACTCTTTTCTTCTTCGAGTGATATCACCGTGGATGCTCCACTGTAGGTGCTGGGCTTGCAGTATGGAGATTTTTTGCAGCGGTAGTCAAGCTGGACCGCGCATGTGCGGGTAGTGTCTCGCGGCATTCGCGCCCTTTCACGCTGCTTGGTCTGGTGTGAGCCAGTTCTTCTCAACCACCTCAAGCTGCAGACGAAGGAAGCTTCTTTCCTCAGATCCCTTCTAGTTGGTGAGGAATTCAAGCTGTTTATTGTTCAAACCCACTTTATGCTTACCTTTCCATTCTTTATTTGCCAAAAAAACCCCAAACAAATAACCAAAAAAGAGAACATTTTAAAGTTAAGATTTACAGTTTTAAGTTAGTTCGCATAAGTTTTAGCTGCCCTTACTTGCTAAGTTTCAGTTATCTTCCCAGTTTACTCTGTTAGGGTATGTCTACACTACAGCACTAATTTGAACTAACTTAGTTCGAATTAGTTAATTCGAACTAAGCTAATTCGAATTAGCGCATCTAGACTTAAAAACTAGTTCGAATTAGCGTTATGCTAATTCGAACTAGCACGTCCACACCGATTGGATGCTGGGGCGCATTTAAGGGCAGCTGAAACCGGTTCCGGCAGAGCATCAGGTCAGTAGTTGCTTTGTGTGGCTGCTGTCTGAGACTATCTGAGGCTCGTGCTTAAAGGGACCCCCCTGGACAGCCGGTTCTCAGCTTTTCCGCTTGCTTGCCTACCTCGCCGAGGGACAGCAAAGCGTTTTTCTCTGCGCCTGCCTGTGTCGGTGGTTCCCTTTGGGGATGCCGCCGAAGTTGGCAACATGGAGCCAGAGCTCACCCTGGGCTTTCTGGTGCAGTTTTGGACTTGCTGTTGCAAGCCTGCCAGCAATGGCTGGAGGCTGCCTGGCACCACTTGGTGCACGTCAGCCCCCTACTCTCCACCTGGCCGTGGAGGAGCCGCAGCAGCGCCTGGACACCAGCGTGCCCCGCCGCATCTGGCGTCTGGACACCAGCAGCGACTGGTGGGACCGCATCGTCCTGGAGCGCTGGGGAGACAGACAGTGGACCCAGAACTTCAGGATGAAGAGGGACACCTTCCTGGAGCTCTGCGAGTGGCTTGCCCCTGCTCTGCGGCAATGGGACACTCGCATGAGGCCCGCCATCCCCCTCCAGAAGTGTGTGGCCATCGCCCTCTGGAAGCTCTCCACGCCGGACAGCTACCGATCCGTCGGGAACCAGTTCGGCGTGGGGAGATCCACCATCGGAGCAGTGCTCATGCAGGTACGGCACCCACCGGCCACTGGGCCGGAAGGGGAGGGGGCCTGCAAGGAGGGGATAGGCCAACCTAGGAAAAACGGGGGGGAGGAGGAGGCGAAAGTGCCCCGCACTGAAGGGTTCGGTCTGTCCTGACCGTACTACACGCCTCCCGCGGGGGTTGCTTCCAGGAGTGGGGTGCGGGGCAGTGCCAGGGAATGAACAGTCCCAACCACCCGGGCACCCCAGTGATTCGCGGTTTGCTGTGTCTCTCTGCAGGTGGTCAAGGCCATCAACCGGGTGCTGCTCCACAGGGTGGTCTGCCTTGCCGACCCGGAGGCCGTCATCCAGGGGTTCGGCGCCCTCGGCTTTCCCCAGCTGCGGGGGGGTTATCGACAGGACACACATCCCCATCCGTGCCCCGGAACACCAGGCCTCCCAGTACATCAACCGGAAGAGGTACTTCTCCGTGCTCCTGCAGGCTGTGTGTGACCACCGGGGCCAGTTCATGGACATTAATGTGGGCTGGTCCAGCAAGGCACACGACGCACGGGTGTTCCGGAACTCCTCCGTGTGCCAGAGGCTGCAGGCCGGGACCTTCTTCCCTGACCGCCACATCAGGGTCGGGGACGTGGACATGCCCATGTGCCTGGTGGGGGATGCGGCCTACCCCCTACCGCCCTGGCTCATGAAGCCGTACACGGGGCACCTCAACCCCTCCCACCAGGCCTTTAATGCCAGGCTGACCAGGGCCCGCATCGTGATCGAGGGGGCCTTCGGCCAACTGAAAGCCAGATTTAGGTGCCTCCTCACCCGCCTCGACCTCACCGAGCACAATATCCCTCCTGTGGTGGCAGCATGTTGCGTGCTGCACAATTTGTGTGAGCGAAAGGGGGAGGCTTTCCTGCCAGCCTGGATGGCTGAGGCTGAGTGCATGGCTGGCCACTACGCTCAGCCCCGCACTGCCGCCGTCAGGGAAGCCCAGCAGGAGGCCGTCCGGATCCGGGAAGCCCTGCGGGAGAGCTTCCAGGTGGAGGAGGAGGACTGAACTCTCCCTGCATGCCCCACTGGGGCCTTCTTCCACCCTCCTCCCTTTCCCCTCCCAAACCCCTCTTTCTAATGTCAAATAAAGACACCTGTTTTGACAACCAAAATCTGTTTTTATTTTACATAACTGGGTTGGAGCTGGGGGGAGAGAGGAGTGAGGGTGCGAGAGGGGAGGGGAAACCTGGGAGGAGGGAGCTGGAAAGGGGTGGAAGGGGAGGAAGGGAAGGGAAAGCTCAGGCTTGGGGGTCCTGATGATGGCACTCACATGTGGAGCCCTCCTCGGCCTCGGACGACACAGCCGATGTGCTCTGTGGGATACCTCGGGGGTCCTGGGTAGGCTCCCTGCAGGCTCCTGGCTCTCGGCGTCCTCCTCCTCCTCCTCGGTGTCAGGGACAGGTCCCTCTACCCCAGGGTTGATCACCACCCGGGGAGCATGGACGGCGTGAGCCCCCAGGATGCGGTCCAGGGCCTCAAAGTGGAGGCAGGTCTCTGGGTCGGCCCCTGACTGGCATGCCCTGCAGTAGGACTGCCGCAAGTCCTTGATTTTGCAGCGGACCTGCTCCCGGGTCCACATGTGGCCTCTGGTGGCCAGGCTGGCAGCCATGTGGCTATAGACAGCTGCGTTCCTGTGGCTAGTGCGGAGATCGTGGACGTTGGAGGCCTCCCCCCAAACCTCGATGAGGTCCACGATCTCCGCACTTGACCAGGCGGGCGCCCGCCACTTGCAGCCCCGGGCAGGCTCCTGGGAGCTGCCAGCCTGGTCCTGGGAAGAGGCGGAGGGCTGGGTGGCAGCGGGTGGCTGGCTCATGTCGTGCCAGGTGCAGGGTCTGTTGGCTGGGTGCTGGCAGGCTTGCATCTGGCATAAGCAGTGTAGCCAGACCGTGCCCCTTTAAGGGCTCCGGGGCCGGGAGGGAGGCAGAATAGTTTTCCTGGTTTGGCCCAGAGTGGCCACCAGGGCAAGCTGGGAAGGGCTAGCCTCCCACTAGTTCGAACTAAATGGCTACACAGCCCTTAATTCAAACTACTTAATTCGAACTAGGCGCTAGTCCTCGTAGAATGAGGTTTACCTAATTCGAATTAAGCGCTCCGCTAGTTTGAATTAAGTTCGAACTAGCGGTTTGCCTGTGTAGCGCTTATTAAAGTTAATTCGAACTAACGGCTGTTAGTTGGAATTAACTTTGTAGTGTAGACATACCCTTACTCTTTCCCTGTTAAAAAAAAAGTTAAAAGTTACATTAAAGAAAGTTAGAGTTAGATTTAGAACAATGCCTGGTTCACCAGGGTTCAAGAAGTGAGGCCTGCTGCGAGGCCATGCCTGCCTCGGATGGCCACTCTTCCTGCATTCATTGCTTAGGGGAGGGCCATGTTCCACAAAAATGCCCTCACTGCTCTAAGCTTACAACTAGAGCTCAACACGACAGGGAGATGAGGCTCAGGATGAACTTGTTCGACAAGGCTCTTAAGCCTCAAGGACCTGCCTCCCCCCCACGGCCATCAAAAGAGCCACAAAAATGAAGGGCTTCCTCTCCAACTGCCACCCAGCAAGAAAGAGCAAGCCATCTCTGACCCACTCTCTGCCTGCTACTTCACATGGCAGAATGAATGTTGGCAGTAAACTGGGTACTTCAAGCGAATCTACAGTGCGCATGGCACTGTATAAATCACTGAAATCCACCTTTTCGGTGCTGACCACACGCCGTTCATCAGCACTGATGCCTACGGCACCATCAAGCTCCACTAGTGGAATGTTGGCACCATCGGCACCAACAAGCTCCACTCGAGTCATGCCCACACCTCCGGCACCGATTCCAAGGGTGGTGCCGACCGACTCCCTCCGAGCGTCACACAGCATTGACTCTGGTGCCGAACCACCCGGAAGACCAGCTCGCCCACGCGGGACCAATGTTATTGGCACCGCAAACGGCACCAGTGTGTATGACCCCGCCTCCCATGGTAGACGATCCGGCACCGACTTCGGCACCAAAATGGTCGCAGCCTAGGAATGCTACAATCCAGACATCACAAGAGCGGAGTCCATCTCCACGCTCACATTCTCTAACGTTTTCTCCGGAACCCTCCTCGCCACTGCCTCCTCAGTCACCTAGGCGATCACTGCCCAGGGGATTCTCCTCCTGTGAGTGCCTCCCATCTCCATTCTTAACCCCACCAAAGGAGCATCATTATCAAAGGGAGCATCATTATCAACATTGTTTTTCCACCTCCCCTTCTCCCTTACCATGAAGGTCTTACTCTCCCTCAGTGTCACTGCATTTGTCCAATTTCTCATACAGGCAGTCGTATAGCAGATCTCATTGCTATGAGCGCTCGCCATCTCGTTCCTCCTATTATTATCGGGACCCGTATGATAGCTGCACATACTATAGGACCTATTCACCATAACACCGTTCTTATTACCGCTCGTCCAGATCACTTCCGAGATCCAGGACACACTACTCTTCTGCGAGACACTCACCTGTGACCGACCCACCTCATTCAGGGCACGGCACAAGGTCTCCACTCCCTCCCCATCCTTATGTTGAGGAAGGGCAGCCCCTAGTGGAGGAGACGCATGAACCTGAGACATCGCCTACTGACCCATCGTCATCCTCACTAGATAAGGTGGTTATACCAGGGGACGCTTCTCCCCCTGACGATCTCAGGCAATTTCAGGAGCTTTTTAAAAGAGTAGCAATCTCCCAGGAGATTCAAATGACTGAGATCAAGGAGAAACAGCACCGTCTCTTAAAAAATCTTAAGATGTCTCAAGTTCCTAAATTGGCTATTCCCCTGGATGAGGCGATATTAGAAGTCACCAACAAGTTGTGGCAGACCCCAGCATCAGTATTACCTACAAATAAGAAGGCGGACAAGAAATAGTTTGTCCCCCTCCCCCCCCAAGGGGTCAGAATTCCTATTCACTCACCCACTCCCCAACTCCTTGGTGGTTGATGCAGCGTGACAAAGAGCACGGGCACCACAATATAGAAGCAAAACATCCGACAAAGACTAAAAGAGGCTGGATTTATTTGTAAGGAAGGTATACACATCATCGACACTTCTTCTCCAAATAGTCAACTACCTGGCACATTTATCCACCCATAATTTCAACAATTACTCAAAACTGACAACTCTCATGGAGTCTCTACCTGAATCGAAAAGACCCATTTTGAAGGCTGTTGTTCAGGAGGGTTACACTGCCACTAGGACCAGCTTGCAGATAGCTGCTGATGTAGCTGACACTGCAGCCAGAGCCACTGCCACTGCAGTTATCATGCGAAGGGCCTCATTCCTCCAGGCAGCAGCAGTTCCCAAGGACCTGCAAGCAAAGGTAGAGGACTTACCTTTCAAAAAAGATAACCTTTTTGCAGATAAGACAGACACACTGCTACATTCCAGCAAAGATACCAAGTCGACACTGCGAACACTTGGTATGTACACTCCACCATATAGGAGACAACGATATATGCCATTCCAGAGGCGCTATGATTATTACCATCCTAGACAGCCATGGCAACAACAGCACCGGCCCTTAGATAACTCCCGCCAATGGCAACGGCCTCCGAGATGCTGGAATCAGAATAACCGTCCGCAGAACCAACCCAATACTAGGCAGCAGGTTTGACTGCCTGGTCGAGAGCACTCAAACAGTCTTGCCGGTTACCATCCCATTGTTTCACCATCGCCTATGCCCATTTTACGAGCACTGGACACACATCACCAGCAACAAATGGGTGTTAGAGATAGTCAGAAGCGGTTACGCCATACCCTTCCTGTCCATCCCACCTACAACCCCCCCAAACTCGTCTTTTTTCAGGGACCCCTCTCACAAAGATTTGCTCATTACCAAAATCAATCATCTGTTGCAGATTGGTGTGGTAGAAAGAGTACCGCATGAATTCTGAGGGAAAGGGTTCTACTCCCACTATTTCCTGGTTCAGAAGAAAACAGGGTTGGAGACTGATTTTGGGCCTCAGGCAACTAAACAAATATCTTCAAAAAGAGCATTTCAAGATGGTAACCCTTACATCTATTACCCCAGCCTTGGATCAGCATGACTGATTTGTTGCTGTCGACCTGCAGGATGCATATTTTCACGTTAAGATCCACCCTGCACACAAGCAATTTCTCAGATTCATTGTTGGCAAAGATCACTACCAATACTGAGTCCTACCATTTGGACTTTCCGCTGCTCCCAGAGTGTTCACAAAGGTCCTCTCAGTGGTGGCCGCTCACCTCTGGTGCAACGGGGTGATCATATTCCCCTACCTAGACAACTGTCTCATAAAGGGCCGCTCGTCTTCGCAGGTAGACAGCATGCTTTCCATCACCAGACAAACTTTCCAATCTCTTGGCCTACTAGTGAATGAGGACAAGTCAACATTACTTCCCACCCAAGACCTAGAGTTCATTGGGGAGAGGCTTGACTCCACGACAGCAAGAGCAGCCCTACCTGTAGACAGGTTTCACTCAATACAGCTGCTAATAGATACCTGCCAAGTCAACTACAGAATTCAAGTACTCTTGGCTCTCAAACTCATGGGCCATATGGCTGCAACTACTTTTGTGGTCACACATGCCAGGCTGCACTTCGCACCCTCCAACATTGGCTAGCTACTGTGCACAATTATACCACCCCCGACGTACACAGGGTTGTGACGATACCTCCCAACGTCATCACTTCCCTACATTGGTGGACCATAGAAAAGCATTTGCTGTCAGGAGTGCCCTTCCATCAACCGTTACTACGCTACCAGATTACGACAGACGCCTCCATTCTGGGATGGGGTGCACATATGACCAGAGTCTCCCTACAGGGCTGCTGGACACCCCAAGAGACATTGCTCCATATAAATCTTCTGGTGCTCAGGGCTGTCGCCAATGCTTGCAAGCATTTCTGTGACCACATACGCAATTCCACTGTAAAGATCCTGGCAGACAATATAGCCACAATGTACTACATCAATCACCAGGGTGATCGACCTATTCGCGACCTACAACAACAAGAAGTGTCACCGCTACTGTTCCCAGGGCAGGTCTCGGTCGCCATTCCCTGGGAGACGCATTCCTCATCAGCTGGAACGACCCCTTAATGTACACCTTCCCCCCATATCACTCATTCCAAGAGTGCTGCAGAAGATCAAGACAGACCATGCCACAGTGATTCTGGTAGCTCCGGCATGGGCGAGGCAGCACTGGTTCCCTCTACTACTGCAACTGTCCCACTGCCCATCTTACCAGCTACCAGTATTCCCGAGATTTCTCACCCAGAACCACGGCTGCCTTCTCACCCGCAGCTTCACACCTTGCAGCGTGGTACCTAGCTGGCTGAGCGCTGCTGAAGCCTTGTGCTCTGAGAATGTTAAAAACGTCCTCATACACAGTAGGCAATGTAATATGAGAAATACATACCTGGTGAAATGGACCAGGTTTACCGCCTGGTGCTCAGACTGTCACATGAACCCACTTGTTACTCCTATCCATACCATTCTGGACTATATAATGGACCTGCACCACACAGGACTAGCATCACTGGAAGTACATCTCATGGCAATAGCGGCTTTCCAACAACCTATAGAGGGGTTTTCAATATTTGCACATCCCCTTACAAAGAGGTTCATCAAGGGTCTAACAAATTTGAACCCGCCCTTGTGCATACCCCCTCCACTGTGGGACTTGGTCTTGGTACTATGTACCCTTATGGCCCCACCATTTGAACCACTAGCTACAGTACCTCTTCAGCTCCTGACCCAGAAGCTGGTGTTTCTACTTGCAATCACTTCTGCGTGCAGAGTCAGTGACTATCAGTGTTGATGGCGGTACCCCCATACACCATTTTCCAGAAGCACTGTGTTGTCTTTAGGCATCACCCAGCCTTTATACCTAAGGTCTGTTCCAATTTCCACGTTAACGAGCCCATCATATTACCTACATACTGCCCTAAGCTACATGCTTCTGCTAAGGAGGTGGCACTCCATACTCTAAACGTACGTAGAGCGCCAGGCTTTTATATAGACCGCACTAAGCCCTTTAGAAAGACTGACAGGCTTCTCCTGTCCCTGGCAGAACGTTCCAAGGGCGAACCCATTTCTTCTCAAAGAGTAGCTAACTTAACTGTGTCATGCATAACTCATTGCTACTCGATTCAGGGAATACCAGCCTCCAGAGTGCACTCCACTAGAGCCATTTAAGCCTCCACTGCCTTTCTGAGAGGTGTTCCCTTTGCAGACATCTGTAGATCAGCCACGTGGGCGTCCTATTGCTCCTTTATAGAACATTATGCTGTACAGCATAGATAGCTGCCAGATAAATCCGTAACGGCCGCAGTTCTTTCATCTGCCAGTCGATAGAGTCTCCAAATCCCATCTACCTTAATGATATGGGTGGAGGGGATACTGCTGTGCAGACACCTACAGTGGAGCACCCATGGGGACATCACTCAAAGAAGAAAGTGAAGTTACTCACCTTGGTGAAGTAACTCATTCTTTGAGATGTGTGTCCCCATGGATGCTCCACTACCTGCCCACCTTCCCACTTCAGAGTCTGTGACTGTTTTATTTTCTAGATACTGAGGCAGGTACGAGGAACTGGCTCAGACCAGACTGAGCAGCGCAAAAGGGTGCGAACGCCACAAGATGCTCCCTGCGCATACGCAGTCTGGCCAAACTACTGCTGTGAAAAATCTCCATACTGCGGCGCTGGGGCAAGCCCAGCACCAACAGTGGAGCACTCACGGGGACACACATTTTGAAGAACGACAGTTACTGCACCACGGTGAATAAATTCGCTTTCCTTAGGGTAAAAGCATTCAATCATGCCAAAGGACTTGTACATATTTTGTCACTCATTTGAGCAAAATACTTAAATACTCTCAACAAAACAGAAACAAATCAATATACAAAACTCTTTTTACTTCAGAACCTAAAATGGGAATTAAGGGTGTCACATTTTCATTAGAGAGGAACATACACTGAGAATTTATTACCAAATGCTTATGGAAATGCATATTGCTGATATATCTTTGTACTTTTATTGGGCTATTAAAAGTATCTGAATATACCTTTCGGTTAAAGTCTTGTATCGTGTTCCCCAAGGTGTACGCGTCAGGCAGTTACCATTCTTATGGTCTAATGCCATTCATGTCAATTGCTCCATTCTCTTTGAAAAAGTGAACTCTGCTGACAGAATCAAGAACAAGGAGCAATGTCACAAATGGGAGCAACATCTAAGATAAATTCTTAAATCAAGACACAACAGGACGACAAGTTTGTTTATATTGGTTAAGTGCAGTATAATTTACTGTACTAAAGGTGTGACACATCAGAGTTCTGGCAAGAGACTGTACTTTATTTTCTGGATCTTGCTCTATGACATGGGCTAGAGTACAAAAGATTATATCCCTGTCACATAGCAGGGATTATTACCTGTTGGTAACTGTTACATTTACAACCACCTTTAAACGTTATGTGGAACGGCAGAAAATATAAAATTTGTCAACATTTTGTAAAGCTTTTTCTGGCAACCAATTTTAAACTTATGGACAACTATATTTTAAATTCTAAAACACTACATAAATCTACCTGGGAACAGCTTCCTCTAAACAAACATATGCACTATTGGGAGTTTCACTTTTAAATCTAAAGACAGTTCCTTGGCTAGCATACACTGTCATATCTCCACTGAAGTCAACAGAGCTATGCAGTCGACCCCATCTGCAGATCTGCCTCTAGAGATTATACCTCCATGTTACAAAAAATAAACATAACTCATTATTATGAATGTTCTCTTAGGCCTTGTATTTTACACATTCGCAAACCCAATGAAAATGAACTAAATGCAGTTAGATAATTATAAATTTTTCCAAGACAGCAAATGGGCAAATTAAGTTCATTTTTAAAAAGCTAATATTTGAAAAGTAGCATCTGACCCAGACACAGTGGTCAGGTACAACCCATAACTCACATTCTGTCTGGTAACTATTCCCATTCTCTAACCAAGTAAATAAGTTTCCTCTCCCCCAGTGACCAAGGAAATAATTCAGAGGTGTGTGTTTTTTAAATAGCTGGAGGGTCTTATCAAATATTTCAGTCTTGTCACTCATTTGGGGCAAAGTCTAACAGTAGAACTGGTGTATAATTATATCACAAAACTCTCCTGCATCAAGAATGTATTATCTGGCTGAGCCTATATAATCCACAGGCCAAATCCCAGAGCCAGCAAGATTGAGCACCATGGCTGCTGAAGCTGCCAGACGCTGAGGAAAGAATTTCTCCTGCTTCTTTCCAGTGGCTACATAGTAATCCAATCCACTTGTGTTCTTGAGGACGTGGCTGGGGAAACATAGAGCTTGCTCAGTGCCTCAGCACCCACTGGCCAAAAGACACCTGTCTCTAACACACAGGCATCATTAGTGGAATGTGTCTATGGATTGGTGCCCGAGAAAAGAAGATATGGATCCTTCCTTGCTAATTGACAAGCAGTCTCCAAAGAACTTTAAAGGGGGTTTCACATCTCTAATAGGTCTCCAAATCAGAGATGTCAGACAGCAAAGAACTCAGGGCCCTTAAGCCAAAGATGCTGGGGGGAGAAGACTTGGAGAGAACTACAGTCCAGGGTAAACCACTTCCTTTTTTAACCCTTTGTAATATATGGGTCCATATCCCCTACCCTTTCTTTCCCCACACCATTGCAAGCAAAGCAGCTGAGGGCTGCAGCAGCCACTGGATTCAGAAGATCCAGGAGCCACAGAGGATTGCTCAGCTTTCAAATGCACATACAGCTTTCACTGGCGCCCCTTCTTCACACTGTGACCAAATATCTCTAGTATCAGTGATACCAGGGGTAAAAAGGGATGATCAGTTCTTTGACAACAGTGCAACCTGAAGTTTGGCCCCATAGAGCAAAGAGAAGGGAGCCCAGTCCCAGCCTATGCATCTTCTGAGTCCCCTCTGCAAGTCTCTTATGTGTACAGTGCCATCTCCTTTGCACTAGAAGGGCTAGAGCACCATCAGGAACCACCTTCTACTTCTTGGGGAAGCAGGACTCTACAAGGGAAAGATGCATGCGAGGCTGCTGTAAGGGAAGCTTGAAAAACAATCTTGGGACCTCACAGGAGTAAATTTGATTGTGTGTTGGGAGGCAGGGAGATTGATTCTGAAGAACTGGGAAGGTGATACATTTTAAGGCAGAAGTTCATTGCGTAGGAACAAAATTGAATTTGCAGGATGGGTATTCAAATCTGAAAGTGAATTGAAATAATGTGTAGTGAATACTTGGATAGGGGATGATGGTTGTGAGAGTGTAATTGTGCAGTAAGTTATTTTGCACATGGAAGAGCCATTAATAAATTGTCTCTCTACTACGATGACACTACAGAGTTCACCTCACTATTAGGAAGGGACAAATGAGACATAAGGGATGTTCAATTTTAAAATGCCACTCCTACTACTGATTTCCTTCTTCCCATATCTTCTCCCTGCTCCAGCTGCAATTCCTATTTTCTCCTATTGAATTTCTTCTTGCCAGTCTCTACTCCAGCAATCCAATTACCTATTTAATCTATATGAAAGAATCTTTGAATTCCAACAACATCCAATATCTTCTACTAAAGACAGTTCACCAAAAACATTTTTTCTGGCTCTTAGAGTAGAAGCAGAAATTAAAAGACTATTCATCTCTTCACTATAAACTTAAAATCATCCCATTACACATGCAGACTTGATTTTCATGCAGGCTCCATATATAAAATGCATGTAAACACTAATTCTCCTTCTCTTTCTTAACTGGTGGAAGCAACCTAGCTCTTTCCATTGCTAGTTTATTTTGTATATGGAATTGTTTTTTTAGTAAGTGGAAGAAAGAGTTACCCATCTTGTGCAGTAACGTTGGTTCTTCGAGATGTGTCCCCGTGGGTGCTCCACTCGGGGTGCTGTTGTGTTCTCGTGCCGGCGACCGGAGACTTTTCCAGCAGTTTCCACTGCACTGCGTACATGCCGTAGAGCCCCCTTGTGCCATTAGAGTCCATTAGGCACGCATGTGGCACAGCTCCTCTGTTCCTTCTCTACCCGTTAGAGCAGGGGTTCCCAAACTTTTTGATATGGGGACCAGTAAATTCATTCACGAGCTTTTGGAGGGCTGGGAACATTCATTTGCATATTTGCATAGTCATTAAGCAAATGATGAATATTCATATAAGTTGATTCTAGTTCTCCCAAAGCCCCCAGTGCCAGCTTTAGCAAAGCTTTTGACATGGTCACCCACAGTATTCTTACCAGCAAGTTAAGGGACTATGGATTGGATAAATGGACTGTAAGATGGATAGAAAGCTGGCTAGACCAGGGTTTCCCAAACTTTTTACTTTAGTTGGAACCCATTTTTTTTTCAGGATTGTTGTTTGCAGCCCAAAAATATGAACGCATATAAAAAAAATTAAAAATGAATAAAGTTTCAGTGTTTCACCCGGCTGCATCCTCTGCCCAGTCTGGGCCAGGGCTTGGGGGGACCCAGCGCCACATAGGCACTTCAGGAGGCGGGAGCAGGAGCAGATTGGGGTATCTGGCTAGGAGGGAGGGTGCAAGGAGTGGGAGGGTTGCCAGGTTTTGTACTGGACCATCCAGTATTTGAGGGTTCTGTTTGGTAAACAAATTGAGAAAATACCGGACATATAAAATGTCTGGTATTTTCTAATTAGGTAAGTTTTATTATTATTTGGTGTATCAGTCTATAGCTGAAACTGCCTGGCTGGTAGACGTGCTCAGGCTGCGTGAGTGTACACCAGTCAGGCAGTTCGCAATTACTCGAGGGAGGGTATGAGGGGAGGAATGGAATCCCCGGGGCCAGACTCACTTGTGTGCCTCGGTCTGCATGTACCCGGGTCAGCCCCGCTTCCCGCCGGCCAATTCACTACCCCCTCTCCCTGTTTCTCCTCCCAATCTCCCCCGTACAGCCCTGCTTCTGGTGGCCAGTTCCCCTCTGCTTCTCTCCGATCTTCCCCGGCCAGCCCCACTCCTCCCAGCTGGCCGATTCTCCCCCTGCTTCTCCTCCCAATCTTCCCTGGCCAGCCCCGCTTCTGGCAGCTGGTTCCGGCATCCTCCTCCTCCTCCCTATCTCCCCCAGCCAGCCCCCCCGTCTCCTGGCCAGCCCTGCTTCTGTCAGCCGGTCCCCCCCATCCATCTCCTCCTCCGAGCCCCGCTCCCCCTAACTCCCTCCCAGTCGGCCGATTCTCCCCCACTTCTCCTTCTGATCTTCCCTGGCCAGCCCCACTACCCCCGTCCAGCTCTGCTTCCAGAGGCTGGTTCTCCCATCCTCCTCTCAATCTCCCCTGGCCAACCCTGCTTCCGCCGCCCGGCCTCCCCCCATCTCCGCCGGACAGCCTCACTGCCCCCAACCCTGCTTCCCAGTGGCTGGTTTCCCCCACACACACATCTCCTCCCAGCCCATCCCGCCCCGCTCCCGTCAGCCACACTGAGGCCCGGTGAAACGCATGGGGCTCCAAAGCAGGCGAAAGAGGGAGGGTAGTGGAGCACCCACAGGGACACATCTCAAAGAACCAACGTTACTACACAAGGTAACTCTTTCTTCTCCTTCGAGTGGTCCCCATGGGTGCTCCACTCTGGGTGACCACACAGAAGTTGTCGGCCCACAAACCCACGGTTTGGAGCCGTATGGTAGTCATTGTGGATAATTCTGCCTGCCCCACCGCCACAGAAGATGCAATTGAAGAGGTGAGAGCGTAACGTTGTGCGAATGTGTGGTCAGATCACCAAGTGGCGGCATTACAGATGTCTTGAAGAGGGACGTTGCTGAGGAAGGCAGTTGTAGAAGACATGGCCCTGGTGGAATGTGCTGTAATGGTTTCAGGTAAGTCTGTTACATAATGTACAACATGTTCAAATACAGGAGGAGATCCATTTCAAGATCCTCTGAGATGAGACTGCTTGTCCCCTGAATTGTTCTGCATAGGACAAAAACAGCCTAGGGGAGACTCTCCAGGCTCTGGTGCAGTCCACGTAAAACACAAGTGCTCTGCGGATGTCAAGTATGCGCCATGCGGCCTGCACTGGATTAGCATGCGACTTAGGAAAAAAGGCAGGTAAGTGTATGGGTTCATTGATGTGGAAGGGAGAAGGGACTTTGGGGAGGAACTTCGGGTGGGGTCAGAGTATCACTCTGTCTTTGAACACTGTGTAGGGGGGTTCAGCCATCAATGTGGCGAGTTTGCTCACCCTCCTAGTGGAAGTTATTGCCACCAGGAAGAACATTTTCATCGAAAGATGAGACCAAGAGCAGGTGGCTAGTGGTTCAAAGGGTGGCTTTGTCAAGCTCTTGAGAATGTGGTTCAGATCCCAGACAGGAACAGGAGGGTGGATGGGTGGGAAAGTGTTCTGTAGACCCTTAAGGAACCTTTTTGTTATCAGGTTTGCGAGGAAGGAAACCCCTTCATCGGCGTAGTGGAAAGCTGCTATGGCAGCAGCATGAACTTTCATGGTGCTAAGAGCAAGGCCTGACTGTTTCAGGGATAATAGGTAGTCCAACAGGATGGGGAGGGGAGCAGATTCCGAACATGTCGTGTGTGAGTGTTTAAACCAGTGAGAAAATCTATTCCATTTATAGAGGTATGTTCTCCTGGTGGATTGTCTTCTGTCATCTCTTTCAGTGGTTCTGAACAGGTATTTTCGGCATCCTGGAGCCAGGTGTGAAGATGAAGCTTGTGGAGTTCTGGATGGAGATTCCTCCCATAGTTCTGTGATAGGTCGTGATGGAGCAGGAAGGCATACGGGTCTACTATCACCATCTTGTGAAGGTAAGGATACCAAATCTATCTGGGCCACGCTTGTGCCACTAGTATCACCAGAGCTTGGTCTGTCCTGATCTTGTTGAGGACCTTGTGTAGGAGGAAAAAGGGAGGGCAGGATTAGAGGAGAGGAGCATCCCACCCGATAGAAAAGGCATCGCCGAGGGAGTGCTTCCCTAAGGCTACTCTGAAGCAATAGGTGACACTTCCATGAGAAATGGGCATAGCATCACGACACGTCTCACACCTCTTAAAGCCGGAAGAACCCAGCATGAGGTGTGGGGGAGAAAAGCGGCAAGCCACAATAAAAAACTTTTTTTTTAACTTTTGACTAGGGTGGATAGTGGGGTTCAAATAACTTGGATAATAAGGTAACTGGGGGGATTAACAGGGTATTTCTCTAAGTTATTTTTATTTTACAAAGTTCTTGAGAGGAAAAGAGGCTCCCGTCTGTTGCCGAGGATGGTAGAGAAGGAACTGAGGAGCTGTGCCGCGTGTGTGCCTAACAGATTCCAACGGCACAAGAGGGTGCTATGGCATGTGCGCGGCACAGTGGAAACTGCTGGAAAAGTTTTTGGTCGCTGGCGCAAGAACGCACCAGCACCCAGAGTGGAGCACCCACAGGGACCACTCGAAGGAGAAACAAACAATACTAAATCACATCTAAGAATTTCCAAGTTTCATAAAAGCTACGAAGATACTTCCTAGTATGTATAAGAGAGATCCCTTAAAGGATAATACTTAAAACAGCCTTCCAAATAGCGATCAATGAAGAGGCTATGAAACAGACCAAATAGTAGAAATCGGAAAGCAGTAATCAAAGTTGGGTTATAGTATACAGAAAATAGAGCTGAAGCTATTCCTTTCCTATCCCTCTTCCTTCAAAAATATGTTAATAATGAAGATGAAATACCAAAAATCTCTGGGAGTTTATGCCAAATGCCATACTTGAAAATACGTATAAAGTAATCCTTTTTAAATACTTGTGAGAAACTAGCATAGGATGGAGGGAGATATTTACTTCTGTGTGATAATAGAGGTAACATAGCACACTGAAAGAAGACTGATGATGACATTTTCAAAAGCAGCTGAGTGATTTAGTGGCTTAAAGCCCATTAAAAGTCAATAGACACTTTTGAGACTTTTGTCCTAATCTCAAAAATATGCTAAATCAATGAGAATATTCTTGTATTCCCAAAGTTACTCTATATTACATTATTTGGTTTTTATTTGTTCTTTGTATGAGCAACCTGAAAATATACAATCAGTTTAGAATCTGAAACCCAGAACAACACTAATTAATCTCTAATTTAACTATTTGCACTTAGGTTCTTTGAGATCAAATACCAGAGTGAACAATGAGGTATATATTTATGTAACCTTTTTGTCGCAATACTTACTAGGGACTGACTATTCCTTTATAGCTTTAGCCTGCAAGTGCAGAGTGCCTTCTTTGAAATGAGAGTTGAGAGCACTCAGAACCTCATATGACTGGGGTCTTTGAAGGAAATATTCATCTACAACAAAACATAAATTCTTATTTTAAGACAGAAGTCCTTTCTTAGCAAGTCTACTAACCAGGCACTAAATTAAGGACAATTTTTGGTATATAAATGTTTGAAGGTTCCTTCTACTATCTCTCCCCAGATGCAACTACAATGAATCCTTGTTACTTTACAGAATGATATATGATGAATAGTGGTGCACTGAAAATATCACAAATTAAACCTATTTCTAGTGACCTGATGTTCTGAGCACTCAAATCTCATGTAAGTCAATAGGGTGTGAAAAATCAGACTGTTAATGCTTGTCTCTATATTATAACTAACAGAATTATGATCAGAGTTTACATTTTTGGTAGAATGTGTAAGCTAACCTGCCATCATAATCACTTTTGTAGTGTCTCCAAATTTTTTTAATTAAAAATGTATACTAAATGTTTAATAAACTATGGAAGCTGTTGGACAATATCAGAATAAAGTTCATGATCATAGAATCATAGGGTTGGATAAACACACTTTGGAACAATTTATACAAAGAAGTAAATAAATAATTTTCACTTCAGTCTCATTAAGAAGTAAGTAATACTTCACACCACAGTATCATCCTATCTAGATAATATAAACTTATCCTTTATTGCATCATAATTTTAAGATAAAATTTAAAGATTAAGTAAAATATGTAAAGAAACAGAATAATTAGATTTACTTCCTTTAATATTGAACAACCAAAGTTTCTCTTTTGTACATAATCCATTTTAAGATAATATAATTAGCACTTCCAGCGTTAATAGTCTTTATTTACAATGAATGAGATAGGTACGGAATCTACATGAGAAGACTCTTTAAATCTGTATGAAATGAAAACCAAATGCAAAGTTTTACTGTAGGCTCAGCTCCATGAATGACTCTTCTATTTATGGGAAGCAATTAAAAAGGCTTTACTTTCTTTATTACCTGTAAAGGTTCCTGAAATGATTTTGAAATAATGTTTTACATGTTTGAAATCTTCAAAGATGCCTTCATTATTTTGTACATTATATTAAAAATTCATTCTGATACTTCTACATCAGCTTTTGCTTTTTTGTAGTATGGGTGAAATCTAAGAAAAAAGAAAATGAGGAAATTTACTGTGTAATCCTATTTTCATATTCCTGGATATACAATGAATTGAGAAGATGGTGCTGGTCTATTCCACGGATCATGTATGCAAAAGTTATGCGGTTGTAAAACATTCTTCACTCTTCCATAAAATGTGTACAGAGTAAGAATAAGCAGAAAAAGTCAAAGTTTTTATGGATTGCAGCTGGCATGGACCTTTGTTGATTGAAAATAAAATATAATTCATTCTATTGTTCTTGTAGCACTGTTCGAAGTTAATCATCAATCCCTGGAGTTTCACCCTGTTGTATTCTGGAGGCTATTCTGATGGCTTCTTCCAAAGACTGCTGCTCTCCAAGCTGAAACAATTATGAATGAAAAAGATAAATTGATCAAAAATGTTGCATTAGATCACGGTTTCCTTATGGGAGAAAGGAGGAAAAGCAAAAAACTACACCAATCAATACTCATTGCTGCAGTAATTGTGATAGCTATTATTGTCACATTTTCTGAATAATATATACTAGGAGTTATCTAATCAGTTATCAAAATGAAAATACCTCCAAAGAATTAAGCTCAGTTTACTGAACGGCCTTCAGAGTGTTGGTGCAGCACAAACAAATTTCATCATATGCATTAGAGATAGTCTTTCAACTTGGCAAATATTAAAAGAAACTGTTAAGATAAGGTTTTCAGCAATAGAGACAGGTGCTAAATAATGACCTATTAATACTCACAAACCAAAATGTCTGATACCACTTTTAAGTTTTCTGCATGTAAGCATCACTTTGGGAACAATGGCATTATTTTTAAAATGAAAATGGCAACATTGAAGTTGATAGAATCATAGAGTTAGAAAATAATGATGACAGTGTTCAACACTGCATCAGTTTATAAGAAAGAAGACTCTTGTGGCATCACCTTCAATACTTGTATCACTGTTAGAAGCCATTCCATCAAACTCCGATTTTTGTTGCTGGCAATGGGTTTCAAAGTATTCCATTTCACACACATGCAATGTGTATATCCAGTGAACTCAGTGCTGAAAAAAGTATCTTTAAATTGTACCTGCCCATTAACTGTTGCTAAGTTGCAGAAAGGGTGAAGAAACAAAAGAGAATACATGACAGATGACTAGATCTGGGAGGATAGTTCCCAAGTCCAGGTAAATAAGGTTGTATAGTGAAATTCAGGTACTACCTCAGTCATAGAATCCTAGGGCTAGAAGAGACTTCAGGAGGAGTCCCTCTACCCAAAACAGGACCAACCCCAACTAAATCATCCCAGCTAGGGCTTTGTCAAGCCAAGACTTAAAAATCTCTAGGGATGGAGATTCCACCCCCTCCCTAGGTAACCCATTCCAGCGCTTCACCACGTTCCTAGGGAAATAGATTTTCCTAATATCCAACCTAGACCTCTCCCATTACAACTTGAGATCACTGCTCCTCGTTCTGTCTTCTGTCACCACTGAGAACAGCCTCTCTCTATCCTCTTCGGAACTTCCCTTCAGGAAGCTGAAGGCTGCTATCAAATCCCCCCTCACTCTTCTCTTCTGCAGACTAAATAAGCCCAAATCCCACAGCCTTTCCTCATAGGTCATGTGCTCCAGCCCCCTAATTATTTCAGTCAATGAGAACTTTGGCATTAATTCTAACAGGACCAGGATTTCACCCTGGAATATTTACAAATCAGGAGAACCCATTTATAAGTATAAAGGGATCGTGGAGAAATCGTTTTAAAGAAGTAAATATAAAATTGTCTACCTCTGCTATTTTGATATATATTTGAAGTTTTTATTAATGTACATTTTCCTCTTTATCTAAAAACTATTAGAAATTATTATGCATTACTGATAAAGGCTATGAAATATAGTGAAAATAAGATATTCAGAAAGAACATGATACAACAGAAGAAATAAATGAATCTGCCCATAAAAAGGCCAGTAAATAAGTACTGTTAGGGTACGCCTAGACTGCAGGTTTTTGTCGTCAGAAGTTTTGTTGACAGATACTATCGACAAAGCTTCTGTTGACAAAGAGCGTCTAGACTACATCCAGTTCTATAGACAAAGCAAACCACTTTGTCGACATGACAGTGTAGACGCAAAGGACAGTGCAGATGCAATAATGCCTTCTGTCGACAGAACTCTGTCGACAAAAGGCGTTATTCCTCGTAGAATGAGCTTTACAGCTGTCGACAAAACTGCTGAGTTCTGTTGATGTTGTGTCGACAGAACTCAGCGGCAGTGTAGACGCAGGTATAGTTTTGTCAACAAAAGTCCACTTTTGTCGACAAAACCCTGTAGTCTAGACACACCCGTAGAAGCCTGCAAAGCTGAAATGTCTGCCTTATAATATGATAAATTTTATTCTTCTCTATTAGCACATGATCAGTTTGTTACGTGGTATGAGCTGACAAATGTATGTGCTCCTGAATCTAATTAACTTCTGAATACTGCAGATTCAAAATATTTATGCCATCCAATAAACATGATATTCAGAATGATTTTCACTGTATCCCAAATACTGGCAGTTTGGAATATCTGTGGACTATGTTGCTAAGCGACAGCGGAAGGCTGTTTATTCACTTTAATGTTCTTGATAAGCAGTTAAGGAAATCAGTATCCTTGGGCACTGTTTCAAGTTTCTGTGTAGAAAGAAAGAATACATTTTCAAGTGTAAAAGTGTTCAGATAATCTTGCCTTCTGCACACCTTCCCAGTACTAGAAATAGGAAAATGAACAAAAAATTTAGGAGATGAGAAGGTGGCTCACCTTGTGCAATATCTGAGGTTTTTCAAGATGGCTGTCCCTGTGGACGCACCACCTTAGGTGTTTGAGTGCCCTCCACCTCATGTCAGAGAATTATGATAGCAGTGCCCTTGGGAGGCTGCGCAAGTGGAACAGCCAGTTTGTGCTGTTTGGAGCACCTACAAACCATGCGCAGCCAACTGAACCTTCAGTTCCTTCTCTACCACAGAAAAAAACAAAATGCTCTGAAGCCGAGGGGAGGAAGGGCGGGTGGTGGAGCACCCACAGGGACAACCATGTTGAAATACCTCAGTTACTGCACAAGATGAGTAACCTTCTCTTCTTCAAGGAGTGTCCCTGTGGGTGCTCCAACTCAGGTGACTATGAAACAGTACTTGTGGTTGGAAGAGGGTGCTTCAGATTTTCCACCTGTGCAGACAGTATAGTATACAGTATAGCCCAAAATGTGCATCAAAGGTTGAGTATGTCTCTAAGGCATGGTGCTTGGTAAAGATATGCACAGAAGCCCAGGTGGCTGTTCTACAAATGTCAGTTGTAAGAACATGCTTCAGGAAGGTTGTAGAGGTAGCCATTGCTCTTGTGGAATGAGCCCGCACTGCAGTTGGAGGGTCTTGTATGATAAGAGAGCTGAATGCATTTGGAGATCCATTTGGATAATCTTTGCTTAAAGACTGTCAGGCATTGAGACCTATCACAGAAGACACAAAAAGCCTTGAAGATTTATGGAATGTCTTAGTTCTTTCAATATAAAATGCAATTGCTCTGCAGACAGCCAAGGTGTGTAGGGCTGTTTCCCTATTGTCTGCATGAGGCTTTGAGAAGAAAACAGGTAGGTATATTGGCTCATTACAGTGGAAGGAGTTAACCACTTTAAGGAGAAACTTGGGATGTGAACAAAGAACAACCTTGTCCTTATAAAACAAACAACTGTAAAATGAAGAAGCTTCAGGGCGTAGCCAAGTTTGTCTGTACAGGATAAACTGAAAAAACAACAAATGGTCTGGTAGCACTTTATAGACTAACACAACATGTAGATGGTATCATGAGCTTTTGTGGGCACAGACCACTTCTTCAAAACTCTGGTCATCTGAAGAAGTGGGCTTTGCCCACGAAAGCTCATGATACCATCTACATGTTTTGTTAGTGTATAAAGTGCTACCAGACTATTTATTGTTTTTTAAAGTTTATCCTGTAAAAGGAGGGTCTGCAATGAGGGCTCGCCACCAAAAATGCTACTTTCATGGATAAGTGTAATAATAAGCAGGTAGCCAAGAGTTCAAATGGCTTGCTTATAAGTTTCCTTAGAACCAAGTTGAGGTCCCATGTTGGAGCTGGATTTTTTTTTTTACAGGTGGGTGAGTATTTTGAATTCTTTTAATAAATATTTGATGTTGGGATGAGTGAAGACCGAATGGTCTTCACTGGGCAGATGAAATGTCATTATTGCATCCATATGTACTTTTAGGGAACTAAGTTTCAGAGGAATAAAAGATATGCAAGTACACAGGGAAGTGGAGCTGACGAGAGTGAGATGTGGTGATTGTCACATCATATGGCACATTTGTGCCATTGGTGCAAATATGTTTTTCTCATAGATGGCCTGAGGCAATTAAGGAGGATCTCCTGAACAGGTGTAGAGCAGGATATGTTGAGTGACATCAGCCAGCAAGAAACCACCATGAAATTCCAAAATCTGTGTGTTAGGGTGAGATAGGTGACCCTCATCCTCTGTGAGAAGGCGAGGGACACATGAAAAGTGCCACAGGGATGCTATTGTCATTTGAAGAATGGAACCAGATCTGTCTGGGCCAACTGGGTGCTACTAGAATGACTGTAGCTCTGACTTGTTTTATCATGAGCAGTAAATGATGGAGAAGTGGCAGCAGTGGAAAAGCAGATGAGAGAAGTGTGTCCCACTTGATTGTGAAGACAAACCGTAGAGACTGGGGACCTGGGCCTGCTTGGGAGCAGTAACGTGGGCATTTGGCTGCAAATAGGTCTTTTTTAGAGAACACCCACCTTTTGAATACTGGGGTAGCATTTTGAGGTTGAGGTCCCAATCATGATTTTGGGCACAATGCCTGCTGAGATTGTCCACTGTGACATTGTCTTTGCCTGGTAAATATGTGGCTCTCAAGTGTATGTTGTTGGGAATGCACTACTTCCATAGTTGAACTGCTTCTGAGCATTAAGTAAGAGTGGACCCCGCTCTGACAGTTTATGGAATACATTGTCATGAGATTGTCTGTACCATTTGCATCATGAATGATTTACATCATTCTGTTCTGAATCAAGGGTAGGAAGTGCTGACATGCTTGTTCTGTCTAGTGGTAGGATGATCCTTTCAAGACACAATTGCCCAGATTAGGAATTATCATATTCCCCTATCTGTGAAGGTGTGCTGCTACCACTGCAAGGACCTTAGAAAAGACCCAAGGAGGCTGTGAAAGGTCTGAAAGGAAGGGCCCTTTCCTGGAAGTAGCAGTTGCGTACGTCAAACCAGAGATATCGTCTGTGTGCAGGGTGTACT
Organism: Pelodiscus sinensis; assembly: GCF_049634645.1. Classification (NCBI taxonomy): domain Eukaryota; kingdom Metazoa; phylum Chordata; order Testudines; family Trionychidae; genus Pelodiscus; species Pelodiscus sinensis. Next base: position 106,379,596 of record NC_134714.1, read on the forward strand.
GTGAAATGAAAACATGCAAATGAACCAGTTGAGGTTGCATAAATCAAGGAAGAGTCTCCAACCTCCCTCCAGGTAGGGGGCATAGGTAGGGAAGAGTAGAAGAAAATGCGAGATTACTTGTTCACACATCTCTAGCACCAATCTGTCTATTGTGATGGCATGCAGCTGGGAAAGAAGGATACTAGGCAATCCCCAAATGAGGCAGAAGTAATGGGACACTGGAGAGTTTGAGGCTCTCTGGCCCTCAAATAACATCTCAAAATGTTTGTCTGGATGTTGAGAGTTGAGAGGTCGATGACTGGTCTGTGGACTGTGTCTGGTCTGACATTGTCTGCATCTGTTTTCATAGTGCCTTTGAGGCTGTGTGAATGGGGTGGCTCTGTATCTTTGATTAAAGATTTTTCCTTGTTTTCTTTTGGTTACAGACACATGTACGCCAAGAGTCTTGAGAGTGGACCAAGAGTCATTCAAGGTGTGTAAAGAAGTGTTGGTGGATTTAGCAAAGAGCTTGCAGCCCTCAAATGGCAAGTCCTGTACTGCAGACTGCACATCCCTGGGGAAATCAGAGAGGTGTAGCCAGGACACTCTCCTCATGACCACTGCAGTGGAAATCGAAAGTGCTGTTGTCTCTGCCCAGTCTAATGTGGCTTAGAGTGCGAGTGGGAAATAAGTGAACCCTCGATATTTGCTTTATACTGTTCTTGTTTATTGGTAGATGTTCAATAAATGAGGACATTTGTCCAAAACCATTGTGTGTGTGTACTTGGCTAATAAAGCGGCATAATTTGCTATTCTAAATTGGGGAGTGGCTGATGAATATGCTTTCCTCCAAAATAGACCAAGGCACTTTCAGTCCTCATCATAGGGTATGGTATGTGCAGCATTCTGCTTGCCCCTTTGGTTCACTGCGTCCACAACTAAAGAGTTTGAAGTGGGATGAAAAAATAAACAGTCTGCTCCCTGTGGTGCAGCATAATACTTTTTAATCACACCTTTTGCAGGAGGAAGGAGCCAGTCTGCCATATAGTCTTAGTGGGATCATAAGAACATAAGAAACGGTTATATTGGGTTAGACCAAAGGTCCAGCTAACCTTCTGACAGTGGCCAGTGCCAGATGTCCCAGAGGGAGTGAACAGAATGGGAATCTTGAAGCAATTCCTCTCCCGTCACCATTCTCAGCCTCTCACAGACATTCTAGGCTAACAGATTTATTGGAGCATAAGCTTTCATGGGCAAAGGCCCATGCATCTGATGAAGTGGGTCTTTGCCCACGAAAGATTATGCTCCAATAAATCTGTTAGTCTAAGGTGCCACAGGACTTCTCGTTGTTTAGACATTCTAGGGTAGGGGTGGCAAACCTGTGGCTCCAGAGTCACATGCAGCTCTTCAGAAGTTAATATGCAGCTCTTTACATAGGTACCAAATCCAGGGCTGGAGCTACAGGTGCCAACTTTCCACTGCGCCACTTCCTACCCTCTCCACTGAGCTTGTCACATCCATGCTTCCCCACCCCAGTGTCTCCCACTGAGAAAGCTGATCACAGAGGCCAGGAGGAAAAGGAGAAGGAGGCACTGACCGGTAGGCGGGATGTACTAAGAGTGGTGGCGGGGAGATGATCAGGGCTAGTGACATTTAACTGTTGCTCTTTGGCAATATGCATTGGTAAATTCTGGCTGCTTCTCAGGTTTAGGGTGGCCACCCTTGTGTTACGGGAACAAATAAATAACTTTTACTTAATCACTTTTTTCCATACCAGTCATGATTTTATAGACCTCTATCATATCTCCCTAGTCTCCTCTTTTCTAAGCTGAAAAGTCCCAGGTTTTTTAATCTCTCTTCATATGGGATACGTTTTAAACCCCTCGTCATTTTTGTTGCCCTTTTCTGAACCAAGTTATCTTTTTTGAGATGAGGTAACCACATCTGAATGCAGCATTCAAGATGTGCACATACCATGATTTTACATAAGAGGCGATAAAATGTTCTCTGACTTATCCCTACCCCTTTTTAAACGATTCCTAACATTCTGGCTACGTCTACACTGCACATTTATTTCAGAATAAGCTATTCTAGAACAGTTATTCTGAAATATCTTATTTCAAAATAGCACGTCTGCACTGCAGGGAAGCCTTGAAATTAGTCCAAGGCAGGCATCCCTAATGTGGACATGCTATTTTGATTTAGAGCACCAGAAGGCACTGGGGAGGAATAACTTAGAATGGCCCTGATGAGGGGCTATTTCGAAATAGCAGAAGTGGAGCATCTACACAGCCCCTATTCTGAAATAACTATTTCAGAATAGGCATTATTCTTCATAGAATTAGGTTTATAGAAGTCAGAACAAGCCTCCCATTATTTCAAAATTATTTCAAAATAATGCTATTGCTGTGTAGACGCTCACATAGTTATTTTGGAATAACGGCCATTTTTCTGAAATAACTTTGCAGGGTAGCCCTCTGTGTGCTTTTTTGACTGCCACTGCACATTGAGTGGATGTTTTCAGAGAACTACCTACAATGACTCCAAGATTTCTCTCGAGAAGTTATAGCTAAGTTAGTCCCAATCATATTGCACGTATAGTCGGGACTGTTTTTTCCCAGGTGCATTACTTTACAGTATTGGTAAATGTAAAGTAATGCACACTGGAAAAAATAATCCCAACTATACATACAATATGAAGGAGACTAATTTAGCTACAACTACTCGAGAGAGAGATCTTAGAGTCATTGTGGATAGTTCTCTAAAAACATCCACTCAATCCATCAAAGCTGGGTTCAATGGCAGGGCTGGGTCTCTGGCAGGTTCTCCAGAGAAATGTCTAGGGAGTCTACCACCCTTTTGTAGAATTCTTGAAAAGACTTGAAAATCTCCCCCTACACTAGGTAGTGGGGGCATGATAGCATCATCAGGTGAGGAAGAGGATATGTGTGCCTGTGCTGGTCAATCAACAATTGGCTCATCTCCTTCAACTGAGGGTCTTTCTCCTTTTCAGCTATAGATTAATTAACTGAATGAGCGGGGGAGACCTGTGACCTACATGACAGAGCTGGCTGTGGAACTAACTGAGGCTGTTAAGATCTGCACATGACCCGTGAATCCCAATATGGCCAATTGGGAGGAAGAGGCATCAGAAGGGGCAGCTACTGAGGAGGTTGCCACTGAGGCAGTTGTTCAGTTGGTCTGGGTGATGAGTGACTTGAGGTGTGGAGACCTAAAGAGGATAAGGATGTTAAATTATGGTTAATGAGCTAATGCAGTGGTCGATGGAATTTCCATCAATTATTTGATTAGTTGATAAGGAGGAGGAAGCGCTCACTATTCCTGCTGTGACTCTGACTTTGAAATGCAGTAAGAGCTGCTTGCAGCTCTTGCTACATTTCAAAGGCAGAAGTGCAACGGAGAACCCAGCTCAAGCAGGGACTGCTTTAGTCCCCACTGACACCAGGTCCTGATTGCTGCATCTCTGCCTTTGAAATGCAGCAGTTGGGACCCAGCGTGAATGGGGACTGTTTCAATCCCTGCTTGCCCAAGGTTGCCTGCTGTGCCTCTACCTACCCTGTGTATCCCTCCCTCACATTGTGGAGATGGTGCTGGGGGGAACCAGCATTTAAGCCGGCTCCCCCCAGCACTGGCTCCTGCTCCTGCTCACCACGCTGCCTCTGACATAGCGGGAGGGGGGGTGTCTGTGAGTTGTTGACAGATTATCCAGTAAGCCTTGGCTTATCAGATAGTTGACGACTATTTTACATCCCTAAAAAGGGATTCTTCCTCCCCCTCACTATAGAGTGGTGGTGCTGACCTCACTGGTGCGGCTGACAGACTAAAGCAAGTAGTTGGTGTGCCACTGGTGCCAAACAGCAGTATTCTGCGCACTGAAGTAACTATGTGGTCTGCACTGGTAGTAAATGACTGCAGTACTGGGAAGGTCGGTGCTGATGTGGGTACTGGAGGAAGCACTGGTAGCTTGCCTATACCAGCAGTACCAACTGTTTGGTATGCAGTGTAGGTGCGGCAAAGTGCCGAGGCAGAGCACAGCTTTTTCGAGGCAGAGAATGACTTTATTGGTGTTGATGGGGCCTCACTTGAGAACCTGCCTTAGAGTTGACTCGTGCAGAGTCTTTCGTTCCTCTAGCTGTCTTGGTGCCAAACATGCCCAGTGCTGCCAATGACTGCTCAGTTCCGAAAGAAGCCAACAGCACCAGAGAAGAACTGAAGGGTTGGTTGGCTGCACATGTGGTGTAGCCAATCCAGACAACGCGTTCCAGTTGTTCCACATGTGCAGCCTACCAAGTGCACTTCTATCATAAATCTCCGACCTGGGGCGCAGTGGTGCTCAAACACCCAAAGTGAAGCATCCACAGGAACACTCCTCAAAAAAGAACATAGTAGGATTATTCTACATTAAGTATTTCAGGGTGTCTGCAATACAGTGTTATATCGAAATAGCTTATTTCGAAATAACGTGTCTACACACAAAATGCATTTCTAAATAGTGATTTTTTATTTCAAAATAGCGCATCCACACTGAGTGGACGCTGAACCGCATTCAAGGCCAGCAGAAACCAGTTCTGGCAGGGCATCAGGTCAGGAGTTACCTTGTGTGGCTGCCGCCCGAAGCTGAAACCTGTGCATAAAGGGACCCTCCCTTGACAGCCAGTTCTAAGGTTTCCCTGCTTGCTTGCCTACCTCGATGAGGGACAGCAAAGCATTTTTTTCTCTGCGTGCTCTGGTTGCCCTCACTCGGGACACCACAGCACTCTGCAACATGGAGCCAGAGCTGCCCCTGGGCACTCTGGTACTTCTCGTGGATGCGTTGCTGTGAGCCTGGCTGCACTTTATGCAGGCTGCCATCCGGGAGGTCCATCGGGAGGCTGTCAGTATCCAAGAGGCCCTGTGGGAGAGCTTCCACCCTGAGGAGCACTAAGAGCCTCCCTGGTCTTCCCCACTGGGGGCCTGTGCCTCATTCCTCCCTCATGTCCTTCCACTTACCCCTCCCTAACCCCCCCTTCCTGATGTCAAATAAAATACATGTATTTTCATAAACACAGACTCTCTTTATTTAACAAAACTGGGGCAGGAGGGGAATGAAACTTCGGTGAGACTGGGGAAAGGAGGGGAACAGAGAGGATGGGAAAATCATAGAATCATAGAATAATAGGACTGGAAGGGACCTCAAGAGGTCATCGAGTCCAGCCCCCCACCCTCAAGGCAGGACCAAGCTCCACCTACACCATCCCTGACAGATGTCTATCTAACCTGTTCTTAAATATCTCCAGAGAGGGAGATTCCACCACCTCCCTTGGCAATTTATTCCAATATTTGACCACCCTGACAGTTAGGAATTTTTTCCTAATGTCCAATCTAAACCTCCCCTGCTGCACTTAAGCCCATTACTCCTTGTCCTGTCCTCAGAAACCAAGAGGAACAAATTTTCTCCTTCCTCCTTGTGACACCCTTTTAGATATTTGAAAACCGCTATCATGTCCCCCCTTAATCTTCTTTTTTCCAAACTAAACAAGCCCAGTTCATGAAGCCTGGCTTCATAGGTCATGTTCTCTAGACCTTTAATCATTCTTGTCACTCTTCTCTGTACCCTTTCCAATTTCTCCACATCTTTCTTGAAATGTGGCGCCCAGAACTGGACACAGTACTCCAGCTGAGGCCTAACTAGTGCAGAGTAGAGCGGCAGAATGACTTCACGAGTTTTGCTTACAACACACCTGTTGATACAACCTAGAATCATATTTGCTTTTTTTGCAACAGCATCACACTGTTGACTCATATTCAACTTGCGGTCCACTATGACCCCTAGATCCCTTTCTGCCATGCTCCTTCCTAGACAGTCGCTTCCCATCTTGTATGTATGGAACTGATTGTTCCTTCCTAAGTGGAGCACTTTGCATTTCTCTTTATTAAACCTCATCCTGTTTACCTCTGACCATTTCTCTAACTTGCTAAGGTCATTTTGAATTATGTCCCTATCCTCCAAAGAAGTCGCAACCCCACCCAGTTTGGTATCATCTGCAAACTTAATAAGAGTACTCTCTATCCCAATATCTACATCATTGATGAAGATATTGAACAGTACGGGTCCCAGAACAGACCCTTGAGGAACTCCACTTGTTATCCCTTTCCAGCAGGATTTAGAACCGTTAACAACAACTCTCTGACTACGGTTATCCAGCCAATTATGCACCCACCTTATCGTGGCCCTATCTAAGTTATATTTGCCTAGTTTATCAATAAGAATATCATGCGAGAGGGAAACCTGGGAGGAGGGAGCTGGAAGGGGGAAGCAAGGGGAAGAGGGGGGAGGGAAAGCTCAGGCCTCAGGACCTCGCTAGACCACCTTGATTTTCATGCGAACCTCCTCCTAGGTTTGCATGTGGCCTTTGGTGGCCAGGCTGGCAGCTATCCTCCGTCTAGTGAGGAGATCATAGACGTTGGGGGCATCCCCCCAACCTGAATAAGGTCTATGATCTCCACCCTGGACCAGGAAGGCGCCCGCCATTTCAGGGCCCTGGCAGGCTCCTGGGAGCTGGCAGACTGCTCCTGGGGAGCGGTGGAGGACTGGCTGCCAACTGCTTGCTGGCTCATGTTTTGGGATCACTGGGTCAGGGGCAGTGACTGCTGGATCAGGGCTGGCAGGCTTGGAGCTGGCACAGGCACTGTGGCCAAAGTCAACCCCTTTAAGGGCTCCAGGGATGGGGGGGAGGGAGAGGAGTGTTCTTGACTGAGGCTGGAGTGGCCACCAGGGCACCCTGGGGAGACTGGAGTCCCCCTATTTCGATATAAGTGTCTACACAGCACTTATTTCGAGCTAGCTATTTCGAATTTGGCATTATTCCTTGTGGAATGAGGTCTACCAATTTCGAAATAAGTGCTCTGCTATTTCGAATTAATTTCGAAATAGCGGTTTGGCTGTGTAGTCGCTAGTAAAGTTATTTTGAAATAACGGCTGTTATTTCGACATAGGGTATGTCTACATGTCAAAGTTAAGAGTCATTTTTCAAAATGAATTTACAGTATATGATAGATTTATTTTATAGGGTACATTTTTAGCATGTTATGCTAGAATTCAGACATGCAAATCCTATTTTTTATTCCTTTATGGGAGGGAGTTATTTCTCTCTCTCTATAAAAAAAAATTCCTGTGGAACAACAGAATGATGTCATCATGTCACTCTGCATCCACAGGAGCCAAATCCCACCCACTCCCAGCCTGGCCCTTCCCATGGAGAACTGGGGCTGTCTACAGCCCTGGCCCAGCCCTCCTGTCCCTGACAGCTGGGGGCAGGGATGGGCCAAGAGACCAGGGCTTGTGCACCGTGGTGGCAGGTGCAGAGCTGGGATTGCCTCAGCCCGGCCTCTGTGGTGGCCTGGGGAGATAAGCTGCGGCTGGCTCTGACATGTGGCCCAACCCTGCCTGGTGGTGGGGAAACGGGACGGGCCCTTCCTGGCAGTGCTGGTAGGGAGGAGAAGGAAGAGCTGGGGACAGGGTGGCTGTGGCTTGGCCCACCAAGACCCCACACCACCAGCCCTTCACTCACCCCTTCCACAGAAACCCCACACTGCCAGCATGCTCCTGCCCCCTCTCCTCTGGACAGACACCTTGTCCCCAACCTGCTGCTGTTCTCTCCTCCCTGAACAGACACCCTGCCCAATCAGGGCCCAGCTCCCAACCTACCCTAGCCCCAATCCTAGGGCAGGCCCTGCAGTCCAGCCCCCTCCACCACCGGCTGCAGGAAGGGCTGGTGGCAGCCCCCATTCCTGCTGTGGCACGGCTAGGAGGGGAGGCCACATTCTGGCTGTGGCAGGCAGACTGGGGGTTGGCGAGCATTGTAAGCTGGGGACGCAGCCCACTAGTACCTTACATTTAAACTAATTCATTCTGACTACTGCTACTGGAAATGGAAGTCTAGTATTCATTAAACAGGCTTTCCTAAACTGATTTGGCAGTATACATCAATTCCCACCCAGAATTGCAGCGGGGGACTGAAAGACTTGCCAGGCCCTGGGCAAGATGGGGAGAAGCATTCTGCCAGGGGAATAAATTTGGCCAGACATCCTTTTTTCTGTTTTTGTAAGTTTGTTAGTTACTTCATTAGGTGCCCAGCAACCACTGGACACTGAGCATACACTAAACAAAAATGCATCATCATCTTACCTGCACGGCAATTTGCGTTCCGTTGGACGTAGCCAATAATGTAACAGGCCTTGTTTCTGTAGTCACTAAATGATGCCCATGTTGCTGATGTCCCATTTCTGAGGAGGCACTATGGAATGCTAAGTCTTGAGCCACGATAGCAACCTTTAAGGCAAAAAAAAACAAATTAACTGAAATATAAAGTCAGTTTCAGTAATCTAAGTTGAATATTAACTTCATGGGACTATTTATTATTCTAACTGGAGTCAACAAAACAATCTAAGAGACAGACAAATAAGATCAACTTTTTAAAAACAAACACCACCATCGTCATGTTCAGGCTATTCTTCAAACTTAGATTTCATGACCTCTCAACAGACAAATATTCTCAAAAAGCAGAACTCAGAACTAAGGGGACATATTACGAACAAATCATCAGATGGTACCTCTTTCACTCCTGAGAAATAGAAGCCAGATTCATATTTAAATTGAATTTCTTCTTTGGTAGTCTAAAAAGGTACCTCAGAAAAGTGTAAATGCTTTTATATTCTCAAAATTTAAATTGACAAGACTGCGTTTTTGCCCAAAGGTTTGTTTTGAGGTTCAACTAATTAGTGCATATAAAACACTCAAAGGCTATGTCTACACTAGCTCGTTAATTCGAGCTAGGTAGGGAAATGAGGCGACCGGAGTTGCAAATGAAGCCCGGGATTTAAATATCCCGGGCTTTATTTGCGTGTTCCTGTCTGGTTGCCATTTTGAAATTTCACCAGCCCGAACTCACTGCCGCGCGGCTACACATAGCAGTGACACGTCAATTCGAACTAAGTCCTTACTGTAGCCGAGCGGCAGTGAGTTCGGGCTAGTGAAATTTCAAAATGGCAACCAGACACGAACATGCAAATAAAGCCCGGGATATTTAAATCCTGGGCTTCATTTGCAACTCCGGTTGCCTCATTTGCCTACTTAGCTCGAATTAACAAGCTAGTGTAGACATACCCAGAGATCCTTCCATGTAAGGCCCTGCAGAACTGCACACTATAATGTAATTCTGAGAGGAATTATATAGTAATGTATGGAAATGTACAGTAACAAACTGTAATCAGATATGTTTTTATGAAGAAAAAGTTACTTTGTACAGCAATGATGGTCTTCAAGATGTCTCTCTCTTCTGGCATTCCTTATGCTGGTGATCAGGGATTTTTGCTATCAGTACTCAATTGTGTTACATGTGCACGGAAGCTGTCTTGAGGTGCCGTTATCATCCACATACCATGCACACGACGCAACCCCTTTCGCTCCTTTACCTCCGAGTTCAGTAGGTCGATTCCAAAGTAGAGGGGAGGAGAAAAGGTGGTGGAACACTAACAGGGATGCACGTCCCAACGAACTACTGGTACTGCACAAGTTGAGTAACTTTTTCTTCAAGTGATGTCCATATGGGTGTTCCACTTCAGATGTCTGTACAGCAATGTCCCAGTAAGGATTGTAGGGTTTTGGAATTATGCATTGGTCATAGAGGAGTGCACAGCAAGGCTATGCAGACCAACAGTTCTGTCAATTTGTGGAATGGCTTCGTCTTGTTGAGATAGAAGATGACAGCTTGTCTTATGTTGAGCATATGGATGCTCACTTCATGTGTGTCCTTGTGAGGTTTAGGATAGAATGCAGGTTCTTTGATGTGGAAAGAGTTGGCTACATTATACAAAAATGTGGGATGCAATCTTAGCATGGTTTTATTTTTTGCCCACACCATGTAAGAGGGTTTTTCCATAAGGGCTCCTATTTCTCCAATGTGTCTGGCCAATGTGATTGCTACTAGGAATGTAACTTCTAGACGGGGAAAAAGGCCAGCATAGGAATCCCCCAATGCTATAGAGGTAAGTAATCGTTTTCAGGCTCTCTCCACAGGCTCTGCAGTGGTGAATGTTTTGGAAGGGACCTCACAAGCAAGAAACCACAAGGGAACACCATCTACTGGAAGGCATGAGATGCGTAGTCCTAGGGATGGGGGTTCCACGACCACCACCCCCAAAAGATGACGACGGGTGGTGGTGGTCGAGAACTCCCTCCTAAGAGGGACTGAGCCATCCATCTGCAGTCCGGACCTGGGATCTCGAGAGGTGAGCTGCTTAGCGGGAGCTCGAATTCAGGATGTGACTGAGAGGCTTACAAAACTGATCAAACCTTCGGATCCCTACCCCTTCCTGCTTCTCCATGTGGGAACTAACGATACGGCCAAGAATGACCTTGAGTGGGTTACTGTAGATTATGTAGCGCTGGAAAGAAGGATCAAAGAATTCGGAGTGCAAGTGGTGTTCTCGTCCATCCTCCCTGTTGAAGGGAAAGGACTGAGCAGAGATCGTTGAACTGAGAAAGTAAATGCGTGGTTGCGCAGGTGGTGTCGCAGAGAGTGCTTTGGTTTCTTGGACCATGGGACTCTGTTCTGGGCACAAGGATTGTTAGGAAGAGATAGGATCCACCTAACCAAGAGAGGAAGGAGCATCTTCGCAGGCAGGCTTGCAAACCTAGTGAGGAGAGCTTTAAACTAGGTTCCTCGGAGGACAGTCAACAAAACTCTGAGGGGAGCGGGAAAGTTGGATACCAGGAAGAAATGCAAAGAGGAACAAGAAAGAAAGGAGGACTCCTGATTCCGATGGAGAAGATAGGGCGATCAACTGGTTATCTGAGGTGTTTGTACACTAATGCGAGAAGCCTGGGCAACAAACAGGAAGAACTGAAGACCCTGGCATAGTCCAAGAAATATGATTTAATTGGGATAACAGAGACTTGGTGGGATGACTCGCATGACTGGAGCGCTGTCATGGAAGGGTATAGACTGTTCAGGAAGAACAGGAAGGGGAGAAAAGGAGGAGGAGTTGTATTATACGTAAGAGAGCACTATGATTACTCAGAACTCCAGCACATAGAGGGAGAAAAACCTGTTGAGAGTCTATGGGTTAAGTTTAGAGGTGCAAACAACAGGAGTGATGTTGTGGTTGATGTCTACTACAGGCCACCGAATCAGGTGGATGAGGTAGATGAGGCTTTCTTCGGACAACTGAGAGAAGCTTCCAGATTACAGACCCTGGTTCTCATGGGGGACTTTAATCACCCTGACATCTGTTGGGAGACCAATACGGCAGTACACAGACAATCCAGGAAGTTTCTGGAGCATGCTGGGGATAACTTCTTGGTACAAGTGCTGAAGGATCCGACCAGGGGCCATGCGCAGCTTGACCTTCTGATCACAAACAGGGAGGAACTAATAGGGAAAGTGGAGGTGGGTGACATGAGATGGTAGATTTCAGGATCCGGACCAAAGGAAGAAAAGAGAGTAGTAAAATACACACCCTGGACTTCAGAAAAGCGGATTTTGACTCCCTCAGAGATCTGATGGGCAGAATCCCCTGGGATGCTAACATGAAGGGGATAGGAGTCCAGGACAACTGGCAGTATTTTAAAGAAGCATTATTGAAGGCACAGAAAGAAACCATCCCGATGCATAGCAAGAGAGGCAAACATGGTAGGAGAATGGATTGACTTACAGGGGAAATCCTTGGTGAACTTAAGCACAAAAAGGAAGCTTACAAAAAGTGGAAACTTGGACAAATGACCAGGGAGGGGTTTAAATGTATAGCTTGAGAATGCCGGGGGGTTATCAGGAAGGTAAAAGCGCAAATGGAATTGCGACTGGCTAAGGATGTGAAGGATAAAAGGAAAGGTTTCTACAGGCATGTTAACAAGAAGGTGATCAGAGAAGATGCGGGGCCCCTACTGGATGAAGGAGGTAACCTAGTGACAGATGATGTGGGGAAAGCTGAAGTACTTAATGCTTTCTCTGCCTCTGTATTCACGGACAAGGTTGGCTCCCGGACTAATGTGTTAAGTGACGCAAGATGGGATGAAGATGGACAGCCCTTGGTGGTTAAAGAACAAGTTATGAACTATTTAGAAAAGCTAAACGTAAACAAATGCATGGGGCCGGACTTAATACATCCGAGGGCACTGAGGCAGTTGGCAAATGTCATTGAGGAGGCTTTGGCCATTATCTTTGAAAAGTTGTGGAGATCAAAAAGATCCCGGATGATTGGAAAGAGGCAAATGTAGTGCCCCTCTTCAAAATAGGGAGGAAGGATGATCTCGGGAACTATATGCCGGTCAGTCTTACCTCAGTTCCTGGAAAAATCATAGAAGGGATCCTTAAGGAATCCATTTTGAGGCACTTGGAAGAGAGGAAAGTGATCAGGAATAGTCAGTATGGATTCACAAAGGGCAAGTCGTGCCTGACCAATTTGATTAGCTTTTATGATGAGGTAACTGGCTCGGTGGACATGGGAAAGTCAGTGGATACCTTGACTTTAGCAAGGCTTTTGATACAGTCTCCCACAATATTCTTGCCAGCAAGTTAAGGGAATGTGGATTGGATAAATGGACAGTAAGATGGATAGAAAGATGGCTAGAAGGCTGGGCCCAGCAGGTAGTGATCAATGGCTCAATGTCAGAATTGTCGGTTTCTAGCAGAGTGCTCCAAAGTTCAGATCTAGGCCCGGTTTTGTTCAATATCTTTATTAATGACCTGGATGAGGAGATGGATTGCACCCTCAGCAAGTTAGCAGATGACACTAAGCTAGGCGGAGAGGTATGCTTGAGGGCAGAGATAGGGTCCAGAGTAACTTACACAAATTGGAGGATTAGGCCACAAAAAATCTGATGAGGTTCAACAAGGACAAGTGCAGAGTCCTGCACTTGGGACGGAAGAATCCCAAGCATTGTTACAGGCTGGGGACCTACCAGCTAAGTAGTAGTTCTGCAGAAAAGGACCTGGGGCTACAGGGGATGAGAAGCTGGATACGAGTCAACAGTGTGCCCTTGTAACCAAGGCTAATGGCATATTAGTGTACATTAGGAGGAGCATTGCCAGGAGATCCAGAGAAGTGATTATTCCCCTTTATTTGGCTCTGGTGAGGCCACATCTGGTGTATTGTGTCCAGTTCTGGGCCCCCCACTACAAAAAGGATGTGGACGCACTGGAGAGGGTCCAGCGGAGGGCAACCAAAATGATCAGGGGGCTGGAGCATATGACCTATGAGGAGAGACTGAGGGACTTGGGTCTGTTTAGTCTGCAGAAGCAAAGAGTGAGGGGGGATTTGATAGCAGCCTTCAACTTCCTGAAGGGAGGTTCCAAAGAGGATGGAGAAAGGCTGTTCACAGTAGTTACAGATGGCAGAACAAGGAGCAATGGTCTCAAGTTGTGGTGGGAGAGGTCCAGGTTGGATATTAGGAAAAACTATTTCTCTAGGAAAGTGGTGAAGCACTGGAATATCTTACCTAGGGAGGTAGTGGAGTCTCCATCCCTAGAGGTGTTTACGTATCAGCTTGACAAAGCCCTGGCTGGGTTGATTTAATTGGGATTGGTCCTGCCTAGAGCAGGGGCCTGGACTTGATGACCTTCTGAGGTCTTCTTCCAGCTCTATGGTTCTATGATTCTAGGTTCCTTCATTGATATATATATAGAAGGAAGCAGGTGGCCAAGAGCTTAAATAGTGGTCGTGTAAGGCTTTTCAGGATGTGATTAAGGTTTCATGTCGATGTAGACTGACTGACTTCCAGTTATATGTCAGGATGCCCATGAGGACGCGTCTTATGATTGGGAGAATGAAGATAAATGAGTCATCCACTGGATTGTGGAAGGTCATAATGGACACAAGGTGCACTTTAAGTTAACTGATGGCTAGTACTGATTCTAGTCCAGTATGTAATCTAGTATTGTAAGTAGGAACACCCTTATAGGAGACAGGTTTTTTTGTTGGCACAATAGGGAAAATCTTTTACACTTCTGTAGGTAAGTATTTCTAGATGTAGGTCAACAGCTACTTAGTAAAACATATTTTACTCGGTCTTAGCAGGTTTCTTCTCAATACTGGAACCATGCAGGATCCATTAAGCCAGAAAGTCCCCAGGTTTGGATGCAGTGTGTGACTTTGGAGCTGCAAAAGGAGATCTGATCTTAGGGGCAGTGAGTGAGGATCACATACTGCAAGGCAAGGAAGATAAAGAAACCAGGTCTGTCTGGGCCATGTTGAGATGATGAAAATAATATATGCATAGTTTGTGCATGGCACATGGGATCAGAAGTAAGGGTGGGAAAATGTACAGGAGCAAAGTTCTTGATGTGTTGAGAAAGGCATCTCCCACTGACCTTGGTGCATCTCCCACTGACCTTGTGGTTTAGCAGTGATACAAAGAAGGCGAACGAAGTGCCCCACCATGGTATTTTGGCAGCCTGGTAGGTAGCACGTGGTCAGGATAATGTTACTGGAGATGCACTAATTCCATATTGATTAAGAGCTTCAATGCACGAGGAGAGAGACTGGGCTTCTCCATGCTGGTTGATACATAATATGCATGCCATGTTGTCAATACGAATATGTATGGTCTTTTTTTGTATTGGTGGGAGGAATGGTACAAGCATTGTGAACCACATGGAGTTCTAGGAGATTGATGTGTTGACAGGATTCTGCTAGGGACCATTTGCCCTGAATGATGTGGCAGTTTAGGGTCAGTGCCTCAACCTATGACAGTTATCACTATGGATGCATCCATCATTGGAGAGACTTGTCAAAAGGTGACACCTGCAAGCATGTTCTGGGGTTGCGTCCACCAGTTGTGATATATCTGCCCTTGTTATCATAGGGATGCTGCTATTAACACAGGCATCTTTGAGGAGATTTACAGGGCAGTCGATAGGCCAAATGGAAGCGCTAGATACTGGTAGTATTCTGAGCCTACCGTGAATCTAGGAAACTTCTGTGTCCAGCATAAATTGTGATATAAAAATATGCAAGTTGAGGGCTGAAAACCAGTCTCCATTGTCCAGCACTGATTTAATTGTGGTGAGAGTGGCCATCTTGAACATGTGGTTGCATGCAAATTTGTAGTTTCTGAGATCTAGGATAGGACTTCACCCCCTCCTGCTGTCTTGAGTACGTAGTTGGAATAAAATCCCTTCCCTCAATAAGGCGTGGGATCTGGTTCCATGGCACCTCATTGAAGAAGATGGTTTACCGCTAGTTTGTAGGAGGTGCTCCTGAGAAGGGTCCCTGAAGTGGTATGGGGGGAGGGGAGAGAGGAATGGGATATTGTACTCTGTACAATCTCTAGTACTACTAATTTACCATATGTGGTCTGACAACAGAACAGGAGTAAGCAATGGCCAAACAGACAGATAGGGGATGTTGGTATTGCTGGTTCTAGAGAGAGGTCATTCAGACCCTCAACCAAATCTTCAAAATTGAGCTTTGGACGTGGAGGATTGGGTTGCTGCAGATTGTTTGTGTGGTGCCTGATGCCGTTGGGAGCACTGTTTCAACCTGGGTTCAAATTTCCATTGATTTTGGTGTTGGAAAGAGATGTCACAAGGCCTTTGGAACTGAGTGTAGTACCATCGCTTCTTGGGTAGAGTAGATGCCGGCGCATGACTACTGCCGTGGCCGCTACATCAATCGCTATTTGCAGGGCTGTTCTTGCAGAGGTGAAACCTTCCTGCACTACAGATTTTAGAATCGGTCTTTTCGATTCTGGCAGATGGTCCATCAGTGGTATGAGTCTGGAGAAGGTGTCAAAGACCTGGTTAGAGAGATGTGCAGAGTAGTTAGCAATTCTCAGCATGAACATAGCGGATGTGTATAATTTTCTCCCTAGAATGTCTAATCCCTTGGAGTCTTGATCAGCGGAAATGTGTCTATACTGAGGTATCTTAAGCCTTTGGTGGACCATGTCAATTACTAGCGAGTTAGGATGGGGATGGGTGAAAAGAAATTCCATGCCCTGCAGGGGAACAGAGTATTTCTTTTCGGCCTTCTTGCTAGTTGGTGGTGCGGAAGCCGGCGTTTGCCAGATTTCCTCGGCAACCTCCAGGACAGCTTCATCCAAGGGTATGGCCAGACATCCCTTATGCTAAAGGTGTAGATTCTTGAATAGTTTGTGTGGTTTTCCTTTAGCTCGTCTATTCTGATTTCTTGTGTAACCACCACCCTTTTAAACAGCTCCTGGAATTGGCGGAGGTCATCATGTGGGGAGACGTTTCCGGGGATTACAGCGTCATCGGGTGATGAGGAATGATCGGTTGGCGATACCACTGGAGGGTGATCCTCCATAGTCAGCTGAGTACAGTCTGGCTCAGATGTTAAATCAGGTTGTAGAGACGGCTGCCCCGCTGGTGTTGGTGGGGTAAGTGAGGGTCTGGAGGGGCACAGTAGTCATAAGAAGATCTGCCACGAGATCTGTATCAATAGTAATAGGAGTGTGCACTGCGGAAGTCACAAGATCGGTCATTGTAATGGCAGAGACTGTCCAGTGGTGATCGCCCGTGCCAGTGGTGGCTATGAAGAGAACATGGTGATCGTGATCGAGTATATGACCATCTGTAAGAGCGTGGAGAGGCAGAAGCATGTCTATAGTAATGATGGTGATCATCCCTGAGGTTAAGAAGGGCGACGGTAATCTAATCACGTGGAGAGCATGGCCGGTGCCGATGCTCATGATGCAGTATGGGAGATCTCGGTGCTGGCGGAGATGGGGACAGTGCCAGTGAGAAGGCCAGAGACGGAGAGCGGCTTTGACGGCACGGAGTTATGCATGCTGGCTCCATGGTGCCGCTGCCCTGGGTAGTAGGTGCCGATGGTACGGAAGGCAGCAGTGCCATGGGATGATTTGGCTCGGGGATTTCCAGCGGTGCCGGTGGCACCGGGGCCGAGGATGCTCTCGGTGCCAACGTACTTGTCGGTGCCGCAGAAGTAGCCAGAGGCGGGGCCAAGGATACTCTCGGTGCTGCTGTCGATGCTGTTTGCATCGTCTTCTTTGTTTTTGACACGGTAGGTGGTTTTGATAGTGGTTTGTCAATGCCTGAAGTGCCCGGCTTTTCCCCAGAGCTGATCCTGGGGTGCGGGATATTAGGCAATGATCTCGTTGGAGACGCCCTCGATCTCTCTGGTGGGGCCATAGAAGGTGAAGAGGCCCTACACTTCTGCGACTGATGTTCTGTGGTTGCCTCCGAGTGCGGCGGCTGGAGGGCTTT
Source organism: Pelodiscus sinensis (assembly GCF_049634645.1). Classification (NCBI taxonomy): domain Eukaryota; kingdom Metazoa; phylum Chordata; order Testudines; family Trionychidae; genus Pelodiscus; species Pelodiscus sinensis. The sequence goes on from NC_134714.1 coordinate 106,396,821, forward strand.
ATCGAATAGGAGCATGCGCAGTCTCATTTCTCTCTCTCTCCTGGCCCTTGCTGTGAGTTTGGAGCAATGAGGGCATTTTTGGGGAACATGGGCTTCTCCCAGGCAGCGAATGCAAGAGGAATACCTGTCAGATGCCAGCACTGCCTCCCAACATGAATCACATTTCTTAAACCCTGGCGAGGGCAGCATGTTTCCAGCCTGGGGTAACAGTCAGAAGAAAGACTAAATCTCTCTTTTTTTTTTGTAAGAACGAATAATGTACGAACTAAGAATATATGAGGGTAACTATATACAGTGGACAAGGGCTGTAACAGAGAATTGGGTCTGGTAAGTAGGACCAACTATGAGGTATGGAAAATTTTTTTTAAAGGGATTGGAGAAGGTAATATGGACGAAATAGGAACCATGGAACTTTAAAACTATAGAAGTAAAAGACGTTGGGGATTTCACGCGAGGGAAGAAGCTGAGAGATGAGTAGCTCCATCTGCAACCTGAGGCGGTCGAGAGGAACTGGTGGGAGCCGGACCGCACGTGCGCTCAGAGTGGTGCGAACACCGTGAGACGCCACCGCACGTGTGCAGTCCGGCGGGGTACTGCTATGCTAAAAGATCTCTGTTTCTGTGGCGCCAGGGCAAGCCCAGCACCTTTGGCGGAGCACCCATGGGGACTCCTCGAAGAAGAACGGGCCCCAGGTCAACCAGCACCTCCAGCAGACGAGCCAGCTGAAGAGGCTCTGCATGGACTGGGTGCGCAACAACACCAGAGGGTGCTTGCCCTGAGTCCTCTATCCAGGGACTGTTTCCCGCAGATGGTGGCGGGGGCCTGGAAAGCGAGGCAGATGGGATGCTGAGTCGGCGGGAGAAAGGAGACGGCCGGGAGAGTGGCATAGGGCCTTGCCACTCATGATAAGCCCAAAGTGTCCAAAACGGCCAGGGCGGTTGGGACTGCAGGGGCCACGCAGGAGCTGCTGGTGCTGAAGACAACCTCAAGGCCGTCTGCGAGGCCCCTGCAGATGCTGGTGCCAACCAAGCACCCGGCGTGAAAGAGGCAACCGGTGCCAACATGGCTCCCAGTGTCACTGGCGGAGACCTTTCTAAGTGCAGGGACAACGGAGGTGAGGCTGTCAACTCAGTGAGGTTGTGCGCTGCCTCAAATGTCTCTGGTGTGGAGGGTTGGTGCGCTGGCTTTGGGACCTGGCTTCGGGACGCGCACAAGGCAGGTCGTCGCTCCTCATCTGCGCCCCTATATCACCAGTACCAGGGGAAGTCCCGGCCCGAGGAACGATGACGACAGTGCTGGCCCACATGGGACTTATAGCCCGGCGATCTCCCCCCAGAGCCTCTTCTCTGCAGAGCCAGGTACTGTGACCGGTGCCTCGGTGCCACTGACTTTGGCACCGAGATGTTTGAGGGCCCCATTGTGCTTCCCGCAATGACACCGGTGCACTACACTCCTTGGCCTCAGGAGCCAGTGCCGGTTGAAGAGCCACCTCCATCAGGAATAGTTTTAACCGGGAATCTCTTTCCCGCTTCATGCACGGCTTAAATCTGCATCCTGTAGATTTTACAAGCGTCTGCGAAGTGGGACTCCCTCAGATGCTTTAAACATGCGTCGTGGGGGTCTCCCTTAGGCATGAATTTTGCACAGGATGCACAAGGCTTAAAGCCGTGTGGGCCTGGCATTCCCCACCACTGAAGGGGAAAAAGGGGAAAAACTACAAAGACGTAACTAAATACCTAACGACTACAACTATTAACAAACAACGAAGACTAAACTGCCAATGGGCAAACAACAACACTTGCTGATCTTGAGAGATAGAAACACTCCAACAACTGTGGCGGGAGGTAAGAAGGAACTGAGGAGGGGGAGCGCCGGCAGGGGTACTTATGCTCCTCTATAGCGGCGCCACTCCAGGGGGCCACCTGCCAGCGCCACAGGTATCGCTATGGAAAACGCTCCGAGAATCTTGCAGGTGGTGTGCATGCACCTCATTCGAATGGACATGAGTAACCACTCGAAGAAGTTTAAGTGGCCACTCTCAAACAGTTCTTGAAACTGTTTGAGGTCATCAACGGGTGTAGGCATGGATGGTGTGACCACTTCATCTGGTGAGAAGGAGGAATTGTTGACTGGGGAGATATTCTCTTTGTCAGTGGGACCATTATCCTCCTCATCCTGCATCTGGTCATCTAGAATGTCATACACCATATCATGTGGGTCAGATGGGAGTGACCCGATGGCTCATCATACTGGGGAGGATGGGATAGTGTAACGGTATTAGTAACTAGTCCAAGGGTTTGAGGCTGGCCACTGCATAGGGGAAGGTGGTGGTTACACGGGTTACCATGGTTACACAGGGCTAGTGTGAGTGGTCTTAGGTTTGATGGAGCCCTCCATGGAGGTCTCCTTTGTGTCCAGTGCTGGGAGAAGCAGTTATTATGTCCGCCTACTTCCACATCACTGTGTATGGAGAAAGGAAGCAGGAGAGAGGAGGCAGATCAGATTTGCGGCTAGGTGATTAGTTAGTGCTGATGAGGGGAAGACTGCAGTACTAAAGTAACCGTGATGTCCATTCACTGTTGTGTATTAGCAGCTGGAGTTGGTGCTGTGTTGGATCTGCCTGCCAGCACTGTAGTTTGCATTAGTGCTGGCATTTCTGACTGTGCAGACTTCGCTGCTGGATCTCAGGGTTGGTGTTGTCTTAGCTCAGTCAGCATGTTTAGGATCGGCAGATGTCCATGCTGTACCAGTAGTGCCTGGGGACTCAATGGTGCTGACTATAGACAAGCTTGGCACAGAGGGCAGCAGTCTTACTGGGGAAGCTCTCCTTTTGTGAGAGTCCCAAGCAGGAGAGGGTGAGGTTCACTTCTTGTAAGTGATAGAAGACTGAGCCTTGCTGGTATTTTTGTGAGAGTCTGTAACGGAGCCTCCTCAGAAGGCTGTAGTTATTTCTCCGTGAGAATAATCTTTAGCCAGAGTTCCCTGTGTCGTGCCACCCTGGCCTTGAGATTGCAATGCAGGCATTTTTGGAGAATATGGACTTCTCCTAGGCACTGGGCCCATGAAGAATGGCAGTCAGAGACCAGCATGGCTTCATGGCATGAGTCACACTTCTTGAGGTGGGGGAACCTAGCATAGTGTCTATTGTTGGGTGTTAAGGAAACATTAGAAAGCATCACTACTCTAAAGGATTAAGTCAAAAGCTGGAAGAAGAAAAAAAAATATTTTTTAAAACTCATAGACTCATAGACTTTAAGGTCAGAAGGGACCATTATGATCATCTAGTCTGACCCCCTGCACAGTGCAGGCCACAGAATCTCATCCACCCCTCCCTAGAATAATCCTCTCACCTATATCTCAGATATTGAAGCCTTCAAATACTTTGAAGACCCCAAGATGAAGAGAATCCTCCAGGTGTGATCTGTACCCCATGCTACAGAGGAAGGTAAAAAACCTCCAGGGCCTCTGCCAATCTACTCTGGAGGAAAATTCCTTCCCAACCCCAAATATGGCGATCAGCTAAACCCTGAGCATGTGGGCAAGACTCACCACCCAGACACCCAGAAAGTTCTCTATAGTAACTCCTATCATCCCTCCATTGACCTATTTACCACTGATAATGGTCAATTAGTTACCAAGATCATGTTATCTCATCAAACCATCCCCTTCATAAAACCATCTAGTTTAATCTTGAAGCCACATAGATATTTTGCCCCCGCTACTTCCCTTGGAAGGCCGTTCCAGAACCTCACTCCTCTAATGGTTACAAACCTTTGTCTAATCTCAAGTCTAAACTTCCTACTAGCCAGTTCATAAGACAGGTTTACCATTCCTCGGATCATCCTAGTGGCCCTTCTTTGTACCTGTTCCAGTTTGAATTCATCCTTCTTAAACATGGGAGACCAGAACTGCACACAGTATTCCAAATGGGGTCTCACCAATGCCTTGTATAATAGCACTAACACCTCCTTATCCCTATTGGAAATACCTTGCCTAAGACATCCCAAGATCGTATTAGCCTTTTTCACGGCCATGTCACAATGGCGGCTCGTAGTCATCCTATAATCAACCAGGCCTCCGAGGTCCTTCTCCCTCTCCGTTACTTCCAACGGATGTGTCCCCAGCTTAAAACTAAAATTCTTGTTATTAATCCCTAAATGCATAACCTTACCCTTCTCACTATGAAATTTCATCCTATTGTTATCACTCCAATTTACAAGATCATCCAGATCTTCCTGTATGATATCCCGATCCTTTTCTGAATTGGCAATACCTCCCAACTTTGTGTCACCTGCAAATTTTATCAGGACACTTCCACTTTTGGTGCCAAGGTCAGCGATAAAAAGATTAAATAAAATTGGCCCCAAAACTGATCCCTGAGGAACTCCACTAGTAACCTTCCTCCAACCTGACAGTTCACCTTTCAATATGACCTGCTGTAGTCTCCCCTTTAACCAGTTGCTTATCCACCTCTCAACTTTCATATTAATCCCTATCTTTTCCAATTTAACCAATAATTTCTCATGTGGTACTGTATCAAATGCCTTACTAAAGTTGAGGTAGATTAGATCCACTGCATTTCCTTTATCTAAAAAATCTGTTACTTTCTCAAAAAAGGAGATCAGGTTGGTTTGGCACGATCTACCTTTTGTAAAACCATGTTGTAATTTGTCCCAATTGCCATTAGCCTCAATGTCTCTAACTACTTTCTCCTTCAAAATTTTGTCCAAGATCCGGGGAATTAAGAGTAAAGGTGTGGAAAGTAATGAACTTTTTCTCTCTGTTTTTCTTCTAGAGAGGATAAGTCATCACTGTCAGACAGCTCCGTCTGCAGTGAGAATGGCAGAGAAGAAACAGAGGGGGCACATCATGAGCACCAAGGGCACCACAAGACTGCTACCACTTATGCGTGATGTGACCGAATACTGCTAGCAAAAATCTTCAATTGCCAGCACAAGGACACCTGAAGTGAAGAACTCACAGGGATATCATATATATAGTAGCCCAGTGTCTGAGAGTCTGTAATAATGAAATGCTGGCTGTTTGTTGCCCAAAATGCTGGCTGTTCCCTCTGGGAGGCGCTGTTGATGAAATGCTGGCTGTTCCCTATGGGCAGCCTGTGCTGCATGGGGAGTGCGGAGCCCAAACAGCTGCGTATACCGCTTGCTCCCCCGTGGCGGCCTGGTTGAACGGCGCAGAAGTCAGCCAAGCGCCATGGCGGGAGAGGAAGGGGGCAAGGCGGTGACGTACATGACCATGGGGTGGGGCCTGGACGAGCGTGCATCCCCGACGGAGACAGAGGAGAGCAGAGGACACCGAGAGGAGGCGGAGGAGAGTGGAGAGAGAGAGAGGCAGGAGGAGGAGAAGAGAAAGAAAGAGATGGAGAGAGAGGCAGGAGGCGGAGGAGAGCTGAGAGAGAGTGGGGGAGGCAATAGGAGGGAGGAGAGAGGGAGAGAGAGAGAGCAAGAGACCGGAGGCTCAGGAGAGAAGAACAAGATAGAAAGGGAATAGGACGTGGAGGAGAGACCTGGAAATCCTGTCTTATGACGGGCTATTGGCTAGTCACTCAAAGAAGAAGCAGATAATACTTCAAGTGTCTTTATCTATGTCAATATGTTAGATAATGAGGGTTAGACTTTATTTCACTGGTGGGAAGCAAAAGAGGAAGCAAACCAACCTTAAAGAAACCATAAAGGTTCCCCCCAAGGTGTAGTAAGATGAAGGTCTGAACCATAAGCCCATGTATCACAGGCCAGGTATGAGGCCTGAGGCCTAGACAGCAATGGTCAATACTTTGCTTTATATTAGCAAAGTTAAACTGTGAGCAAGAGGAAGGTCCTGGCTCACAGAAATTGGCAAGAACAGGGCTGATATTACAGAAACACTCAGAATTTAAGAGGTGCTAGGAACAGGCTGTGAGCACTTTCCAGATGGGTCATAACAGAATACCTCAGCAAGAAGTATTTTGGTACCAACATACACCCCAGAAATAACATACATACTGACATAGATTCAAGACCAGGTTTAAATTGACAGCATGATGGATAGTAAGTAAACCCCCCTTCTGTGAGGTAAGGGGTAGTAACTAGGCAACAGAGGGTGGCAACCCAATACGTCAGGAGTGATGTGTAACTTGTTTTTACCTGTGTATAGAAGTGCACCCCAAAGGGTGATCATCAACTGACCATGGGGAGGCGGGGGGGAAAGGGCACTCAAATCCAGAGTGCTAAGTTGGCTGTTAGTTCATTGTCACTACTTACATAAGGTGTAGTGGTGCAGCAGTGAGTCTGTTCGCTGACAACTATTATTGTATGTCACTTGGCAATAAACCTACACAGCTGCTTTCAGTCCTTATCTGATTTGTGTCTCTGGGGGCTCTCTCGGGAATCTGTTGTGTTAACTAATTGCACATGGATAATGCACTAGACAGGGAACAGATGCATGTATGCAGCCCAAAGTTTATCACTGATGGAGTAGAGGACCTGTCAGGATCCCATTGGGATGACCCCAATTCTGACTGATGATAACAGGTATGGAGAAAAACATTTTACCTGCTGTCCTTCAGTGCCCTCTGCAGTTACCATTGCAACAGAATGCGTTCCAGCAGAAGAAATGACAGCATCATGGGCAGGAACTGTGATGGTGGTGCCATCTTGTGTTACCATAGTGATAGTATTTCCAATAGCCTGCATGTCTGCCTGAGATATGTTGACCTGAAACAACATATTTTTTTAATTAAAACAAATTTATTCTAATTACTGATTGAATCTTAAATGAGTTTTAACTTTGGATTGTTCTCAGAAAATACATTACCATATGACCCAAGGTTTGTAAATGTTTTCAAATAAGAGTTTAAATAAAGACAACACAAAAACTTAAAATACAACAGTGTTTATAAAATCAAACTGACATCTGGTAGCACAATTTCTTTGTCAATGAGTAACATGCCAGAATTACCTTTGAGAAGGCAGTCTATTCTCAAAAGCATGGAAGAATTCACTTTATCCAGTCATTATATTAAAGCTAAACTGGCTCCAGATTCTGAGGTCTAGTCTACATTATCACAGGCCTTCGATCTAAGTTGCACAACTTCAGCTATGGGAATAAAAATATATTGAGATTTACTTAGCATGGTGTGTCTTTACTGCATAATTTGACAGCTGATGCTCTCATGTCAATTCCGCTTATGCGCTTTGTTCTGGTGGAGTACCAGAGTCAATGGGAGAGCGTTCAGCAGTCAATTTATCACATCTGTACTAGATGTGATAAAATCAACCCCCACTGGATCATTCACTGCCCGTCAATCTGGCACATAGTGTAGACATGACCTAATAGCCATCACCACTCTTCCTACTGTACTTGTTTCTGCATTTCCTCCTAACCACTTTCCTTCTCTAAGCCTTTTTGGACAAGGTATCACTATTCAAACTTTTTTATTGGTTGGAATCCATTATCTCATATTCTTTCAGAGTTTCCTAATTCACAATGCATATTTACAGAAATAAAACTGAATTAGAATGGATAGGTTATAGCAGCATGTATCATCTTTAGATCAGAGAACTGCTTAGTAGCTCTACTTTAAATTAGATTCTCTCCAAATTAGCCTCAGACATTACAGATGGTCAATGGAAATGTCTTGCATAAGAAACAATATATAACTATAAGTGTTAAGATGTGAACTTAACGTAATACCATTTTACATTTGTTTTGTCTTAACAAGTGTCAAATTTGCTTGCATTTTCATTTGATTTGGAAGATGCTGGTAAAATCCCATTGTAATTTTACTTAAGAACTCAAAGAGAAAAGTTTTTTTTTAATGCTTTCAGTCTCTCATGCATCACCAAACAAAAAATAAATCCATAAATCAAAGTCAAGCTGGGATGTGAGAACACTGCAAAGGAATTTCTGTGTTAAGCCTACCAAACTCCTCCATCTTTGGGCATAAAAATCCACTATAGTAATGGTCTCAGAAGTTACAATAGTATTACTGCAGTGTTAAAGCTGAACTATATATTTTATCTTTGATTCAGAGGAAGCAGGTATTTTCTTCAGATCTAAATGCATCAACTGCTTGCTTTTCTGAAATATAAAAAGCAAGGATTTTACCAGCTATGTCTTGTTGGTGTTGCAGGCCCCAAATGAGAAATGAAACAGACGACTCTCTTATGGCAAAGTCCTATGTCAACCAAGTTCCTCATTTACCATTTACATTAGAACAACCTTTCTGTAGAGATTTTGTGCTGAGGTACTCTCATCTTATTGCCTCTCTTGCTAGTGACTGAAGCCTGTCCTAAGAGTACAGGCAGTCCCCGGGTTACGTACAAGATAGGGACTGTAGGTTTGTACTTAAGATGAATTTGTATGTAAGTCGGAACTGGTACATATTGTATCCCAGGTGTCCCCGATTCAGCCGCTGCTGAAACTGACCAGCGGCTGACTACAGGAAGCCCGAGGCAGAGCTGCTTTGCCCCGGGCTTCCTGGAATCAGCCGCTGATCAGTTTCAGCAGCAGCTGACTTGGGGACACCTGGGGTAGAGCAGCTGAGGTGCTGCCGAGGTGCGGAGCTGCAGGGACCAACCCGGCAGCGCCCCAGCTGCTCTGTCCCAGGCGTCCAGATTCAGCCACTGTTGAAACTGACCAGCAGCGGCTGAATTGGACACGCCTGGGGCAGAGCAGCTGGAGTGCTGCTGGGTTGGTCTGGTAGCGCCGACCCTTGGGGACGCCTGGGGCAGAGCAGCTGGGGTGCTGCTGGGTTGGTCCCGTAGTGCCGCACCTCGGCGCTGCAGGGACCAACCTGGCAGTACCCCAGATGCTCTACCCCAGGTGTCCCCAAGTCAGCTGCTGCTGAAACTGATCAGCGGCTGATTCCAGGAAGCCCGGGGCAGAGCAGCTCTGCCTCGGGCTTCCTGTAGTCAGCCGCTGGTCAGTTTCAGCAGCGGCTGACTTGGGGATGCCTGGGGCAGAGCAGCTGGGGTGCTGCTGGGTTGGTTCAGCTGCTGCTGAAACTGACCAGCGGCGAGAAAAGCCTGGTCTGCTTGGAGGAGGGGGGGGCGCACAAGTTGCGCCCCCCCCCCCAGCAGACCAGGGAGACGCGGAGCGGCTTTTCTCGCCACGGAGGATGCGGGCAGCGGGACCGCGGTGCGTCTCGGTGGTCCCGCCGCCCACGTCCTCCGCGGCAAGAAAAGCCTGGTCTGTTGGGGGGGGGGGGGGCGCACTAGCTGGCCCCCCCCCCCCCCCCCCCAGCAGACCAGGGAGACGCGGGTAGCGGGACCGCTGAGACGCGCCACGGTCCCGCTGCCCGCGTCCTCCGCGGCTTTGCTCCGCGTCTCCCTGGTCTGCTGGGGGGTGCCCCCAGCAGACCAGGGAGACACGGAGCAGCTTTTCTCGGCGCGGAGGATGCGGGCGGCAGGACCGCGGCACGTCTGGGTGGTCCCGCCGCCCGTATCCTCCGGGGCGAGAAAAGCCCTGTTCATAAGTAGGGATCCAACATAAGTCGGATCCACGTAACCTGGGGACTGCCTGTAATGGGAACTGTCTAGCAGCACTACAGCTGGCAAGACCCTGCATTCAGAAGGTCTGGACAGACATAGGGGAGTAAAGCCCGGACCTGTGAGATACTATTTCAGGAATTTCATGAAGCCTCAGAAACCAGGCTCTATGCAGAGAAGTTCTTAATATGGGGTGTGTCTGTGGCAGTGGAGGTGAGCAAAATAAACTTGCAAAGATTTTATAGCCTTCTAGCCTGAGAGTGGAACTGATCAATTAAACAGTAATAAGTCACCAGGTTCAGATGGTGTTCACTAAAGAGATTTTCAAGAACTCAAATATGAACTTGTAGAACTGCTACCTGTGGTATGCAACTTCTCTTAAATTGTACTCTGTATCAAATGACTGGAGAGTAGCTAAGGTAACATTTTGTTTTTAAAAAAGGCTCCAGAGGCTACCCTGGAAATTACAGGCCAGTGAGCTTAACTTCAGTACCAGGGCAGATTAGTTGAAACTACAGTAAAGAAAAGAACGGTTACTTACCTGTAACTGTTGTTCTTTGAGATGTGTTGCTCATGTCCATTCGAAGTAGGTGTGCACACCGCGTCTTCCGGAGCGTTTTCCCTAGCGGTATCCGTAGCGCGGGCAGGGTGCCCCCTGGAGTGGCGCCTCCATGACGGGACATAAGTACCCCTGCCGGCGCTGCCCCTCCTCAGTTCCTTCTTGCCGGACACTCCGACAAAGGGGAGGTAGGAGGGTGGGAGTCGAATGGACATGAGCAACACATCTTGAAGAACAACAGTTACAGGTAAGTAACGTTTCTTTTCTTCGAGTGGTTACTCATGTCCATTCGAAGTAGGTGACTTCCAAGCCAACCCCACATCACAGAGGAGGGGTCGGAGCAGTCAGACAACAAGAGTCATGCAAACGTTGAATAAACCCAACAATTTATTCGACCAGGTAAACACAGAAAAGGCAAGTGCCAAGAAACCATGATAACCAAACATATTTACATCACAGAATTGAGAACTGTGGAGCCCACTCTTGCGTCCTCCCTGGCCTGTTGTGCTAGCGCGTAGTGCGCTGTAAAGGTATGGAGGGACGACCATGTGGCCGCCCTGAAAATCTCAGTAATTGGTATCTGAGCCCCGAACGCTACCGAGGACACCTGCGCCCTGGTAGAGTGCGCTGTAACCCAGGGTGGAGTCTTATTGGCCAGTATATAACACTCCCTGATACACTCTGCGACCCAGTTTGACAGCCTCTGGGTCGAAATAGGTAACCCTTTTACCCTGTCCCCGAAAGCAATGAACAGCTGTTGGGATCTGCGAAAGGGCTTGGTCCTATCAATGTAGAACGCTAGTGCTCACCTAGCATCCAGGGAATGGAGCACCTGCTCCTTGGGGGAGGAATGGGGTTTCGGGAAGAAAATCGGGAGGTAAATTTCCTGAGACAAGTGGAATGGTGACACCACCTTCGGGAGAAAGGCCAGGTGAGGGCGGAGCCTCACATTATTATCTGAAAACAGAAGGTAGGGCGGATCTATAGTCAACGCCCTCAGTTCGGAAATCCTACGAGCTGACGTAATGGCCACAATGAAAGCAACCTTCCAGGAGAGGTGCTTCAGAGAACACGTAGCCAACGGCTCAAAAGGGGGCGACATAAGTTTGCGTAACACCATGTTGAGGTCCCATGAGGGGAGCGGGGCCCTAACTGAAGGGTACAATTTTTCCAGACCCGTAAGGAATCTTTTAACCACTGGGTCCGAGAAGAGAGAAACTCCTGCTGTACCCACATAGAAGGCGGAGAGAGATGCCACATGGACTTTAATAGAAGAGATAGAAATGCCATTAGACCGAAGGTTGAAAAGATAGTCCAAAATGGCTGGGACCGGGGCACTGACGGGCGCACTCCCCTTCAGGACGCCCAAGACGAGAAGCGCCGCCACTTGGCAGCGTATGACCATCTGGTAGAGGGTTTCCTACTACTGAGGAGCACCATCTGAACCTCCTGGGAACATTCCCTTTCCGGTTGGTTCAGCCATGGATAAACCAGGCCGTTAGGTGGAGAGACCTGAGGTTTGGGTGAACCATGGTCCCCTCCATCCCAGGGTTGAGTCAAAAGGTCTCGGACTGGAGGGAGCGTTACAGGGTCCTCGGTGAGCATGTCCACCAGGATGGGGAACCAGAACTGTCTGGGCCACCTGGGGGCTATGAGGATGACCGTGGATTGGAAGGTCCTTGCCCTGGTCAAAACCCCAGAAATTAGTGGAAAGGGGGGGAAGGCATAAAGGATGCCCTCCAGCCACATGGCCATCAGGGCATCCCCCCAGGAGTGTTTCCCCAGCCCCAGCAGGGAACAGTAGCTCTGACACTTGGTATTGTGTGCCAAGGCAAACAGATCTAAGAGGGGATAACCCCACCTGTGGAAAACCTGACAAAGGACTGAGTCCTTGAGTGACCACTCGTGGGCTCCAAAGGATCTGCTCAGAGTGTCTGCCAGCAGATTCTTGCACCCCGGCAGGTACTCCGCCTGCAGGGTAATATCGTGTTCCACACACAGGTGCCACAGGAGCAGGGCCTCTCGGCAGAGGGGAGGTGACCAGGCTCCCCCCTGCTTGTTGAGGTAGAAAACAGCCGCTGTGTTGTCTAAACGAACCAGGACCGAGTGGTGAGAGAGCTTTGACAGGAAAGTTTTGCTGGCTCTTCTCTCTGCTCGCAGTTCCCGGACGTTTATATGAAGGGTCCGCTCTGCAGAGGACCATAGACCCTGAGTCCTGTGTCGCCCCAGGTGTGCTCCCCAACGCAGGTCGGAGGCATCTGTGACCAGTGTAACCAAGGGGGGAGAGGCGTTGAACGGAACCCCGCTGCACACCACTGCCTCCTGGGTCCACCACTGTAGGGAGGCTAGGACATCTGGGGGCACTGTGAGGATCAAGTCCCAAAGACCCCGGGACTGATTGAAAGCCTTCGCCAACCAGGCCTGTAGAGGCCTCATCCTCATTCGAGCGTGGCACACTGTGTATGTACATGCCGCCATATGACCCAGGAGCCTCGAACAAACCCGAGGCGTCGTGATCGGGGACCGGGTTAACCCGGAAATCAGCTCCACTATGGAGAGGAACCTGCTTCTGGGGAGGGAAGCTCTTGCTACCCTGGCGTCGAGGAGGGAACCCACGAATTCGAGATGCTGAGAGGGGGTCAGGGATGACTTTTCCTTGTTCAGCATGAGACCAAGTTTGACAAAGAGGGCCCTCGTGAATGACACATGAGCCTTCACTATTTTCAAGACCCAGGCATCCGTCGTGATTTGTGCCCAAGCTTAGGCAAAGTGTGATAGCCTGGCCCCAAACTGGGGGCCAGGGTGGGAGACTGGTGCACAACTCTCCAGCAGCCCGTCAAAATTGCTGCTTGGCCTGATGGGAAGAGCCCTGGGACGCTCCCCGCTGGTTCTCTGCCCTAGGGCGGCAGTGGTGACCCCTAGCGCCCTGGGGAGGCGCAGCCGCTCCGGAACCTCCACCGGAGGCCCGAGAGTGGTGTCTCCAGTAATCCCCACGGGGGGCCTGGGGCTGCACTCTCCCCTGCTGCCTATAGGGCAGCTGGCGACGCTGAGGGGCAGGCGTGTGAATCCCCAAGGACCTAAGGGTAGACCTTGTGTCCTTCAGCGTATGGAGCCTGGAGTCCATGCGCTCCGAGAACAAGGCTTTCCCATCAAAGGGTAAGTCTTGGATAGTGTTCTGGACGTCAGGGGTAATTCCAGAAACCTACAGCCAGGCACCACGGCGCATGACAACACCTGACGTCATGGTGTGGGCTGCAGAGTCAACTGCATCCAGGGAAGCCCAGAGGGCCGTCCGGGCAATGATCTTCCCCTCCGAGGTCATGGCCGCGAACTCCTGACGGTCCTCGGCAGACAGTCTATCTTTAAATTTTTCCACGGCCTGCCAAGTGTTGAAAGCGTAACGGCTCAACATTGCCTGTTGGTTTGCGATGCAGAGTTGCACCGCACCAGTGGCATAAATCTTACAGCCCATCAAGTCCAGGCGTTTGGGCTCTCTCGCCTTTGGAGACGGACCCGGCTGGGGGAGCCTTTCCTTTTGGGCTGCCGCCTGTACGACCAAGGACCCCGGGGTGGGCTGGGAGTATAGATGTTCATGCCCCAGCTGGGGAACGTAATAGCACCTCTCAACCCCCTTTAAGGTTGGGGTCAAGGTCGCTGGAGTCTGCCACAGGGCATTAGTAATTCTGGCTACTGTTTTGTTAAGTGGTAGAGCCAAGCGGGCGGGAGCGTCGTCCGTGAGAATATCCACCATGGGATCCGTATCCTCTACTACTGGCTCTACCGGGACACCCAGGTTGGGGGCCAATCGCCTCAGCAGATCCTGATGAATGTGGGCATCCATGGACGGTAAAGCCAGCGCGGGATCTGCCAGGGCTTCATCCGGCGAAGAGGAGGATGACGACTCCCGGATTGGTGCCAAAGGCAATGCAGAGGAAGGCACCGGGGGGAGAGGTGGCACTGGTTGTGAAGAAGGGTCTGGTACAGGAGGTTGTAATTCCCCAGTAACCCCCTGGTCGGATGGCCTCGGTGGAGAAGGAGGGGGGCGAGACAGTGTGGCAGACGGTGGTGCACGCTGCCCCGATGCACCAGACGCTGCAGAGGATGGCACAGGCCCCTGCCATTGATAGTATGCCCAAGGAGTCCAGAAGGGCCATTGCAACTGCGGTGACCAAGTTGGTTGTAGCTGCGGGCGATCCCGTTGGTGCCGGAAATGGGACCTATGAGCTGGGGACTCTCCCGAGGATCCCGACCTGAAAGATGAAGTGTCGGAGTCTGAAGAGTACTCAGACTCTGGCCAAGGAGGGGCCGATGACTGGGGAGCAAGCCTAGTCATTGACCCAGGCTTGCCAGCATGCCGAGGTTTATGTGCCAGTACCGAGAAGCACGGTACCAGAGCTGGCACTGCAAGTGGTTGCGGTGCCTGCTGAGGCGGAGCTAGTTGTGGCACCAGAAGGATCGGGCCCAATGGCCTTTCTGGGTGTGTTGTTTGCTGCGGTACCGGAGGGTCAAGCCTCAATGTCTGGAACGGTGCTCGTTGCGGCACCGGCGGGAGAGATCCCGGCAACTGAATAGGAGCCTGTTGTGGTGCCGAGATGTCAGGTACCAGTGCATAGAGCGGTGCCTGATGCGGTGCCGGGGGACCCAGTGCCGGTGCGGTTGTTGCCACGTGGCACGATAGGACTGATGATGTCGGCGCCGGTTGCGGTAGGTGCACCGGTGTGGCCCACGGAGTCAACACCGGTGCCAAAGTGTATGACTGCGCCGAAGGTTCCGGTGCCGAAGTCCCCGGTGCCGAGAAAAACTGCAGAGAAGACGACGACACACCGGCGGAGTGATAGGGCACCGGTGCGGCCAAAACCAGCCCCGGAAGGGGCGTCAGCATTAGCAGAGGCCGAGTCCCATCAGTTGCCCCATAGGGGTCGACAGCCTGTGTCGGGGCCGGTGCCGAGGCAGGTGCACCCGGTACTGGTCCTACCGAGGACAGTCCCGGGGGAAAGGCGGCCTGCACCATCCAACCCTGTCGGTACGGGGTCGAGGCCGGGGCCAGTGTGGCCTGCGGCGAAGGCGACCTTGACCCCTCCGCCTCAGCCGACGACGGGGGGGGGGGGGAGGTAGTGAGGGAGATCAAGTCCTGCACCGCTTCAAATGTGTCTGGCGTGGAGGGATGATGGGAGGGTAGCTGGCCAGGACTAGGTGGCCTTTCAGCCCTCTTGCACTGCACCGTTGTGGATGAGGCCGTAGGTACTGGAGAGGCGGTGCCCAGCCAGTTTAGGCTTACGCCTCAGGGATCGACCCCAAGACGGTTTAGGCCTTTTTGGTGCCGGAGAGTGGGACCGGTGCCGAGCGCGTGACTCCGAGGCTCCGTCCCGAGGCGGGGCCTCCCGCGTAGATGCCAGTGCACTGTGCACGGCAGCATGAGTAGCCGGTGCCAGCTGAAGCAACGCTTCCATAAGGAGTAGTTTTAAACGAGAGTCTCTCTCCCTTTTGGTGCGAGGCTTGAAGGACTTGCAGATCCTGCAGGCGTCTGCGATATGGGTCTCCCCGAGACACTTCAAACAACTGTCGTGAGGATCCCCTCTGGGCATAAACTTTGAGCAAGCTGCACACGCCTTAAAACCTTGCGACCCAGGCATTCCTCACTCCCAGAGGGGGGAGAGGGAGAGAAAAAAATGAAACTGACTACCTAACTAGCGAACTATTTACACTTGAAGGGAACAAACAAGAACCATAAATTAACTACAAGAAAGACACGCTCCAGTCTGACCGTCACGGGCGGTAAGAAGGAACTGAGGTGGGGCAGTGCCAGCAGGGGTACTTATGCCCCGCCATGGAGGCGCCACTCCAGGGGGCACCCTGCCGGCGCTACGGGTACCGCTAGGGAAAACGCTCCGGAAGACGCGGTGCACGCGGTGCACACACCTACTTCGAATGGACATGAGCAACCACTCGAAGAACAACAAAATTATCAGTCATACAAATAAATAGAGCTCTGCATGGATACAAAAACGTGGATCTGCATCTGCTAGGCTAAACTCCCCATCTGATCCACAATCCAGATTTTATTTGTATCTGCACAAGAAATCTGGATGAGGGAAGGAGCATAGATGAGCAAGGAGGGGGCAGGGTTGTACAGGGAAGAGCCAGACAGCAGCAGAGGGAGAGAGAAAGAGTGTGTGTAAGTGGGGGAGGGATATCACATTTTCTATTTTATTATTAATCTCTTGCCATTTCTGTTCCTAGATACAGAAAGGCTATGTCTACACAAGAGGCTTCTTGAGCAAGGACTGTTTTGTGCAAGAGTTCTTGTGCAAGAACGTGTCCACACTGCCATGAGCTTTTGCGAAAGCGATGTGCTTTTGCGCAAGAGCATCCATGGCAATGTGGATGCTCTCTTGTGCAAGAAAGCTCTTATGGCCATTTTAGCCATACAGGTTTCATGTGCAAGAAACCCCTGTTGCCCGTCCACACTGCCTTCTTGTGCAAGAGCTCTTGCGCAAGAGGGCTTATTCCTTGTGGGGAGAGGAATAACTCTTGTGCAAGAAGACCCAGAGCTACCTGTTGGATTTCCACACTTGTAGAGGCTGCTGTCCTTTTTAACAATGTACTACGGGCTCCACAGGTCAGTGCTCACCCACACACAGCCCCTCCTGCAAAGATATTTAGGACACTGCTTCTTGTGTCCTTTCCTTGTTGGCACTATAGGGGGCTGCCCTGATGACACCCTCCCCCCGCCTGGTGGGAGCAGGAGAGCCCTGTGCAGATATCTACATCACTGCACTGTGGATATGGATGTCTACCGATATGCAGGGCTCTACAGATAAACACAATATGCTGAGGGAGAGTCAATATGGGTTTTGTAAAGGGAAATTTTGCCTCACCAATCTATTAGAATTGCATGGGGATGTGAACAATCATGTCAATAAGAATAATCCACCCAATATAGCACAGCTACTCAATGCGCAGCCCACAGGTCACAGCCTGTTTGTTTGTGGCCTGCAGTGAGGTTTGGGTTTACATGGGGCTCAACATGCGGCCTGCGGGTGGGATCCTTTGAACATGCCTCCACTGGGAACATGCTCAACAATGGCGAGACATCTCCCAGGTGGGGTGATCATTGAAAGATGCAAGGAGACGGGCTGGCTGGAACAGATAAGTACAAGGTGTTGGTGTTTCTAGTACCCATGTAGGAGGTGCCGGGAGCGCCAGGGCATTGTGGGAAGTGTTCTGTATTCATGCCTGTCAGTGTGAAAGAAGCTATTTGCACATATACTTGCATGTCTATGCAACCACACTTAAGTTGCAGCCCTCGGCATATGCTGTGAGTATTATTGTGGACCCCAGGGCTTCCAAAGTTGAATATCCCTGCAATACAGTATACTTTGACTTTCACAAAGCCTTTGATAAGGTTTAAGCAAAGCACTCTTAAGCAAAGTAAGCTGACATGGTATAAAAAAGGAAGATCCTCTCATTGATCAGTAGCTGGTTAAAAGACAAGAAACAAAGGGAAGGAATAAATGGTCAGTTTTCACCATGGAGAGAGATCTAAAATAGTGGGATCCCTCAACATCTGTAGTGGGACCTATGCTGTTTAACAGATTCACAAATTATCTGGAAAAAAGGATTAGCAGTGAATGCCCTATCCTCTAGGCCACTCCACAATGCACCCAACCTCCATATGTTCAGGACATCCCTTATCCTGCCTTTCTAATACCATTGCCTGCTACATCTCTGGGGAGGCTGGTGTTGGCAAGGGCAGAGGGGGAGGCGGACTAGAGCCCACCACCCATTGTTCCCCAGGAGACTGCCCTATTCAATAGGCCACTCCAGAACCCACCACACCCCCCTACCTTGGGAGGATCTCTTATCCTGTGTGGCAAAAAATTTCCAGATGACACAAAAGTTACTCAAGGTAGTTAAGGTCAAAGCTGATTGAGAAGAGTTACAACTAGGTAACTGGGAAACAAAAAAAACCAAGAACTGTTGCTTACCTTGTAACTGTTGTTCTTTGAGATGTGTCCATTCCACTTAGGTGAGCGTGCTCTGCGTGCATGAGTTCCAGAAGCTTTTTAACCTTAGCAGTAGCTGTTGGGCCAGCCAGGGAGACACGTGGAGCGGTGCCACTACAACAGCGCATATATGTCCCTGCTGGCCCTCCACCCCCTCAGTTCCTTCTTGCTGGACGTTCCGCCAAAGGGGAGGTGGGTGGGCTATGGAATGGACCTAAGCAACACATCTCAAAGAACAACAGTTACAAGGTGAGTAACCTCTCTTCTTCAAGGGCTTGCATATGTCCATTCCACCTAGGTGGTTCCCAAGCTGTACCCATGGAGGGGGTCACAACCTAGAAGGAGATGGATTGCAACATAGGCCTTCCAATGGCTGCATCCTCTCTCATCCGGTGAGTAATCACATAATGACTGGCGAAGGTATGAACAGAAGACCAGGTAGCTGCCCTGCAGATATCCAAGATTCGCACCTGTGCTAGGAAGGCTTTAGAGGAGGCCTGGGCTCAGGTGAAATGGGCAGTGATTGGGGGGGCTGCCAGGTCATAGCACATCTTAATACAGGACGTGATCCATGATGAGAGACACTGAGCCGACACTGGGCGACCCTTCATTCTGTCTGCAATAGAGATAAACAACTGTGTGGACTTGTCGAAAGGCTTTGGTCTGTCGAAATAAAATGCAAAGTCTCTTCTCACATCTGAGTGCAGTGCCTGTTCTTTCTGGTCCGCATAGGGCTTAGCGTAGAAGACCGGAAAGAAAATGTCCTGCGACATATGAAACGATGACACCACGTTACGCAGAAAGGCTGTGTAGGGTGTGGGCACAGCGTTACCTTGTCCTTGGAAAACACTGTGTAAGGGGGCTCCGACGTAAGGGCCTGTAGTTCAAAGACCCTTCTGGCCGATGTGATAGCAACCAGCAAAGCCACTATCCATGAGAGGTGGGACAGAGAACACATGGCTAAGGGCTCGAACAGGGGGCGCATGAGCCCCTTGATCACTAAATTTAGATCCCACTGAAGAATGGGCTGTCAGACCTGGGGGTAGAGCTTGTCCAGACCTTTTAGGAAATGTTTAACTATAGAATTGACAAAGACCGAGCTTCCCCTTTCCTCTGGGTGGAAAGCTGCAATAGTAGCCAGGTGTACCCTCACCGAGGTGGATAAATCCTCCTGCCTAACCACGAGAAGGTAGTCTAGGATTAGAGGGCTGTGAGTTTTGAGGGGGTACACCCCCCCCCGGGTGACCAAATCGAGAACCACTTCCATTTGACCCTATAGGTCACCCTGGTAGACGGTTTCCTACTCTCCATTAACACCTGCCTGATCTGGTCCAAACAGAGCAGCTCTCTACCCCTTCCCCTCCCCCGCCATGGATCTTCCAGGCCGTGAAGTACAGGGACTGCAGGTTCGGGTGACATAAATAACCCTGGTCCAGCCTCTGAGTCAACAGGTTGTGGCGGGGAGGGAAGCCTACAGTGATAGGATCCTTCACCGACAGCAATACCAGAGTGGTCATACCAGTGTTGCTGCAGCCACGCCGGGGCCACCAGAATCAGACGCATTGTACCCACTCACCCTCAGGACCTTGCGAATCAGTAAAAATGGAGAGAAGTCATACAGGAGATAAGGGGGCCACCGCATTATCATGGCATCTCCCTCTGACTCCAGGCACTGATTGAGGTACGAGCAGAACTCAGTATACTTCTTGTTGGCCTGCGAAGTAAACAGGTCCAGGCAGGGAGTGCTCCACTTGCAAAAGAGGTGGTGCACCACATCCTCCCTAAGGGACCACTCTTAGGTGGAAATTGCCCTACTGAGTCACTCTGCCACACTCTGGCATGGGTTCCTGGCAGGTAGGTGGCCTGAACGTGGATGATCTGAGTGATGCAGAGGTCCCAGAGGGCTACAGCCTCCTGACACAGGAGAGAGGATTGAGCACCACCCTGGCAATTGATATAAAATATCGCTGCCGTGTCGTCCGTCAGGACGGAGACACAATTGCCCCTAAGCAGGGACAGAAACACCTGGCACTCCAGGTGCACTGCCCTCAGATCTCAGACATTTATTTGTTGTGACCATTCTGCCTTGCATCGTGAACGCATCTGAGTAGGCTCCCCATCCTGTATCTGAGGCGTCCGTCACCAGCTGCATCGAGGGGGCTGCAAGCTGAAGGGGACTCCTTCACACACCTCGTCCTCCTGCAGCCACCAGTCCAGTGTGCTCAAGTCCTCAGGTGAGACAGTCACCACCATGTCGATGGGAGCGCGGGCCAGGCTGTAGACCTTCGCCAGCCATGACTGCACCTGGCATAGATGTAGCCTGGCGTATTGCATGACGTACGTGAGTGCTGCAATGTGACACAGCAGTCTCATACAGTTTCTTGAGATTGTCAAGGGTGCATCTTTGAGTCTCAAAATAATGTCCCTCATTACGGCAAACCTGGTGTTTGGAAGGGACCGTGCCCTGTTGTGGCATCCAGTCTTGCCCCCACAAATTCTATTACTGGCATAGGGATGAGAATAGATTTCACTTCGTTCACCAGAAGCCCTAGACAGGAAAAGGTCTCTCTGGCTAGATCTATGTGTCTCAACACCTGGCTCCTGGAGCGACCTCTGATGAGCCAGTTGTCTAGGTAGGGGAAGACTTGTACTCCTCTCCTCCTGAGAAAGCCTGCCACCACTGCCATACACTTGGTAAATATCCTGGGGGCAGTGGACAAGCCAAATTGTAGGACCGTAAACTGGTAGTGGTCTGTGCCTACCGTGAAACAAAGAAACCTTCTGTGGGAAGGGATAACGGAAATATGCGTCAAGTTGAGGGGGGGCATATCAGTCCCCTAGATCAAGGGAGGGAATGATCGAGGCCAGAGTCACCATCCTGAACCTCGACTTCCTTATAAAAGCATTTAGCACCCTAAGGTCTAGGATGGGGCAAAGGCCCCCTTTGGACTTTGGAATTAGGAAGTACCAGGAATAAAAATCCATTATCCAAAATTTGTGTTGAACCTCTTCCACCGCCCCCAGTAACAGGAGTAAGGAGACTTCCTGACATAAGAGGTACTCGTGAGAGGAGTCCCTGAAGAGGGACAGGAAAAAGGGGGTGGTAGGGACAGGAAAGGGATACAGTATCCCACTGCCACTGTTTCGAGGACCCAGCAGTCCATAGTGATGGAGCACCACGCACAATGGAAGGGGGAGAGTCTGTTCACAAAGGGACAATCTATTCTGGGAACTGCTGCTCTGCCCTCAGGTGTAGCTTTAAAATCCCAACTGTGTGCTGTGGGTGTTGTTAGAGAGCCCTGAGGCCTGGTCAGGGGTCAACCTTCATCTTCTCTTGCCTGGCCTATCTTTGTTGCCCATTATATCGCTTACCACCCTCTAGTCTGGGTCCCTGCTCGTAAGGCCTCTGTGACCTCGGGTTTAAGAGGCGACGTTGAGAGGCACGAGTATGTATGCCTGAGGACTTCAAGGTCATCCTCTAGTTCTTCAGGCTCTGCAGCCAACTGTCTGTCTGCTTCAAAAACAGCCCTGACCCCTCAAAGGGCAGGTCTTGCAGCATTGTTTGAACTTTGGGCTGGATGCCCAACACCTGCAGCCACGTGTTTCGCCACATCACGATTCCTGTGGCCATTGACCAAGTCGTTGAGTCAGCATCATCCCGTGAAGCTTGGAGGGCTATACGGGACATCTCCCTGCCCTCCTCGGTGAAAGCCACAAACTCCTGCTGCTAGGAAGTTAGTCTTCAAACTTAACAGCCACCCCAGAGTTATAGGCATACCTGCTGAGCATTGCTTATTGGTTGGCAACCCTCCGCTGTAAATCCCCGGTGGCGCAAACCTTCCTCCGCAAGAGGTCTAGATTTGTAGGCTCCCTGCTCTTGAGGGTAGGCTCGGGCTGGCCCTGCCTCTCTCTCTGGAATGCAGCCTACACCACAATGGAGCCAGGGGGTGAGTAGACAATGAGATGTTCGTGTCCAACTGCAGCACAAAGTACCGCCTTTCCACACACTTCTGCGCTGGTGGGATAGATTTTTTTAGGATGGGCATGGGTATGGGTTCTTTCAAAAAAGGGTTTCCCCCCCCCCCCCAAAAGAACCATGTCTAGACTACACTTTTACTTTCAAAAAACCCTTTTTCGAAAAAGCGCTCAGATGTAAATATGCAAATGAAACATGGGATATTTAAATCTGCACTTCATTTGCACTTTCGATTTACCTCATTTACATGCCTCTTTTGAAAGAGGAATGTAGTCTAGACATAGCCTGAGACGGAGGCTGAAGCTGAGGCTGACCTTGAAAACCCCTGCCCCTGGGTCTGGTGGTATGCCCAGGGGGTCCAAAAGGGCCACTGGGCTGGTTGCCATTGCAGCAGCTACATCTGGGATGTCAGCAGACTGGCATGCTCAGAGCAGTGCTGCAAGTGTGACCGGTGCCATAAATGTGACCGGTATGGGGAGCGGGACTGCCGGGATCAGCTGTGCAATAAAGATGCTGTTCATATCATCAACTCCGCATCCAGCTCTAAGGTGTACTTGGATGCCGACTAAGACAGTGCAGCCAGCGATGAAGTGACCCGGTGCCGGATGTGCCACACCATTGCAGTCGGCTTCCCCCGGTGTGGTGCCGGTGGTGACATGATGTTATATATCAGTGCTGGCCCTGGCACATGAGGTCCAGCCACAGCCGATGTTGAAGGCTGTCCCATCAGGGCCAGTGTTGCCAGAGGTGCTGGTGCCAGTACTGGGCCCATTGTCACGGCCAGCGGTAGTAGAGAGTCTCTCGGCGCCAATCTTCAGTGCTAGTTGCCTTTCTGCATGGTGCAGATGGGAGTCCCCACCCGTCAGTGCTGGGCTTGGTGAAGCCATGAGCTCAATCAGCTCCCGGGCCTCAACAAATGTACCCAGGGTCGAGAGTTCACAGACCTCCTCCAAGAACAGATCCTGGACCTCTGGATTACTGGCCCACGTGGAGCTTGACCTACATGGTACAGGAGCAACATCATGCCCAGGCAGGGGCGGCGCTTACTGGTCTCACTCCTTCAGACATACCTCTTGCTCCCTTGATGGGGACCTTCCTCTCTGCGTCTTCTTTGATCTCAGTGTCGGGGACTGGGACCGGTGTCGTGATGCCGTAGATTGGCCCGATGCCGCCAAATGTCTCAGTGTAGTGCCTGTCTCGCACACCGACACCAGTGCATTTCTTACAGATGGTGTGGGGCCATGGGTTGGAGCGCCAAGTTGCGCCCCCACTTTGTCTTAGGTTTGAAGGACCAACAGGTTTTACAAGAGTCAGTCTAATGTCCTTCTCCTAGTCACTTAAGGGACTCTTGATGGGGGTCCCCACAAGGCATAGGCTTTTGGCACCTTGCACATGGCTTCCACTTCCCCCTATCTCCCAGAGGGAATGGAGTGCGAACTACAACTACTCTGAGATAACACTAACTCACAAGCTACAAAGCATCTAATGATTTACAAAACTGAACTATTTACAGACATAAGGTAACGAATGCTAAGGGCGCATTTGCAGTGAACAAACTGAGCGTTCCAGCAACAGTCACGGACGGTAAGAAGGAACTGAAGGGGTGGAGGACCAGCAGGGACATATATGCGCTGGTATAGCAGCACCACTCCAGGGGTCTCCCTGGCTGACCCAACAGGTAAAAAGCTTCCTGAACATGAGCACGCAGCACATGTATACCTAGGTGGAATGGACATGAGCAAGCACTCGAAGAAGAATTGCAGTTTGGGTAAATGCAAAGTAATACACACTAGAAAATGTTATCCCAACTATACAGGATGAACACCCACCCAAGAGACCTTGAAATCACTGCAGACAGTTCTCTGAAAACATCTGTTTAATGTGCAGTAGCAGTCAAAAAAGTTAACAGTGTTAGGAACCACTAGAAAGGGAAGAGAGAAGACAGAAAATATCATAATGCCTTATGGTCATCCCATCTCAAAAAGGTTATATTAGAACTGGAAAAGGGCAGAGAATGGCAACAAAACTGATTGGGGTATGGAACAGCTTCTTATGAGCAGAGATTAAAAGAACTGGGACTGTTCATCTTAGGAAACGAGATGACTAAGGGTGGCTGTGATAGAGGTCTATAAAATCTTGAATGGTAAAGAGTGAAAGTAAATAGGGCAGTGTTATTTTTTTTATTCCTTCACATAACATAGGAATTAAGAGTCATTTGGTTCAATTAATAGGCAATAGATTTAAAATAGATATAAGGAAGTACTTCTTCACACAACCCACATTCAGCCTGTGGAACTTGTTGCCAGGCAATGTTGTGAAGGCCAAAATGTCTTTGTATTCATACCAACATACGTAACAACCTATGTTTTCCACAGGAAGCCCACTTCTATTCTACGTTTATTTTTATTTTGATCCAGCTGTGAGAACTGGCCCTAATAGATATAAACATCCATTACTAATGGATTTTAACTCTCCAGTAAACAAGCATAATGCAGTACAGGCAATCCCCGGGTTACATGGATCTGACTTACATCAGATCCCTACTTACAAACGGGGTGAGGCAACCCCGCACTAGCTGCTTCCCCCCAGCAGACCAGGGAGACGCGGAGCAGCTTTTCTCAGAAGACACCTCAGCTTGAGAATAAAGGACTGAGGGAAGTGAGGTGTGGGAGAATAAAACTGAGCTCTGGAGAAATGTTTGGCTAGAGTTTCCCCTACACTATGTACCAGTTCCGACTTACATACAAATTCAACTTAAGAACAAACCTACAGTCCCTATCTTGTACGTAACCCGGGGACTGCCTGTATCTGAAAATAAATTACAGCCTTAATTCTGAATGTCCTCTTTTTAGCAAATTCTTTGCCAGAATAAATACTTACATGCTGAGTCCCATCTTGAGAAATTAATGCAACTTGTTGACCCAGCCCTGACTGAGTAACAGTAGCAACCTGTGCAGAAACGACATCCTCCCCTTCTACACCTGTCACATAGGTTATCTGGGAGCCTTTTAGAACATCTTCACCTTGACCTATTTCATAAAAGGAAGGCAGGGCAATGTGTTACACATGGCAAATATTAATAGTAAGAAGAGTAAAGCTACACAGAAAAAAGCAACTTTCTAGATAAAAATATTTAAATTCTAGGCTGTAAATAGGGGAGGGGACAGAGACGGAGAGGGAGAGAAAGAAGTGAAAACTAATAATGAAATCAAAGCAAAATGCTCCAAATGACTGTTTTACTAGCTCTGGAGCATACTTTTTAAATGGGGAATATTGCATATAAATCCTATCTATACACTGAAAAGCAAAGTCGTTTTTGTATTTAAAGGTATATTTACTTAGTTTATAAGTAAAGAGAATATTTAAAAGGGTAACAAACAATACTGTGATTTGTTTAATTAAACATTAACTTCTACATACTAAGGATTTGATGTAAACACAATCAGCAGCCCATTAAAAAATTATTCATTAACAAACACACTGAACCTCAGAGGAATAGAGTGACATCATTGTGTGAGGACTGATATAACAGTATATTTTCTTAATAAATGTTTAACCTTGGCTAATAAAAATCTTCCATTCTAATCTTTCCTTTGTAAGTGGCAATCAGAATGAGGCAATTTACTTAACAGGGGTTTCACTGAAGTCTCCCATATACAAATAGAAAAGCTGCTTTTCCAGTCAGAATAGATCACTTATTTACATATACCCTATATACAACCCCATCTAAAAAAGAATGTAAAAAATTATATGTGTTTTCTTGGAACAAGAAAATGTCTCCCCCGCCTCCATTCAATCAATCTGATCTTTACAACACTCACTAGATTTGGTATGTAAAAGTACCATAAAGACCGTTTTCTACATAGTGCTCCTACAGATAAAAAATTTGCTTGCCAATACTGAATGAACGTCTTGTATGAGCCGTGCTGGAAGGCAGACCCCTAAAGCATAGCACTATGGGCTTTGTCAACTGCCCCATTACCCATAAAGCAGCATGGGAACACTGTTGTAACTTTAAGGCAGTTCACTTTGGTCTCAGGAGTAACTCAAAATCAGGAGGGTTCAAAGTGCAGCTACCTTTTTTTCTCCCTTCTGCAGGGCTATGCCTTTAATATCACAACACAGACTCTCACACATAATCTTCTAAGTACTATAAAACACTCTTTAAGATGCAATGTAAGCATTTTTGTCCATCCTCAGGCCTGCTTCAATATATAAATAGAGGGTGTGATCTAATGGTGAGAGCACAGAAAGGCTTCTCTCTTATTCTAAACTCTGCCACTGACTTGCTTTATAAACAAGTCAATCACTCTCTCAATGCTTGTTTACTCATCTATAAATTGTCTATAGTAATATCTGACTACTGTGCCTCCCAAGAGTATTTTGATGTTTACTTAGTGTTTGCAAAGCACATTAGAACTCTCAGATAAAAAAGTACTAGTTAGTGCAAAGTATTATTTAAGAAAATATAACACCTATTCTGTATTTCCCCTGGCTCTGAGGAATACTGATATTCATAAGGAGTATGTACATGTACATGATGTTTTATTTTGCTACTATGGGAGGAAGGTCAGAGACTGGCAACACCAAACACAAACCTGGGGGTGGCTCAAAGAAAGCTTCCTGCTCTTCTTCAATTGGTTCTGTGTCATTGTGTGCTGTCCGCTTGTGCATAGCAAGTGTGGAAATTTGCTTGTATGTTTTCCCACAATGATTGCAGTTGTACGGTTTGGAATGAGTATGTACAACATGATGTTTGTATAAACTGGAATATTCTGTGAAACGTTTGTCACAGCCAGGAACTGTGCAGACATAGGGCTTCTCACCTACAGGAAAAGAGAAAAAGGACGAAGGAAATTAGAACCAGGATATTCCAGGAGAACAAATATCCTGCCACTTACACAGAGATTTAATGACACAGCTTTACTACCACCCAGGTCAGTCAGGCATTCTCCAGCTTTGTTCCTTAACACAGCAGTGGCCACAACACAACTCATGGCTGTCTTCCTCTTTAATACCGAAGTGCTGCTACAATAGGCTGGAGCTATCATGCTATCTAAGAAGTCCATGCAGATCAAGATGGAGTATACATGTTGGAACTCCTCATTTTCATACAGCAGATATTCATACAAAGGTGAATATCTGCTTCCCTATGTGAAAACAATAGGCGGCCCTCCAAGCTCCTGGCAAGATGCCAGCATAACCGTCCCTTTGGCCCTGTCTTGACAATTATGTCCTAACTCTTTACATTAGCTGCCCCTGCTGATTTTATAGGAAGACCTCCACTTTTCCTCAAAGATGAAATGTGTTATTTTCTACAGCATACCTTTGGTTCTGGTAAGTTAGAGTCCTAAACCTCAGTTTCTTGAGCTCAACAGGAATGTTATGAGATTTATACATTAAAATGATCAAGGTTAAATAGAAATGATATTCTTCATTTAAAATCAATAGAACACAAACTCAAACCCAAAAACCAGTTTAAAAGACATACAAAATCTTGAGCCTCGAGATTATTGATTTTTTCTAGCAATGAAAAGCAGGATACAACAAATCATGGATATAGGTAGGGTTTTAGAACCCTGCAAATGTATGCAGAGATATTTCTGCTGATTCACCCTAACAGCTAGGCCACGTGAATCCTGTTAGGTCCAGAAGGTTTTGATTCTTACCACCAAGAAGGGGGATATAGGGACAAGGACAAAAATTCTAAGAACAGTCAGCCTCAGGCTGAAGTTTGTGCTTTACGTTACTTAATAAAGGCAAACCTCAGGGACTAAGCGTTCGATCCAAAACCCATTTTAAAAAAAAATCAACAGAAGTCTTTCTACAGGCTTCAAAATGCTTTGGATGAAGTCCTTTGTTCATGTGTGTTAACAGCAGGATAGGAAAGTCACACCTCCACTTAAGCTGAAGCTTGGTCATTTGGTGTTGTCTTCTGTGGCTAACCAGTCTACTGCTGACAGAACTGTCCCATCCACAGTACAGTGCGGGGTGGACACCCCAGGCTCCAGGTTTTGGGAGGCCCTACAGGGCCCAGGATGGCTTAGGAGATTGCTAGGAGTACAGCAGGCTGGGGCCAGCTTGCTCTGCTTCCTGCCATCCAGTGAGTGCAGGAGCAGGCCTGACCACTGCTGTCAGTGCTAGGCCCTCTGGTAATCCCCCGGGTTGTGTCATTATGGAGAATGGGTTTGGGGAAGGGACAGAGTGGGCGTGGAGCAAGGGTGTGAAGAGATAGAGCAAGGGTAGAGCTTGGGGGAAGGGACTAGGGTGTAGCAGGAGCAGAAAGAGGTGGGGCAGGGCAGAGCCTGGAGTGAGGGCTGGTTGTCCCTGGCCCCATGCCTTCCCAGGGACAGTGCTGACCGCAGGGGTCCTCCATTGACGGAAGACTCTATAATGACCATTTATGGCTGGTCAAAGAAGAGAAAAGGGTTAAAATAAAAAATTGTGACATCACTATAAGAAATTTTCTGACCCAGTTCTGATATGCAGAAATAATGTATGTACCAAGGAGAAAAATCACAGGAGCTCACAAGCAAATTGCTCTTCAAACAAAATGTCACCTATGTACCTGTATGTATTCTGACATGGTTCTTGTAATTGGTTGCACTGGCGAATGCTCTGCCACATCCTGGTTCTGTACAGTAATAGGGTCTTTCACCAGTATGTGTCCTGATGTGAACTTTTCTAATATTGGATGTTGTGAATGACCTTCCACAGCCTTCAAAGGGACATTTGAAGGGTCTTTCGCCTGGAAAAAAACATAGAAAGATATAATAGGTAAAGTTAAAAGACAGTACATTAAAAAACCCGGATTTAGAAGCTGCCTAACATTACATCACAATCTACATTACATCTTATTTAGAAAATGCCAGACATTGATATTTTCTCAATTTGTTTCCTGAACAGAAAGCTCAAATACTGGACTGTCCAGTTCAAAACCAGACACCTGGTAATCCTACATTCCCCTATCTTAAAAAGAGCCACACTGATTTTTCCTGAAACTCTATAGTAAGTGACATTAGCCTCCTTCCCCCACATGCTCTGAAAAGGCTGGGGGGAGAGGCACCACTATTGTAAGACAAATTAAAAAAAAGTCCTGAGGTAAACTCCCAGGAAACTCCAGAGCAGTTAGCTCCTTGTTAGAGGAAACTGAAAGTGTAAGTAATTCTTTTAAGCATCAGTTCTAGAAAGGTTTGTCAGTTTCTTGCCAGAAGGACTTATGTCTGTGTTTTAAATGTATATGAGGTACTGTAGTATTGCCATGGTTTCTATAATTCTGCACATCAGGTAGAAAAGAGCAGAGTTGCACCCAGACCCGCTCAGCAACAGTGGTTTCTCAAAGTCAGAGGTTTTTTAGTTTAAGTGTAAAGAATGTCTGTAGGAATGTCACAAAACCTGCTTGTGAACTCAGTCCTTTCTTTTTCTCAGTTAACAGTTAGAAACTAAGCCAGTTTTCAGGTGGCTGGAAGATGGCTATTTTAAAGATGGAGAGCAAGATCTCCAGGATAAAATACAGGTTGCACCTCCCTAAACTGGGACTCTGTGATCCAGCCAGCCATGGATGTTCCTGAATCAGTGTCTCCCAGGGCTGGAAGCCCTGCTGGCTTGGAACCCAGTGGCAGCAGGTTTGGGGCCCGAGCCAGAAGGGCAGCAGACTGGGAGGCCAGTGGCAGTGGACCTCCCCAGGTCTGGTGAATTCCCACCTTCGGGTCCAGTCAGGTCCCAAGGGTGCTGGACCAGGGAGGTCCAACCAGCAGTCCATGTTAGTCTAGTCTAAGGAGGGATATAGTAACAGAAACAAAAAAACAAATCAGAACTGTTCCCTAGAGCAGGTCCTGCTTTCCTCCCCACTATCAGAAACCATTAATTCGTATAAATATGCCCTTCTAGATGACTATCAACTAGTTTTCAACCAGACCAAAGATGTCTGAGAAGGCCTTTGTGTAAGTGGAGAAACCAGTCTGACAGCAATCAGTGGGCCTGAGAGAGAATGAAATGGCAATGAAAAGCAGGAGAATTAGGATATGGTAGATTGGGGAGACAGTTAGCAAATCAGTCAGAAGTAGTAGGTGTATTACAACAGTAGGTAGGTGAGGTTCTGTGGTCTGTGACATGGAGAGGACAGAATAGATGATCATGATCATGATGGTCCCTTCAGTGCTAAAGTCTATGAGCGGAGAAGAAAAGCAAAAGACATTGTATTAAGAGGAAGAGAACAGGGACTGCTAACAGGGAGCTTGAGAGGGAGTTCTCCAAGTGGAGAAGGAGCTAATACAGGACCCTTGAGAGAAGTGGCAGTCTGTAGTGTGTGTTTGGGGGTTTCTTGCTGTGTGCTGAGCTTGTGTTTGTGTGTGTGTGTGGGGGGGGTTTCTTCCCTCTTCCCCTCCCCGCCACGGAGTGTGTGCTGTGGCTGGTAGGTGGAAGCTGTGAACGCCTAATCAGGGTTTGAAATCTAGAAGCCTCTGCTCATTGGTTGAGCCTTAACCAGGGGGAGGGGCTATCAGGCAGTCCAGTGCTTTATAAAGGAGTGAGTCAGTGACCAGGGACTGCTAACAGGGAGTTTGGAGAGGGAGTTAGGAAGGTATGTGGGAATGGGGTGAGCTACACTCACCATTCTTTAAAATCTTTTTGCTACACTCCTACCCTTCAAGGAGGCATTGAATAACATCTGAGGAATCTCATAGAAGGAACGCAGGTATGGATAGTGATAGGTCTGCTGTTGTTTCCTGCACAGCATATGTGATGTTTGTGTTCCTCCAAGAAGAAAGAAGGGATTTCATCTGCACTAAACACAAGCTGGTCATCATTTTGGAAGAAAAAATTACAGGACTTGAGGCCAAAGTATCGACCCTACGTTCCAGCAGAGGGGATGAAGACTTCCTCGACAGAAGGCAGCGTTTAATCCTGCAGGCACAGCAGGCTGAAGAGCCAGTCAGGGCAGTACAGGACAAGGTAGAGAACTGGCAGCATGTAACCGCTAGAAGAAGGCGGCCAACTCAAGTATCCCCCATTCCTGTACAGGTAAGTAACCACTTTCAGGATCTCTCCACGGGCACTATGGTGGAGAATGCTGTGGCAGGGACCTCTCAGAGAAAAAAATCAGAAGGGAACACCATCTACTGGAAGGCATGGGCTACACAGTCTTAGGGACGGGGGTTCCACAACCACCACCCCCAAAAGAAGAAGATGGGTGGTGGTGGTCGGGGACTCCTTCCTAAGAGAGACTAAGTCATCCATCTGCTTTCCAGACCTGCAATCTCAAGAAGTGTGCTGATTAGCGGGGAGCTTGCCTTCAGGATGTGACCGAGAGTCCTCCAAAAGTGATTAAACCTTCAGATTGCTACCCTTTCCTGCTTCTCCATGTAGGAACAAATGAGATGGTAAAGAATGACAGCAGATTTATGTAGCACTGGGAAGAAGGATCAAGGAATCTGAAGAGCAAGTAGTGTTCTCGTCCATCCTTCTAGTTGAAGGAAAAGGTCCAGGTAGGGATCATCAAATTGAGGAAGTAAATGCTTAGTTGTACAGATAGCGTCAGAGAGAGGGCTTTTGTTTCTTCAATCATGGGACTCTGTTCCAGGCACAAGGATTATTAGGAACAGATGGGACCCACGTAACTAAAAGGAAAGAGCATCTTCGCGGGCAGGCTTGCAAACCTAGTGAGGAGGACTTTCAACTAGGTTCGTTGGGGGATGGTGACCAAAGCCCAGAGGTGAGGAAGTCGGATACAGGGAAGAAACACAAGGAGGAACGAGCAACAAAGGAGGACCTGAGTTGAATGGAGAAGGTAGAGCGATCAACTGCTATCTAAGGGTGTGTCTAGACTATAGGGGTTTTTTTTCCCCCGAAAAAGTGGCCTTTTTTCTACAGACCAGTCAAACTAAGAGAATATAGATTGGATAATGGACTGTAAGAGGGGCAGAAAGATGGCTAGACTGTACATCTGGTTTGTTTGTTTGCTTTGTTTGTTTGAAGGAGCTTCTAAAAGGTTTGAAATCTAGAAGCCTCTGTTAATTGGCTGAGCCTCAGTCAGGGGGAGGGGCTACCAGAGCTATATAATCCTGTGACTCAGCAACCAGGGAGCTTGTGAACAGAAACAGCTAACAGGGAGTTTGGAGAGGGAGTTTAGAGGGGGAGGCTAGAGGGCACTAGTGACTTCTCACCTTCTTTAAGACATAACTCTTATAATAATCTATATTCCAGAGGTTTAAAAAGAATCCCAGGTTATACTTAAACGTATTCATTAGAAAAATGGACACAGAAGCCCAGCAGCAGAGTGGGGGCTATCCTGTTTATTGTGTCGAGTATAACATGTATGATTACCTGCCCTGTGGTCGGGTGGCGTATTTGTGCACCCATTGCAAGGAGCTCCTGACCCTCAGAGACCGAGTTCGGACTTTGGAGGCCAGAGTGGCTGAACTGGAGGAGCTAAGGGAGGTAGAGAGCTATGTTGATGAGACTTTCCGGGACACTGTAGTACTGTCCCACCTCCAGTCTGAGAGCCCCAGTGCTCTTAAGGAGGATGAAAGTCTCAAGGGAACAGAGCATTCAATGGGAGCAGAGGGAAACCATCCCGTAGTTGGGACCCTCCTCCCAGAGGATGTTGCGGTATCCTCTTGCACTGAGGATACCTCTGAGGGGGAGGGAATGCCAGTTAGGAAGGGGCAGGTGTTAGCAGTGGGTGATTCAATCGTTAGAAACATAAATAGTTGGGTTTGTGATGACCGGGAGAACCGTCTGGTCACTTGCCTGCCTGGTGCAAAGGTAGCGGATTTCTAGAGGCATCTAGACACACTTATGTGTAGTGCTGGGGAGGAGACGGTGGTCGTGGTACATGTAGGTACCAATGACGTAGGGAAGGGTAGGAGAGATATCCTAGAGGCCAAATATAGGCTGCTAGGAAAGAGACTGAAATCCAGGACCTCTATGGTGGCATTCTCGGAAATGCTTCCAGTTCCACGCGCAGGGCCAGGTAGGCAGGCAGAGTTCAGAGTCTCAATGCGTGGATGAGACGATGGTGTAGGGAAGAGGGGTTTAGATTTATTAGGAACTGGGGACACTTTTGGGAGAGGGGGGCCCTATACAGGAAGGATGGGCTCCACCTAAACCAGGGTGGAACTAGACTGCTGGAACTAAACATTAAAAAGGCTGTAGAGCAGTTTTTAAACAAAGAGATGGGGGAAAGCCGATTGGTGCGGAGATGCACATAAATCGGATGGAGACTTCTCTTAGAGGAGAATCCGTTGATAGAGATTCTCTAAGCTGTAGTCAGAAAGAGAGGAGGGGAGAGGGCAAACCGTGGGCCAGAGCAGACAAACAACCACATACAAAGGAATCCAATGCATCAGGGAAAGGCAGACAAATAAGCAGTAGCAAATTTTTAAAGTGCTTGTACGCAAATGTTAGGAGTCTGACTAATAAGATGGGTGAACTAGAGTACCTCGTATTAAATGAGGAGCTTGACATAATAGGCATCACTGAAACCTGGTGGAATGAGGAAAATCTGTGGGACACAATCATACCGGGATATAAAATATATAGAAAGGATAGAGCAGGCTGGCTGGGTGACGGAGTGGCACTGTATGTGAAAGACAATGTAGAATCAAACGAAATAAAAATATTAAGTGAATCAACATGTTCAATAGAATCGCTATGGATAGAAATTCCATGCTCCAATAATAAGAAATTAGCAGTAGGGATATATTACCTGACCAGGACAGCGATACTGACATTGAAATGCTAAGGGAGATTAGAGAGGCTACCAAAATAAAGAACTCTATAATAATGGGGGATTTTAATTACCCCCATATTGACTGGATACATGTCACCTCAGGAAGAGAAGCAGAGATAAAATTTCTCAATGGCTTAAATGACTGCTTCTTGGAGCAGCTGGTGCAGGAACCCACAAGGGGAGAGGCAATTCTCGATTTAGTCCTGAGTGGAGTGCAGGATCAGGTCCAGGATATAACCGTTACAGGACCGCTTGGGAATAGTGACCATAATATAATAACATTCAACATTCCTGTGGTGGGAAGAACACCTCAGCAGTCCAGCACCCTGGCATTTAATTTCAAAAAGGGGAATTACACAAAAATGACAAGGTTTGTTAAACAGAAATTAAAAGGCACAGTGACTAGAGCCAAATCACTGAAAGCTGCATGGAAACTTTTTAAAGACACCATAATAGAGGCCCAACTTAAATGTATACTCCAAATTAAAAAACATAGCAAGAGACCTAAAAAAGAGTCACCGTGGCTTAACCACCATGTAAAAGAAGCAGTGAGGGACAAAAAGATATCTTTTAAGAAGTGGAAGTCCAATCCTAGTGAGATAAATAGAAAGGAACATAAACACTGTCAAATCAAGTGTAAAAATGTAATAAGAAAAGCAAAAAAAGATTTTGAGGAACACCTAGCCAAAAACTCAAAAAGAAATAAAATGTTTTTTTAAGTATATTAGAAGCAGGAAGCCTGCTAAAAAACCTG
Organism: Pelodiscus sinensis; assembly: GCF_049634645.1. Lineage (NCBI taxonomy): Eukaryota > Metazoa > Chordata > Testudines > Trionychidae > Pelodiscus > Pelodiscus sinensis. The sequence continues at coordinate 106,431,335 of NC_134714.1, forward strand.
TGGGTCCCCTACATGATTGAGCTATAAAAGGAGCAATCAAGGACGATAAAGCCATTGCAGAGAAACTAAATGATTTCTTTGCTTCAGTCTTCACGGCTGTGGACGTGGGGAGATTCCTGAATCTGGACTGTCCTTTGTGGGTGATGAATCTGAGGAACTGTCCTGGACTGAAGTATCATTAGAGGAGGTTTTGGAACAAATAGAAAAACTTAATGTTAACAAATCTCCGGGACCGGATGGCATTCATCCAAGGGTTGTAAAAGAACTCAAATGGGAAATTGCTGAGCTATTATCTGTGGTTTGTAACCTATCCTTTAAATCGGCTTCCGTACTTAATGACTGGAAGGTAGCCAATGTGACACCAATATTTAAAAAGGGCTCTAGAGGCGATCCTGGCAATTACAGACCGGTAAGTCTAACTTCAGTACCGGGCAAAGTAGTCGAAACAATAGTAAAGAATAAAATTGTGAAGCATGTAGAAGAACATAACTTGTTGGACAAAAGTCAACATGGTTTCTGTAAAGGGAAATCCTGTCTTACTAATCTGTTAGAGTTCTTTGAAGGGGTTAACAAACATGCGGACAAGGGGGATCCAGTAGATATAGTATACTTAGATTTTCAGAAAGTCTTTGACAAGGTCCCTCACCAAAGGCCCGTGTAAATTACATGGCCATGGGATAAGAGGGAAGGTCCTTTCTCGGATTGAGAACTGGTTAAAAGACAGGAAACAAAGGGTAGGAATAAATGGTAAATTTTCAGATTGGAGAGGGGTAACTAGTGGTGTACCCCAAGGGTCAGTCCTGGGACCAATCCTTTTCAACTTATTCATAAATGATCTGGAGAAAGGGGTAAGCAGAGAGGGTATGTCTACACTACCCCCCTAGTTCAAACTAGGGGGGTAATGTATGCATACCGAACTTGCTAATGAAGCCCGGGATTTGAATTTCCCGGGCTTCATTAGCATAAAGCCGGCGCCGCCATTTTTAAAAGCCGGCTAGTGTGAACCCCGTGCCGCGCGGCTACACGCGGCACGGGCTAGATAGTTCGGACTAGCAAGCTATTCCGAACTATCTGTACGCCTCGTGGACCCGGCCTGAGCTGGAACTAAGCCAGGCTGCCTGCCCACCCAGGGGGGACAGAGCGAGAAGGAATCTGTTTAATCTATAACAGTAACTGATAAGCTTTTGCTTCTGGTTAATTGGTTAATCAACTACACTATTACATCCCTAAATCTAATGGTCAACAGCGTCTAATACTGCAGAGAGTTCCAGCAGGATGAAAATTGATCTCTAGCCATTGAAAAGGAGGAGATCATCCATCAGTGCCACTAAAGCAGTTTCCGCTCTTTGTCTTGCCCTGAATATAGACAGTGCTGGGTCACAATGCTAAGATCAGTTAAATGAGCTTATGTCAGCCTTTTACTGGCTCTTCCCTTAACTTGCATAAGAATAGGGTGTCCCATCATCTCTGGTATCGGCATGCTCACTACTGGTTTATCCAGCTATGTAGACTCTCTTCTCAAACCCTACGCAACCAACACCCCCAGCTATCTCCAAGATACTACTGACTTCGTAAGGAAACTACAAAACATCGATAACCTCCCTGATAACACCATCATTGCCACCATGAATGTAGAAGCTCTATACACCAACATCCCACATGAAGATGGATTACAAGCAATTAGAAACACTATCCCAGAGGACACCACTGCCAATCTTATAGCAGACCTATGTAAGTTTGTTCTCACCCACAATTATTTCCAGTTGGAGAACAACTTATACCTCCAGATCAGCGGCACAGCCATGGGTACACGCATGGCCCCACAATATGTTAATATCTTTATGGCTGACCTAGAACAACCTTTCCTCAACTCCCGTCCCCTTTTACCCCATCCTTCTCTACTTATGCTACATCGATGACATCTTTATGATCTGGACGCATGGCCAAGAAACACTGGAGACATTCCACAGAGATTTTAACCACCTACACCCCACTATCAATCTCAGCCTGGACCATTCTACACGAGAGATCCATTTCCTGGACACCACAGTACAAATCAGCAATGGAAAATTAGACACCACTCTCTACAGAAAACCCACTGACTCATACAGTTACCTACATGCTTCCAGCTCCCATCCAGAACACACCATACGATCCATCATCTATAGCCAAGCCCTTCGATACAACCGCATCTGCTCTAATCCCACTGACAGAGACCAGAAACTTCAGGGTCTCTACCAAGCATTTATAAACCTCAACTACCCACCCGGAGAAATAAAAAAGCAAATTGAAAGAGCCAGGTGAATACCTAGAAACCAACTACTTCAAGACAGACCCAAGAAAACCAACAATAGAACATCACTTATCACCTACAGCCCCCAACTTAAACCTGTCCAACACATTATCAATAAACTACAGCCTATACTGGAACAGAATACTAAACTCTGAGAGGCTCTGGGAGACAGACCCACAGTCTCCTATAGACAACCACCAAACCTCAAGATGATTCTTATCAACAACCACAAGACATACCACACTAATACCAACCCTGGAACCTTCCCTTGCAACAAACCCCGTTGCCAGCTTTGTCCACATATTCACTCTGCTGATACCATTATTGGACCCAACCAAGTGAGTTATAAGATCAAGAACACATATTCCTGCGCATCCAGAAATATAATTTATGCTATCATGTGCCGAAAGTGTCCGTCCGCTATGTACATTGGACAAACGTCTCAGACACTTCGCCAAAGGATCAATGCCCACAAAACAGATATTAGACAGGATCACAAAGAACAGTTTCTTGCCATTTCACCCAGCAAGAACATTGTCTCAACGACTTGATTACCTGCATCCTGCTTCAAAGGCCTTTTAAGACTACACTTGAAAGAGAATCCTCTGAACCGTCATTCATGCTTAAATTCGACACTTTACACTTAAGTTTGAATAAAGACTCTAATTATCTTACCCATTACAAAAGATAGCTTCCCCAATTATCACCTCTAATATCATTAGCTCACAGACATTTACTTCCCCCCCTTGTCCCCTCCTCCATCCCCCTTCTGTTCTGAAATTTGATTTGTTCTTTTCATATGTGTTCATTTTTTTAATTGTATCCTTTGGTATATATGGTTATGCCAATTTTCTTCCACTATTTGATCTGAGGAAGTGGGTCTGGCCCATGAAAGCTCATCACCTAATAAACCATCCTGTTAGTCTATAAAGTGCTACATAGTCCTGTTTCTTTGAATAAGACAATGGCTATTTCACTGAGGAGTGGCACTGGTGTCCACAACTCTTTCTTGCAAGGAAGGGTATGGATCATATTTACGAGTCTTGTGTCAAATCTCCTTTAGGATATGCAAAACTTCTTGAGTTGAATGCACTCAACTCTGGGAATGCAAGTGGGTTTTTGGTTGGTGAACAGAGGCAGAATAGGTTCATGCTGTTTGAGAAGGCTTCAAATGTTACATGATCTTTGCAGCAAAATGGCATTCTTAGCCGTACTTGGTCCTTGGCTTTTTTGCAGGTTGCAAGCCAGTGAGTCTCAACTCATGACCAAATCAGCACACAGGTGAAACCAATGTGACATCCTCAGGGCCACACAGATAGTGTGTGTGTGTGTGTGTGTGTGTGTGTGTGTGTGTGTGTGTGTGTGTGTGTGTGTGTGTGTGTGTGTGTGTGTGTGTGTGTGTGTGTGTGTGTGTGAATGGATAGATGAATAGAAATAGACAGAGACACACAGACAGACAGGATGCAGCCCACAACGATAACTAGGTTGAGAACCACTGTTGTAGGCACTCAGGACCAAAATAGTTAGGTTCTTGGAACAGGATTTGGCAGCTTCCACAGAAGTTCTCTTGGTCTTCAATACAGCCACAGCACAGCGTAAGCCAGGGTGAAAAACCTTTTTAGGTTCGGGGCTGCTGACCCACAGAAAAAAAAAAATCAGCCACAAAAAAATCATACACAAGTGAGAAAAATCATACACAAGTGAGAAGCAAAACAAAAAACCCAACTAAAACAACCACCCCTCACTGACATGGTTCTAGTCTGAGAAGGAGAAAGTCACTCCCTACATTCCCCACATACCGGCCCATGCTAGTAGATTTTGTGTGCTCCAGCCTCCTGCAGGGACTGGAGCACCAGCACAGATGCCATAATACTGGAAGGAAGCCCTGTGGGCAGGCGTTGAGGCATTTCTTATGTTTCATATTATTTGAAGCAGCCTTCTGCCATCAGGACTCAAGTTTCCATCCCCTTCTCTCTTCATCCAGAACAGAGTGTGTCAGAAAGCCAACATCTGCATGGGTAATGGGGACAAGGGGGCCAATTGTGGACTGGCATAACAATGGATGAGGGCATTGTAGAAAGACAACTCCCCATCCTGCAGGTGAGGTACTGTTGTCCTTGAAAAGGCTTTTGAATTTGTTTGAGTCCATGAGTCTTCATGGCTGAATCACGTATCTTGTTGCATGGAAAATGGAAGGTCTGAGACCTCTGAAGTTATGATACAAGGATCTGTGCAAAATAGCGGCTAGGTTGTGATGTCCTCTATCCTAATATAGAACCTAAAGATCAGGTCCAAAGTGTGACTAAGTTTGTAGATTAAACCAGAATCTGTGAACATCTTAAGGAGGGAAGTGAGAAGATGAGTTTCTGGGCTTTTGTATCTGTGGTCTTGTTCATATAAATAATGAAATCAACTAGGATGATAATTCTGGAGTATTTCACCATGGTCTCTAGCAAGTTATCAGTGAGCTCCATTGCGAGGTGTCTAGTCTGTGGTCGTCTGTAAGTGAGCATAAAAATCTATGGTAGCTTTAGCTCTGCTTTCCAATGTAAGATTAATTTATTCAAATGAAGTGATCTTACCTGAGGCACTTCTTTTGCATTTCAGGTTTGCAGAATGAATGCATTGCTATATGCCTTCTTGTGCTATCTAGGTCTGTGATATACTGAGAATCTTGGGGGAAACTAAGTGCACCAACACAGGTTGTGCAGTCATCCTTCTAGGTTTCAGTGATGCAGACTATGCCGGGTGCTTCATCACTGAAAAGAGCATGTTTTGTTGTTAGAAGAAGATCTTGCGTCGATCAATATCAGCTTTAGTTCACGATAACAATACAGAGTTGAGGGACTCCAGCGTTGTCTACAGAAGAGAAGTGCACTGTTGCAACTTGCATTGGTTCAGTGCATCCACATTAACCTCTTGTTTTGGGTACATCATTCTGTTTGTACACAGACAGAACTCACTCCAACTACTGAGACTGTGAATTGTTGCATCCATTCATAATTCCTGGTGCAGCATCCAATGTCTGAGATTCCCAAACTACGGTCCATGAACCAGTGATGATCTGTGAAAGACTTCCTGATGATGTGTGAACTGATTACATGATGCTGGCTCAATTCCTTAGTTGTAGCTGCTAAATTGTATTAAAATATATAACATTCTTTACTAAAATGACTTTTCTATTTAAGGAAATGCTATATTGTCAAATATATATGATTGCAAAAGTGAAAGGAGGACAATTTTTCTGTTCAGATGAGGTCAATCCTATGAAAAAGTCAGAGAGCCCTAGTCCATGGTACTTAAATGTTCATTTGTCTGTACTGTGTAATGAGCGCATTAGTATAGTTCAATTCTCAACAAAGATCTGCATATGAGCTAGAAGGAGAAGGTAACAAATACCCTCATGCAGATACCATCATGAACAATCACCCGTGTCCATGGCCCACTGGCAGATGGCCAGGAAGATGGAATAATTTTCATTCATTCTGTAATTTTTATAAATTGTCATTTGTCTATGGTTTAGGTTCTCTCTTATGGACCTGAATTACAACTAAGGGGTTTCTTCCATCTCTCTTTTTTAACCTCTAAAAACCAAAGACCACAGCCTGGAGGATGGACATTCTTCATTTGGTCCAACAAGTTTTCCACTATTCCACCCCCTCTAATAAACTGGAGGCCCACTTTTCTATCAATCTTTAGGGTACTTGGTTGAGAAAAGAAGAACAAAGAAGGGCTAGAGCACTATCATGGAGTATTTAGTGTCATAACAGGCTGAGGATGGATTGGGTGGTAATCCTTGCTGTGCATTTTTAAATTAATGCCCCTTTGTCAGATCTCACGAATGAAGGTGACACTCTATAGATATAAACACAGTCGGCATAACCACTATTACAGCAAGTAGATGGTGCGTGCATACAATACTTCTATGCATATAGCTGCTGCTAATAACTGATTTTTATTCTTTTTATTTTTCCAGTGATCTATCTCTCCATATGATATACCAAAAGGCTTTATTTTTTATATAGCTGAAAAGTTTCATTGAAATGTTTGGAGTTTTGGGGGGTTTTAGGGCATCTTTTTGTTTCCTTCTGTATTGCTCTGAGGGTGTGGGGAAAAGAAGACCCAAGTCAAGATGAGTACCACCTCAGAAATTCTTGGTTCTAGTCAATATATTTGATAACTCTGAAATGGCAAAATTATCACTGAATGGTAACAGCATTGCAAATTGACACTCTGAGGAGTAATTGCTCTGTTCCAGCTACAATTCTAGTACCTTTTATCCACAGAGGCACTGCAAAGGTACAAACTAACTCAGTCATGTAGGATGCAATGATGATGCACCTAGTTCAAAGATAGTGCAACTGTAATAGCAGAGTGAAGGCCTATACGCTGTTCCAAGCAAATCTGTATGTTGAAATGAGGAGCATTATTATTGTGCAGGGACATCCGGCAGTGTCTGCAATGCTACAAGGTTGTTGTGCCAAGTAAGCTTCAAATGGGATTTTTGAGAGCATTTGTGCACCACAGTTGAGTATATTTATTCTTTCACAAGCATGTGTCACTCCATTAGCTAAGAGTTAAATTCCTTCTATAGTGTCTCTTTAAAATAAAGAACCAAGAAGTAGAGAGTGTGCATGACTGCAGTAAAGACTCCTTATACCTGTGTGAGTTCTGATGTGTTTCTGCAGGTCTCCAGAAGTCTTGAATGACTTGGTGCAGTTCTCCTCTGTACACCGATAGGGCTTCTCTCCTGTATGGGTTCGTACGTGGCTTTTTAATCCGTAACCTTGAAAACAATTTTGAAAATTGAAAGGTGGAGGAGGTGAGAGGAGGAATCTTAGATGTTATAATACTGAAAACAGAAATATCTAACACTCAGAATGTATCAGGTCACAAAAGCTGGACTTGCCAGTCTAGTTATAAAGTCCTCTGATCAATCAGTAACAAAAATCAGTTCTTCTGTTCATCTCACTTTCCAAACATATCAGTTTCATAACCAAAGTACTGCTTGCACTTTAGAAATCCTGTTTCATTTTATTTGTGAAAAAGTACTTGTCCCATATTTTCTTTACAATAGGAGAAATCCTGATGAATATGTCAAAATGGTCACACAAGCTCCTATAGAAAAAAATAAAGCCCAGAAAAATCTGTGCTCTCACTCTCTCTCACCAGCTACTCTCAACATAAAAGTTTCAGTCAGAGCTCAATCCTCATCCTACTGAATTCAAACACACAGTGACTCCCATTTTATTCGCTGTTTTTTTATTTTACAAATAGAGTTTAGAGTTATAAAACTGCACCCAGTCAAGCTTCACTTTTTTTGAAACATATTAACACGTTCATACTCACTGACCAAAATAGTCAATAGCCACAAACCATCTCCCCTTCTAAGGCAAATATCAGTAGTAAGAATTCTGTGATATAACAGCAATACTTGGTGGGATGACTTGCATAACTGGAGCACTGTCATGGAAGGGTATAAACTGTTCAGGAAGAACAGGAGGGGAAGAAAGGGAGGAGGAGTTGCATTATATGTAACAAAGCAGTATGATTGCTCAGAGCTCCAGTATTTAGAGGGATAAAAGACTGTTGAGAGTCTATGGGTTAAGTTTAGAGGTAGAAACAACAGGGGTGATGTTGTGGTTGGTGTCTGCTACAGACCTCCGGAGCAGGTGGATGAGGTAGACGAGGCTTTCTTCGGACAAGTGAGAGAAGCTTCCAGATTGCAGGCCCTGGTTCTCATAGGTGACTTTAATCACCCTGACATCTGTTGGGAGACCAATACAGCAGTACACAGACGATCCAGGAAGTTTGTGGAGAATGTTGGGGATAACTTCTTGGTACAAGTGCTGAAGGAACTGACCAGGGGCCATGCGCAGCTTGACCTCCTGCTCACAAACAGGGAGGAACTAGTAGGGGAAGTAGAGGTGGGTGACAATTTGGGAAACAGTGATCATGAGATGGTCGATTTCAGTATCCTAACCAAAGGAAGAAAAGAGAGTAGCAAAATAAAACCCCCCTGGACTTCAGAAAAGCAGACTTTGACTCCCTCAGCGAACTGATGGGCAGGATTCCCTGGGATGCTTACATGAAGGGTATGACAAAGTCCCTTGGTAGCTCCCCCTGGTGGTTCTGTGCTTCTTGGAGGTTACTTGAGCATCTCAGAGACTCACAGAGACCCCTTTGTTGCCCTGGGATTTCCCTAGAGGAAAGGGTCCCCACTTACTGAGTCATTTTCGTCACAGGCCAGTCCTTGGGGTTCATCATTCCCTTGCTCTGCTCTGCTCTCCTCTGTGCACCTTCCAAAAACTCCCTCCTAGGGCCCCCTCCCCACTCGGAGGCCTTAATTGGCAGCAGGTGTTTAATTAACTCCAGCTGTAAGCTGCTTCCTAATTAGGCCTCTATTTTCTACCCTGGCTGCTGGGCCCTGTTCAGATGAGGCTAATTTGGAAACAGGAAAGCGTTAACACACCTCCCAATATGGCTGCCTTCTATAAGAGTTTTGCAGTTTGCAGGTTGTGGTCTGTCACAAGGGGAAAGGAGTCCAGGAGAGCTGGCAGTATTTTAAAGAAGCCTTATTAAAGGCACAGGAAGAAACCATCTCGATGCGCAGCAAGAAAAGCAAATATGGTAGGCAACTGGGGACATCCTTGGTGAGCTTAAACACAAAAAGGAAGTTTACAAGAAGTGGAAACTTGGACAGATGACTAGGGAGGAGTATAAATATATTGCTTGAGAATGCAGGGGAGTTACAAAGAAGGCGAAAGCACAATTGGAATTGCAGTTAGCAAGGGATGTGAAGGATAAAAAGAAAGGTTTCTACAGGCATGTTAGCAATAAGAGGGTCATCAGAGAGGGTGTGGGGCCCTTACTGGATGAGGTAGGTAACCTAGTGACAGATGATGTGAGAAAACATGAAGGACTCAATGCTTTCTTTGCCTCTGTCTTCACCGACAAGGTCAGCTCCCAGACAATTGCACAAGGCAACACATGGGAAGGTGGAGGACAGCTCTTGGTGGGGAAAGAACAAATTACGAACTATTTAGAAAAGCTAAAAATACACAAATCCATGGGCCCGGACTTAATGCATCCGAGGGTACTGAGGGAGTTGGCAAATGTCACTGCGGATCCTTTGGCCATTATCTTTGAAAACTCATGGAGATTGGAAGAAATCCCGGATGATTGGAAAAAGGCAAATGTGGTGCCCATCTTTAAAAAAGGAAAGAAAGACAATCCAAGGAACTACAGACCAGTCAGCCATACCTCAGTCCCTGGAAAAATCATGGAGGGGATCCTCACGGAATGCATTTTGAAGCATTTGGAAGAAGGGAAAGTGATGAGGAATAGTCAACATAGATTCACAAAGGGCAAGTCGTGCCTGACTAATCTGATTAGTTTCTATGATGAGGTAACTGGCTCTGTGGATATGGGAAAGTCGGTGGATGTGATATACCATGACTTTAGCAAAGTTTTTGATACGGTCTCCCACAGTATTCTTGTCCGCAAGTTAAGGGAGTATGGATTGGATAAATGGACTGTAAGATGGATAGAAAGCTGGCTAGACTGTCCAGCCCAATGGGGAGTGATCAACGACTTGATGTCAGGTTGGCAGTCAGTTTTTAGTGGAGTGCCCCAAGGATCTGTTCTTGGACCGGTTTTGTTCAACATCTTTCTTAATGACCTGGATGAGGGGATGGATTGCACCCTCAGCAAGTTTGTGGATGACACTAAGCTAGGAGGAGAGGTAGATACGCTGGAGGGTAGAGATAGGATCTAGAGTGACCTAGACAAATTGGAGGATTGGGCCAAAAGAAATCTGATGAGGTTCAACAAGGACAAGTGCAGAGTCCTGCACTTGGGATGGAAGAATCCCAAGCATTGTTACAGGCTGGGGACTGAATGGCTAAGTAGCAGTTCTGCAGAAAAGGACCTGGGGATTACAGTGGATGAAAAGCTGGATGAGTCAACAGTGTGCCCCTGTAGCCAAGAAGGCTAATGGCATATTAGGGTGCATTAGGAGTATTTCTAGCAGATCCAGAGAAGTGATTATTCCTCTTTATTCGGCTCTGAGGAGGCAACATCTGGAATACTGTGTCCAGTTCTGGGCCCCCCACTATAGAAAGGATGTGGACGCATTGGAGAGGGTCCAGAGGAGGGTGACCAAAATGATTAGGGGGCTAGAGCACATGACCTATGAAGAGAGACTGAGGGATTTGGGTTTGTTTAGTCTGCAGAAGAGAAGAGTAAGAGGGAATTTGATAGTAACCTTCAACTTCCTGAAGGAAGGTTCCAAAGAGGATGGGGAAAGGCTGTTCACAATAGTGACGGATGGCAGAACAAGGAGCAATGGACTCAAGTTACAGTGAGAGAGGTCTAAGGTTGGATACTAGGAAAAACTATTTCATTAGGAGGGTGGTGAAGCACTGGAATGGGTTACCTAGGAAGATGGTGGAATCTCCATCACTAGAGGTTTTTAAGTCTCAGCTTGACAAAGCCCTGACTGGGTTGATTTAGTTGGGATTGGTCCTGTCATGGGCAGGGGGCTGGATCTGATGACCTCCTGAGGTCTCTTCTAGCTCTATGATTCTATGGTTCTACCCAGAAATACAAGGGCATAATCCAGAGTACAACAGGAACTCAATAGAAAGGCTTCCATTCACTTCAATGGGAGTTGTATTAGGTCATACACGGACTGCCTAGCACTATGCTCAAAATTGGGGTTCTGGTGAAATTACAAGGGGGCCTAAGTTTTGGAGCTGAGGACCCTCTACTGTGAACATTCTCTTAGAAAAATTCTGAACAAGAGAACTCAGAGTTGCTGAAGACAGAGGCTGTGTCTACATTGGCACCCTTTTCCAGAAAAGAGATGCTAATGAGACAAGTTGGAATTGCAAATGCCGCGGGGAATTTAAATATCCCCCGCGGCATTTGCATGAACATGGCTGCCGCTTTTTTCCGGCTCAGGGCTTTGCTGGAGAAAAGCACCAGTCTAGACGGGATCTTTCGGAAAATAAAGCCTTTTCCGGAAGATCCCTTATTCCTGATTTTAAGAGGAATAAGGGATCTTCCGGAAAAGGCCTTACAGGCAGTCCCCAGGTTACGTGGGTCCGACTTAAGTCAGACCCCTAGTTACGAACCGGGGGGGGGGGGGGGCCCACAGCATTTGCAATTCCAACTTGTCTCATTAGCATCCCTTTTCCGGAAAAGGGTGCCAATGTAGACACAGCCATAGAGAATATATATCTTTCCCAATCAATTAGTGATGTACATATTACTACTGAACAACTGCCATGGATTCTCCGAATGTGGTTCCTCATCTAACTTTACAATGTGCTCTTGCTACACTGAAGTTTTGATTAAAAAAAACCCCACTATCTGAAAACATGAAGCAAGACTACCGAGTTAGTCAATTCCTAACTTATGTTTTCTTATTTTTGCAATACAAAGCAGCCTAAAAATCCAACTAAAAAACTACTAATATTAAATCTATGTATTTTAATCCTTGAAGACACATTTAAACATCGTCAGGGTTTGCCAGGTTCAACTGGTATTATAACTGACCAAAAATATATTTAGACATGAAAAGGAAAAATATATTTGTCCCTCGGTTTCAACTGTATACAGCTTCTCATTCTATACACTGAAAATTAAAAACACTGTGCAACTAAACTTCTGTGCAGCTACTGAAATGCAGTTGTTTCTTTGTTGGTCTTTCAGCCCAGTATTTCTTATATTAATATGCCTACAAAGAAACCGGGCTTTCTATATGACAATGGAAGGAGTTCTTCATGCAACATTCTTACTCTTTCAAGTTTCTGAGGTTTTTTTAACCTCATCTCTTGTTTCTATATATTATAGTTTTCAAAAACCAAGAAAATATCACTTTAAAACCAGCTAGTGCTTGTATTACTATCCTCCATATTCTATATACTCATCTCATCACTGCATTTTATAGGATCAAATGAAATGTCATGCACAAATGGAAAAGTCTGTATGAGCTATAAAGTTCACTTAATTTATGAGAAATGTTACGCCTCGCTGTGACTGTGATAAAGAACCAGATCAATCACACCACTTGAAACAGATTATCTCCTATCAAAATTCTTTTCCACTGGGCATAAGAGGCTCAAATATCCTTATCTAAAGCCAGCAAGTTGCACCTTTTATCTTTACCTCATGTAACTCATGCAACTTACTCCACGTTAATAGATTTTTCTGTGTATAGTGAAGAAACTCATAATAGGATGTCAGAGTACACATTTTCTTCTTTTTCCATTACATTTATATTTCAATAATACTTAAAATACTCTTTTCCATATACTTTATTCCATCTTTACTAAGCTATATTAGCTGAAAACACGTCCACTTCTATAAAAGTCTCATAAATAGATTTAAATCTTGTGTAAAAATTGCATTCACAAAAACATGTCTTATATGGAGATCTGTAGTAAGCTACAGCCTAAGACACTCTCCAAAACGTTACCTGTTGCAAATGCTTTGCCACAACCAGGGTGTTCACACTGGTATGGTCGATCTCCTGTGTGTGATCTTTCATGCACCTGTTAAAAGACACCCATCACACAAATATAATAAAGTCTTTTGTTTGACTTCTTGAATATAAAAACTATTTAATAGTAAAAAAAAATTATATGCTTAATATCTCTTTTAGGAAATCACTGCTTTAAAAGTGTTCTTTTTTAAATGGTAATAAAAAGATAAAGAATTTTAGAAAATAGGATAACAATGTCTGTTTTCGGGATCCGACTTGATGTCTCCATAAATTTCATGAAAACAGATGATGTTTCCTACGTTTTGTAAATATACAAAATAGCCAACTGAAAGAGTCACCAAACAGCTATAATGGCAAATTTGACAGTAGTCTAACTATGTACCCTATGTGCCTCAAGGCCAACACTCCACCTCAAACTCTGAAGCCTCCAAGTGACCATCCCCCCCACTGAATTATACATCTACCCAGTACTCTACAATGGGATTTAATCCAGCTGGAGTGAGAGACTGGCTCTAGATTGCACTATCACTGGCAAGGTAGCAATAGGAGTGAATTATACTGCACCAACTCCCATCTGCAAGTGATTAATCTAGTCCAGCTGGCATCTGTTTTTCAATCTCTACATGTTCCCAATGCCTGAGTTAAGCATGGGATTGAGAAAGGGAACTAAAGAAAGATTAGAGAAACAAAAGCTGTTTCAACTTTTCAACATTGACTATTTGATCACTCTAAAGAATTAAACATCAAAATATAGCAATATAACAGAGCAGAGCTTACCACCATATATAAACACAAACATTAAAAACTAATTGTACCATCTCTAGGCTACTGCTGATGGTGGCAATCTTGATGAAGAATCTGCAGATATTTGCAATATAGGAACCTTACACAACAGACTATATGTGCATCCTTCCTCCTTAGATGATCAGAAGATTGACAAAACAGGGTTACTTACCTGTAACAGTTGTTCTTCGAGATGTGTTGCTTATGTCCATTCGAATGAGGTGTATGCGCGCCACGTGCATGGTTCCCAGAGCATTTTTTCCCCACCGGTACTAGTCGGGCTGGCAGGTCGCCCCCTGGAGTGGTGCTGTTATAGCGGAGCATAAGTACCCATGCCGGCCCTCCCCCTCCTCAGTTCCTTCTTGCCAGAAAACTCCGACGCAGGGGAGGCAAGGGGGGAATCGAATGAAAATGAGCAACACATCTCGAAGAACAACAGTTACAGGTAAGTAACCCTGTTTTCTTCTTCGAGTGATTACTCATGTCCATTCGAATGAGGTGACTTCCAAGGTACCCACCGGAGACGGGGTCGGAGCCACCTTTTTTAGCTAACAGAACAACCACACTGGTATTCAGCGACAAACGAGGACTTTAATCAAGAAGTGCAACCATAGAACATACACAGAAACTCAAAACAGGTAGGTACAGCAGGCACGTAACACTACAGCGTACCACTCATCCCCCCCTTTTCATTTTTGTTTTATAGAATAGAGCCCAACACCACTGCGTCCAAGGTGGAATCCTCTTGTGCCTGTTGAGTGAGGGCACAATGCTCTTTAAACATATGGACAGAGGACCACGTAGCTGCCCTACAGATCTCAAGAATCGGGACTTGGGCCCCGAAGGCCACGGACGAAGCACGTGCCCTAGTGGAATGCGCCGACACACAGGGCGGCTCCCTGTGCACCAGAGTGTAGCACTTCCTAATGCAGGTGGATATCCACCCCGACAGCCCTTGGGCCGAAACTGACGTCTCTTTCACCTGCTCAGCATAGGCAATAAACAGCTGTGATGACTTGTGAAACGGCCTCGTTCTGTCTATATAAAACGCCGGCGCCCTTTTCGTGTCAAGGGAGTGCAAGGCTTGGGAAAGGCTTGAACAATCTCACCAACCACACCTGCAGCGGCCTGAGCCTCAGTCTGGCGTGCCTGACAACATAGGTGCAGGCCGCCATGTGACCTAGGAGTTTCATGCACGACAGCGCTGTCGTCAACGGGGACTGCCGAAGGTTGGATATTAGGATACTGTTCGCTTGGAATCTGGACAGCGGGAGGTAAGCGCGCCCTGTCCTGGCGCACAGAGCCGCCCCCATGAACTCTATGTTCTGTATTGGTGTCAATTTTGACTTTTCCTCGTTTACGACGAGTCCGAGTCTGTCGAAGAGAGACCTCGCCAACCCTATGTGCGTGACTATCTGGTCTCTAGACTGACCCCTGATAAGCCAGTCATCCAAGTATGGAAAGACTTGGATCCCAAGTCGCCTGAGGAAGACTGCCATCACCGCCATACAATTGGCAAAAACCCTGGGGGCCGGCAACAGCCCAAAGGGGAAGGACAGCAAAGTGGAAGTGTTGGTGGGATACCATGAACCAGAGGAACCTCCTGTGGTCTGTCCGAATTGCAACATGAAAGCAGACATCCTTCAAATCAGAGGCCTTATACCAATCTCCCTTGTCCAGCACCGGACTGATTGAGGCCAGGGTCACCATCCGAAACCTCTCCTTTTTTATGTGTTTGTTGAGGGCCCTGAGGTCCAGGATGGGCCGAAGGCCTCCTTTTGGCTTCGGAATAAGAAAATAGCGGGAATAAAAGCCCCTGCCCTCCCGGTGGGAAGGGACCATTTCCATCGCTCCTTTCTCCAGGAGTGCAAGGACCTCCTATCTGAGGAGGGCCTCATGAGACAGGTCCCTGAAGAGGGACAGGGAGGGAGAAAGGGGGGGCAGGAGTCCAAGAAGGGAATAGAGTACCCCCGTGATATTATGTCCAGCACCCATTTGTCCGAGGTGATGACCGACCAGGCCTGGGCAAAGTGGAACAACCGGAGTGGGGGGGGGGGGGGGGGATGGTGGGTATCAGTATACAGTCCCCAAGCACACCTTTAAAATGGCTGCTTGGGTAGACTGGAAAGGGGCTGAGTGGTGCCCCTGCCTGCATCTGGGCAGAGCTGACAGCACCCCGAGCCCGGCACATTGGCGAAACCCCCAGTAGGACCTCGGGGTCTATGCCACCAATAGTCCAGCAGTGTGGCCTGCAGCTGGGCCCTATGCGGCTGCCTACTCGGCAACTGTCTGCATTGGGGAGCCAGCGTATGTATACCCAATGACTGAAGAATCGACCTGGTATCTTTCAGGCTGTGAAGCCTGGAGTCGGTATTCTCTGCAAACCTGTATAGTGGCCTGCAGGTCCAACAGGATCCCTGAAACCTGCAGCCAGGTGTTACGTCACATCACCACACCGGATGCCATCATCCTGGCTGCCGAGTCTACTGCATCCAGGGACACTTGTAGGGCAGTGCGTGCTATTGTTCTGCCCTTTGTGGCCAGGACAGAGAACTCCTGCCTGTTCTCCTGGGGCAACCTATTCCGGAATCTCTCCATTGCTTGCCAGGTGTTATAGGCATAGTGACTGAGCATTGCCTGCTGGTTGGCGATGCGCAATTGCACCCCACCCCAGTCGCATAGACCTTATGCCCCATTAGATACATACGCTTAGGGTATTTTGCTTTTGGAGAAGGGCTAGGCTGCCCCGGCCCCTCCTTCTGGGCTACTGCCTGGGCCACAATAGAACCTGGCACCGGGTGCGAATAGAGGTGCTCGTGCCCCGACTGGGGGACATAATACCTTCTCTCGACACCCTTGAGCGTCGGGGATAGAGATGCTGGCATCTGCCACAATGTGTTCGTGATTTTTGCCACTGTTTTATTCAGTGGCAGGGCCAATTTTGCCGGGGTATCCTCTGTGAGGATGTCCACCATTGGGTCTGATTCCTCGGTCACCAGCTGTACTGGCATCCCGAGATTTGCCACAAGTCAGCAAAGCAGCTCTTGATGCAACCTCATGTCCATGGCTGGCATAGCTAGGTCCGGGTCTGCCAAGGCCTCGTCCGGAGACGACGAGGATGTCGACTCACGACTCAGGGCCGGCTGCTCCACCAGCACCGGAGCAGGGACCGGCTGCTGTGGCACCTCTGGCCGCTGCTGGAAATTTGCCAGTGGTTCCCCCAGGTCCGGGTGCCCCCTAGGGCTAGCTCCCCTGAGTGATGGCGGAGCTCGGGACAACAAGGCTGAAGGCATGGACCTCCTCCACGACCCACTGCCTGAACCAGAAGGCGGAAGCAGCCCCTGCCACTGGTGATAGGCCCAGAGCGTCCAAAATGGCCAGGGCTGCTGCACCTGTGGCGGCCACATTTGTTCGAACCCCTGCAGTGCCGTCCGGTGCCGAGAGCGAGAACAGTACTGTGATGACATGTGAGAAGATCCTGCAGAACTCTACCTCAGATTCTGACGACAGCTCAGACGCCGACCATGGTGGCGCCATCAAGGGTTGACCCTGTATCGCCTCAGGCCTAAACTGTGCCATGGACTACGACTTCCCAGCGTGAGGAATGGGCTGCAGGTACAGTAACTACGGCACTGGACCGCACGGTACCCCTTGGTAGAACAGTCCTGATCCCGGGCTCAAATCTGGGGATACCGGTGCCGTACTCGGTGCCTGCAGAGCCGGTATCTGCGGTGCCTGCAGAGGCGGTGCCTGCCAACGGGGCCACAGGGCGCATGGGTGCCTGCAGCAATGCCCCAGGGATCAACCAGACAATGCAGCCTCCACCGGTGCCGACACAGTCTGACCCCGTATTGTTGCGGCTGGCAGCGACGGTTGGTCCCTCGACTCTACCAGTGCCGGCCAGGGTCCTGGGGTTGGGGAGACCACCGGTGCCCCCAAGGTTTCTGGTAATGAAGTCGAAGAGCCCTCCGAGGAGGGGGGTGATGGAGGTGAGGCTGTTAGCTCTATCAGTTCCTGAGCTGCCTGGAACGCCTCCGGCGTGGAGGGGCGGTGGGCCAGGATAGGCCCAGGGCTCCTAGCCTTGTGCGAAGTCTCCCGGCCCTGTGTGAAGTCTCCCTCCTCTTCTGTATCCCCTTGTGG
Organism: Pelodiscus sinensis; assembly: GCF_049634645.1. Classification (NCBI taxonomy): domain Eukaryota; kingdom Metazoa; phylum Chordata; order Testudines; family Trionychidae; genus Pelodiscus; species Pelodiscus sinensis. Next base: position 106,449,061 of record NC_134714.1, read on the forward strand.
GGCCTTGCCCTTGGGTGATCTCCCCCTGGAGTCCTTCACCCGTTTGGTGCCGGGGATTGAGATCGGTGCCATGGTGCCAACTTCTTCTGTACCGCGGTGCGGGGGAGGTCGGAACGCAATTCCCGCACCGATGCTGGTACACTACGCGCCAACGCTTCTCTGGAGGACGTGGGCTGCAGTGCCGACTCCATCAGGAGCAACTTCAGAGAGGAATCCCTTTCCCTCTTGGTACGTGGCTTGAACCCCTGGCAGATCTTGCAGGCGTCCGCAAGGTGAGATTCCCCCAAACACTTAAGGCACTGTTCATGGGGGTCTCCCTCGGGCATAGGCTTCGTGCAAGCCACACAAAGTTTAAAGCCCTGCGGGCCTGGCATCACCGTCCCCCCCGGGGGAGGGGGGATTCAAAGGAGAACTCTCTCTAAGTACTTAACTACAACTACTTGAGAACAAAGAACTGCCAACGAGCAAAGAGAACAAGCTGGGATCTGCACAAGACAGCAAGCTCCAATGACTGTCATGGGCAGTAAGAAGGAACTGAGGAGGGGGAGGGTCGGCAGGGGTACTTATGCTCCGCTATAGCGGCGCCACTCCAGGGGGCGACCTGCCGGCCCGACGGGTACTGCTGGGGAAAAAACGCTCCGGGAACCGTGCACACAGCACGCATGCACCTCATTTGAATGGACATGAGCAATCACTCGAAAAACATTCAACGTTTTTCCTGCTGATCTACCCATTTCTCAGCTGTGATGTATTTGTTAAATCCATGGTTTTTTGGCAATGCCTCCTAAAGTGTGGGGTGTATTTTGCTGGCCAACTAACTACAAAAGGGTCTCATCTCACAACATTAAGCATGACAATATAGAGAACTGGGCCACCTAGAATGTTCTATGGTAGAGATTTCAGTGTACTCAACTCAGGATAAAAGAATGCCCTTATGTTTTGCATGTTTTCATTACCAGTATCCATGTACTTGTATAAACAAAGAATGCCTGCAAGCCATTGACCTTCATTCTGCAATTACCTTAAGATGGTGAGCTGTTGTGTATAGTTTTCCACAGCCATCATATTCACAGCGAAAAGCCTTCTCTCCACTTGGCTGAGATTTAGCTGTCACTCTTGTTCCATGTCCTTGCAAGACAATCTAGGATAAAATAAATATAAAATCATGCAAACCATTTAAGATGTTTGACAAATTAGAAAAAAATCTGATATTAGGTCATGTCAGTCCAATTAGCAATTACTTTTAAAAAGTTTATATCACCAAATATTAACTGATGTGGTTTATTTTTTTTAATTATTAGTATTTTAGTGAAAACACAGGATCTAAATATTCCTTGTCGGTATTTGCACCACCTATGGAAAAAAGCACTACTAATGTATAAGAACTAGAACATAAAATAGATTTGTATCTATTATAAACAAAAGCAAAACTAACTAGTCTGTTTTTCTTGTCCAATCTTAAAATTCAAAAAGCAACCAAATGATATTAATCAGAAAAAAAATAAATTCTATTCTTAAAATTATTTCATTTTAATCATTAAGGTATTTCTATAAACAAACGTAAGGGATTTTTTTTGGTAACATATTTAGTTTTATTCTGACAGTGTCTCTTAAAAGTTTGTGTCCTTGGGAAAAGTGTCATTGAAATACACAGCTGAATTAAAGTTTCCTTTTCTCAAAATATTGGCGATAATGAGCTATTTTATCTTTACACACAGGAAAAAATATATCTAAAAAAACTTTTTAAAAAGACAATCATTCTAAAAGTGCATCACAAGAGTAAAAATAAAATTTTCAGCTACCAGTTTAGGAGAAAGATTGAATGGCTAAGTATGATTCAAGGTACTTGCTAACTGTTAGCCATCCAATCTTTCTCCTAAATTGGTAGCTGAAAACTTTTACTCTTTTGGTGCGTGCTTTTAGAAAGACTGTCTTTTTTTAAAGTTTTTATACTTATTTTTTTTCTTTTTGGTCTTTCCTCTCCACACACACTGTGGGATTGCTGGCTCTCCTCCGCACCCCCTCCATCCCCCCACATTCTGAGGATGTTTCCCTCCCCCTAGCTCTGGAACTGTTGCCCTCCAGGTTGTGGGGCTGATGCCCCCCCTGGTTCTGGGGATGTTGCCTTCCCCCCAACTCTGGGGCTGCTGCCCCCCCTTTGTCTTGGGCTGCCGCTGGGGGGGGGGGGGCCTGGAGCCAGAGCTACCGGCATGAAGACAGGTAGGCTGCCTGGAGGAGCTGGCAGGGGCAGCCTACTTCGTTGTCGGCCTGCCGGGGTGGGGGGGAGCGGGAGCTGGAGTGGCCTGTTGCGTTGGCCACAGCAGGAGCTAGGTGGCAGAGTATATGCCTGCAGGAGCTAGCACAGGCGGCCAGTGCATGCGCAGAAAGGGCAAGATACGTGCGCAGAAGCGGCAGGTTGAAAATCTCGTGACAGACAGACAAGAACAGTGATGGCTTAATAGAAAGATTGTCTAATAATAAGACTTTCTATTGGTGACATGGATTACAAATAACAGAACACACCTGACAACAAAATTAATCCAATATTTTGGGCCAATATCTCTCTAATTTTATTTACTAAACTTGCTACCACCAAGAAATTGCTATATAATAATGAATCTAATGGCTCAAAAAGGTCTCTCATTGGACAACTAATGCCCATGAACATCTCTCATTCTTTGATTGTTTAGCTGAAGATTTCAATGTAGCATCCCTCTAATAAACATGCAGACACTAATCAGAATATAGATAAAATCATGATCAAATGACTAGTGATTTTTGGGCGCCTCAACTAGACATTCCTCAAAGGAACCTGATTTTTAGAGTAGATACAGAATGCTTTCTCAAAATCAAGTCTCATTCTGGGCTGGAGTATGCTGCGTCCTGGCATATGTTTCTTTCAGCAACCACAGCCAACCACTGCAAAGTTAAAGCAGACCCCAAATTACTCTTTCTTTGTTGAGGCTGTGACAGAGAATCAATATTCTTCTTAACATAGTTCCACTGTTACAGGCTACAGGCTAGACACCACAGCCATATACCATCTGATAATACTAATACCAAGAAACTACCAGGCTGAGCATTCACAAAATTTTACTACAGGTTGGACCTCCCACATCTGACACTCTTGGGACATGACTGGTCTCAGATAAGGGATTTTGTCGGACCAGGGGAGGTCATTTTTGGACCCTGCCACCGATCCCCCTGGCCTAGCAGCTGGCCGCCCAGCCAGCTCCCCACCTCCTGCTGGCTCCACTGCCCTGCCAACTCGCTGGGCAGCCATCGCTGCCATGGCTTTGCCAGGCAGCCTGGTGCTGAGGCTCCAGGCAGCTACAAACAGCACGTGCCAGGGCTCCCTGGGCACCAGGGCAGCTATGCGTGTGCCGGGGCACCCAGCCCCACTGAGCAGTCACATGCCACATCTCCCAACCCCACTGGGCGGCCACACCATCAGCTCCCTGCAGGCAGCCCACTGATCTGCCAGCCTCACAGAGATCCTTACTGCTGGACCTTCACCAGGACTCTCTGGTCCTGCAACATCCGTGTGGTACTATGGATGTTGTCAGACCAGAGATTCCCAGTGAAGAGAGTTTTAACCTGTACTATTATTACACTTAAAATTAATAAAGACACTTCAGAGAGTGAAAATAAATTGTTTTCAGAATTTTGCTTCTCAAACACATTTGCTATTGGAAACCTAATATTTTTGCTATTCTACTATGGCCTCCTCTGAAGAAATTTAAAAGTATCATTCAATTGATTGTGCAATGCTACTGATGGTCAAACACAACTGTAGCATAATCATGTATCATTGACTGCAGAAACAGAGTACACCTTCACTTGTACACCTGCCCCCACAGGTCAGCAGAGTTTGCAGATAACCTGTGACACATGAGGAAAGAGAGAAGACTAGAGCATTGGTATTGGATCTCTCCGCTGTGGCAGATGAGATGTGAGCTTCCAGTGCCTTTGGTATACAGACACTTCTACATCTTATCTTGTTTCATTTAGCTTTTCAAAAATGTTATAAGCAGAATATTTGGAAAACATCAAATATTAGTTTTCCTGTCTTTCCTGGGTACAGTCACAAATGTCACTTTGTTAAGAAATTCTCTAACCTATCTAAATCATAAACCAAGTGTGCATGAATTAGAGATCTTCTTTTGATGTAGCAAGAAAGATTTTGTATTAATATTTTTGAGGTTGTTTTTTTATTACATTTTTGTTCATGACTCTTTAAAGTAAAGAAACAACTCTTTTCTTGTCTTGTCTTATTCTTTCTTTACAAATGTGTTTGTGAAGAGAAAGACCTTAAACGGTCAGTGAATCTTTCTCTGTGCCTAGTTTCAGAAAGCGCACCAAAGTTTTCCCACTATTCTTGGGACCTCTGAGGAAAGACTTCCCTTTTGAAAAGATTTTTAAGCTTTAAGTGGCACAATGAACTAAATGAAACAGTATTATTTTCAAAGGAAAAGAAAAAAATATGTTACTCCTTACAACTGCGTTTCTCAAACTGTGGGTCCTGACTCCCCGGAGAGTTGCGAGCAACTTACAGGGGGGTTGCAGCAACTTAGAAGGGGGTCACAGTATCACAAAGTTTGAGAACCCCCACCTTAAAAGGCTAGAGATTTTTGTAAGCCATGTCCATTTGTCCCTACATGTTATTCTCTCCGTCCTCTGTACCAAGGCATAAGGAGTGATGCAGACAGGGGCCTCTACAGTTCTCTCTCATACTACATATCCATTAACATCCACAGCAGAGGGGAAGGGGGGGGGGGAGGGTAAATGGAATACAAGTATGGATTACATATCTCAAAAAAACCTCAATTTTTTTTCTTGGGGAGATGGTCTCTATGGGTATGTCTTCTCAGCAAAGTTATTTCGAAATAACAACCATTATTTTGAAATAACTTTACTAGCATCTACACAGCCAAACTGCTATTTTGAAATTAATTCAAAATAGCAGAGCGCTTATTTTGAAATTGGTAAACCTCGTTCCACAAGGAATAACGCCATATTCAAAACAGCTATTTCGAAATAAGTGCTGTGTAGGCACTTTATCAAAATAGGGGGCCCTCCAGCCTCAACTAAGAACACTCCTCTTCCTCCCCTCTCCCTGGAGCCCTTAAAGGGGTTGACTCTGGCCACACTGCCTATGCCAGCTCCAAGCCTGCCAGCCCAGAGCCAGCAGTCACTACTCCTGACCCAGTGATCCAAAAACATGAGCCAGCAAGCCACTGGCAGCCAGCCCTCCACCTCTCCCCAGGAGCAGTCTGCCAGCTCCCAGGAGCCTGACAGGGTCCGGAGAAGGCGGGCGCCTTCCTGGTACAAGGTGGAGATCATGGACCTTATTCAAGTTGGGGGGGATGCCCCCAATATCCATGATCTCCTCACTAGACGAAGGAACGCAGCCGTCTATGGCAGGATAGCTTCCAGCCTAAACACCAAAGGCCACATACGAACCCAGGAGCAGGTTCACATGAAAATCAAGGTGGTCCAGTGAGACCCCCCCAACCCTGAGCTTCCCCTCCTCCTTCTTCCCTTTGCTTCCCCTCCAGCTCCCTCCTCCCAGGTTTTCCCCTCCCCTCTCCCGCCTTCTTTCCCCAGTCTCACTAGAGTTTCATTCCCCATCCCCACCTTCAGTTTTGTTAAAGAGAGTCTGTATTCATGAAAATACATGTATTTTATTTGACATTAGGAAGGGGGGGTTAGGGAGGGGTAAGTGGAAGGACATGAAGAAGGAATGAGGCACAGGCCCCTAGTGGGGAAGACCAGGGAGGCTCTTAGTGCTCCTCAGGGTGGAAACTCTCCCGCAGGGACTCTTGGATACTGACAGCCCCCCGATGGACCTCCAGGATGGCAGCCTGCAGAAAGTGCAACCAGGCTCATAGCAATGCGTCCACAAGAAGTACCAAAGTGCCCAGGGGAAGCTCTGGCTCCATGTTGCAGAGTGCTATGGTGTCCCGAGTGAGGGCAACCAGAGCACGCAGACACAAAATGGTTTGCTGTCCCTCATTGAGGTAGGCAAGCAAGCAGGGAAACCTTAGAACCGGCTGTGTGGGGGGGTAGTGTCCCTTTAAGCACAGGCCTCAGATAGCCTCATGCAGCAGCCACACAAACTCCTGACCTGTTGCCCTGCCGGACCTGGTTCCAGCCGGCCTTAAATGAAATTCAGCGTCCACTCAGTGTAGATGCGCTATTTCAAAATGCATTGTGTGTGTAGACACGTTATTTTGAAATAACTTATTCTGAATTAACTATTTCAAAATAAGGTATTTCGAAATAATGCTGTAGTGTAGACATACCCTATCTGTACTCCACACGAGAGATGAGCAAGCAATAATCAAACAGGAAATGGATGCAAGGTCTCCACAGCTGAATCTGTAGTTGAAGACTGGCCAAAGTGAAATGTTTTGTGAAGTTATAGAAGAAGCTACAGGTAACTGTGCTACATACCTGCACACTCTCTGGGAGTGGTATGTGAGCTAGTCTTGTAGCAAAGAAAAATGCAGCCAGAGAGCTATTAGAAAGTCTCTGAGCACTTACATCTTGACATCTGAGGTAGGGTAACAAAATGAGATGGTGTCTTTCTATGTGCTTTTGTTCTTTGTAGATAAGAGCCCAGTGCTGTTTGGAAATCTAGAGAATTAATCCCTCTCTGCTCATCAAATATATGTGCTTCTAGAAAAAAAAATGGTAAGGAGATGGCTTGACTCGTGAGACTCAAATTACTTTAGAGATAATTTCACTGAATTCAATAGGCAGCAGGTTTAAAACAAATACAAGGAAGTATTTGTCCACACAATGTACAATCAATCCGTGGAACTTTTTGCCAGAGGATACTGTGAAGACCAAGAATATAACAAGGTCCAAAAAAGAACTAGATAAATTCATGGAGGAGAGATCCATCAACAGGTAATAGCCAGCACGGGCAGAAGTGCTGTCTCTAGCCTCTGTGTGCCAGATGCTAGGAATAGCCATTCTTATGTTCAGATAGGGGCAAACACACACACACACACACACACACACACACACACACACCCACACCCATCCCCACCAACAACAACCACCACCTTTTCTTTAAGAAAGGTAGTATATGTTGGATCTCTCATGAGCCCTCCCAACTCACTGGCTCTTCTGGCTGATGTGATAGTGACTGTGAAGACAACTTTTATTGTGACAGGCCATGTGGCTAAAGGTTCATGGGAAGATCTGTTGAGATGAAAGAATGAGGTTGAAGCCCTACTGAGGTCTTGGCTTCAACAGCGGTGGGAAGAATCTAACAAGTCCCATAAGGAATCTATATCTTGTGGGATGAATGAAGATAATATAGGCATTGATAGGAGGATGAAAAGCACCGATTGCTACTAAATAACTAGTGGTATTGTGCCCACGAGGAAAAACACTTCTGCTTATCTAAACAGCATACCTTTGCAGAATCCTTCCTGTTTTGGTGGAGGTTGGATTGAACCACCCAGGAACATAAATGCTCTACATCTGATGCCCATTCAAATACCATGTTTTGAGTTGCAGTTCTGAGCTGAGATGCCTGCTTATCTCATTGTGCTGCATTAGCAGGTTTGAAAATGTTGATGAGCAGGTGGGTTGAAAGTCTCAGTAGGACTGTGAATTAGGGATGTTAAATATCAGTTAATGGAATAGCCAGTTAACCTCACGAATTCTTATCGGTTACGTGACTATTCTATAGCCCCCAGAGGCCGGGCCAGCAGCCAGTGCACTCTAGCCTCACTCCCAAGGAGCCCCCTGTCACTCTGCACTGCTGCCTCTGTATCAGAGGCAGCACTGCAGGATGTCAGGTGGAAGCTGGTACACAAGGGGAGTCAGTTTAAAAAACAGCTCCCCTCAGACTGGCTGCCTGTCACCCTGTGCTGCTGCCTCTGATAAAGAGGCAGCAGCGTGGGGTGGCAGCAGCCTTGGCCCAGGGGGAAGGCTGAGTTCCCAGACCCGGTGCAAGCCACAATTGAGCTGGACTGCCTGCCTGGCTCCTACTACACTTTAAATGCAGAGCCGCAGCTCGGGTAAGTTCTGGACCTACCAAGCCAGCCTGCTAAAAAATTTGCTGGCGGGGGTGGGGGAAAATGCATGTAGTCTATAGCATTAACCTAAAACCAATTAACCAATAAGCAAAAGCTTAATCGACTACGCTATCACATCCCTACTGTGAACCAGAACTATTTCAGCTAATTGGGCATAATGAGGATGTCCTAAGCCCTAATGTAATAGATATTCTGTAGGACTTGTGGTATAAATTAGATGGGAACGAAGGCATAGCTGAGGTGATCCCTGTATGGAAGCAAAAGGGCATCTCCTTTTTAGACCCTGAAACTGGTTCTGGCCAAGAATCAATCTCCATACCCTGTTCATTTTGGGGACTAAGTAGTAAGTAGAGTAGAATCCTTACTCTGGAGCAGGGCGGCCAAAGTTGGTATGTTCGTACAAAATTGGTACTATTTACCTCCCTTTGTACGTTTGGTACGACGCCCGATATTTTTGGTATGTTTTAGGAATTTTGTGTTAATATTATAAATTTTTGCTCAGAAGCCTCTAAGTTATAATTTTATGTTCCACGCTCATTTTTAAAACGTTGACATTTCTTACATCTGATACATGTTCATTAATATCTTTTCGGTTTATTATGCAAATGAAGACTGGGGAGAGGAGACTGTGACTGTGTGTATTGTGTAATGTGATGCAATCATGTGATGTATTCCTCCGCTTCACGTGGCCACGTCACTGGCCCTGCCGCCCTAGCATCAGTTGAGTTGCAGTGACGCAGTTAATGCTGTGTTCCGGTTACTCAGCGTTGTTTGCTTACTTTTACAAGTCCTTTCTGAACATTTTGTATTTTCATGTTGTTTTTTGTGAACCCATTATGTGTGAAGAGAAAAATATGGATATTCGTTCAGATACTGATGAAAATGATAAGGATAACACTCCTAAGAAAAAGAAACAAAATTGTACAGCTTCTTATGAGAGAAAATTGCCGTTGAAATTGTTGACACGAAAAATTTTCTGGCTGGCTAATAGTTAGTAAATACAACTCAGGTAAAGGTTTCTGCAAATTATGCAATTGCAAAATTGCTGGTAGTTTAAGTCAAATTGAAAGACATGAAAACACAGAAAAGCTTCAAAAAAACCTAAAATCTACAAAACAAACTTCAAAAGTAACTGACTTTATGAAACCTGGTCCATCCTCTAGTCACTCAGCACAGATAGCAGCTGCTGAGCTTAAACTGTGTGGATTTATTGCAGAACACAATTTACCTATAGCCCTTTTGGATCATTTGCTTGGCCTCGTTGCAAACGTTTGTCCAGATTCAAACATAGCAAAGGATACCAAGTGTGCTAGAACCAAAGGAACATACATTTTTTTCTAATATGATCGGTGAATATGACTTCAGTAACGTATCTAAGTTGAAGGTGACAAAATTTTCTCTTATTATTGATGAGACAACAGACATTTCTACTCTCAAACAACTTGTTCTGGTAGCTAGACATTATGATGCTGAAGTTCAAAAAACAGTGGACAAATTTCTAACACTTTTAGAAATTAAAGACACAACTGCGCTTGGAATTTATAATTGCATAGAGGCGTTTTTTAACAGTAATGAAATCCCCTTTGAAAACCTAATAGGATTTGCCAGTGATAATGCTAGTGTTATGATAGGAAGCAAAGGAGGAGTCCAGCATCTCTTAAAGCAGAAAAATCCTCATATCTTCATACAACCTTGTGTTTGCCATTCATTGCACTTGTGTGCTTCTAAAGCCTGCACTGCACTGCCACATTATTTAGAAGAGTTAGCCAGAAAGATTTTTTCATATTTGAGCTATAGTCCTAAGCGCCTAAATGAATATAAAGAATTTCAAACATTTACAAATACCAATCCTCAAAAAATTCTCCACATTAGCTGCACAAGATGGCTTTCCCTTGAGCAAGTGGTGAAAAGAATTTTAGAACAATGGCCTACACTTTTATTGTTCTTTACATCTGCTGCATTAGAAGATGGCATTCCTATGGCTTCAAGAATTCTAGAGGGATTACAAAATTCCATTACAAAAATGTATTATGCTTTCTTAGCTTACATTTTGCCTGACATCAATAAGCTCAATTTGGAGTATATCAAGCAGAAACATTTAGAATTCATAAGTTAAGGAATTCTATTAATACTAGTGTTAAAGGGATTCTCAGTAATTTCATCAAGCGAGAAATTTTGAAACCTAATGATATAAGTAAAATCAATATTAATGATCCTTCAACATATCTCAGGATAGATTACATTTATTGTGGTGCCACTGTAGAAAGCATTTACCTGGATTATTCAACAAAAATTTCCCAGAAAGAATTGCAAGAATTTCGAGTAAAAATTTTAAATTTCTATGTTTGCCTTACAAAGCAGATGTTGCAGCGCTTTTTATCTTGTGAATTGTTTGCAAAACTGGAGTTCCTTGAGGCGTTGGACCCAGCTACTGTTATTGAGGGAAGGCCTAAATCAATTATCCCACTAGTTATGAAATTTTCTAACCTAGTCAATGAAGAACATTATGAACAAATAAATAAAGAATGGAGGGAGCTGACAATGCAAGATCAACCTCCTAATGCTGAAAAAATGCCTGAAAAATTTTGGTTTAGCATATGTCAAGAAAAATGCGGTGACAAATATCGCTTCTCTCTGTTGTCAAAATTTATGATCAATCTTCTTTCATTGCCTCACTCTTCAGCAGCTGCTGAAAGAGTTATCTCCTTACTCAACAACATTCAAGTTAAAAATCGCGCATCTATGAAAATGTCCACCTTAAATGCATTAATAAGATCTAAATCTTTACTTCAAGACATTAACTGCACGACGTGGAATCTACCAAAAGAGCTTTGTGATAGAATGCAACAAAAAAGATGATATAGTAATGAAGCAGTTGACGAAAAAGTTCTCTTTTAACAAAATATAAGGTAAGTTGAATATATTTCCTCCATGTCAATGTTTTAGTAAGATGTAGTATAAGTTAAATGTATTTTTTCCTGTTTAAGATGTTTTATAGGGTTTATATATTGATGTTTAAAATTTGGTACGTTTGTGTGTGTTTTGGTACCTTTTCGTGAAAAGTTTGGTACTATTACAAAATAAATTTTGGCAGCCCTGCTCTGGAGGTTGATGTGGAACTCTTTCTATGGCTCCCTGTTGGAGAAGGGAGTCCACTTCTTGACACAGACTTTCCTCACGAGATTAGTCCCTGAACAGGAACTGGGAAGGCATTGACAGAAACACAATCAGAAATCTGTAGAGAATAAATTTCTAGCATCCATTTGCCCATTATGAAAATCTTCCAGCTGTGGGCAATCTGAGTACAGTGGCCTCCAAAACCTACGCATCAGGATGATGTAGCATCAATAAAAGGAAGCAGATTTCAATGAGTCTGTCTAAAAATTTGTCTGTGGGTTATTTTGTTTCTGTGGGTTACAGTGAATGTCACAGAAGCCATGTACCTAGATCTCTATACTTTCTGTCATTTGTGTGGTGAGTCCTGGGAGCAGTGGTGATGAAACAGTTGAGATGGTTTTGCTCTGTTCCTCTGTTTATGCTTCCTCTTAAAGGCAGGGGTATAGATATACAGAAGAATAAAGCTTTAGCCTCATGTTCTTAAGAGAGTTGAGTGATTCATCTGCCTTTTCAATGATCAACTTAAGTGTACCAAAGGGAAAATTGTGAATGGAAACTGTTTCTCTCTAGGGAAACCTGATGATTTAGATATCTGCTCCCATGATGAAGACCGTAACCATCCTTCTGGTTTGCAGTAACTATTGCTTTCACCAACCAAGGACTAGAACAAAAGTTTTATTTTAGAGAGAGTTTGTCCTTAAACCAATAATTCTGCTCAATTAATGGCACTGTATTTAGTTAGACGAGCTGGATAATTTCAAATAAATTCTAAATTGGAGAGAGGCAGAAAAGACTACCTTTTTCCCCTCAGATGTTTATCAGTTTGTCACTCTTGTCTAAGGGTGCAATTTTGGGGAGTTATAGTCTGGATCTTTCAGTGGCTACTTGTATCACCAAAGAGTTGGATGGTGGTGAGAGACTATAAACTCTGCACTCTCAGATGGAATGAAGAAGTGCATCACAGCCCTCTGCTGGGTGGGACTACAAAAAGCAGGCGTGTGCTACACTATCCTATCTGGATCCATGATGGCCTATTTGATTGGGCGAGCTGCCCGTCTGAGACCCAAGGGTTCCAAGATATTCAGCAATCCATGTGGAGGCTGATGAACCTTTTTAAGTTGTATCTAGAGCTCATTACCACTCTTCGTGGGAGCATCTGATGGTGAAGATGGGGTAACTGCCTCATCTAGGGAAAATGAAATTGCTACCAGAACCATCAGAACCAGTTCAACTTCATCTTCTATGTACTCAAATGGAGCTGGCTGATGTAGGCCAGGAGATAAGACAGACTCATGTACTGAACCCAGGACTGGGCTAGATGGACCTTTGTTCTGACCCAGTATGGCCGTTCTTATGTCAGCACGTGGGATATGGCTCAACAGGACTCCACAGCATAGATTACCACCTTTTTCTGAAAAATCCTATCTGTTTGGGCTTCTGATCTCTTGGGGCTTCTGTATGGTAAGGTGGGGGCTTATCTGGAACCCGCAACTCACCAGATGAAAAAATTGGATCCTAAATTACTAGCACAACCAACAACATCAATTATTAAGCGCTCAAACTCGCAGGTAGAAGAGAAACACGGTCTGACTCCTCAGAATAGCTTCCTCCTTTGAAGTAACTGGGTTTCTGTACAAAGACAGACCCAACAGACTGCTGCAAAGAGCAGGAGAGTAAAAATATCTTTCAGAGACATGTAAGTCCCAGATTTCCCCAGAACATGGTGCGAGTTACCTGGTGGAGCTGTCAGATGCAGTGCTCTTCTGGGTACAGTGGAGACAGACCCCCTGTGAGGCCATGACAATATCTTTGACGTCTAAATCAGACCCTGTAAAGGGAGTGGCAGAAGATCCCTAGTTTTGGTTTGCATGTTGGAAACAGTATCGCAATTGAGGGATCCATACTCCTTGCCACATTCTCCTGCTAAGGAGGTTTATTCTGGCAAAATCTATAGGATCCAAGTGCACACACTATCCTCTCTTGGAAGGAGTCGGGGCATCCTTGGAAGGAGGTTTGTCTCTCTGCTTTTAAGAAGTTTTCTTTGCTCTCATAAGATGCCTTCTCAGTCTTGAAAATCTTAGCCTCAACTTCTAAGCTCTTTTACTACCTGTTTACTGTGGCGGATGATCTCCCAGGCCCAGATCTGATTGAATATCTTGGGGTTTCTCCATCAGATGTTTTTTAAGTCTTAGCTCTTCACCCTCATGAGTTCTGGAAGGGAAGGAGGAGCAAATCCAATACTTCACCAAGATGTAAGTTTCACCTAGGCAACAACAGTCGGGTTGGTTTGTGTTGCTCACTGAAAAGCAACAGGGGCAAGAAATGTAATTTTTTAATTCTGAGACTCTAGACATAATCTAACTTCCTTTCCTGGGGACAGTGAAAATCAACTAACCAATCACACTAGTTCTTAAAACCATAAGAGTTAAATACTAAATTAATTTAAAAGATATTTGCAGATTGACACAATTCAAAAAGAAACTGGACACAGAAGATTGAGACTCAGGCCATGTGGCAGTAACAAGGAACTGGAACAATGCCAGTCTCCTTATACCGTTGGTTCAGAGCAAGAAGAACTGCATGTGTTATGGAGCAATGGACACGGCTTACTAAAAATACCTGAACTTAAGCTGCATCAGGCAAGATATTTCTAATGAAAGCAAGGCATGAGTGAGACCTCATCTGGAGTACTGTGTGCAGTTCTGGTCCCTAATGTTTAAGAAAGATGAATTCAAACTGGAACAGGTGCAGAGAAGAGCTACTAGGACGATCTGAGGAACGGAAAACGCACCTTCTGAGAGAAGACTCAGAGAGCTTGGTTTCAACCAAACCAATGGAAGGCTGAGATATCATTGCTCTCTATAAATTCATCAGAAGGATAATTATCAGGGAGAGCGAAGACTTCTTTAAGTTAACAGTCGACACAAGAACAAATGGATTATAAACAGACCACCAATAAATGTAGGCTTGAATTTAGAAAGGGAAAAAATGGGCCTGCTGTCTGTATAGATTTGGAATAAAAAAAACTCCTGATGAGCAGCCCAAGGAGTTGGCTCAGAGCTCAATAGTTGGTGTGCTTTCAGCTGTTATGAGAAAGATGAATTCTTGCACTGTAAAAACTTTTGGACATAGTAGAGACAGAAAATAAAAATTTCATTGGATCCAATTATATTGTACAGTATTACATACCTGCATTTTTTTCTCTTGCTCATTTTCACCTATCATTCCCGAGCTACTGACACTTTCATTTCCATCAATAGACACCTGAAAATAATATGATAGAAAAAAATTAACCAGTTGCTCTTCTTCACTGAATAATGCAAAAGACTCAGCGTCTGTGGGTGCACAGTGCACACTTATTCACAGCTCTGTTAGTCCTGTATCTTGAAACATGGCTACCATCCTATATGTTGGCTCTTAAAAAACCTTCAAAATTCCCACTGAAATCGCCTGTTACAACAAAAGCCATGTATAACAACTAAAGTGTAGAAATACTTAAGGTCGTGTTAAAATGAGGAGGACTAGCAAGGACCAAATTTGTCCTCAATTTCATTATATTGACTTCTGTCACGAAAGACATCAGTGAAGCTAAATCAGGGATGAATATTGTTCTAAATCTTTCTCATAACCAAACCATTTCTATCATTATGTTGTTCATGGAGATCCGGTAATTTGTAGTAATGAGGACATGATGGCAAATTTAGAAGTACAGAACCAGATTGTTCCCTTACAATGTTCCCTTGGAGATGTTCCAAAGGCACAAAGGGACAGTAAAGCCAGCTTTTAACCAGACAGCAAAGGATTCCTCCAATGTCAGAGAATCCACTATCACAAGGGTCGGCAACCTTTTCAAAGCAAAGAGCCAAACTATATCAAAATTCAAAACAAGTGGTCAACAAAAAGCAGTATAGGAATGCCCACTTGCATGACTGACAATATACAACTTACTATTATTGATAACTGACATGATGATTAATAGCAGCATAAATGAAACATTGTACTCTCAGACTTTATTTAATGGGACTTCCGCTGCTACATCTTTTTGCGCATTTCTTTGAAGTTTACATCGTAACTGGTCTTCTGTCAATTTTATGGCAGGAGGCTGGGGATATGGAGGTATGAGGGACTCAGAGCAGTGGGTTTGGGTGTATGATGGGCTCAGGAGGCTGGGGTGTGGGGGGGGGCTAAGAGGGGCTCAGGGCAGGGGACTCAGGTGTATGATGGGCTCAGATTTGGTGTGTGTGTGTGGGCGGGGGGGGTTGTGCCGGAGTGTTACGATGCTGTGACCAGATGGGAGCTGGGCCCCAATTGGGGGCTTGTTGGTCAGGCTTCATTTATAAATAAAATAAAATAAAATAAAATAAAATAAAATATTATGCTAAAACCACAACTCAGTCTGGTAACAAATTTCATTCTAAGAAAGAAATTCAAAGAACAGTGAAAATATCAGTTTAATATTACTCACCCACACACAAAAATATGTGAAAAGAACAGTAAGTTTGTACTCAAAGTTAGGAAATGCCAGAATTAAGAATGTCTTGCTCTATGACCTCTTTGTCATTGCTATACAAGTACCAAAGGTTATCATCCAGGAGCTGATACACTGAAAGACTGAAAACATAAGAATATTTCTGCTCCTACAATTACTTTGTCCCTCATGTTTTATAGTTTTCTGTATAATGGAAGGTTTATCTAAGTAGAATTTCTGAACTGCTATGCTCCATTGCAACCTGTATGAGTAACTGTCAGCTTTACATTTTTATGATTAAAAACACCTCTTCAAAGGACCTCCTGCCAAACTCAGTTGCTGCCTAGTTACCACTCTTTCTTTTGTGCTTTATATCATGCCTCCAACTATCCACTGGATCTTTCCATTTTATACTCAAAACAAGATCAGCAAGCCCTGGTATACATTAGGGAGTTATTTTGAAATTATAAGTGAAACGTCCACACTATTTCAAAATAATGGACTGATTATTTTAGAATCTGTACTCCTGCTTTCCTCAGGGAAGAAGCTTATTTTGAAATAGTTATTTAGGGAGTTATTTCTTCAAATTCAGCTATTTCAAAATAATTTCCTAGTGCAGACATGCTCCAACACTGCACATCTTATCATCATCTCTTTGAAGAGAGTCACTTTACTCTTTCACACTTTCAAATTATTTTCTTGTCATGAGCATATCTCCTATCAGCAACTTCTGGCTGGGAAGTAATCTTCTCTTACCTGTTTAATCACCTCTCAAAGTCAGCCTGGCTTTGAATCAGGTCATTATACAGTGTGCTCTACTTCATGGGGTCAATGTCTACTTTACAGTTTTCACAATAAATCTCTCATACTTCTTATCCTACTTAATATCAGTATCATTATTTTCTATTCAATTAATATTCTAGTCTTGAGTGTTTTGAGTAAAAAGGTGGTATCTCTAATATTTTCCCTTTTTGCCCAGAATCCTACTTTCTATCTAGTCTTCATTTCTAGTGGAGGCTATTTACCTAACCCTCATCCTTTCTACTACTAATTGTTTGTCTACTTCTCCATAGAAAAGGGATGGGCAATATTTTTAGATGGGGGAACACTTCAGAAATTTTTGAAGAGGCCTCAGGCAGCCCCAAAAGGGACGGGGCCTCTGGTAGAAGGGTGGAGCCAGAACACTTCCTTGCTTCCCCGCCCACAGACCCTGATTGGCTTGAGGTTGGGGGGAGTGGTGAAGTCTTTGCCCCCATCCTCTCGGAGAGAACTGCCAGCTGTTCAGAACAGCTGGCGGTTTCCTCTAGGCGCCTGCGCCCCTGGTGGCAAGAGGAGACTTGGCACACTCCCCTCATCCCCAGTTCAATCACGGCCTGGGAGCGGGAGCAAAGTCTCCTCCCGCCCTGTCCCCATCCTGAAAGGGGTGAGTGGTACTTAGAGTCAACCCTAGGTATTGACCAAGTACTGCGCACCCCTGGTGGAAGAGGAGATTTCGTGCACTCTCCCCCTCCCCCGGCCCCAATTGGCCTGGAGGCAGGGTCGGGGCAGGATGTCCATGGGCCGTAACAACATGCTTGGCAGGCCAAATCCAGCCTACGGAGGCCCTTTTGCCCTCCCCTGCCATAGAATTATAGAGTCAGGGACATTTCACTAGATCTTTCAACTCTGGACAAAAAAAACTCTCATCATAACAACAACCAGCTCTGTAGCTCCTTTAGCTCAATCCCCAGTTGTCTTATTTTTCATCAAACTGTCTGTCTGGACTCTGACCAATTCAGATTATATCTTAATTTCTTGTCCCAAATACTCTCCTTTGCTCTCTTCCATATGTTTGCTATCACTCTACTTAACCTCAATGACAGAAAAACTGACTCAACCTTCACCTCATGCTGTTTCATCTATTCCATAAATCAGTGGTTCCCAACCTTTTTTATGCCATGGACCAGCAAACCCATTCACAAACTTTTGGCAGACTGGTAACATTTTGTCTGCCTATTTTCATATTCATTAAAGAAACTACATACAGATAAAAGGTCCTCTAATGTACCTTGGCTGCATACTGTTCCAAAGCACTGATGGTATCTGGATCAATTGTAGCATCTCCCGTATGGAGGCCTGCCACTGTGCCATCAGCTTGAATAGCTAAGATGGTATCTGACTGTGGCATTTGAACTGTATGGTGAATGTAAGCAGTGGTTCCATCTTCCAGCTGAACTGCCTGTAATGCACTCTGATCATAACTGTCTGAGAAATAAAATTAAAAACACTGTTAAGACCAGGAACGAATATCAGAATCTGTATTTTTCCAATATAGTGGCATCAGATACATGAAATTATCATCAGATTGAAATGCCACTGATGAGCAGAATAGTTTAGAAAATTGCTATCAATACCACAGACTGAACTTGTAAATGAGCACTTACCCAAAATATTTCTATTTCTGTCCACTTACAAAGAGTACTACAATTAACCTGTTACTCACGAATTATGACACTGCACACTTTGAAATTTCTAGTCTCTAGTTATCGATTGTTGATATTCTCAGATTTAGAATGTGTAAACTTGTTTCCTGTACGCTAAGAAAAATTATTACCTACTTTCTATAACTATTGTTCTTTGAGAAGTGTTGCTCGTGTCTATTTCATTCTAGGTGCAGGTGTGCCCACATGAACAGTCATTGGAAACTTTTGCCTCAGTGATATCAATAGAGTTGGCTGTGGCACCCCTTTGAGTTCCACACTCATGCATCGGTATATCAGCCACCACCAACCAAGGTTCTCTCTAAGCTGCACAAAAGCACAGCCCCGCAGCTGCTTAATAGAGCTGCCTGGCTGGGGGAGGGGCACTTCTCCCTCAGCTACAGAAGCAGCAGCTCCCTGAAGACAGAACAGCAAGTATCTCCCAGCCGATAGGGACATGTCCCCTCCCTACAGGCTGGGAGAGACTCGCTGCTCTGTCCTCAACAGGGAACTACTGCTGCTGTAGCTGAGGGAGAAGTGCCCCTCCCCCAGTCAGGCAGCTCCGTGCAGAGAGCCCTGAACTCCTGGCTGGGCAGGGCTCATTAAGCAACTGCAGGGCTGTGCTTTTGTGCAGCTTAGAAAGAACATTGGTTGGTGGTGGGTGATATACCTATGCATGAGTGTAGGTGGGGCTCATTAAGCAAGGAACTGTAGATACCATTTCATATTCAGCTAGAAGCCATTCTGTATAACAAAAGCCATTTCAGTTTCTTGTGTCTGCACGAGGGAGTGAACTGGTCTTCACCGAGGTGGGGAGAGACCAGAGGGATGCGCTGTTGGAATGTGTTAATGAACTATTTTGAGCTGAAGCTCGAACTCCCTTTTAACCTGTTTCTTTCTATGCTGATAATAATTCCTCTTTGAAGTTCTCTTTGATTTCTTGCCCTGACGTCAGACTTGTTTGGTTAAGGGTATAAAATACTAGGATTGATTGTATTAGCCAGCCTTACTGGGCCCGACTTTGCTGGGACCACGTTTGGCTCACTTTGCTTTTATTGGCCAATAAAACTGTCTGTTTAGCCTCGTAAACTGAGTGAGGCGTTTGCTTCGACAGAACCTTGCCATCAACCCTGTGTTCTCAGTTCCTTCTTTCCAGCAACTAAAACAGAAGATGAGGACGGATAATGGACATGGAAAAACAAGGAAGGAGGACAATCCAGGAAACTATAGATTGGTCAGCCTCACATCAGTCCCTGGAAAAATCATGGAGGTGACCCTCAAGGAATCCATTTTGAGGCACTTGGAAGAGGGGAAAGTGATCAGGAATAGTCAACATGGATTCACAAAGAGCAAGTCATGCCTGACCAATCTGATTAGCTTCTATGATGGGGTAACTGGCTCTGTGGATATGGGGAAGACAATGGATGTGATATACCGTGACTTTAGCAAAACTTTTGATTGGATAAAGGGACTGTAAAGTGGACAGAAAACTGGCTATATTGTCAGGCCTAACGGGTAGTGATCAATAGCTCAATGTCTGGTTAGTGGTCAGTTTCAAGCAGAGTGCCCACAGGATCAGTTCTAGGGCCTTTTTTTTTCCCCAACATTTTTATTAATGACCTGGATGAGGGGATGGATTGCACCCTCAGCAAGTTTGCAGATGACACTAAGCTAGACAGAGACGTAGATGCTTTGGAGGGTAGAGACAGGATCTAGAGTGGAGGATTGGGCCAAAAGAAATCTGACGAGGTTCAACAAGGACAAGTGTAGGGTCCTGCACTTGGGACGGAAGAATCCCAAGCATTGTTACAGGTTGGGAACCGACTGGTTAAGCAGCAGATCAGCAGGAAAAGACCTGGGGATTACAGTGGATGAGAAGCTGGATATGAGTCAACAGTGTGCTCTTGTAGCAAAGAAGGCTAATGGCATCTTGGGGTGTATTAGAGGGAGCATTGCCTGCAGATCCAGAGAGTGAGGGGGGATTTAATAGCAGCCTTCAGTTTCCTGAAGGGAGGTTCCAAAGAAGATGGAGAGAGGCTGTTCTCAGTAGTGAGGGATGGCAGAACAAGGAGCAATGGTCTCAAATTACAATGGGGGAGAGCTCCTTTGGATATTAGGAAAAACTATTTCACCAGAAGGGTAGTGAAGCACTGGAATGGGTTACCTAGGGAGGTGGTGGAATCTCCATCCCTAGAGATTTTTAAATCTTGGCTTGACAAAGCCTTGGCTGGGATGGTTTTGTTGGGATTGGTCCTGCTCTGGGCAGGGGGCTGGACTCAATACACTCCTGAGGTCTCTTCCAGCCCTAGGATTCTATGAGCAACACATCTTGAACACATACAGAAGACATGTAACCATTTTTATTTCTTTAAATGCTTGCTCATATCAACTCCATTCTAGGTGACTCACAAGCAGCTTCCTTGGAGCTGGGCTCTGAATTCAGTTTTGCAGTTCTGCTCTACCAAAACCAACATCATTCCAGACCTGTTGCACAAGTGCATAATGGGACATGAACACGTGGTCGGACAACCAAATGGCCACATACACATCCCAGATAAGCATTAGGGACAGGAAAGCTGTCAATGAGGTTTGCACACTGGTTGAATAGGTGGTCACAATCAGAGGTGACACCCTTGCCTGTTTATAGCAGCAGTGAATACAGTTGGTGACTCAAAAAGGAAGTCTTTGAGCAGACACCAGATGACCAATCAGTTGGTCACTGACACAAACAGCTGCATAGATCTGCAAATGGCTTGGTCCGTTCAAGGCTAGCCCTTCAGACATCTAAGGAATGCAGTCTACGCTCCTCTTCCAACTTATGCTGTTTTGGAAAAAAGACAGGTAGTTAAATGTCCTGGCCCATTGGAAACTGAGAGATCACTGTGAGATAGGAGGCCAAGTACAGATGCAGTCCAATATTGTCCTTATAAAAAAATATAGGACGGATCTGAGAATAGTACCCTAAACTCTGAGACTCTGTGAGCTGAAGTTACTGCAACCAGAAATATGACCTTCCAAGCCAGAAGCTTGAAGAAGAGTGCTGTAAGTCAGTATTACATAAGATTTAAGTCCCATCTTTGTTTGGAATAAAATTTGTTATGTGTGAATACAGGCAGTCCCCGGGTTACGTACAAGATAGGGACTGTAGGTTTGTTCTTAAGATGAATTTGTATGTAAGTCAGAACTGGTACATATTGTACCCCAGGTGTCCACGATTCAGCCGCTGCTGAAACTGACCAGCGGCTGACTACAGGAAGCCCGAGGCAGAGCTGCTTTGCCCCGGGCTTCCTGGAATCAGCCGCTGATCAGTTTCAGCAGCAGCTGACTTGGGGACACCTGGGGTAGAGCAGCTGGGGTGCTGCCAGGTTGGTCCCCGCAGCGCCGAGGTGTGGCACTGCGGGGACCAACCCGGCAGCACCCCAGCTGCTCTACCCCAGGCGTCAGCGAGAAAAGCCTGGTCTGCTGGGGAGGGGGTGCACTAGCTGCACGCCCCCGCCCCCCCCCCCCCCCCGAGCAGACCAGGGAGACACGGAGTGGCTTTTCTCGCCACGGAGGACGCGGGCGGCGGGACCGTACTACCTCTCAGGCTGTAGGCCTTGATACAAGAGCCAAGAAGGTGCAAGGGTCATGGGGAAGTGGCCCAGGGAACGGAAGCAGAAAAAGCAGAAAAAGGAAGAGATGGTGGGCAGGAGATAGCTGCCAGCAGAGAGTCCCTAGGTTGGGGCCCAGGTTAGTAGATGGGCCTTGGTCCCCCCCTTCCCTCTTGTACCACACCTAACCACACTGAAGTGTGGCCTATAAAACTGCATCTTGCTTGTGAGGAAAGAGGCTAGGCTCTGGGACTGCAGTTGGCTAAAGTGGTAAGTTAAGGGCTGAGGACTGCTGATACCCTCTCAGAAGGGGACAAGAAGGGAGAGGTGGCACTGCCAGAGGGTAGTGTCCTGAAATGGACACTGCTGTACAGGGAGCAACTGGGTCCACTGAGAGACAGAGTGATGATGGGCGAGACACTGGCCTGCAGGAGATACACTCCATGGACAGAGCTAATTCCTGGTGTGACCAAGAGGAGGTGCTGCAACAGCGAGTCAACCCTGTTATACACACTTTGAACAAATAAAATTACAGAGAATATATGTGCATTGCAGAAAGTACCAAGTAGTAATAACAACAATACATGTATTGGGAGGTGAGTGTGAAAGACTCAGAGTGTATGATACAAAGATGATGCATCTGAGAGTTTAAGGGTATGCGTGTGACGCACACACACAGACTGTCAGCTGGCTACTGGGGAAGTCTCAGAGAGCTTGCACTGTCTCTTTAAGAAAAGAGACACTAGTGGCTAGAATCGTTCAGACTTTAGATCATAGTAGCTCCAAGTCCTGAGCCAAGCTGTCCCTCTCCCCTTTCTGTGAAGATTGGGCATGAAGAGGACAATCAGCCACTCCTCTCTCCACTCTGCACACCCAGCAAGTGGGTCTTGGGAGCAGCTGCAGGAGCAATAAGGTTGCAAAGCTGTGGGGGGAAGGGCATCTGAACATATGCTGCTGGATATGTGTGTTCTGCTAATCAAGTATGTGGCACCTGAAACTTTCCTGGACAGCTGCCCAGCCATGCGAATTAGAGGGAACACAGACTGGGTCCCTGATGTGCAGGTAGAGGCACCCAAGGCCCTTGAGGAACTTGGCAGTCATATTTTGGGCAAAAACCAACCTGCCCTTGAACAGTAGATAGAAAGCCGAAATAGCAGCCAGACAGACCTTAACAGATGACAAGGACAGGCCTTGGAGCTTGAGATGAAGCAGGTATTCCAGGATCAACAGCAATAAAGCCCACACAGGCTGAATGCCCTTATTTGAGGACCAGTACATGAACTGCCTCCATCTGGTCATGTAGGCTGCTCTAGTGGAGAGCTTTCTGATGCCCAGCAGGACTTGCTAGACTTTAACCAAACACTCTTGTTCTTCCACATTTAGTCATGCAATAGCCAAGCTATCAGGTGTAATGCCAGGTTCATGTACAGTGGTGCTGTGAAAGAGTGTTGAGCACCCAGAGGTCAGCCACAACCAAGGTGTCTAGAAGAGGCATAGAAGACTGAGGAAAAAAGTAGAGAGAGGGGGAATCCTGGATAGGGGCAGGGATGGTATCATTAGGCACATCCTCAAAATACGTGTTTTTGGCTGCCTTGGGCAGAAGAACAGAAAGACAAAACTTCTGTGAGCAGGTCATATGGACACATGAAAGTATGCATCTTGTAGGTCAAGAGACGAAAACCAGTCGCCAAGTTCCAGAATGGGGATAATGGTGGCCAATGTGACCATTTTGAATTTTTTGTCTTTTAATAAAATTATTTTGCACCCTCAGGTTGAGAATTGGGTGCCAGCTGCTAGTTTTTTTCTCTGTGAGGAAGTAATGAGAATAGAAGCCAATCCTGTGAAACTCGGGCGGAACTGGTTCTATAGCTCCTAGTTGTAGCAGGTGATCCACCTCTTGCTGCAGTATGATCTTGTGAAAGGGGTCCCTGAAGAGGAATGGGGTATGTGCACTCGGTATGGTGGTAGTCAGTGCCGTATTCGGTGCCGAGCTTTGCGAGGAAGGCACAGTGTGGCCTGTTGCCTCTGGTTGGGCATCCAGTATGGCACTTTTATAATGACGGTGGGGCATTAACACTAACAATTACGAGAGAGAAAAACTTGGGAGTGAACTAATCTATCTAATTATCTTCAGAACAGCTGAGGAACGAGATTCAGCTGGTACAGCTGGTGCCATGGGTGCTGATGTTTTCTGGCTGGGCTCCAAACAAGCTGCCAGAGGTGCCGGGCTTATTGCCTATGCTCACTCTAGCTGAGTTTGGTGCCAGAGGTAGCGATTTTGACACGGACACCTGGGTTTTCACTTTCAGTTTGTCAGATGTCCATACCTGTTGATGTGACCAATACTTTGCTTGGGGGAGGGGAGGAGTCGTCACATGGTGGCTGAAGTGATTTTTCATATAAGTAGGTCTTTAGCCTGTTGGCGCAGTTGCATTGTGCTCTGGCCATGAGACTTCATCAAGTGGGCCTCCCCAAGACACCTTATGCAGGAGGCAAGCCCATCAGACCTGGCATAGCCTCTCGGCAAAAATCACAGCGTTTGAAGCCTGAAGAGCCAGGCATGGGGAAAAACAGGGTGATGAACACCGAAGAACTAAGTTTTTTGATTGTTTTGAGGGAAAAGATTTTTTTTTTTTTTTGTGGTTAGTAGGAGTCAAAACTTGGAATTAAGGAGAAAACTGAGGAGAATTAATGATTTTGGGTGGTTTTTAGGTGAGGAAAGAGCAAGTCATTGAACCTCCATCTGCCACTGAGGACGTCAGAGAAGGAACTGAGGGAGCCGTGCTGTGCACATGCCTAACGGATACGAATGGCACAAGAAGGCACCATGGCGCATGCGCAGCATGGCAGAGCACTGCTAGAAAAATCTCCAGTTGCCAGTGTGAGGATACACCAGCACCCAGAGTGGAACACCCATGGGGACATCACTCAAAGAAGCAGCCCAACTTACATACAAATGAATAGAGGGATGGAGTCTGCATTCCTCGAAAAACTTCCTGTTTTGTGAAGCCTAAACAATGAATTTTGTGAAGATAGCCAGGTGTCAATCCCAGCAGGACTTATTTTTCAAAAATTATATTTCAGAGTTACTGGACTCTAAAAGGAAGAGAACCCCAGAGCAGTCCATCACTTGGTGGATTCAAGGGGCCAGAGCTCTTGCAATCACAGAATTCTGAGTCCTCCAACCAACGGAGTTGAAGTCTCTTGGAACAGAATATAAGTGACAAACTTGCCTAGGCAAGGATTAATATTTAACTCTAGCAAATACCAGTCTCGGACATGTATTTTTACTTTTTGTTTGTAATAATTTCTGTCTTTATTTCTTACAGTTGGTATAACTTAAAACTATGACTTTTTGCTTAATAAATTTATTTTACTTTAAATGAATTTGATGCTGGGACTGAAATGAGAATATGTCAAACTGCAGTGAAATTAATGAACTGTTTATTCTCTTTTCAGAAGGAACATACACAGAAGTTAAGTTTGTTACAGAAGAGAGATGGACACTGCAAGAGGAAGTTACACACTCTGTGCAGTAAAGAGAAGTTACTCACCTCCGGTGCAGTAACGATGGTTCTTCTAGGTGTGTCCCCGTGGGTGCTCCATGTTTGGTGTCGGGCTGGTCCTGGCGCCACAAATCGGAGTTTGCCAGAGCTGTCATCGGCCGGATTGCGCGTGCGCGAGCAGCTTTCGCGCCTTTGATCAGCCACGCGCAATCCAGCCCCCACCAGTTCCTCTCATTGCCCATCTGCAAGAGATAAATTAACAAGATTCTGTAGCGGGGGCAGCAGGTCGTGGAGCACCTACGGGGACACATCTCGAAGAACCATCGTTACTGCACCGGAGGTGAGTAACTTCTCTTTCTTCTTCGGGTAGTCCCCCTGGGTGCTCCACATTTGGTGACTCTGGAGCAGTAATCCACTAGACATGGGCTACGGAATCACGATTCTGATGGCTTGGCAGCACAGCTAAGGCCACTGCTGAGTCGGAAGCTAGGCGCTGCACAATCGCATAATGCCTTGAGAACGTCGTGTTGGAAGACCAGGTAGCCGCGCGGCATATGTCACATAGAGGGACTCCTCTCTCAAAGCTGTTGATGTAGCTATTGCCCATGTAGAGTGGGCCCTAGGCTGTGACAGAAGCGGCCTCTTATAGATGTCGTAGCAGGTAGTAATGCAAGAGACGATGAGTTTTGAAATGCTTTGGGCCGATAGGGGTTGGCCCCTAGAATGCCTTGAAGTAGAAACAATAAGACGGTCCGTCTTCCTAACATCGCAGGTTCTATCTATATAGAATGCTAGTGCCTGGCGGACATCTAGAGTGTGCAGGAGAGCATCATGCCGAGATGTGTGAGGTTTTGGATAAAAGCATGGTAGAACGATTGGCTCGTTGATATGAAACTCAGTGCAGACCTTTGGTAGAAAGTCTGGATAAGCTCTCAATGTTACGGCATCCTTGGTAAAAACTGTATAAGGGGTGATGACATCAGTGCTGCGAGCTCACTCACCCTGCGCGCCGACGTTATAGCAAGGAGGAAGGAGGAAAAGTACTTTCATTGTAAGTATGACGACCACTGGAGACATGTTCAAGTCCTTGACACAGGAGTCAAACCTGCTGCATAGAAGCAGGTCGGGCTGGTGGACGATTTTGTTGTTGGCGTTTGCGTTGCGGACGCTGTCTAAATTTGGGCTGGTCAGGTCCGCGTTGCTGTTGTTTATAGGATGAATAATCATACCTCCTTTGGAACGGGTAGTATCTCCTTCGCCTGAAGGGCGGCATGTACATACCCAAAGTCCTGAGGGTAGTACACGAGTCCTTCCCCAAGTAAAGAATCTCATCGGTCATGGAGGCAAACAGCTTTTGCCAGCTGAAGGGCAAATCCTCAACTTTGGCCTGCAGTTCCTTAGGGGCTCCTGCCGACAACAACCAGGAGGCCCTGCGCATGGCGATACCCGTTGCCATGGCTCGCGCCACGGTGTCCGCTACACCAGCGGCAATTTGAAAGGACATCCTGCATGCCGTGAATCCTTCTTGAACTATAGCTTTTAGAAGGGGTCTCTTGCTGTCCGGAAGGTGTTGCACGAGTTCCAGGAGCTTGGAATAGTTGTCAAAATTATGGTTTGATAGGAGGGCAGCATAGTTGGCAATTCGGAGGAGCAAGGTTGAGGAAGAATAGATCTTACACCCAAATGAATCTAGCTTCTTACGAGTCCCTATCAGGCAGGGAGTTCTTGAAGTGAGGAATCTTTGCCTTATGGCGGACCATGTTGACGATCAGTGAGTTAGGCTAAGGGTGATTAAAAAGAAAGTCTAGTCTTTTGGATGGTACAAAGTACTTCTTACTCACTCTTTTGTTAGTAAGTGGTATTGATGTTGGCTTTTGCCAAATCTCTTCGGCCACCTCCATAACAGCTTCATCTATCGGTAGGGCAATCTTCCGCTGCTGCTTCAGGTGTAAATTTTTGAACAGTTTATGTTGCTTCACCTGGGTCTCAGTAAGTTGTACCACTTGGGATTGTGCTACGTGTCTAAAAAGGTTTTGGAACTCCTTGAGATCATCAGGAGGTGACGCCTCGGCCAGAGTTACAGCTTCATCCGGCGAGGACATGGAGGAGCAAACATTAGGGGACATGTCTGGTTCCATCTCCGATAGTTGCCCTTCCTCCGGGTCTGATGGCTGCAATTGAAGAGTCAGAGATTGCGGAGGCGGAGCAGGTCTGAGCGAGGACAGCTCTTGTGGTCTGGAGTGTACAGAACGTGGGCTGATCGACCGGCAACGAGATTGCGACCAGCTATACTGAGAAAATTCACCACAGTAGGGACTATGATAGTGCGAATAATGTTGGTCAGAGGCTGCAGGTGACGAGCGTCTAGAAGACCTAGCGCTGCTGTGCCTGACATAGTATGTGCGCTGTGGTGAGTGCATTGGCGAGTGCCTGGAAGGAGATTAAGATCTGGAGCACCTGTGATGTGAACAGCTACGCTCTCTATGGTAATGATGACAAGACGATGGACTGCGTCTATAATACCTCCTCCATCCTGTTGTGTGGTCAGCATGAGTAGACGGGTGAGGGGATGGCTCTGGAGAAGGTGAAAGAGAAATCTCCTGGAAATCTGATCTGGATGCTGCTTTAGGAGGCTGTGGTGCTAGCTGTTCATTGCATGCAGGCTGCGAGGTTGTAAGCTCAGCTGAGTGTAATGAAGCAGGCATCTGGTCCGTAGGATGCGTTCCAGGTGCCAAGGGTGCTGAGGACAGCTCCTTGTGAGGAGGAGTGACTGCAGGGGCTGGTGGAATCATCACCAGGGGCGTAGGTGCCGATAGAGCTGGCCCTTTAAGAGGCTCCTCAGCTGCTTGCGGTGCCAGCGGCGGCGGAGGCTTGGACATGCCGGCTGGCTTTTTTGCTGCCGGTGCACGGGCTGCCCTGGAGCCAGAGGTACCCAGTTTATCTCCTGCACTCCCCCACGACTGCGGGGCTATTGGCAGGGACTTAGCAGGAGAGGCTCTCTTCCTCTTTGCGTAAGGCACAGTGGAGGAAGGAGCCCTCCGCTTTTCTAGAGTGGGGTCCGAAGCAGAGGAGCCTGTTGAATTAAAAGGCATCAGTGCCTTATCAAACAGGATCTCCTTAAGTCATCGTTCCCGCTCTTCGCGGGCTCTAATTGTAAGCTTCGCACAATGGGCACATTTTTGGGGGATATGTGCCTCCCCAAGGCAGCGGACACAGGCAGAGTGGTCGCCAGAGAGCGGCATAGACTCTCTGCACCTGGAGCATTTTTTGAAGCGGGGGGAACCCGGCATTCTAACAGATTGACAGGGGTTTATTTCTCGCCTCTCTATGCTACCTTGTTCTCCGTTTTTGTTTTTTTAAGAACAGGACTTAAATGTAACAGGAACAGTAGCTACAACAGAAAACTATGACTAGAAAACTTGTGGAAGTGTAGCATTTCTTCTTCTTCTTTTTTTTAAGGAAGCTCAGAAACGAAAGATTGTAACTAAGAGGAAAACTGTAACTATATACAAATTGTAACTGTTTAACTTCCTAAAGTTATTAACATCTGTCTTTGCTTCTTTGTCCCCTTTGTTTCCCTTTCTTTCTTCTTTTTTTGAGCCCCGCGGGGCTAAGGGCTGCCGTAGCAACAGTATCGGAGAGCCACGCTTCCAACTATAACTCTTAAAAATAAAATATATATCAGAGTTGTTTTGTTCTCTCTTTCTTTTGAAGAACAAAGCAGTAAACCGCAGAGGATAAGAAGTTATTCTGTAAGTCTTTCTTTAACCTATTGTGAGGTAAATGAGGAGCTGAGGAGAGCTCCGTCCTCGACCAGGGGCGGATGAAAAGGAATTGGCGGGGGCCAGATCACGTGCGGCTGATCAAAGGCGTGAAAGCTGCTCGCGCACGCGCGATCTAGCCCATGACAGCTCTGGCAAGCTCCGATTCGAAGCGCCGGGACCAGCCCAACACCAAACGTGGAGCACTCACGGGGACTACCCGAAGAAGAATGCTGGTTCTTCAAGATGTGTGTTCCTGTGGATGCTGCACTCAGGTCTCGGTGTGTCCTCATGCTGCTGATCAGAGATTTTTGCCTAGCAGTGCCTTCTGCGCCGCACATGCGCACTCACTATCTCGCGCTGTCGTCTGTTAGGTATGCACAGAGGGCAAGCCTTCCTCTGTTCCTTTTCTACTGAAATCTGATAAAGAACTCCAAGTAAAGGGGAGGAAGGGAGGGTAGCAGAGCACCCACAGGGGACACATCTCAAAGAACCATCGTTACTGCACAGGGTAAGTAACTAGTCCTTCAAGTAGTGTCCCTGAGGGTGCTCCACTCAGTAGCAGTACCCGCCCTATGGTGGTGGGCATTGGAGCCATTTATGTGAAGAAGCAAGGACCCTCAAACACAAATACCCTCGCCCAACTTCCTCTCCACCCCTTCTCTGAGGCCTCACCCTGCTCACTCCATCCCCCTTCCTCCCCAAACCTCATTTGCTTTTACCAGGCTGGGGTAGGGAGTTGGGGTGCAGGTTCTGGTCTTGGGCCAAGGAGTCTGGAGTGTGTGAGAGGCTCTGGGCTTAGCTCAGGGTGGAGGATTGATCCTGGAGAGGTTTCAGGGTACAAGCTCTGGGAAGGAGTTTGAGTGCAGGGGGACTCATGTCTGCGGCAGGCAGTAGAGTGAAGGAGGGGGTTCGGGCCTAGGACTGGGGTTCAGGAAGCAGGCTCTGGCTGGACACCACTTAACTGAGAGGGCTTCCAGCTGGTGGAGCAGTGGAGTTAAGGCAGTCTTACTCCTGCCCTGACCCTGCACCACTCCTGAAAGCAACTCGCATGTACAGCAATGCTTCCATGGCACCATGTGCTTCCCCTCATCTACAGGCACTGAGCTCACAGCTTCCACTGACCACAGTTCCCCATTATTGATCAATGGGATTTGCCAGAGTAGTGACTGCAGGCAAGGTCAGCAGGTGGAGACCCCTGCTCTGCCTCTCTCAGGGGCTGCAGAGCCATGCCAGCAACTTCCAGAGCAGCAATTACCACAGGGATAATGACTCCAGCTTGGACAGGTTAGGCATTTTAGAACTCACTACTCAAAGAATTAAATTTAAACATAAGAAAGAAATGAAAATTATGAAATGCAAAGATCACTCACAAACCAAAAATAACCCACTTTGCAAGCAGCAAAAGAACTAACAGCAATCTCCCCCACACATGCTGGGTCGGGAGATGAGAGTGAAGGGCAATGGGGTACAGGAGTGTGGGGGGTGACATCTTGATATCAGCACTCCCCTTTCTCCCTTCCAAAACCTACAGAACAAGCAGGAGACTCCCAGGAGGCAGCTACAAGGCAAAGGGCAGGAGCAGCATGGCAGTGGATGGAGGGGCAACTGAAGTGCCAGCACTTGATAGCTTCCTGGCCAAACCAGTCAGGATCACCTGTTGGAGGGGCCAAGATCTACCTGTAGATCCTGATCTACTGATTGGTGACCACTGCCTTATGGGGACCAGACCAAGATATGAAGAGTCTGTCTGATGTCCTTGTCTCTTTTGTTCTCTCTAAGTAGAACACGAGTGCTTATCTCGCATCTAGGGTGTGCAAGATGGATTCTCTCAAAGAGATGAGAGGTTTAGTAAAATACGTAGGTTCATTTAGGTGGAAGTCCAATATAACTTTGGGGAGGAACTTGGGGCATGAGCGTGACCTTATCCTTAGTAAAGATAGTGTATGGTAGGTCAGCCATAAGAGCTGCAATTTCATCCACTCGTCTTGCAGATGTTATTGCCACTATGAAAGTGATTTTCATAGATAAGTACTGTGGTGGGACAATGGCTAGTGGTTCAAAGGGTGGCCTGGTGAGCATGCCAAGAACAAGATTTAGGTCCACCAGTCGAGAGACTGTAAGACTGAAGGTGGGAGTGCAAGACATTTTGCAAGACTGTGCCAGTTTGGGATGTAGTGGTTTACTCCTCAGAAGGTTACATTGTGTGATGCATGACACTATAAGCTTAGAAATGTGTTGTGATGATAGGAGACATCCCTTATTGCGGTCCACTATAGAGATGAGCAAACAATCTGATTTGTGGAAAGACTTAGTCCTGTCTATATAGCAGTGGTCCCCAACCATTTGGGGTTGCCGGGCGCCAGGGGGCGTGGCCGTTCAGCTCTCTCCCCCCCCCTCCCCCAAGCGCTGCGCCACCAGGGCCGGCGCTGGCGCTCTCTCTCCCCCCCCCCCCCTTCCCCAAGCGCCGCACACCCGGGGCTGGCGCTCTCTCCCATGCGCCGCAGGGGGTCAATCCGCGGCACCCCCGGGGCCGGCACTCACCATGCGCCACGCGCCCGGGGCCGGCTCCAGCACCGCGCGCCCGGGGCCGGCTCCGGCACCGCGCATGCGCCACGTGCCCGGGGCCAGGCCAGCCCTGAGCATTTGGCGGGTGCAGACAAATGCTCCCGCGGGCGCCATGGCGCCCGTGGGCACCACGTTGGGGACCACAGCTATATAGAATGCAAGGGATCTCTGTATGTCCAGTAAGTGAAATATTGCATCCTTTGCTATGGAATGTGGCTTAGGGTAGAACGAAGGGAGTACAACAGGTTCGTTCATGTGAAAGTTCAAACAGACCTTGGGAATAAATGAAGGACGGGGACGTAGTATCACATCATCTCTGTAAAGGATGGTATACGGTGGAGTCACCATCAAGTCTGCTAGCTCGCTAAGTCAACAGGCAGAAGTAATTGCCAGTAGAAAGACTACCTTTAGTGTCATGATCAACAGCAGGAATGTAAGTAAGAGGTTCAAAGGGTGGGTGAGTAAGTGTGTCTAGCACTATTTTTAAGTTTCACGATGGTGTGATGGCCTGTATGGTGGGTATAGATTAGAAAGGCCTTTTATAAATCTCTTTGTGATGGGATGGGCGAAGACTGACCATCCCTCCACTCACTGGTGAAATGCAGTGATGGCTGAGAGATGTACCTTTAAGGAAGACAGAGCTAGACCAGGACTCTTGAGGGATAATATATAGTACAAAATGTCATGTAATGGCACCGTGTCTGGATCTAGATTTTTGTTAGTACACCAGACAAGGAATCTACGCCATTTGTGGAGACTGGCAGTCTGGGTAGAGCATTGTTGTTCCTCCTGGAAGAATCAGCAATGAACCATGCCATGAGGTGCAGAAGTTGTGGCTCAGAGTGGAGTAAGGTTCCTCTGCTCTGAGTCAGGAGATCATGCTGAATCGGAAGGTGGTAAGGAGACAGGGGAGACACCAGATAGAGATATGGGAACCATATCTGAGGCGCCCAAAATGGTATTATAAGAATAACGGTTGCCTTGTCTCAGGTGATGTTTGAGCACCCTGGGAATTAGTGGAATAGGAGGAAATGTGTATAAAAGCGGGCCCTTCCAATTGAGAAGAAAGGCGTTCCCTAGAGACCGTGGCACAATGCCGGCTCTTGAGCAGTAATGGCAACACTTCTTGTTTTTGTAGGAAGCAAAGAGGTATATTTTCAGAAGGCCCCAGCGTTGGAAGATGGATTGGAGGACCCGAGGATGCAGTTCCCATTCGTGGTCTGGGGCAAAGTGTCTGCTGAGGGTTTCAGCTGTTGTACTGTTTTTCCCTGGCAGGTATGAAGCTACAAGGGTGATATTGTTTCGTGTGCACCAATTCCACAATCGGACTACGTCTGTGCACAGAGTGGTTGGTCCCGATGAAAAGGTACACCTGCTAATAGATTGCAGGGATTGGTCCACCATGTGAGAGATTGTAAAGGAGAGACCTAGATGTGCAGTGGAGGAGAGACCCAGATGTGCAGTTGCTTCTTGCAAGCCAATGCTGAAGACAGAGAAGGTGGAAGCGGGCATAGTCTATCACACAGGCTGTAGCAGCCATGAGACCCATAAGTTGGAGACAAGTGAGTATGAGGACTGTAGGGCTGATGGGAACCGTAGTAACCAGCTCTTGAATTGCTTGGAATCTCTGCATAGGGCAGTATGCCCTCGCGCATACTGAATCAAGCTGTGCACCTATGAATTCTAGAGTTTGTGTAGGATGCAGCATTGATTTTTGTATGTTGAGTATAAGGCTCAAAAGATCGAATGTTCGTTTGGTTATTGCGATGCGTGTCTACTTCCGATATGCCTTTCACTAGGCAATCGGAAAGGTATGGAAAAATTATCATGGCTTGTCTGTGAAGGTAAGTTGCAACAGCAGCTAATGTCTTTGAAAATACTCTGGGAGCCGCGGAAAGGCCGAATGGCAGTACCCGGTACTGATAATGATCTGTGCCCACCACGAAACGGAGGAACCATCTGTGCACAGGGTAAATAGTTATGAGGAAATAGGCATCCTGCAGGTCGAGGGCTATATACCAGTCTCCGTTCTCTAATGCTGGGATTATTGATGCTAGGTTAACCATCTTGAATCGTTGCTTTCATAAATAGTCCTCCATCCTCCCGTCTTTCTTGGCATGAGAAAATAATGGGAATAAAATCCCTTGCCTCTGAAGTCCTTGGGTACTATTTCCATTGCTCCTAGGCTTAGCAGTCGCTGCACCTCCTGCTTTAGTAGGTCTTCATGAGAGGGGTCCCTAAAGAAGGAAGGGGAGGTGGGGAGGTGGGTAGAAGTGTGGTAAAGGGGATGGTATACTCGGATGTTATAATTTCAAGGACCCACCCGTCTGTTGTGATGGCAGCCCAGAGATGACGGAAAGGCCTTAAACAGTGGTGGAACACCATGGTAGACTGTGATGCTCTGTGAGAGATGGGAAGATTCTGCAGATCTTCGACCAACAGGTCAAACTTGCAGCTTATTCGCCTGGTTGCAGGTATTACAAGCACCTGGTGGTCATCTCCTCTGTGGCACTGCTTGTTCTTTGATTGATCAAAAGGGCGCTGTTGGTATCTGGAGTAGAACTCTCACTGCTTTTGATATGGGGGTATTGCTTTCGATGGTACGGGGAAATATACATCCCCAGCGTTGTCCTGGAGTCTTTACTAGAATGTAACACATCATCTATCTTTTCAGCAAATAATTTGTATTTGTCGACCTTCGAATGCAGCTCATGAGAGACCCCCGCCAACTGTAGCCAGGAGGCTTTCTACATAACTACTGAGGTCGGGACAGCCCTGGCTGCTGTGTCTGCTATGTCAAGTGCTATTTGGAGGGCTGTCCTAGAGGAAGCATAGCCCTCCTGAATTATGGACTTCAGTACAGGTCTCTTAGGGTATGTCTAGACTACATGGCTCTGTCGACAGAGCCATGTAAACTAGTTTACCTGACACAGTCAATGAAGAGGAGTTTTAAATAATCCTCACTTCATTAAAATAAAAATGGCCGCCACGCTGTGCCGACAATCAGCTGATCCAGCACAGTGCAGCAATCTAGACGCAAATTGGTCAACAAGGGAAGCCTTTGTCGACCGCTCCCTTATGCCTTGTGAAATGAGGTTTACAGGAGCGGTCGACAAAGGCTTCCCTTGTCGACCGATCCGCGTCTAGACTGCCACGCTGTGCTGGATCATCTGATTGCCGGCACAGTGCAGCGGCCATTTTTATTTTAATGAAGCGAGGATTATTTAAATCCCCACTTCATTGACTATGTCAGGTAAACTAGTTTACATGGCTCCATCGACAGAGCCGTGTAGCCTAGACATACCCTTACAGTCTGGTAAGTGCTCTAGAAGGGACGTGAGTTTGGTGTAATTATTGAAGTTATGATTAGAGAGCAGCGCTGCGTAGTTGAAGTTATGATTAGAGAGCAGCGCTGCGTAGTTGGCTATATGCAGGAGTAAGGTCGAGGAAGAATATATTTTCCTGCCAAAGAGATCCATTTGTTTATTATCTTTGTCCACCATGTTTTTGTATTGAGGGAGTTTGGCTCTATGCTGGGCAGCATTAACAACCAATGAATTTGGTTGAGGGTGGGAGAATAAGAAATCAGCTCCCTTTGGAGGGACACAATATCTTTTGTCCGCCCTTTTGTTAGTTGGCGGTGCTTATGCTGCCAAATTTCATCAGCTGCTTCCATGATGACCTCGTCAATCGGTATTGCAATTCTTCCCAGTTTGTGATGGTTAAAGATTCTTGAGCAACTTGTGTTGCTTTTCTGGTACTTCCGTTACAGTGATGTCCTGAGATACAGCCAACCTCTTTAAAAGCTCCTGAAATTGCCTAAGATCATCAGGAAGGGATTGGTCCCCATGTATGACCATTTTGTCAGGGGATGAAGATGATTGATCAGTTAGTGATACATCTGGTGGGTGCTTCTCCACTTCGACCTCTGATAATTGACCGTCTTCTGGTTCAGAATGGTGAGCCACAGAGGGAGCATTGAGAGGTGATCTCATGACTCCATGGCTATGAGAGGGTTGCGGAGAAACTGAGGGAGCATGGGAAGCCTGGTGACTGTGATAGTAAGAATAGTCATAGTCAGAGTGGTGATAAGTATGGTGAGGCGGATCATGTCAAGAGTAATACTGGTAGTATGTTCGGCTATGTCATCTATGATAAGACCGCACCAGAGAAACATAATGAGATGGATGGCCGGTCCTGTGATGCATCTGGTGGTGTACCAGTAGATGTGGAGACCATGGTGAGTGTGGTGATCCCCTTGAAGAAGGAAGAGAAGAATGATGTAGGTATCTTGTGTCAGAGGATGGTGATAAATGGTATCTCGATGCGTGACGTCTAGTTTGCTCACAAAGGGAACGACCCCTGTCATCTGTTGTTAGAGGAGTAGAATATGGAGACGGCGGTGCCAAGGACAGTGCCGGTGAAAATGACAACTGTTCCGGGCTCATTGGTATTATTGAAGCGGATTCATAGGGTGCTTTCTTCGGTGCCAAAAACACGCATGCTCATTGTGTCGAAACCCTCAGTACCGGAAAGGTCGTCATATGAATGGCCGGTGCTGAAGTGCATAGTGTCGAGGTCTGCGGTGCCCATGTTAACAACACGTGAGTAGTCAGTGCCGATGTTGTCGGCACCAATATCATTGGCACATGCGGTTCCAACACCGATGTTGTCGGCACCAAAGTAGCCGGTGCTACCGCCGGCAATGCTGTCCAACAGATCGTTATGACCACTGACGGTGCTGTTGTGCGTTTTTGTCAGGATTTTGGCTCTGAGAGCAACTTGTGCTTGGGGGCCGCCATGCCAGCTGTCCCAGGCTTATCACCAATACTTACACGTGTTGACGGTAAAAAGCGAGGGGGCAACACTCTATTTCGGGCTGGAGCCAACTACAGAGAAACGGCTTTTCTTTTTCTCTACCCTCAAAGACAGCGGACTGGAAACAATGGGAGAATGTTCCAGCAGTTGAAGCGCCTTGTCGAAGAGGAACATTTTTATTCTCATCTCCCTGTTCTTATGTGCCCTGACCGAAAGCTTGGCACAACGGGTGTATTTTTGAGGCACATAAGCCTCGCCAAGGCATTTAATGCACTCAGCATGGCCATCCGAAGCAGGCATGGTTTCATTTCTTAAAACTGAGGGAGCCCAGCATAGTTAACTATAAACTACTTAAAGAAAAAAAAAAATCTTCTTTTTTGGGGAGGAGGGGACTATATTAACTAACTGACTGTAACTATAAGAAATGTGACTAACTACAAACTCTAACAACTATATACTATATTCCTGTCAGGATTTCCCTGAGGAGAGAAGACTCGCTCCATCTGCAACCATGGGCGGTGAAGGAGGAACTAATGAGAGCCAGACCGTGCGAGACATCAAAAGGATGTGCGGTCCGGCAGATCACTGCTCAAGAAAACTCCGATCTGCGGTGCCGGGACAACCTGACACTTACAGTGGAGCACCCACAGGGACATCACTCGAAAAAGAACTGTCACGTGCTGAGGCTCTGCAGCATGACACAGTAACTCTCAATTCTGGAAGCCTCAGCAGAATATCATAGGAAATGGTTTTGGGTAAACTGGAACTGGGAAAGTATTTGGGTTACTCTACAAAAACAACTGTGTGGTGGAGGCCAGTGTGTGACCTGCATGCACTGAAGGCACCCAGATTTGCAGGGCAGGTTGTTAACACTGCATATTGCAATTTAAAGGAATAAAAATATGTATATTATATGGGCTACATATAAATCTCACAGCTAACTAGCTTTCAACTTATAAAGTGTACCAAATTCAGGATTTTTAGTAGCAAGGTAAAACTAGCAAAGACTCTGGGTAGTTTCCACTTTGCTACTGTTTATATCTTTCCCAAGATACATCAGACACACAGCTTTCTATCAGCACACTTAAGAAGCCAGTACAAAATCAGTTTATATTCAGTCTATATTTTTCCTTCACAACCATAAGATCTACAAATAGTAACTCTCATGTTTCAGATTTGGAATTATATTGATTCAGAAAGGTAGAACTTCTAACGTGACAATGAATGAAAGGAAAGATTGTATATTGTCCAAGTCTTTTGGAGTAGTACAATAGTACTGGTATGGCATTTTTCCCTTCTTTCAAAGACCATACACTCACAGGAAGTTTCTAAAAGGTGGATCCCCAATATGACATGAGATGAATTTTGAAGAAATAATTCCTCCAAAAATTTTTTATAGTTTGCTCACATTTTAGTATAATGCTGGACCCATAAAAGTTTAACAAAGTTGAAAATGCCTACTTCCCAAGGATGAGTAGCAATATTTCCTATATTAGTGCCATCTATTTCTGCAAAATCTCAGGCTAATTTAAAATAAAATAAATGTGCATTCTTGACTGCCAACTATGGCATTCTTTGTTACTTTGATAAATCCTCAAAAAAAAAAAAAAATAAAAAATAAAGTATCCAGTCCACTACAGAGTATTTAAAATATAACTAGAGCTCCATAATCTAATTCAAGTGATATCTACTTCTTTCTGGGTTTCCTTTTTCCAATTCCAGTCTTTATTGAAATTCATCGAAGGTTTAAATTTTCTAGAAGTAGCATGTCTATTTCTTTGTTAAGATTCTAGGCTAACACACAAATGCACAGCAATCTTCTGATCCAGCTACTCACCACTACATTCTGAATGGGGAATCAAAGCTCTCTCAACTCAGCTGTTTCTAGATATTCCTATTTAAATGCATCAAGTAATTTACAATTAACATAGTTGTAAAAATGGTCATAATCTAAACATATTGTCAGAAGTGGTACTCTTGAAGAGAAATTACAATTAAATTGTTTCATAATGATTCACACTTCAAAATGCAGTTTACCTTTTGAAGCGTGATGAATAAATGCAGTAGTTCCATCTTCTAGTTGAACTGCCTGTCCATCTTCCAAACGCAGACTGTCCCCTGTTCGTGGGAAGGAAAAGGGGAGGGGGCGCAGAGAGGAAACATAACTTTAGACATCACCAATCACAAACATATTCAATTTAACACTTTAACAGATCAGAAACTATATTCATAAAAATATCAACTTTCAAATAATAAAAGTCTATGTATTAGACGTCTGAAATTATTGTAACAATAGTATATTGATTCTAACATTATATCAATGTAGTCAATACTTTAAAACATATCTGTGGATATAATACACTTACTACTTTTTGGCATAGATACATGTTGAACATAGGCAGCAGAACCATCTTCTAATTGAATCACCTGGCCATCCATCAATTTACCATCTAGAATACATGATTATATTTATGGAAAGTGTGCAATTTGACAGTTCATATTTTAAACCATACCAATGAAATACTGGAATAAAAGTATTTCATAGAACAAAAATATAGTTTAACAAATATTAAGCACAGTACAGTGAAACCTTTGTTATCCAGCACTCTGTTAACCAGAAAACTTTGTTAACCGGCATTGCCCCCAGTCACAAAACTGTCACATCTTCAGGCACACAGTCCTGGCTTGGTTTACCATGA
This sequence comes from Pelodiscus sinensis, assembly GCF_049634645.1. Classification (NCBI taxonomy): domain Eukaryota; kingdom Metazoa; phylum Chordata; order Testudines; family Trionychidae; genus Pelodiscus; species Pelodiscus sinensis. The sequence goes on from NC_134714.1 coordinate 106,488,104, forward strand.
TTGGCTTAACAATTTTTTATTTAAGAAGTACTAATCATCTTTAACTCCAAATAGAAATGTGAGACCAACTGCTTCACACTACAAAACTACCAATATTAAAAACATGAGTTTTACTATTATTGTCCATTGGTTTTTCCTAGGTTGATGGGACCCTCAAATAACCGGAATTTTTAGATAACCGGAACACCCTAATCCCCGAGCGTGCCAGATAACACAGGTTTTTCTGTATTAGGATGTTTAAAGTGCTTTGAGATCCCAGGATAAAAAAATGTAAATAAAGGATAAAGTGGTGTTATTACAAACACACCAAGTTTAGAAAACTAAACTTTTCAGATCTTTCAATATGTAGGATGTCTCCATTTAACATCAAACTTTAAAGAAAAAACATCTCTTTTTCAGTTGACTTTCCTATTCTTAAGTTTATATCCATCTTTTTACAAGTATTAGTATAAGTAGTAAATATTTATTTTGTAGTATCACTCAAAAACAGTGATGGGCAACCTGGGGCCCACTGGGGTTCCACCTAGGGTCCACGGATCCCCTGGCTGCCCCCTCCCCCATAGCCATCTTGCCTACTGGGGCACTGCACTTCCTACTCTTCCCTCTCCCTTCCAGCACTTTCAGAGCACCACAAATCTGTTGATTCCTGTTCCATTTCCACTCCTTCCCTCCCTCCCAGAGCATGAACAGCTGCAAACAGCTGTTGATTTGCAGCACTCCAAGCTCTGGGAGGGAGGGTGCAGAGTGGGGATGGAGCGTGAATCAGCAGATTCATGGCACTCCCGAAGTACTGGTAGGGAAGAGAAGGAGAAAGTGTAGTGTTCCAGTGTGCAAGAGGCGAGGGGGAGTGGTTCACAGGCCGCAGGTTGCCCATCTCTGGTCATATGGCCCACTGAGACAAAGGAGGGTCACTCATGTGGTCCATTCACTGGTTAGCCATCGCTGCTCAAAGGCTTCAGTTGGGATCAGAGTCCTACTGTCCTGGATGCTATACAAACAATCAAATTAATACAGTGAATACTCTGAAGTACCTCACACTGGCCACTGTTAGAAAACAAAATATTGGACCAAACGGACCTTTGTTCTGACCCATGTGGCAGAGTCAGTCCCACTCCTGGGCCCCTGACCTCTGTTCAGCCCACTGTCCCACAGTCTAGAAGTCACAGTAATATGGCTTAATCACCTTGGTTTGAGTTTTGTTGTCTCCCTGTAATCTTTTAACAAGGTCGATGCTGTTCTCTTGACTCCTCCTCCACTCTCCAAACTCCTCCACAGCTCTCCAAACTTCTTCTCAATTGGCTCCACACTCTCACAACTCTCCAAACTCCTTCCCAACTCTGGCTCCCCTCACCCACAGGGAGGGTTCTTAAATACGCCTCCAGGCAGCCTCAATTGGTTTCACCTGGGCCTTAATTGATTTTGCAGCTGCCCTGTCTCAGCTGCCCCTAATTAGCCAGGATTGCTGACTCTCTCTCTGCCTCTTTCCCCTTCCATCAAGCTCTTTAACCTGCTGAATCACCCCTGCTCTGTCACACCCACTATGGCCATTCTTATGTAAAGTGAAGAATTACTTATTTTTAGTCAGCACATACCTTTAGAATTGTGTTGTATGTAGGCTGTGGAACCATCAGCAAGTGTAACTGCCTGCAAACTTACACCTTCCATGTTTTCTAAATTATCACCATCTATGGGGAGGAGGGGGAGAGAGGAAAAAAGTTAATTTACCAATATTGTCAACTCAACCTGCTATAAAATTGTGAATCAAGTTCCAAAAATCATGAGCTTTACTTATAAGCTTTTAAGTCAGCCTTTTGATTTGAACCTCTTGACTGCATTGAGGGCACATTGTTAAGTTTTTATCCACAAACATGAGAATTAAAAAATTGTATTTTAAATAAAAGCTGAAATCTTCATGAAATAAAATGATTTGACAAACTAGGAATTTAAAGAATGCACCTAAGATTCACATGCAATCCTGAGAAATGACAGTAATACATGACAAGGTTAAGAACTGTTTTCTGCATCATCGGTCATTAATACATTACAAGACCATTTTGAACACAATATAGTAATTCAGAAAAGTATTTATTCTTTTATAAATATTAAACATGTCAAAGAAAGCATCAACATGTTAATATCGATCCTAAAATATCATTCTTTTTGTAAAACAATCTATTTTGTACATCATTTTATATGTAAATTGGAATTACATAATCTAAAATAGAAATAGTGTATTTTAATTTGATTGGAATCAAATTTTATACTGAAAACACAATTGTTATTTTAATTAAACCATTTCATTTCAGAATTAAGTCACATTACGATTAATCAAATGCTATGAAAAATAACTTGGTCTTTTTATTATTTCCTCTGTTTGCAATAAACTACATCATCTCAAAGTTCAGAAGTTCAACAGAGTACATACTCTGCCTTTTCTGGATGCTAAACAGCAAAGATACAATGATGTAGAGAAATCTGAATGCTCACCTTGCACAGCTACTGCTTCTGTCAAACAAAGGGTTACATGCTGAGCCTCCATCCCTCCTCCAGAAAACTCAGTCATTCCCTGAGAGTCTCGATTTATCTGGGCTAATAACATTGTTTATCTAGAAACAAACAGCAAGTTTATAAAAAATAAAGACACAGGACATTAAGAAGTAACATCAAGAATTATGTGTAATCTGTGGAACTCCTTGCCAAAGGACGTTGTGAGGACCAGGACTTTAACAGGGTTCAAGAAAGAATTAGATAAATTCATGGAAGTTAGGGTCCATCAATGCTTATTAGCCAAAATGGGTAGGAATGATATCCCTAGCTCCTATTTGTCATGGGCTGGAAATGAATGACAGGAGAGGGATCACTTGATGATTACCTATTTCTGTTCATTCCCTCTGGGGCATCTGGCATTGGCCACTGTCAGGATATTGAGCTAGATGGACCTTTGGTCTGACCCAGTATGGCTGTTCTTATGTTTACATAATCAAAATAGGTTTTCTATTTTGAGTCTTATTAAAGTCAATGTACTAGCCATGCAAGTAACTGCTCAATAGTAAGACTAAGAGGTTCACAGTCTTGCCCATGCTGAAGAAAGGCCTAGATATTAGCATGTCAGACTGAACAATCCAGCTGTTTATTTTCTGGCTCCCTTATTAAAGATTCTATTAAAAGCATCACCAGCTCAAAAATAACTGGTTTTGGTTATAAAATTGTCACTATGAAAAGAGGAATGGCAAATGGAGACGGCAACCGAGCATTTACCCGATTAAAAAAAATCAGATAACCATATCCCTATATAAATGAGGAATGTATTTTATCCCAGTTTCAACACAAGGAACTACAGGACATTGTTGGATCCTGAAGTCTGCAAGTATGATTTCAAAATCATACATTATATACTTAGTCAGCAGTTACAAATTAAATAGACAACAGTGCCGTCTCACAGCTCTGATATTGGTTCTATTACTACAGAAGTCAAAGCTGGACTACACAAACCATACATTTCACTTGCAACCGCGAGCTGAATTCTTCAATTCTCTTTAGGTAACATTACATAACCATTGGCCACTGCAGAGGATCATTCCTCTTTGCTGACATATTTCACATAGAGCTGTAGATTTAGGAAAAAATCATACAGAAAGCCTACAATAATTTATGAAGCTTCTGAAGTGCTTAGCTAGTTGGCTTTGAAGTGGTATTTCCATTTCAACTCTTCCAATTAGGCAGCTACCCTTAAAGCAGGGGTGGGGAACGTTTTTTGGGTTGAGGGCCACTGACCCACAGAAAAATCAGTTGAGGGCCACACACCCATGAGAAACCAAAACAAAACAAAAAACAAACAAAAACAAAAAAAACCCATCTCTCACTGACATGGCCCCCAACTAAGGAGCAGAAAGATACTCCCCCACATTCCCTCGCACACCAGAGCTTAGGAAGCCACATCCAACCCTACTTTCTAGTGAAAAAAAATAGATAATTTAGAAAAACACACACAAGGGTTACATTTGCATATAACTGACAGGCAGATTGGTATCTCATCAGGTGGTTCCCTTATAAAAAAAAAAAAAATCAGTGCCCATAAATCACCTGAATCGGATATTATTCATACCAGGATTCTGAAGGATAAAAAAATAAAAAGTGAAATAGCAGACATTTTTTAGTGGTGGTATCCTGGGTAGAGCATGGGACTGAGGCACTGAAGATGTACAATTCAACCCTGGTTCTGCCACTGGCCAGCTAGGTGACTACAGACAAGTCACTTCTCTCCCGTTGCTTCAGTTTCCTCATTTGAAAACAGAGATAATGATACTGACCTCCTTAGTAAAATGTTGTAGTGCTTATCTTTAAATCCTATCTAAAAGTTAGGTATTATTAACGATGATGGTCTAAGTCAGTGTTTCTTAAAGTGGTCCGCAGACCTACTCTGAGAAAGCTACTACCAGGCTGCTCTGGCTTGTTTACTTACCGACTCTGCAACCATGGAGCCTCACAACTCCCATTGGCTGCAGTTCGCTAAAGGGAGCTGTGGCTGCAGAGCCAGTAAGTAAACAAACCAGAGTGGCCCAGTAGCAGCTTTCTCAGAGTGAGTCCACAGACTAGGGATATGAGCGACTAGTCAACTATCCGATACGCAAATGTTTATCGAATAGTCAACACACTAGTTGACTAGTTGCTTTCTTTCACCCTTGCTGCCTCTATTACAAAGAGGCAGCAAAGGGATAAAGAGGAGGGGATGCTGCCACTTTGAAATGATGCGTGCAGCCTGGGGTTCTCAGTTCGTCCCGGGCTGCAGGCAGCATTGCAAAGAGGCAGCACCACATGGAGCCTGGGGCCAGCTGGTGACTCCACCACTGACCCCAGGCTCCATGCAGCGCTGTCATTTTGAAACGTCGCAGGGAGCATGGGGCCAACAGAGGGCCTCCTTATTTCCCCGCTGACTCTGTGCTCCACACAGCACTTTTGCTTTTGAAGTGTAGCAACAGCCCTGTTGCTATACATCAAAGGCGGAGGTGCCCTTATCAACTAATCAAATAGTCAATGCAAATTGCATTGACTATTTGATTAGCCAATTAATCAAAATTGTACATCCCTATTGCAGACCATTTTGGGAACCACTGGTCTAAGTTCTTAGTACTTACATAATGCTTTACATATTCAGAGTTCTCCAGTCATTAACTAATTAATTTTCACTGCATCTCTCTCAAACTGTCTACTAACTATCCCCATTCTACATATGGGAGAGCAGAGACAAGGAAGTTTACTTTCCTTGACCATAACTACATTGTGAATCTGGCAGGGATTAGAATGAAGGAGGCCCTGATCACCAGTCCAGTGCTTAGTCCACTGAACGGGGGACTACAGTTGCTGAAAACTGGAAAGTTGCTAATTAGGTATCTGTCTTTTAAACCGAGTCAAGGAAGATCATTGGTATAAACTAGGTGTGTAAAACACCATTCAATCATTAAACCAGTTAAATCTAACATTTAACCAGTTAACTGGTTAAGTGGGATTCCAGGAAGGAACCACTTCAGCCTGGCTGGAGCAGCCTTCTCCCTCCCCCTCCCCTTCCCAGCTCTGCCAGCTCCGACCTAGCCTATGGTGCAGTGGGCCCAGCAGGGCTGGAGCAGCACTCTGCCCGTGGTGGCATGGGCAGGCCTGGACACTGGTTAACCAATACCCGGTAAGCTTCACAGACATCTTCCATGGAAAATGTTGGTTAAAGTTTAGCTAAGCAATTGAAAACGCCGTCTTATAATACAATGTATTAGGAAACCTTAACAAGTGATAGCAATACCTTCCTACTTAAAATGATTTGGAGGCAGAACTGGACAGTCAGTTGCTGGCACTATGTGCATTCAGTGTAGAAAACATACAGAGTAATGTAAAAAGTATCAGAGAGATAGCTGTTAGTCTGTAAATTTAAAAACAATGAGTAGTCCTGTGGCACCACAGAGATTAACAAAATATATAGTATGAGTTTTTATGGGTAAAACTCACTTCATCAGATGATGAGATGGAGTGGGAATAACAGAACCAAGAGAAATGTAAAGTTCAAATGGACTTTAAAACACTGGCAACTAATGGCAGGCAAAAGTTATCTTCCATAAATGCACACCAAATGCACATTTAATTTAAAAAATTAGCTTTGAACTTGCATAAATTGGAGGAAAGAATTACTGGATTTAGCATTAATAATGCCTGTGCAGAGTGCAGCAACAGTCAAATAAGATGCCAATGTACTCAAACAAACAGAACATTTTGTGGTTTTTTCCCTTGATTTAGAGAAGGAATGGAATGCTTAAATCAGAAGGTTCTATGGGAGTTGAAAACAGCAGCTGGCACTGGGCAGAAGAAATCAGAAGTAGCAGCTAGAATTTAGGCAGTTGGAAGCAGTGTTCCCTCTAAATTTTTCCACCCATGTGCTGAATGAATTTTGTTACGTGCATCATGTTGAGGTAATTACTGGATGTGTGCCACCAGTACAAACAAAAAAACCTAAGTATAGTGTGTGTGTGTGTGTGTGTGTATATATATATATTTTTAAGTTACCATAGGAATAATTATTCCAGCCAGGACAGATTAGGCATTTAAAAGCGCACTACTCAAATAATTACATTTAAGAGCAAGAGAGAATTATTAAATGCACAGATCAGTCCAAAAAACTAAAACAACACACTTAGAAAAAAGTTATCAAAAAGTAACAACACAAGTGTTGAGGTGAGTGTGAAAGACGGTGTGTCAGAGGGAGAAACACACATAGTATGTGTAAGACACACACACACACTGCCCCTTTAAGTGTACTGCCCTTTTAAGCAGATTGACACTCAGCAGTCTGAAGGCTGCTTGTTTAGACACAGCAGTAGCTCCCTCAGTCTCACTCCTGAGCTGTGTCCCCCCATACTGTGGAGATGGGGTACATGGGCAAGAGGGGGAAGAAGGGCACACCCTGACATCAGCACCCCTTCACTCTATAACAAGCAGAAGGCTCCCAAAAGCAGCCTGTCGCATGCTCTAAAGCAAAGGACAGTGGAGGAAGGGGTAGCTAAAGTGCATCATTTGACTGCCTGCTGGGCTGCTGCCCAGCCCCACACCTTACAGGGAACTGTGGCTGGAAGCAACAATGTTAGGGTACGTCTACACTTGCTCCCTGTCTCGAATTAGGGATGCAAATGTAGCCGACCGAAATTGCTAATGAAGCGGGGATTTAAATATCTCACGCTTCATTAGCATAATCTTGCCTGCGCGCTATTCCGATCGCCAGCTGATTCAAAGCAGGAAGTGCGCTCTGGGCCGCGTTAGTTCGAATCAAACCCCTTGGTTCGAACTAGTGTTACTCCTCTAGCATTAACTAGTGTTACCCTGAGTTAAGAAAATGGCATCAGAAAATAGAAACGTCAATTGGGTTATGAATACCTACAAAGTCAGCAGCTAGTAATTTGGCAGGAGGTACCTACAACTGAGAGCTGGACGAATGAGAATGATAGCTAGCAAAGAGAAGTTAGGAATGAAGTGGTTAGTTGAGAAATAGAAAACTGGATTTTGGAAGTGAGACAAAGAAAATTGAAAAAGGAGTAATGATAGTAGCAGGATCCCTACACAGAGAGGAGAAACAAGGCAGTCACTGAGGAGAAGCTAACAAGAAGCAGTGTCAGGGAAAGGAAAGTGAGCTGATGAGAGAGCAAGAGGAAATTAAAAGACCACAGAAGAAACAAAGCAGGAAGGGGAAAAAAGCCTGTGAAAAATCTACCTGGAAAGGTATGTTAGCTGCTAGTTATACCCTCTCCTTGTAGATGGTGTTGTGAAATGTCTGGAATAATAAATATTAATTTTATTTATAAAAAAGACACCCCTTTCGTGCTGTACAATAAATTTAAAAAAAAAACCTCATGAAAACTAAAAAACAGGACTACAGAACTACAACCAGAATGATAAAAGACACATAGCCCTATAACAGAGAACAAAGAAAAAGAAACAATGCCAGAGTTCACTGATGAAGATTGAAACTGCAATTCTGAAATCTGCAAAACAGTGGATCATGTGTAAAGTAGGGATGTAAGCAACTAGTTCACTATTCAATAAGCATATGCTTATTGTGTAGTCAAGTTATGACTCTAGAAGTCGCTTTCCCGCTACCCACTGCCTGCCTCTTTCAGAGGCAGCAAGGGTGGGGAGAGCAGGAGCCAGTGCTGGGGGAGCTGATTCAAAAGCCAGTTCCCCCCGCACCATATGCAGGGGGGCAAAATAGGCAGATGCATAGCAGGGGACTGGGCACAAGCCAGGAATAAGCTGATTCCCGGCTCGTGACCAGTCCCCCTCTTAATATGTTTAAAATGCAGAGCTGCAGCAGGATTAGCTCCTCGGCCAGGAGCAAACCCCACTGCAGCTCTGCAGTTTCCCCCTTATCAACTAATCGAGTGGTCCATGGAAATTCCATCAACTACTTGATTAGCTGATTACCTGCCATTTAACATCCCTAGTGTGAAGTAGGGATGTAAAACTCCGTTTAATCAGTTAACTGGTTAAATGCTATGTTTAACTGGTTAACAGCTTAACCGGGATTCCGTGGGCAGGGGGACCGCTACAGCCTGGCCAGGCCACCACGCTGCAGACTGCTCCGGCCAGGCCGGGCCTGCCACAGCGCAACACAGGCAGGCCACTGGTTAATTGATTACAACCTTTGAAGGTCTGTCCCTGTCAAACTTATTTAAGCATTGTCTGAACTACAGTTTTAGATAACAGAGTGCTGGGTTTCTTCAGCTCTGGGGGTGCTCAACCCACTTTTCTGCTCTAACCTGACCTTCACTGAAACCTTTCCCCACAAACCCCTACTCCAACTCCAGGCCCCACACCCATCCCAAGCTCCACCTTTCCCACCCAGTTCCACCCCCTGACCCAAGTGTTCCCCATCCTCACCCCAGATTCTCCACCAAGGAGCACCTGATTCCTTGGTGGGCACCACTTGGGACACCAAGGAACAGGTGATTACAGCAGTTGGGCAGCACTTGGGGGGAAGAAAGGGAAGGAGTTGACTGGCAGGACTGCCAGCAGACAGAAGATGCTTGGTAGGAGCTGACTGCCAGCCTGTACTAAGCACCTAGGGATGTTAGATAGCAATTAATTGAATAGTTAGGTAAATGCATGAATTTCAGCAGTTACATGATTATTTGATAGTCCACGGGTGCGGGGGCGGCAGCCAGTGCGCTCCTGGCCCCACTCCTGGGAAGCCCCCTTCCACCCTGCACTGCTGCCTCAGAGGCAGTAGCATGGGGTGGCAGGTGGGAGCCAGTCTGCAAGGGAAGCCTATTCAACTCCCTGATGTATAGGCAGCAGTGTGGGGCTGTGCCTGCACCCCATGGAAGAGCCTCTGTCAGTGGCAATCCTGGGTCCTCCATGAACAGAAGCTGCTCGGCAGCAGCTTCTCCTACCCTCTCCCTGCACTGCTGCCTCTGACAGAGCACTGGCTCCTGCCTCCCCTCTGTGGGAGGCAGCGAGGAGTGGGGACTAGAAGTTCCACAGAGCCAGCATGTGAGGAGAGCCAGCTCCTCATGTGTATTGGCCCCCACCTGTCCCCACCTCCACTGCTGCCTCTGATAAAGACACAGCAGCCCGGGGGTAGAGAGCCGATATGCACAGGAAGCTGGCTTGAAAGTCGGCTTCTCACATGTACCGACTCCCACCTGCCCCTCTCACCCTCCACGCTGCTACCTCTCTATCAGACTCCATGGATCCAATGCTCACGGGGAGCTGGCTTAAATGAGGCAGCAACGGGAGGGAATGTGTGTAGTCAATAAGATCAGATAATTGTGTTTTCGACTACATGTTGACATCCCCATAAGCATCCACTCATTCACTTGTGATGTTCGGTACCATAACACTTCTATACAGTTTCTCTCACAACTGTAAACACTAAAGCAGACACTTACAAAATGAGTCATGCCCTAGAATAAACATTTACAGTTATGATGGTTAACATGTTAATGAGCAATTAACATACATTAGCGACAGCCTACAGCGTTTCCACTCATTTATGCTTTTATGATAAGTATGAACGAGGGTGATTGCGTGTCTGAGTTTACATATTGTTGATTTAAGCTGGTGGCAAAGAGGATGTGTATGCTGCCTTGAGAGGCTGCGTGTATGGTGGCTGCTTGATTTGTCTCTGGAGGATTCAGTGTTGATTTTGTGGGTAGATAAAAGAACGGTTACTTACCTGTAACTGTTGTTTTTCGAGATGTGTTGCTCATGTCCATTCGAATCAGGGATGCGCACCGTGTGCACCGCATCTTCCGGAGCGTTTTCCCTAGCGGTACCCATAGCGCCAGCAGGGCGCCCCCTGCATTGGTGCCGCCATGGCGGAGCATAAATAGCCCTGTTGGTGCTCCCCCACCTCAGTTCCTTCTTGCCGGATGCTCCGACGAACGGGAGGGGGGAGAGGGGGGAAGAATTGAATGGACATGAGCAACACATCTCAAAGAGCAACAGTTACAGGTAAGTAACCGTTCTTTTCTTCTTTGAGTGGTTGCTCATGTCCATTCGAATCAGGTGACTTCCAAGCCAACCCCACTCCACGGAGGAGAGGTCGGAGCACCCAGAAAGAGAAGTCCACAAAAGTTGAACAACCCTGATGCTGGCATGGCACCTTTTAAAACTGGGTGATCCCGGCATAATTGTTCATTCAGACTTGGTGAACAACTCAAGGAAAAAAAAAGGGGGTTTTTTGTTGTTGTTTTTTTAACAAACAGAATTACACTACTAACTACTCTAACACTAACAAACTAAGAAGAACAAGTAACTATCTAACACTAATCTCCCTTTCTGCTGGCAGGAGGGGGAGCGTATGTAAAGTCCGTCTGCGGCCGCGGATGGTTAAACCTCAGCTGGAACGGTGCGAGACAGCAGGAGCGCATGCACGGGCCGGCAGGGCTACTGCTAAGTAAGATTCTCCGTTTGTGGCGCCGGGACGAGCCCAGCACCTTGAGTGGAGCACCCACGGGGACACTACTCGATGAAGAATAAGGGTAATGATTGGCTGAATTACCTCTATTATTACAATGGTTTAGGACTCTTGTCATGACATTTAGCTGTACACTACAGCTGTAATTAGTAAAGTTGAAATGGCTAACATAACCCTGGGTATGTCTAAACTAAACTTCACCCCTCTGGAGGCAGAGGGATGTAAATTAGACATATCAAAAGTGCAAATGAAGCCAGATTTAAATATCCCACGCTTCATTTGCATAAATGCGGCCGCCGCTTTTTTCTGAAATGGGGCTTTTTGAAGAAAAAAAAAAAGACAGTTTAGACAGGGCATTTTTGGAAAAAAGCAGCGGCCACTATCATGCAAATGAAGTGTGGGATATTTAAATCCCGGTTTCATTTGCACTTTTGATACATCCAATATATATCCCTCTGCCAACACAGGAGTGTAATTTAGACATACCCCCTACATCCCCCCACCCTTTTTCAATACAGGTAGTCCCCGGGTTACGTACAAGATAGGGACTGTAGGTTTGTTCTTAAGTTGAATCTGTACGTAAGTCGGAACTGGTGTCCAGATTCAGCCGCTGCTGAAACTGACCGCCAGTTCTGACTTACATACAGATTCAACTTAAGAACCTCAAGTGAGCTGCTGCTGGAACTGATCAGCAGCTGATTCCAGGAAGCCCGGGGCAGAGCAACTGTGCCTCGGGCTTCCGATAGTCAGCGCTGGTCAGTTTCAGCAACGGCTGACTTGGGGACGTCTGGGGCAGAGCAGCTGGGGTGCTGCTGGGTTGCTCCAGTAGCACCGCTCCTCGGCGCTACTGGACCAACCCGGCAGCACCCCAGCTGCTCTGCCCCAGGAGTCCTGATTCAGCCGCTGCTGAAACTGACCAGCAGCGGCTGAATCAGGACGCCTGGGGCAGAGCAGTTGGGGTGCTACCGGGTTGGTCCAGTAGTGCCCAGAGCGGCGCTGCGGGACCAACCGGCAGCGCCCCAGCTGCTCTGCCCCAGGGTCCACAACAAAAGCCTGGTCTGCTGGGGGGGCCACACTAGCTGCACCCCGCCCCCCCAGCAGACCAGGGACACAGGGAGCAAAGCGGCAAAGCCTCAGAAGCACGGGAACCCGCCGCTGCTGCGGGTTTGCTCCCGGTGCCCCTGGTCTGCTGGAGACGGTCCCCAGCAAACCAGGGGCACCGGGAGCAGCTTTTCTCGCCCCGGAGCTCGAGGTGGCTGACCGCTGCCTGTGAGCTCCGGGGAGAGAAAGCCCCGTTCGTAAGTGCGGATCCGACGTAAATCAGATCAGCGTAAGTCGGGGACTGCCTGTACTATGGTTAATTTTTTTACAAACTCTATCTTGAAAGACTGGTTAGGGTACATCTACACAGCACCCTTACTTCAAAATAAAGTAAATTATGTAGCTTTTTTCATGTTTATTTCAAAATAAAGTGCTATTGTGGGAAGGGTCCTGTCTGAAAGAAATTCAGCCAGTAAGACTTTTGAAGCATGTGGTGAGAGAGATCTTTTGCTCTGAATTCGCTTAGCTTGTTAAATTAGGTATTAATTGCACTTTACCTTTTTACTCCTTTATAACCAAATTCTGACTTTTAGTCCTCATTATTTGTAATCACTCAAAATCTATTTTTTCTGTAGTTAATAAACTTGTCTTATCTTTGACAACCTACCCCCTACACACATACCCATCACCCTCCCCCATCAGTGACTGGGCGGGGCTGATTAATTACCAGTGAAGCTGTGCTGCCAGGCAGCTTAGAGGGAACAACCAAGTGGAGTATCAACAACTGGCTTCTCCCCCCATTGCTGCCTCTCTGAGAGGCGCAGGGGGAGGGGAGGGGAGGGGGAAACAGGAGCTGGTGCACTGCAGAGCCAGCTTAAAAGCTGATTCTCCCCAGCATCTTCTCTGCAATGCTGCCTTCAGGATTCCCCCCCCCCCCCAAATCAGAGACAGCTGGACAGGGGGGGTAGGGGAACCTGCCCTGGCAGCAGCCCCTGCCTGTCGCCAACTCTGGCCGTTTCAAACAGGGCCTGCTGGACTCAGGGTGAGCTCAGTTCCAGCTTTTACCACATTTAAAATGCAGAGCTGCAGTACAGGTGGCTCCTAGAGCCAGCACCTGGTGGGACTGCTCAGTCCTGGCTCAAGCTGGCTCCTGGAGCTACCTCTGCTGCAGCTCTGCAGAGTGGTCCTTAGTGATTAATTGTGTCATTGATAAAATTTGTATCAACGACACAATTAGTCAGATCAACGACACAATTAGTCAGATAACTACCTCAATGTAGACCAGCAGTTAGAGCAGGGGTGGGCAATAATTTTGATGGGGGACCACTCCAATAGTTTAGTAAGTAGTCAAAGCCCACATGGAGAATGTGTGGGATCTGGGATGGAGTTTGGGTGCAGAAGGGAACTTGGGATAAGGGAATGGGGCACAGGATCTGGCAGGGAGTTTTGAGTGTAGGAGGGGGTTGCGACATGGGGCAGTGGGTAGGGGTGCAGGAGAGGATTCTGACCTATAGAAGGGGTTCGGGAAGGAGTGCAGGATCTGAGATGAAACTGTGACTTGGGGCAGAAGTGCAGGGGAGGGAGTTGCAGGGATTTGAATTGTGACTGGGGACGAGATTAGGGTGCAAGGTCTGGAAGGAGGTATGAATGCAAGAGTGGGGGTGCAGAGGGTCTAGATTACATGGGGGAGGGAGGGCTGTAGTGGGGATGCAGAGGTTTCGGGGGGGGGGGGGCGGGAGGGACTGGGATACTAGAGGCAGGCTCTGGCTGGGAGCCAGCAGGTTCCTCAGCCAGACTCCCTACTTTCCATGCCCCAGCACACCACTCAGAGCAGCCTGCTGCAGGGGCCTTTGGGCAGAAATTGGCCAATGGGAGCTGAAAGACTGGGCCAGGGGCAGGGTAGTACACAAAGCCTTGCCCCTCTATCCTCCAGGCTCACAACACTCACAGAAGAACATGGTCCCACTCTCCGCAGGGAATGGGAGTTGGGCAGGGAGGGAGCCTGGCTGAGGCACCCATGGACTGTATTTTGCCCATCCCTGAATTAGAGGGAGGTAAGACACCAAAGGACTGTTGGGAATCAAAAGAATCGTGAATATCTATTTCTGGCTCTCAAAGGCATTAGGGTTAGTGCCAAGCATATAGATACAGTGCATTAATTCTAAAAGTCAGTGTAGCTAAGTAGACAAGAGCAGGGTCTGCCATGTGAGAGACTCTGGTCAAATTCTAGAACACATTTTGGCCTTTGCATGGCACTTCAGCTTTTTTGCACCTCGAGTTGATGCTTCTTAGTTATAAGCTCATCTAAGGAATAATAACCACCTAATGCAGCTAATTTGGGGATTTTCCTGCAAATAAGATAACTACAAGGCCAAGTTTATCATTACCACAGACAGGTGTACCTTAATTAACTTCAGCATCGTTACTCCTGCTTATGAGAGTAGTGACTCATTACCCTTTGTGCTTTCTTACGATTGTAGAAGTCATGTTTTTAACCCAAAGAGAAGTGGAGAAAAATACGGGTCATCTTACATTTTCAGTTTAATGTTTGAATCCTCTTTAATAAATTAGGGCTCTACCAAATTCAGACATGAAAAACAAGTAATGGGTCGTAAGATCTGGTCTTGTGGGCTTTGACCCTATCTTATACAGATTTCATGGGTGAAACAGCCATTTCTCAAACTGATTACTAACCCAAAAGAGAGTTGCAAGTGGGTTGCAAAGTTATTTTAGGGCAGTTGCAGTACTGCCATCCTTTAGCACTGCCTTCCAAGCTGGGCAGCTGGAAAGCAGCAGTTGTCAGCCAGGCACTTAGCTTTGAAGGCAGCACCCTGCCACCAGCAGTTTAGAAGTAAGGGTGGTAATACCATACCATGACACCCTTATTTGTGTGCTGCTGCCTTCAGAGGTGAGTGGCCAGAGAGTAGCAGCTGCTGATCAAGGGCCATCTCTGAAGGCAGCAACAGAGAAATAAGAATGGCATGGTATGGCATTGCCACCCTTATGTCTATGCTGCTGCTGGCAGTGGCTCTGCCTTCAGAACTGGGCTCACAGCCAGCAGCCAGCACTCTTCAGCCATCCAGCACTGAAAGCAGCACTGCCTCCAGCAGCACTGCAGATGTACAGGTAGCTGTGGTCAACCTCACCCTTACAATAACTTTGTGACCCTCTCCCACACAACTCTTTTTTGGGACAGAACGAAACCCTACAATTACAACACCATGAAGTTTCAGATTTAAATATCTTAAATCATGAAATTAAAAATTTACAATTTAAAAAATCCTATGACTGTGAAATTGACAAAAATGGACGATGAAATTGGAAGGACCCTATTAATAATGAATATGAACATTGCCAATCCTTGCATTTTATACACAAGAAACTTATAAACCAGTTTGGTTAGACAATTGACATTTTAGAAGTTTTATTTTTCATGATATTATTTAGATTGTAAGCTCTATGGGCACAAACCATCTTTCTGGTTTGTAGAACATCTATAGCACTCTAAAGACCTAGTCCATGATTAGGGCTTAGAGCCTATAATAATACAAATAATACTTTCTAGTGAAATTTTGCACTCTAGTGGTGCCCAAAATGTAGCACACCCTTTAAAGTGTGAGTCTTAAAATATACTGTACAAAGGTTACAAAGAATGCTGGGAATATGTATGTGATTCAGGGTGATCCATGTTAAAATGGCCTCCTCAGCACTATTCCTGAATATGTGCACTTAACTTAGCAAATGAAGGTTCAAAACCTATGTGAAATTATTTTGGTGGTCTTGATACAGTTGAAAATGGGTAAGCTGCTACTAACTGGCATTGATTAGCGATCATGTTAGCAGAAAATTGTACTATTGGTAATGAGGACAGCATTGAAGAACCAAAAATGAAATATGTTCATAAAAGCAGCACTATTATATCAGTTAGCACAACAGCCACACTTGTGCTGTGATTTCTGAATTATTCCACGGATTCCAAAATAGCTTCCTGAAGCAGTGACCCCTGGAAGATTTTGAAAGGCTTTCTGAAAAAAGTCAGATTTAAAAAACCTTCTGGGGAAACAACATGATGTTGAGGTCTCTGGAGAGTGCAGCTTCAAACATCCTTATCCCTGTGCTTTAAAATTCAGAAGGTATAATGGCCAGTTAAGTAGTAGACTGAGGGACAGTTAAACTATTTTCATGGTTAAGATAATTACACCAGTGATCCTATACAAAATGCACTGTATTTCTGGATTTGGCAAAAGGGGCAACAAAGCCTTGCTCAGCACAGCTCAAAGTCAGCCTAATTCAAAACTTGGAGCAAGCCTCTGCGCAACACTGGGAATACATGAGTGAATACAAGACGTGGTACAGATGTATTATGGGCAATTAGCATGCCACATTGCTCCTGTGCAGACAAGGTCAACAAGCACAGAGAATCAATCATTCCTTGAGTCAGAGTGACTACACCTAGAATTAAAAGCAGAGTGAGACTGGTGAGGCAGGGTGGGAAGCTTACACTGCAGTAGCATGGTGCACCTGTCTTGGGAAGAGGATTGTCTCTAGAGCTGCCAACTGGCCAATAAACTCACAGACTTTTTTAAACATAAACATACTCAGTAAGAGTGTCAGTAAAGACAATATTGTAAATGCCTGTAGAATAAATATGAAATTAAAGAATTAGAGGTTAGCTTAAGTTTGGGTAAGAAAATGTGCATTGTAAACAAAAGTCCTGACAACCAAGCGGAAAGATCTTGAAAGTAATAAGGTATAAAGCCGAAAGGAATAAAAGTAGGGATGATATACGATCCAATGAATGACTGATGAGGTAAAAGGAAGTTTCTAAAAAGAAGGCAAGAGAAAAAGAATCTGACTTAGAAGAAGCCAACATGTACTCCCCCCCCCCCACCAGTGTCATCATAAAAATAAATCCTGTACAAACACAGGTACAATATAAAAACAGTTGCTCCGCACCAAGGACGACTGGTGTTGGGGAGAAACTACGCTGTAAATATTTAAATATTTTCTGGACTGATACTGGACATTAGAGTAGACTGTCTCAAATTGGTTGTTAGCTATAGTATTAATAACTGACATTGTATGTGGAAAGGTATGTAAGTTATGAATTGAAGGGTTCTTTGCCAGTCCCTAACTGCTCATGCTAAACATGCCAGGATGAGACGGTTTTCCCAAGGCCTGCCCTGGACCTTGATCACAAACCTATGAATATTTTGTGATTGCTTACTTTTTAGGGTGCAAGGCATATTTAGAGCAATTGCATAAAACAACACGTGCAGAAATTGTTTTTGTGATGAAATCAAGCATGACAAGTTTTATTACAAAATGATTTTTTTCAGAAAGTTATAAGTGAAAAGAGACAGTATCACAATAAGTACTATATTTTTGCAATTGATTTTAACATTAAAAAAAGCTGAATAAGCAGACGTAAAACCATCATGTTATATAAAGGAGCTATTGCTAGAATACACAAGTACAAGTATGTATAAGGAGTAGGATCCTTGTTCACATAGTTTCTAAAGAGTTGAAATGTAGAAACCTAATTCCTATTCCTCATATAGTCCTGAAAATACTTTCACAATTCTAGAGTGCTTGAGAATGCTAATTTCCGAAGAAAAAGAAGAATTCTGGTTTTATTAATGAGCATTTTCAAAGAAACAAAAGGCAAACGAAGGAAGGCTTGAAGATGTGAAAAAGAGAAGACATGTCATGAGAACAATCTTTTATACTTGATCATCAATGTCAAAAAATGTCAAGCATACTTTTTCAGTGCTGTTTAACTTCATTGCATTTGTCGAAAGTGTCAAAATGAAATCACTAGAAACAATTTCCTGCCACTACACTGATTCAATTCTTAAATTGTACTGAAATTACCAATAAGATTGCCAGCTTTTGTTGTAATTATTGTGATGTAGATATTTATTCACTATTAAACTGGTAACATCTTTTTATTCAGTTTTCAGCATTAACTTAAACATTTGTGGTCAATGTCTTAAGCAAGTATCTGTAGCTCAGAATCAATCCTTTCAATTATTCCACCAAACTTAAAAATATAATTATAAAACGAAGTACAGGCAGTCCCCGAGTTACGCGGATCCAACTTATGTCGGATCCGCACTTACGAACCAGGCTTTTCTCGCCCTGGAGGATACGGGCGGTGGGACCGCCGCCCTCATCCTCCGGGGCGAGAAAAGCTGCTCCGCGTCTCCCTGGTCTGCTGTTGCTCTGCCCCGGGCTTCCTGGAATCAGCCACTGATCAGTTTCGGCAGCAGCTGACTTGGGGACACCTGGGGTGCTGCCGGGTTGGTCCCCGTAGCGCTGAGGTGCGACGCTGCAGAGACCTACCCAGCACTCCCCCAGCTGCTCTGTCCCAGGCGTCCAGTTTCAGCTGCTGTTGAAACTGATCAGCAGCTGATTCCAGGAAGCCCGGGGCAGAGAAACTCTGCCTCGGGCTTCCTGTAGTCAGCCGCTGGTGAGTTTCAGCAGCGGCTGAATCTGGGTGCCAGTTCCGACTTAAGTACAAATTCGACTTAAGTACAAACCTACAGTCCCTATCTTGTACGTAACCCGGGGACTGCCTGTATAGGTTTGTACGTTAAGCAACAGACATTAAAAGACACCATGCATGGTTAAATATTCTTAAAGAGTAGGGAAATAGTTGCAAAGTTCTATTATCATTTACTTGACATAAGCTCATGAACTATCCCTATTTTATTCTGGCCTGTTCTAAGAGGCAGGCATACAATTGCGCACACATAAGTATAGGATGCTTTCAGATTATTTTCAATCAACAATAAAGCACTGAGCGGGAACTAGACTGGAACCAGCTAGGCAGATGGACTGAGTGCAACCAGGGAAAGGAAGATAATAGGAGTGACTAGAGAGAATGAGAGGTTGGGATTGGCTCAGTAAAATATACATGTTTGGACTTGGACTGGAACATAGACATATCTTGAGCACTGCATTTTGGGCAAATAAAGCATTATGTAATGCTAAGTACTTTGAAAAAATCAGATCCACAAGATCTATTTAGACCCAAAAATCTGTGTTTTTTACCTTAATCTCTTTGAGCCTCAGCTCCCCCACTATAAAATAGTTATAATGCCACTTTACTTCACCAGGGCATTGTGAAAATAAATTAATGTTTATGAAGTATTCAGATACCACAGATGTACACATGTACAATAAATCAAACACATGTAGACCCAATGAAACCTACATGAAGCCTATAGGATAAATGTTCCTTGAATTGAGGCTTTATAAACTAAACCAGAATAATAATTCTTTAGACACCCTGTTACAATGTTACATAGGAATGACCATACTGAATCAAACCAAAGGTCCAGTTAGCCCAGTATCCTGTGTGCCAATGCCAGATGCCCAGAGGAATGAACAAAACAGGAAATCATCAAATGATCCTTCTCCTGTCATACATTTCCAGCCTCTGACAGATAGAGGCTAGGGACATCATTCATACTCATCCTGGCTAATATCCACTGATGGACCTAACCTCCCTGAATTTATCTAGTTCTTTTCTGAACCCTGTTAAAGTCCTGGTCTTCACAAAGTCCTCTGGCAGGCAGTTCCACAGGTTTAATGTGTGCTCCACAAAGAAAAACTTCCTTTTGTTTGCTTTAAACCTGCTACCCATTAATTTCATTTAGTGACCCCTAGTTCTTATGTTATGGGAACAAGTAAATAACTAATTCATTTTTCTACACCTGTCATGATTTTATAGACCTCAATCATATCCCCCCCTTTAATATCCTCTTTTCTGAACTGAAAAGTCTCATTCTTTTTAATGTATCTTCATATAACACCCATTCCAAACCCCTAATCATTTTTGTTGGCCTTTCTGATCCTTTTTCACTGCCAATGTGTCTTTCAAAATGAGGCGACCATATCTGTACATAGCATTCAAGAGGGGGTACAACATAGTTTTATATAGAGGCAATAAGATATTCTTATTCTCTACTCCTTATTTAATGATTCCTAACATTGTTTGCTTTTTTGACTGCTGCTGTATATTGTGTGAATGTTTTCAGAAAACGATATACGACTCCACGATCTCTCTCACATAGTTATAGCTAAATTAGTCCCCATCATTTTGTATGTATAGCTGGGATTATGTTTTCCAATGTGCATTAAATTTAATATTGATAAATGTAAAGTAATTTGTCATTTTGTTGTCCAATCACTTAGTTCGTGAGATCTTTTTGAAGCTCTTCCTAGTCTGCTTTGGTCTTAAGTATCTTGAGCAGTTACCTGCAGATTTTGCCACCTCACTGTTTACCGCTTTCTCCAGATCATTTATAAATAGGTTGAATAGGATTGGTCCCATATGGAACCCTGGGGGACACTAGTTACCTCTCTCCATCCTGAAAACTTACCATTTATTCCTACCCTTTCTTTCCTGTCTTTTTAACCAGTTATCAATTCCCCTTATCCCATGACAACTTACTTAAGAGCCATTTGGGGAGATAGATTTCCAGAAATCCATGGACAAGGTAAGTACACTATATCCACTGAATCCCTCTTGTCTGCTGACCCCCTTAAAGAACTCTAGCAGATTAGTAAGGATTGATTTCCCTTTATAGAAACCATGTTGACTTTCCCCCAACAAATTATATTAATCTTTTCTGACCATTTTATTCTTTACTATGTTATTCCACAACTATCAGAAAGAGGCAATTTATGCGGACTGCAGTAAACTCTGAGGATGATGCTCACTGGTAAAATAATTTTAATGTTTATTTCATGTAGTTTAACTATATGTATAGTATTTCACTCATCATCTTAAGTAAACAGTTATTTTCTTTACTGATTAAGTTGAAAAATATTGCTATAAAAATAATATTCACTCTTACTCCTCTAGAACTGGAGTGGGGAAACATTTTTTGGGCTGGGAGCTGCTTACCCACAGAATAATCAGTTCTTCGCACTTAAGCGAGAAGCCCCTGACTGAGGGTATGTCTACACTGCATTCCTCAGGTTTAAGGGTTATTTTGAAAGAAGGCTTTTTTCCTCAAAATAACCCCATCTAGACTGCTTTTTATCTTTTGAAATAGGGTATATCGAAAAACCGCCTGGATGCCATTAATGCAAATGAAGCACAGGAAATTCAAATCCACGCTTCATTTGCAATTTTGCTCGGCTGCATTTGCATTCCTCTCTAGAAAGAGAAATACTGCAGACATACCCTGAGAAGGAAAAATGCACTCCTCACACTCACACACCAGAGCCTACAGGAGCCCAAACTAGATTTTGTATGCTCCAGCCCTGTGGATGGATGGCAGGGGGCTAGAATCCCAGCACAGGTTTCCCAATGGGGGGGAGAGGGATCCCTGAGCCTGGGGGGCTGGCTCCAGGCAAGCTGGGAGCCATATCCGGCATATGGGCCTGAGGTTCCCCACCCATGCTCCAGAAAATGTGGAAGTCTCATAGGATCGAGCCATCACAAAATTAATTAAAATGAAATCTAAAAAGCTAAGCCATTAAAGCTTGCCTGTTACAAAGTACCTTAGAAATTCTAAAAATATATTTTCATAACCAAAAGTTAATTTTATGCAGTTATTCCAAATATACATTCCTTTACCCCCGGATACAAGTTATTAAAGACAAATTGTAACTATTACCTATCTGAAACCACCATGACAGACATTATTTCTGCTACAGAAAAAAGGCCTCTAATTGGGAAATTTATAAGACTGGAACCAAAATTTTAAGATATGTCCTAGAAAAGTATTATTTACAATCTTTAAAAATAAACCAAATTCCAATAAAAGTAAATATTTAAGCATACTTTGCAAGTTAATGCAAATTGTAAAACTTCAAATTTAAGCCACAATGCTGTATATAGAACACAACTGCTGGATTTCTTTTTTTTTTTTAACTTACTTTTTATACCACTCATCTTAAAATCATAAGACACCTTAATTGTTAAAAGTATATGGACATCTATTTGTAAAAGTAATGAGTTTTTTCCTACCATTGGATTTTCTGTAAAATTCTGGAGAAAAGTTAAAAAAATGCTGAAATAATGCTATGTTAAAAAAAGCCCTACCGCCATATGCTTTTTTATGAGCTGATAAAAGTTTATTTTAGTGTATCTGACAATGCAGGGTTAGTGAAACATTATGTATGCTCATGGCACTGTATACAAATAGTGGTGATAGAACAGCAGCTTCCTCACGAATGAGTTACTTCCCAACTTTCACTGTGGGAGAGCCCTTCACTGGTGCGGTTCTCTTTAATGCTGCTTTATAAACCTTTCCTGCTCGAGCATGGAGAACTGTTTGTTGATTGGCAAATTTAAGAACTCCCTCGTTCACTGTCACTGCAGCACCCCTCCCAAACCTGACTTGACGCTTCCAACGTGGCTCCAGGGCCAAGCATTTTTAAGGGAAACTGAACCACGCTAGACACGTCCTCCCTCACACCCCACCAGTACCTACAAACTTGTATTTGCCGAACTGGGCAAAAGGCAATTTTAAGTGCGGCGGGATCGGCAGACTCCATCCCTTAAACACGCAACAGTAATACCAGAGCAAGGAATCTGCAGAAGCCCTTTCAGCAGCGCCACGGCTCCATGCCTGCATCGCACTACGAGCGCTGCCCCCGCATCTCTCCAGCGGGAGGCGGCGCTGGGGGGCGCCTGCCCCCGAGGCAGAGCGACGCGTGCGGCAATGGAAAGTCGCGGCTGCAGGGTGCGCGGGCAGCGGCGACGACACCCGCCCAGGCAGAGACCTGCTCCGTGACGCAGCGCGCCCAGGCCGCCCTCCCTTCGAGGCCGGGTTCAGAGCAAAGCCCCCGCGAGCGGAGCCGCTCCGGCTTAGGCACCCCCCCGCGCCCGGGCCGGGGCTTGTGGAGCGGCTCGGCAGCTGCCTGGGCCCCGAGCAGCGTCCCGAGGCCCCAGCGCCGGCGGGCGGGTACTGGTGCCGCTGAAGCGGCGGGCGTAGAAAGCAGAATGGGGGAGGGGAGGAAAACGTCCAAGGCGGGCGCGCGGAAGAACCGCGGCTTTATTAATGTCAGTCGGCGCTGCCCCGCTCGCTAGCTGCCCCGCTCCGCTTCCCCACGCGCGGCGCGGAGGGACCGGGCCCGGCGAGTCGGTGCAGCAGTCCCAGCCGGAGATGGCGGTGGGTAGAATAAGGCACACTGGGTAAAAACACATTTATATACTAACCTCGCCGAGAAATTTTCCAACAATTCCTCCGTCCGACCACCATGCACCAGGACAGGAAACGGCCGCCTCAGCGCCCGCCCGCTCCAGCACCGCCCAGAGCCGGGCGGGCGGGCCCCGCAACCTGCACTCCCCGCGCCGCCATTGGACAGCCAGCGCCACAAACCATCGCCCACGCTCCCCATTGGCCGCCAGAGACCCAGCGCCAACCCTGATTGGCTACGCGCCCCAGGCCTTGCTCTCCGCGCCACGGGCTCTCAGCAATGCTGGATTCGGGGCCGCCACCGTCGCCGCCATTTTGTACCACGGCTCGCGAGGCGCCTGTGCGTCAGCGAGGGAGAAAGGCAGCGAGCTGGGCGCCATTTCCCCGCGCAGGAAGACAGCAGCTAGCGCCGCTCTGGGATCCCGGACACTGGGTTCGGCCAGGGGCCGTGGCGGACGGAGGCCTGAGGCGTCTCTTATTTCACCCACCCGGGGCGGGGCGCCGCGCGCTCCCAGGGAAGAGGCTGGTGGTTTCCCGTTGCCGGGGCGCTGTGAAGCCAGGCCTGCGGCGGGCCGGAACCCGGCGCTATTCCCGCTTCGGGAGCCGACCCCTGCGGCGTACAGCGCAGCGCCTCAGCCCGGCCCACGCTCTCCGGCACGGGCAGCGCCTCCCCCCGCGCGCTGCGAGGAGACCCTGTGTGACGCGCACAGTGCCTCCCCCCCCCCCCCCCGCAGCCTGGGGAGAACCCCCTGCCTGGCACCTCTTGTTCACGGGCTCAGCACCTTCGCTTACACGGGGGGGGGGGGGTTGTGCTCAACCTGGCGCCTCTAAACCGCACCTCTGCGCGCCCAGGCTTTTTCTAGCCGCAGGTGCTGGCCCCTCCACGACTGGGGTGTAACCCTCACCCACCAGCTAGCTCCAGACTTAGGTTCCCTTGGCATTAACAACAGTGACAGCAGACGTGAGCCCTATAACAGGAGCAAACGTGCGGAGACCCTACTCTGTTCCCATCGTTGTGGATTCAGGTGTAGCGTGGGACAGCGTTCATTCTAAGATTTCCCCTCTGAGGGGAGTGAGTTTAGTCTTGTGCACCCACACTGACATCATGTCCTCGTACCTGGATGTGCACTACTGTAGCACCCCTCAGTTATTAACAGATATATAAAAATTGTTTTACAAGAAAAAACACTCTCACTACAGTACAGAGCCACAGGGCTCCAGCCCAGGCTGCTCTCAACCATGCAGCTCCAGCCCAATGCTGGGCTGCCCAAGCGGCTGCCCCCACTCCCACCAGCTAGGCTATGGCATCCTGCTCACCATAAGCACTTGAGGCTCCCCCAGCAAAGAGTCTCAGCAGGGCCTGGCTCCAGCTGGAGCAAACAGTGGTAGGCCTGCCTGCCCGCCCACCCTCCCACACCCCTGCCACACTCCCACTGCTACCACTCATCTGGGCCAACAGGAAAGTGAGTGGTGGTGAGTAGTGTTCCTTCTAAGCTTTGCGGCATCCTAGCTTGACAGGTGATAATCAGCCTCACCCAGTCAGCAGCTCAGCGCTCTCTTCAGGGAGCTGACTGACTGGATAGTGCTGAACAAACGTGAAGCGGTGCTATTGGGCAGCTTAGAGGGAATACTGCTAGTGAGTGCTGCTGTGCAACTCTAAAGGCAAGGTGTGCGGGCCTAAAATTTGTTATGCGCGGTGATGTAGGCGCACAGCTTAGAGGAAACCTGGTGTGGAAGTAGGATGGACTGAGAGATCACAGAATCATAGAACTGGAACAGACCTCAGAAGGTCATCAAGTCCAGGCCCCTACTCTAAGCAGGACCAATTCCAACTAAATCAACCCAGTCAGGGCTTTCTCAAGCCGAGACTTAAAAACCTCTAGGGATGGAGACTCCACTATTTCCCTAGGTAACCCATTCCAGTGCTTCACCACCCTCCTAGTGAAATAGTTTTTCCTAATATCCAACCTGGACCTCTCCCACCACAACTTGAGACCATTGCTCCTTGTTCTGCCATCTGTCACTACTGAGAACAGCCTTTCTCCATCCTCTTTGGAACCTCCCTTCAGTAAGTTGAAAGCTGCTATCAAATCCCCCCTCACTCTTCTCTTCTGTAGACTAAACAGACCCAACTCCCTCAGCCGCTCCTCATAGGTCATATGCTCCAGCCCCCTAATCATTTTGGTTGCCCTTCGCTGGACCCTCTCCAATGCATCCACATCCTTTTTGTAGTGGGGGGCCCAGAACTGGACACAATACTCCAGATGCGGCCTCACCAAAGCCAAATAAAGGGGAATGACGACATCTCTGGATCTGCTGGCAATGCTCCTCTTAATGCAACCTAATATGCCATTAGCCTTCTTGACTACAAGGGCACACTGTTGACTCATGTCCAGCTTCTCATCCATTGTAACGCCCAGGTCCTTTTCTGCAGAACTACTACTTAACTGGTTGGTCCCCAGCTTGTAACTATGCTTGGGATTCTTCTGTCCCAAGTGCAGGACTCTACACTTGTCCTTGTTGAACCTCATCAGATTTCTTGTGGCCCAATCCTCCAATTTGTCTAAGTCATTCTGTACCCTATCTCTGCCCTTAGGGTATCTACCTTTCCCCCCAGCTTAGTGTCATCCGCAAACTTGCTGAGGGTGCAATTCATCCCCTCATCCAGATCATTAATAAAGATATTGAACAAAACCGATCCTACAACCGAACCTTGGGGCACTCCGCTAGAACTGACCGCCATCCTGACATTGAGCCATTGATCACTACCCACTGGGCCCGGCCTTCTAGCCATCTTTCTATCCATCTTACTGTCCATTTACCCAATCCACAATCCCTTAACTTGCTGGCAAGAATATTGTGGGAGACCGTATCAAAAGCCTTGCTAAAGTCAAGGTATATAACATCCACTGACTTCCCCATGTCCACCGAGCCAGTTACCTCACCCATAGAAGCTAATCAGATTGGTCAGGCATGACTTGCCTTTTGTGAATCCATGCTGACTATTCCTAATCACTTTCCTCTCATCCAAGTGCTCAATATGGATTCCTTAAGGATCCCTTCCATGATTTTTCCAGGAACCGAGGTAAGACTGACCGGATTATAGTTCCCTGGATCATCCTTCTTCCCTTTTTTGAAGATGGGCACTACAATTGCCTTTTTCCAGTCATCCGGGATTTCTCCCGATCTCCACAACTTTTCAAAGATAATAGCCAAAGGCTCCACGATGACATTTGCCAACTCCCTCAGTACCCTCGGATGCACTAAGTTCGGACCCATGGATTTCTGTACATTTAGCTTTTCTAAATAGTTCCTAACCTGTTCTTTACCCACCACGGGCTGTCCATCTTCATCCCATCTTGCGTCACTTGGTGCAGAAGTCCAGGAGCAGACCTTGTCCATGAATACAGAGGCAAAGAAAGCATTCCTCACATCATCTGTCACTAGGTTACCTCCTTCATCCATTAGGGGCCCCACACCCTCTCTGATCACCTTCTTCTTGTTAACATGCCTGTAGAAACCTTTCTTGTTATCCTTCACATCCTTAGCCAGTTGCAATTCCATTTGCGCTTTGGCCTTCCTGATAACCCCCCAGGCATTCTCGAGCTATACCTTTAAACTCCTCCCTGGTCATTTGTCCAAGTTTCCACTCTTTGTAAGCTTCCTTTTTGTGCTTAAGTTCACCAAGGATTTCCCGTAAGCCAGTCCTGGACTCCTACCATGTTTGCCCCTCTTGCTACGCGTCGGGATGGTTTCTTTCTGTGCCTTCAATAAGGCTTCTTTAAAATACTGCCAGATGTTCTGGACTCCTTTCCCCTTCATGTTAGCATCCCATGGGATTCGGCCCATCAGATCTCTGAGGGAGTCAAAATCTGCTTTTCTGAAGTCCAAGGTGTGTATTTTACTACTCTCTTTTCTTCCTTTGGTCAGGATCCTGAAATCTACCATCTCATGATCACTGCTTCCCAGGTTGTCACCCACCTCCACTTCCCCTGTTAGTTCCTCCCTGTTTGTGAGCAGAAGGTCAAGCTGCGCATGGCCCCTGGTCGGATCCTTCAGCACCTGTGTCAAGAAGTTATCCCCAACATTCTCCAAAAACTTCCTGGATTGCCTGTGTACTGCCGTATACGTTTCCCAACAGATGTCAGGGTGATTAAAGTCCCCCACGAGAACCAGGGCCTGCAATCTGGAAGCTTCGCTCAGTTGTCCGAAGAAAGCCTCATCTACCTCATCCACCTGATTTGGTGGTCTGTAGCAAACACCAACCACAACATCAGTGCTGTTGTTTGCTCCTGAAATGGGCTAATGAAAGTCTCAGAGGGGTTACAATCTGTAACTAAAAGTAAGTGGTCCTGCGGTACCTTAGAGACAAATTTATTAGGTCACAAGCTTTGGTGGTGTTCTGTTATTTTCCTTGTTGGGTCTTCCGTAAATTAGGTGACTTCTGGGTATTTGTCTAAACCTGTCCCCCGCGGCAGCATGGCCTAGCGGCACAGATGTCAGCCGAGCACCACATCGGGAGGCAAAGGACGTGACAGGCAACAGCGCTGCCCAGAGGAAGCAGCCAGCATTTCAGCTTTACAGAGTCACAGACATTGGGCTTCTATATATATGATGCCTCTAGCATCCATCCAGGACACATCACATAATCCATTGTCTAAAGCCAGGCCTAAGACACAACCAAATTTGTTCCAGTTACACAGACAAATATCTACAAGATCTTTATCAAGCATTCTTAAAATTTAAATATCCACTTCGGGAAATGAGGAAGCAAATTGACAGGGCCAGATGATCACCCAGAAGTCACCTACTTCAAGACAAGCCCAATAAGGAAAACAACAGTACCACTCATCACCTACAGCCCTCAGCTTAAACCCCTCCAGTACATCATTTGTAATCTACAGCTTGTCCTGGAAAATGATCCTTCACTCTCAGACTTTGGGAGACAGGACAGTCCTCGCCTACACATAGACTGCCAATCAAGTAAATATTTGTCAGCAGCCCCACACCCCAGATACACTTACCCAGGAACCTAACCCTGCAACAAACCCCATATCTATACAAGCAACACCATCACAGGACCTAACCACATAAGCCACACCATCAGGGGCTCATACACCTGCATATACACTAATGTGATATATGCCATCAAGTGCCAGTAATGCCCTCTGCCGTATATTGGCCAAACCGGACACATTGTGCCAAAGGATAAATGAACACAAATCAGACATCAGAAAAGGTCACACATAAACCTGTAGGGGAACATCTTAGCCTCCATGGATATTCAAAAATGTATTTAAAAGTAGCCATCCTTGTTCAAAAGAATTTTATCACCCAATTACAAGAGGGAGACAACTAGAGTTCATTTACAAGTTCAACCTCATCAACTTAGGCTTGAATAGAGTTCATAACTGGTTAATGCACTACAAAGGCCATTTCCCCTGCCTTTTAAATTCACAATAGGGATGTAATAGTATTGTCAATTAACTGATGAGCAAAAGCTTATAGGTTAATGCTATAAACTACATGCATTTCTACCCACTGGACCCCCGTCAGTAAATTTTTTAGCAGCCCGGCTCAGTGCTAGCTTGCAACAGGTCCAGGACCTACCCCCTTCTGTGGCTTTGCATTTAAAAGTGTATTAGGAACCGGGCAAGCAGAAAGCCCAGCTCAGTTTTGACTCGCATCACATCCGGGAGCTCAGACCTTGCCCTAGACAAGGGCTGCTGCCATCCTACACTGCTGCCTCTTTATCAGAGGCAACAGTACTGGGTGACAGGCAACCGGTCTGTGAGGGGAGATGGTTTTTAAACTGGCTTCCTTTACAGGCCAGCTCCTGCCTGGCACCACACACTGCTGCCTCTGATACAGAGACAGTAGCATGGGGCTCCTTGTGAGTGAGGTACACTGGCTGCCAGCCCCACCCCCAGGGACTATAGAATAGTCAATTAACCAATAAGAATTTATAAGGTTACTCTACTGTTCAATTAACCGATATTTAATATCCCAAATTCACATTTCCACATCAAATGCTCCACATCCGATGTGAGACATCTACCCTGACTTAATTAGCTTTGTTAACTGTCAATTGTAGGATGTTTTTGTAGGCATATATTGCCTTGTCTCAAGTTATGTGTGTACAATTTTAAACATACACTTTTTCATTTTAAAAGGTTAAAGGGTACAAAAATGAGATTTTCAAACAAACGAGAAAAAGGAACTAATTAACTATTTGTAGTTTTGAAATCATTTAATAAATTGCTTGATTAGTGATGTATTAACATGGGTTATTTTCCCTGAGATTCTGAGATAGAAAAGTTCCCCTACTGTTAAATTTTTTGCTATCAAATATACTATATAATCTATAATACATCATAGATATTAAAATTTGGACATCCTCCCATACCACTACTCAAAAAGTGTACCTAAAATAAGCTTGTACAAAATCCTTGAGGCTTTTTAACATATGGCAGTATACAGGCATAGTTGTTCCTGAATAAGTATACCCTCAGAAAAGTCCTGATTGCATATATGACAATTGAATAAATGGATCTACATTTTTACTATTCAGTTACACATTCGTCCTTTTTCATTTCTTAATTGGAAAAACAACACAATATTAGATTTATAAACTTCTTTGTTTTTTTGCACACAGCATCTAATTACATGCTAAGTACATGTGGGTAGCTTGTTTCTGGGCAATATCATGTCCTTCACAAATTAAATTGTTTAAAAAACAATTCAGATAGGGATGACTCATAGAGCTCCATCAAATGTTAGAATCTGGTCATCTTTATATGTTTGTCCTTTTCTGAATAGCTGTTCTTGTCTCTCCTCACTCTTCTTTCATTAATTTTCCTAGAGCCAAGGTGGGTGAGATATGGGACCTAATTCTGTCGGTGAAAGAGAAGCTTTTGGGATCCACAGAGGTCATCATTATCTCACTGTCTCAGATCCTGCAACCAACGAAGATAAAACACCACAAACACTAATTTTCCTCTCTTTTCCTACTACACATCGTTGTGTTAAAAAGGATAAAAAACCCACCTTCATTTTGAACCTGAGTTAACATATACTTGCTAGTTCCTGCATTCTTTTCAAAACAAAATCAAGACCAAGGCTTTTTTATTCTTTTGGTTAATTTTTCTAGTCTGTATGCTCTTTATTCATGGTTTGGTTTAATGCGTTTTATGTATTTTACATAAAACATTCATCTTGAAAAATCCCAAAGTATCAGCGATTGATATATGTGCACAGAAAGAGGAAAAACATTCACTTTGGGGTGGAAGGTGATATCTATCTGACGTATCACAGCAGGAGGAAGAGTGGAAGTTTTATATTAGGCTATCCATCAAACTCCTCATCTTTGAACTTTTGGGACCTCTCATGTCCACTTCGAATTGGCAGACCTTGATTAAGATCTCATCTAAAACATATTTTATCCGAGTTGTTGCAGCATCAAAGCTTTCTATAGTACTTGCAGACTGTATCAAACATACGTAATTAACTGGGTTGAGAATTACTTAGACAAGTTAGATGTCATCTAGTCACTGGGGCAGGAGCGGGTAAGATACAGCCTGCACACCTGATGTAGCCCATCAAACCTTTTGATCCACCCTGCCCTGTAGGCCTGCTGCAGCTCCAGACCGCTCAAAGAGGCTGGCTGCTCTTTCCATGTGCCTGAGACAAGCTGATCTATTGAGGTCCTGTCCTGTCCCACATGTGTGTGGATTCTATGATATAGGAAAAATAAGAGTACAAAATTATTGAATACCACAGAAATAGCATGCATTTTGCATTTTGATAAAGCGACAGAAAATAAACCTATCCTCCCTAAATAGTGTCAATAAGTAATTCCATCAAGACACTCTGGTAATAAATGAAAACATGGATAACAAGACTATGTCAAGATATAATTCGTAATGGAAGACATGCATGGTGGAATTTAACAGGAAGGCTTCAACTACACACAATAGTTGCAGCAGTGTACAAGTGGATTTAGTTGGTGCAATCCTGCATGTAGATATACTTAAATCACTTTACAACTGGCTTAGCTTGATTAAGAAATGGAATCTTATCATAGAACCATAGAGCTGGAAGAGACCTCAAAAGGTCATCAAGTCATGCTCTAAGCAGGACCAATCCCACAGACTCATAGACTTTAAGGTCAGAAGGGACCATTATGATCATCTAGTCTGACCCCCTGCACGGTGCAGGGCAAACAATCTCACCCACCCCTCTTAGAATAATCCTCTCCTCTATGTCTCAGATATTGAAGCCTTCAAATATTTTGAAGGCCCCAAGATGCAGAGAATCCTCCAGCTGTGATCTGTGCCCCATGCTACAGAGGAAGGCGAAAAACCTCCAGGGCCTCTGCCAATCTACCCTGGAGGAAAATTCCTTCCCAACCCCAAATATGGCGATCAGCTAAACCCTGAGCATGTGGGCAAGACTCATCAGCCAGACACCCAGAAAGTTCTCTATAGTAACTCCTATCATCCCTCCATTGACCTATTCCCACTGATAATGAATGGTCAATTAGTTACCAAGATCATGTTATCTCATCAAACCATCCCCTTCATAAACCCATCTAGTTTAATCTTGAAACCAGATAGATCTTTTGCCCCCACTACTTCCCTTGGAAGGCTGTTCCAGAACCTCACTCCTCTAATGGTTAGAAACCTTCATCTAATCTCAAGTCTAAACTTCCTACTAGCCAGCTTATATCCATTTGTTCTTCTGTCCACATTGGTATTAAGCTTAAATAATTTCTCTCCCTCTCTGGTATTTATCCCTCTAATATATTTAAAAAGTGCAATCATGTCCCCCCTCAGCCTTCTTTTGGTTAAGGTAAACAAGCCAAGCTCCTGGAGTCTCCTTTCATAAGACACGTTTTCCATTCCTCGGATCATCCTAGTGGCCCTTCTTTGTACCTGTTCCAGTTTGAATTCATCCTTCTTAAACATGGGAGACCAGAACTACACACAGTATTCCAAATGGGGTCTCACCAATGCCTTGTATAATGGCACTAACACCTCCTTATCCCTACTGGAAATACCCTGCCTAATACATCCCAAGATCGTATTAGCCTTTTTCACGCCCATGTCACAATGGCGGCTCATAGTCATTTTATAATCAACCAGGCCTCCAAGGTCCTTCTCCTCCTCCGTTACTTCCAACTGATGTGTCCCCAGCTTATAACTAAAATTCTTGTTATTAATCCCTAAATG
The DNA here is from genome assembly GCF_049634645.1 of Pelodiscus sinensis. Taxonomy (NCBI): domain Eukaryota; kingdom Metazoa; phylum Chordata; order Testudines; family Trionychidae; genus Pelodiscus; species Pelodiscus sinensis. The sequence goes on from NC_134714.1 coordinate 106,520,488, forward strand.
CATAACCTTACACTTCTCACTATTAAATTTCATCCTATTGCTATCACTCCAATTTACAAGGTCATCCAGATCTTCCTGTATGATATCCCAATCCTTTTCTGAATTGGCAATAGCTCCCAACTTTGTGTCATCCGCAAATTTTATTAGGACACTTCCAATTTTGGTGACAAGATCAGCAATAAAAAGATTAAATAAAATTGGCCCCAAAACTGATCCCTGAGGAACTCCACTAGTAACCTTCCTCCAACCCGAAAGTTCACCTTTCAATATGACCCGCTGTAGTCTCCCCTTTAACCAGTTGCTTATCCACCTCTCAACTTTCATATTGAGAAAGTGTACTCAAAAAGTGTACTCATCCACCATGCTGCTCCTCCGTATTGCAAATTATGCGGCGCTTCTTTCGAACCATAGCTTCGATACTATCACGAAGCTAATAGAAATTGAACAAGGAAATTCCGAAAGTGATACTGTGCTCCTGCAGGCAATATTACAAAGAAGGTTATGCATGTTCCAGGGCGCGTCTGCAAATAGCTATGGATGTTGCTGACACGGCAAGCAGTGGCAACAGTGGTCCATGAGAAGATCTTCATGGCTCGCCACAGCAGCTGTGCCCAAAAAACTTCAATCCGAAGTCGAAGATCTTCCATTCGACAGGATTAAGCTGTTCACAGAAAAAGCAGATGACATGCTCCACACTGGGAAAGACTCACATGCCACCCTATACACGCTTGGGATATATGTTCTACCTTTCCGGCGTAGATGCTACTTTCCATATCAAAGACGTTAGGATTACCAATTTCGCAGGCAACAAAACCATCCATTTGACCAAAACCGCCCCAAGCAGAAGCCACAGCGCAGACGTCCTCAGCCACCTAGAGCGAGCAACCCAGTAACACCTAAGCAGCAGATTTGACTCCCCTGTCGAGGGCATGATGAATATTTCAGTTGTTGTTGCAGACACCAATCCCATATTTCATCACCGGCTGCAACCCTATTGCCACCAATGAATGGGTCACAATAACTTCAGACACATGGGTATTGGAGGTGATAAGATCAGGATTCACCATTCCTTTCACTTCCCTTCCCCCTACCAGCCCACCAACCCCGTCCCTTTTCAGGGACCCATCTCATGAGGACCTTCTGCGACAAGAAGCCTATCACCTGTTATCCATCGGAGCGATAGAAAAGGTCCCATATCAGTTCAAAGGAAGGTTTTATTTACATTACTTCCTAACGCAGAAGAAAACAGGGGGTTGGAGACCTATTCTCGATCTACACCGGTTATATCATCACCTTCAAAAACAGAGATTCAAAATGGTAACTCTCTCCACAATCATTCCAGCTCTGGACAACAATGATTGGTTCACTGCCCTCAACCTACAAGATGTCTATTTCCACATAGCCATACACCATGCACACAGATGATTCCTGCGCTTTGTCATAAACAACAAACATTTCCAGTATCGAGTCCTTCTGTTCGGGCTAGCTTCAGCTCCAAGGGTATTTTCGAAGACCCTCACCGTCGTTGCTGCTCACCTTCGCCATCTTTGAGTCGTCATATTTCCTTACCTGGACAATTGTTTAATAAAGGGTGCGTCACAACAAGAAATGACGCACATGGTTACCATTGTCAGACAAACGTTCAACTCCCTCAGACTGATATTGAATGAACAAAAGTCGACGCTGACGCCAATGCAAAACAAAGTTCATAGAGGTAATTCTGGATTCCTGTACAGCAAAAGTATACCTACCCATGGACAGATTCTGGGCAATCAAAGACCTGGTCATCTCACTCAAGACCCCAGCAATCTCGGTCCATACCCGCCGTCGTCTGCTGGGCCACATGGCTGCTGCCACTTTCGTCATCCCTCATGCACAACTCCATTGAGAAACCTACAGCACTGGCTGGCAACTGTATATGCTCCCACAAAGCACGACATTCACAAACTAGTATCTCCTCCATCTCACGTGCATATGTCCCTGCACTGGTGGACGAACGCATCAAACATCATGACGGGAGTACCGTTCCATTTATTGAACCCATCCGTTCAGATAACGTCAGATGCCTCGCTCATTGGCTGGGGAGCTCACATGGGTGAAGAACACATACAGGGCTGATAGTCTCACAACGAGAGATGTCTTCACATCAACCAACTAGAGCTGCGAGCAATCTTACTGGCATGCAAGCATTTCCTCCTGCACTTAAAAGGCAGGACAGTCAGGGTGTTGACAGACAACGTAGCAGTAATGAATTATATAAACAGGCAGGGAGGAGCAAGATCACGCTCCCTATGCGCCGAAGCATCGAACATCATGACATGTTGGAATGCTGTTCCATCATGGTGTTGAAATTGGTGCATACAGAACAACATCACCATAACAGCATCCTACATACCTGGCACAGTCAATGTCATTACTGACTCCCTCAGCAAGCATTTTCCTATAGACCACGAGTGGGAAGTAAGAGTGGACGTATTACAAACGATTTTCCGCACATGGGGAACACCCCTAGAGGATCTGTTCACAATAACCAGCAACAAGAAGTGTCCCCTCTTTTGTTCCAGGGCAGGGATCAGCAAAGGCTCTCTCAGCAATGCATTGCTAACTACTTAGAGAAAGTCACTCCTATGCCTTCCCCCCAACAGTCCTCATCCCCAGGACATTGGAGAAAATCAGAACGGAAGCAGCAACTGTAATCTTAATAGCGCCAGCTTGGCCCAGGCAAGCATGGTGTCCGTTTTTGCACAGAATGTCACTACGGCCACCCTGGCCTCTACCTCTTTGCCGAGATCTCTTTTCTCAAGAGCAAGGCTCTCTCCTACACCCCAGGCTAGAAGCATTACACCTAACAGCGTGGCTGCTGACTGGCTTGGACAAAACATAAACCTTTGTTCAAAGCAGATCAAGTCAGTACTGATACACAGCAGAAAGGCATCCACACGCAATACCTACCTGGCTAAATGGCGCAGATACTCTCACCAGTGCCTCCATAATAATGTCCAACCTTTGTCTTCTCCTTTACACAGCAGAAAGGCATCCACACGCAATACCTAACTGGCTAAATGGCGCAGATACTCTCCCTGGTGCCTCCATAATAATGTCCAACCTTTGTCTTCTTTACACCAAATCCTTGAATACCTTCTTTATTTGCAGAATTCGAACCTTTCAGTGTCATCTCTGAAGGTACAGCTGGCAGCCATTAGTGCTTTCCATTACCCCATACAGGGCTTCTCGGTGTTCTCTCACCCGACCACTAAACGGTTCTTCAAAGGCCTGATGAATCTAAGTCCACCTAGAAGACTACCTCCACCATCCTGGAACCTTGATTTAGTGCTGGATACCATTATGTATCCTCCTTTTGAACCTCAAGCTTCGGTGCCCCTCCAGATGTTAACGATGAAGACCGCTTTCTTACTTGCAATTACATCAGCATGCAGAGTCAGCGAGTTGGGGGCTCTAGTGGAAAACCCCCCTTTCACTTCTCTCTCGAAAGACTCAGTGACATTGCGACTACACCCAGTGTTCATTCCCACCGTCTGCTCGTCCTTTCACATCAATGATCCTATCGTCCTTCCATCATTTTACCCTAAGCTGCATGCATCAAATAAGGATGCCTTGCTCCACACGCTCCATGTACGCCGCGCTCTTTCCTTTTACATAGGCAGAACCCGTCAATGGAGGCGAACAGACAGGCTCTTGGTATCAACGGCACAGTGGTCCAAAGATACCGTGCTTTCCAGTCAACACATCGCCAAGCTTATTACTCTATGCATAACCACGAGCGCACTCCACTAGAGCTGTTGCAACCTTCACGGCCTTCGCCGGGGGGGGGTTCCACTTGCAGATATTTGTAGGGCAGCCACATGGACTTCCAGTACTTCGTTCATGAGACACTACGCTATAGGCTGAGGACTACTCGGTAGCTTCGGCAGTCTTATCTACTGCAAAAGTTAATTGACCCAGAGTGCTTTCCCGCCACTGCTATTCAGTCACCTAGAGTGGAGCACCCACAGGGACCACTCGAAGAAGAAGAGGAAGTTACTTATCTGGTGTAGTAACGATGGTTATTCGAGATATGTCCCCGGGGGTGCTCCATGTCCCGCCCTCCTCCCCTCTCCGGGTCTTCTCTTCTTTCTCGTTTCAGAGACCGAGCAGTGAGAGGAACTGGCAGGACTGCACACATTAGAAAGGGTGTGAATTCTGCGCACTGCTGCACGCATGCGCAGTCCAGCCAAACACGGCTGTGAAATCTTCCGACCAGCAGCACCAGGATGGACCCGACACCTAGAAAGGAGCACCCATGGGGACACATCTCGAAGAACCATTGTTACTACACCAGGTGAGTAACTTCCTTTTCCTTAATCCAAGACCAGAACCTGCACCCCAATCTGCTGCCCGGTGAAAGTGAGGGGAGGGAAGATGGAGCGAGAGGTGGCCGGGGGGGAGGGGCACAAAGGAGGCAGGGAAAGGGTATTTGGGTTTGAGGTAGATCTTGGATTGCACTTAAATTCAAAAAGTGATCTTGTGCTTAAAAAGGTTGGAGACCCCTGCTTTAAGTACATACAGGGTTAGGTGTCAGCTAGATGGAGGTTTCAAGGTTTTAAGTAGTATCTAAATATTGAAGTTAGGCAGGTACCTATGTCACTTCATGCATCTAGCCCTTAACTCCTAAAAAGACCTGACTACTGAGGGGCAGAACATTTGTCAAAGCTAATTTCCTTGCTGATAGCATTTCCCATAATTCAGGATATCTAGGCTGCTCTTCTCTATAGCGCACACAGGTAGAGCAGTGTTTTGGAGCCATAGGTCTGACCACATCTCTCCTGTCCCTGCTTGCTATCAGGTGCATTTTTCTCCAACCTTTCTAAAACTTGCTGTCTATTTGGCTTCTTGTTAACCAGTGTGATACAGAAGGTGTTTTGTTATCTGCTTGGGGAATCTAATTATAGAATAAATTGCCAGTTTTGACAATTGTCTGATCTATTTCTTAAAGTCTGCCTTGAGTGTAGCATTCTCATTGTGGGCCCTCCAGGCCTATTCACACTTACATAACATCATTAACAAATATTCCCAAGAGACACTAATTTCATTACATTTAGGAGATGGTCCTAAGGTAACAGTCCCACTTAATGTCTGACTCATGAGCGATCTTCTGGGGCAGGAGCCTCTGACATGTAGGCTTCCATACTATATAGCCTAAATTAGCGTTGGGCAATATTTGATGGGGGGGGGGGGGGGCAAAGAGTGATCATGGGATTTTGGTTGTGACCTGGGACAGGGGATTGGGGTGCAGGGTCTGAGAAGGGGAATGGGTGCAAGAGGAGGTGCAGAGGGTTTGAGTTATGTGGGGTAGGAGGCAGAGGGTTGGGGGAAGGAGAGGTTGAGATGCCAAAGGCAGGCTCTGACCAGGAGACTTAGCTAGACAACTCTTAGCCAGGACCCCAGCAGGTTTCTCAGACAAGGTCCCTATCTTCTACCCCCCTCCAACAGCTGCAGGGGCCATGAGTGTCCATGAATAGCTGCCAGCTGTGGGGGAGGGGTGGGGCATACTTCCCACACTGTCTGTTATCTCCCTGCCAGTGGGGGTGGAGGCAGCACACAAATCTTTTCACCCTTCCCCCCTTGGCTTACAGCTATTCAAAGACAAACAGCCCTGCAACCAGCTTTGTGAGCAGCATGCAGGGGCGGGGCAGGAAGGGAGCCTGCCTGAGACTCCTTTGCTGGCCTGTAGGCTGGATCTGGCAGCTTTACAGGCTGGATTCAGGCCATATTTGGCCCAGCCCTGGTCTAAATCTAGCTAGCAATGGAAAACTGGAAAGCTCTGGGTCCCCAGCATTTCAGGTAGAAGAACACAAGTAGGGATTCTGATCTTGTGAATTGTGTATGCCTGAGATATATTCTCTTCTCACATCTAGGACAGGGGTGGGAAACTTGCTGCCTATGGGTTGCGTGCAGCCCATCAGGGTAATCTGATTGTGGGCCAGGAGACATTTTGCTGACTAGGAATGGTTAACCGTGACCAGAGGAAACTGTGGTGGGGGAGGGCAGTGCTTGTGGATGGTCAACATAAGCAAAATGTCTTGTGATGCACAATCACATTACCCTGATGGGCTGCAGGTTGCCCAACACTGACCTAAGGGGTACTACCATTGCAGATTGCCCTTTTGGACAGAATGAAGGAAGCAATATCAATTTTTAAATGTGGAAGGAGGAATTTACTTTGGGGAGAAAAAACTCAGGTGTACTAAACATTAAGTAAGGCTCCTGTGCAGAGAAGGCTAGGCACTCACAACAGCAACTAAAATAAGTCTTAATGGATAAATAAAGGGCTTGAAGAGTGCTCAAAAGATAATGTAAGGTCCCATTTTTGCTGATCAGCCCACTCGAAGGAATCTGGTTACCTGTGGATTGACTACCAAGCAGCCCGAGGGTGGAAATGCATAAAGTAGGCTCTGTGCCTAGCTGTGCTATTAAGCATCTTTTTCCCATCTCTCTGGTGTCTGCCTTCTTTGTGAAATGTTTTGGCCTCTTTGCATTCATACAAATTCACACAGAGGTCTGCTGAAGGGAGACCAAATGTCTGAATGACTGCAGTGGAGCTCTGATCTGACTGAGACTGAAAGGGACTGAGAGCAGCCTGAATAGGAGTGTTTGATACAGATGTTTTCTGCCCCAGGTGAACCTCTGAAGTCTGGGAAGGCATCGCTTGATGGGGAGATGGAAATACAGATCTGGTAAATCTGCTCACGTTCCCGATAGAGATAACTTTTTTATCACCACTTATTGAAGCTGTCTGAGGTTGGGACTGGCTCTGATATTCCTGCGCACTTATTACAATGAAGAACCTGTAGGACCTTTCTTCTGAGGGAATTCTGACACTTCCATATCCAGAAGATATTAACTTCATAATCAGATTGTGTTTTACCAGGAGTCCGGGATCTGAGGGGGGGGAGTGTGTGTTAGGAGAAGAACCGATAGGGTAGAGCCTGCCACTTCAGGGAGTATTCCTGGATCACCATTTCCCTGATCTACATATCTGGGCAGTAAAAGCCAATCCTATGTCCTAGGTTCAACTTTAACTGGAGACCTATCGGGTCTGTCAAAGTGCATTTGGGGTGAGTGCTGAGATCCCTCTGGAGTTCCCCATAAGAAACTCAATTCCAACCATTTTCCTTTGGAAAACCTGTTATATCTTTTCTAATACCGTTGTGAGGATGAGGCGCAACAAGAGCACCCTTCTATGTTCTCTCCTGAAGGCTCTGATAGAGAAGGGAGAGACTGTTTCGAGTTTCCTGCACTCTCACCTCCCACCTTATCCAGTTTTTCCTCCATAAAGGAAACCTGAAAACTTGCCCCAGCAAAGGACCTACTTAGAATGAGCATCCGCTTTCTAGGGTTGCTGCCATATATAGGCCCTGGTTACTGAGCTTGGAAGCTATGACTTGGGCTGAGAACATCATTGCATTCATTGAGGTATCAATTATAAATGCTGTTAATAGGGAGAGATTCTTTAGCAAAGCCAAAATCAGGGCAATTTTGGTCCTTAGGGATACGTTCCTGCAAAGCTGGAAGCTGCCAGGGATATTTAGAATGTGTCAAAAGAAGCTTCAAAGTCCTTTTTGAGAGTGGCATTCGTCTTTCCATCTGGTTCCTTAGGATACAGCACCCCCTGCCCCCCCTCCCCTTTAGAGGGACTATCCAATCTCTAGCAAGAAATGCTACTGCAGCAATAGAGCTCTTTGGTTTTAGAATGTTACAAAGCCTGATGTTGCTTTTATCCATGTGCTAGCCCTCAGTCTTGTTCCATTCATCTAATCACTTCCTTGAAGGCATGAAGAGGTATCAGAGCTTTAGAGCAGGACTTTTGTGGGAAGAAACTTACTCTGAAGCTTCTTCTCAGAAACCCCTGCTCAAGTTTCAGAGACAGATAACAAGACTTCGGGGTAAGGAGGGGGAAGAGGAGTGATGCTCACATTTCCTGGATTTTTGTTGAACTTTTTCTTTCCTGTTTTAGATATTTTAACATTTTTTCTGCACTTTGGGAGTGCAGAAACTTTGCTGCAATTTGGTGAGGCCTTCTGTGGCTTGCCTTTCTTTGGGCCTGAAGCTTTGAGTGGTCATCTCAGAATCCTTCCACTGTGGGTCATATTTCTCTTGGGAAGGGGGGAGGAGCTTCTCAGAGCCCTCCTGGCTGGTTTGTGAGTGAGGGGAGCTGATTAGCAGCCTTCCCAAGGGTGCTCCTAAAGCATTTTAGTACTATGGGACAGGACTTATTACCCTGCAAGCCTCCCAATTGTCTGCAGGGTCTCCTAGGACTTACCCCAAGTTGACTGATGCATCTTGCTTCTGGAACCTCTCCCTACTCTACACTGGGGTTCTGGATCCATTTTGCCCCATTGGAGTCATAAGTACCTTAGTAGGTAAGGGAACCCAGGTGCCTGCCAGCTATGGAACCTAACAGTAACAAGCCTGGGTACTAATCTGCTGTCTACTGAGTCTGGGAAGGCTGCCTCACCTATAAAGCACCTTTTGGATTTGACGTAGTGTTTCTTGGATGCTCTGCCATGTCTGTAAGGGGCAAAGAAGTCAGAAAGTGCTGTGGCAACAGAGGATAAGGAAGGGTTAAATCCTGGTGGCATTTAGGGGAGGAGGTGAATGGCAAGGAGGAAGCTCCCCAAAGTCCCAGAGCAAGGACAGAAAAGTGAAAATAGGAGTGAGGGTGACTGCAAAAGAAAGCACCATTACCTGCTTTTGCAGAAGCAAAAAACTGGCAGCAAGCATAGCAGATGGAGCATAGCTGGACTGTGCAGCCGAAAACATTGATCCACCTCTGTGACCTGTAGAGAAAAGTAACCCAGAAATCCAGATTGTGGGAGACAATGGAAATAACTATTACTGGTCAAATTCAAGGAAAACCCAAATCCTGTACACCTGTTACTCTGTTGATTCAAAAAAATAAACACACCACACAAGCCAATTTTCTGAAGACTGCATTTTGAATATCATAATATATATATATGTGCATTTCAGTTTCATTTTTACAGATATAAACTCAGTTCATTTTAACCTGAATTAAATTTTGGAGGCTTACATTTAAATTAAGGTAGCTTGTTTAATATCACTTGTAACAGCAGGTGACATTTAATATAAAAACAGCCAAAAGAATGAATGTTTGCTTTAAAAGATTTGACACCAATGATCAACACAGGATCAAACTATTAATTTAGATTTTCAGAGAAAAAAGGGGGGCAATAAACCAGTCCATTCACAGCATCTTACTGCCGACTTCTAGATAGAGTGGTTTTGATGGTGGTCCCAGGGGGAACTTTATTTTGCCTTCTAGCTAAAATATGAGGTACTATAACAGCAGGAGGTGCTAGAGATGAGGGGAAAATTATGGCTTCAAAAGTGAAAGCTTAGTGAAACCTCAAACATCCCATCTGGATTAGGCAAACAAGAGCATATATTAATGCTGGGAGTGCAAAAACAGGGAGGAAAATGTAGTGGTTAAAGCCACTACCAATTGCTGGAAAAAAAACAGGATGAATTATTTTACAAAATTAGGAATAAACTGCAATCATAAATCAAGTCCAAGTTAGCCGAATTCAATTTTTAATAGATTGCATATATAGATGTTTCATCCACACACTTCAACTCTTTAAGAGCAGAATTTTATGTCCAATTTACATACTTCAGAGAAGATAATGTTTCTCAGTTCTTACATTAAGATTTTGTCTCCAAATTTCCACTTGTACATTGAGAGCTTTAAGAAAAACAAAGGACACAGAGGGTGTTGCCTTTTTTTTTTTTTTTTTTTTTTTAGCAGCAATGAAATATCACTAGCCCCTTTTTACATAACCGAATTCAAGTCACAACCAGAGGTGACTGCACCACAAAGTCACCGGGTACAAAACTGCTAGTTAATTTTAAATTAATAACTTGAAATTATTTTCCCCGTTACATCCCTTTTTTTTTTTTATAAACAGCAAACATTTTGCTATTTTTGTACATAGGCTAGCAGGCTTGTTTCAATATGAAAGTGCTAATTCATTTACAGATTTACCAGTTATGTAGTGCTACAATAAGTGTCCAATATTCTACAATATGAACAATCTTGATAAATGGAAATGATGAAGATTAAGTAAGGCTATCCAATTACCTTATCTTATTTACATTAAAAGAATAAACACCCAATAGAGAGTAGGGACAGGGAAGAAATATTGGGCAAATATTCATACTGCCACAAGTGTAAAAATTAAATCAGCCTCCTAGCTTTTACTGTAAATGAGACATTTTTAAATAGTCCTGCAGCCCTTGCCTATTTTTTCCTCAGAAAAAGAAAAGCTGCCTTCATGACATCCCCTCTTGATTTCAGGTTTCCACAGTGTGTCATTTGAAGCTTTAAAGTCAGGTTCTTCCTATCTTCAAAAAACCTCTGGTTTGCTTTCCAGTATTAGGTTGCATGATCAGGTCCCACTTCCTGGGTGGTTGGTTTTTGTGTTTTTTTGTTTTTTGTCCAATTTATTTATCAATTTGTTTAGAGTGAGTTGTAAATAACATGAACCAGTTCTGGAACCACTATTGGGAGGAACACAAGCTCTTCACTACAATCACACAGTAGCAGGAAAAATGATAATTCAATTCATTCCTGAGGCTGGGCCTCCAAAATTGAACGAACTTGGCACAACCGGAGCATTGAATTTGTATCCTCCATGCTTTTCAATCATTTTGGATTCTGAAAGACAAAAATATTTTAGTAAAATGTAAACTATCAAAAAATGTAAGTATCACAATCCTGGTCTGTGAATAACACAATCTAGTGTTTGTGAATGCCTCAAATTTTGGGGATTGAACTTGAGATATCTAAAAATATACCTTGCTGTGCAACCCTCTAAAATCAGATTCCTTTAAGGTTTCTACTTAGGGTACCCAAAATTGTTACTTACTTTTGAATCTCTTGGCAACAAATTTTACTATGATTTAAAAAAGATAGAGAATATTAATACTAAAAATTCAAAAATTTATATTCTAAAAATTTATAAGTGAAGTGCTTCTTGCGTGCGGTGTTCTTGAAATGCAGCTGAAAGTGCGGCCTCCAGATTGCTACTGAACTTCCTGTGCTTTCTGATTAATAAGAGACATTCTAGGGACAAGACAGTCAAATCACTAAAAAAATGCACTTACACTAAATAAGCACCATTTGAACTTCAATGAACAATTCCATGTTCCTACAAAGATTCAACTGTAGGAGAGGGAAATATAAATGGAACCAACAGGAGAAAGTTGATCTTTATGAACATGTGAACACACAAAATAAACTGTTTGCTTCCAGTTAAGGTTGCTACACCACATAGCTGGTGCAAACTACATGAAACAGAAAGCACGGAAATTATTCAACATCCTCTACATTCCATTTATTCAGTTCTAATGCTCCATCTCAGCTACCTCTCTACCAACCACACAGAGTCCATGTCCATAGCCTCATTTTGAAGAGACCAACGGTTACAATTAAACTTTGTCCATGTTGTCTGGTTAAGTCAGTTTCCACGTGTTTTAAGAATTTAGGTGAGATATGGCTTTTCAACAAGTTACAATGCGCACACAAATCAAGACCTGATATAGATCAAATGCACAACATACACTCCTGTCCACCTTTCCGGCAACCAGAGGGTTACAGTAGCCATCAGAATATACTGTTTCCAACTCCACATGGAACATTTGTTGCCTGATTATTTCCTCTCAGACAACTCTCCTAATCAGATACCTTTGAACGATGCCTCTCTTCCTGCAAATGCCAGGGGCAATTCAGACTTGTCTGTGCCTCTTCTGCACTCAGATCAGACAAATACTGCTTCCAGAACTGTAAGGAAGCACTGAGAACCAGAACCTTGCATGTGCCATGAGCCCCATGCACGGCTCCAGTTCTGCAAAAAGGGCTGAAAAGTTATTCAGTTAGGGAAATGCATGCATTCTAACCTTCTCCAACACAGAGCATTGTTAGAAGTATGCTCAGGGGCAGAGCGCCAAGCTGGTGCTATCGAAAATTCCTGGCTGACTTAAGCATGCAAAGACATTACCAGATGATATATGTCAAATGAGCCTCAAAAGCTGTTCCATCCAGTAGCTGAAATTTAAAACTGACCCTTTTCATAGCAGGTCTGGACACATATGGATAAAGACATCCAGAGTTCCAACAAGTGTTTGAAAACAGATCATGAACTAAATTCTGATAAAGATTAGGAAGAAACTTTCCTTATGGATAATATGTTCTACTGCTTCTCATTGGGTTGCACTTTTTCTTTCAAGCAACTGATATCGGCTGCAGACAGGCAGGATTCCTGGCTAGAACTTAGCCTGGTCTGATTTAGCATGCTGTTACTCAACCCTATTTAATTTTATACAGGGACTCAAAGTATCTCTGAAGAACTTCTGAATGCAATGCAAAAAAGGGGGAGATCAGTCCAAGGAAACAACAGATTTTTCCTATCCCCACTCAGACATACTGGAGTGGAAGTAATAAAAAGAACGGATTTTTCCAATCTGAATATTGACCTATTCCCAGACATACTAGAGAGGAAGTAGTAAAAACCTAGAAGGAAAATATGCTTGTATTGAAGAATGATTATTAATACTGTAGTATTTTATAAACCTGTTAAGGAATGATCACATGGCAGCTTTAGAGATGCCCAAGCTACTATTAACCATGGTCAGTGGACTCTAGCACTTGATTCTCCTAGCTACAGATGGTCTACTTGCTTTCAGGCACAGGCATTTAGGGAAAAAAGTAACAAATAATGCATTCCAGGATGCCAGTTCTACTAAGTTATTTGCAGTACTGCTCACATTTACAATGTTAATGTCACGTGCTGAGGTTTTGTATTAGCTCAAGGAAGACTGGTTGCTTGTGAGGCACTGCAGATGCGGGAAGCAGGGTGGAAAAGGTAAACCTTTTTTACAAGAATCTGAAGTATAAAACTACACACTCACAGACAGTACACTAAGGTTCTTCTAGACAGATTTTGAAATTCTTACTAACTAGGTAAGCTAGGAAATGTGTCAACGACAGTCAGGAGGATAATAGATTCCTTGCCAAGTGACTTGATTATCTACTTTGGAATGAACCTGGAATGGGACATCTTTTCCCTTAAGTGGACTGAACTTCCCTGTAAAGAGTCGTGGGTCAGAGAAAGATATTCCACTTGCTGAATCCCAAGAGATGAGTAAGATTGATGGATACTTGCAGCGGTGACTCCATACGAGTCTCTGTTATGGGAGTGAAAGGTACCCACAGATGCAAACAAGCCACAGAGAAAGTCTGGTCACCCAGCAGAAGGACATTTCACTATTGAGATCAACTGTGACAGAGCTTTGCTCCTCCAGCTCCTTGTATTTTGAGCACCTCATGATCTTCTGTTTGGCTGCTCTGTTGTGATGGGGGAGGAGGGAACAAAGAGAATAAAGGAGCTTGGCAGATGGTCTCTGTTTGGGGAGCAGCGCTGTGGAAGTTCTGCTTACTCTCCCAATTACTTCAGAAATAAAGACTACAATGGTAGGAGCAGAGACATTCTATTTGCATTGCTGGTAGCACAGACACAGGCAACACAGAAGGGCCTAGAGCAACAATGGACAACCTAGACTAATGAGCAGATGTTCCCCGGGACAGAGACGTTTTGCTAATTGCACTTGCGTACCTAGAACTTGTAGGGTGTGCAGAGCGAATCGTAATAGCACTTCAACTAGATGCAGAGGGAACACATGGCGTTCACACTCAGTGTGTGTGATCTGCATGCACCTCATGTGCCCTTGTTTTACGTACGTCACTTTAGTAAAACTGGCAGGAAAAAAACAATGCGGACGGAAACCAGCAGAATCTGGCAAACCTGCACATGGGCACAGTAAACAAAACGTCTCCTGGACCACGCACAGAACCTGGGTGGACCGCATGCAGCTCCCATGCCACGGGTTGCCCACTACTGCCCTACAGCCTTGTGGGCCGGTCTGAGCCACCTCCAATGCATTTGGAGAGAGATCACTGGTAGAACAATTTTAAGCACAAATATTGATCGTGTTACATTATCAAAAGCCAAAACATTAAGATGGAAGTTACTGCTGAGCTATTCAAAACACACTGTCCTCTCTCTTTGGGCTTCCCAGTACAGCCCACACACCATGGCTTGGTGACATGTACACTTTTTTTGGGAAGGTCTATCTGTGTGACATGCTGAGTGTATCATCATGTAAAGAGTAAAAAAAAAAAAAACAACCAATGCTATAAAGTATTAATGGGAGGGTACCATGGGCTGCCCGCCTTTGATCTGCTAGAGTTGCTATGTCTTGTAACTGTTTTCTTTGTTCTTCATTAAGACCATGTGTCAAAGCTTGATACCAAACGGGGTTACGATTCTGAATTGCTACAAAGGAAGGAAAAAAAAAAAGGAAAAATCTCATTACAATATATTACATCATTCTAAATTTATTCTCAAAGCCACGGTAAGCAAAAGGCAGCCTGCATTTTGACTTGGACTCTCTCCAAGAAGAGAGAGTACTAAGAATTCAAGAAATCTTAACATCAGTATAAAAGCAACAAAAATGACTCAGAAACATTAATTCCCCTCTTTAAATACCCTCAACCTTCCCTTTTTCCACCCAAGAAGCCACATGGACTTCTCTCTCTAAGGAAGGAACTAAATTCAGAGAATAATTTGACACCAAATGGTAAACTATTATGTACTTAATTTTCCACCCAAAAATTAAAATTGTATTAAAATACAGCAGGGGGCTGTGCTCCCCTGCTGGTTATGCTCGCCAACACCCCTCTCTTTGGGAATAGGCAACTCTTGCTCAGCGTAGGATGGGCAGAGGCCGCACCAGCCCCGGCTCTTTTCCCCCCCACCCAGGCCACATCAGCCCCAGCTCTTCTCTCCCGGCCCCCTGGCCCTGGCTCTGCTCCCCGGGTTCTAGCTATGCCAACCTCGGCTCTCTTCTTCTGACCACTCTCCCCAGCCCAGGCCATGCCAGCCCTGGCTCTTTGGCCCCGATTGCGCCAGCCCTGACTCTTCCCATTTCCCCCCACGCCTAACCCTAACTCCCTCAGCTCCCGAGGAAGGCCCAGGCTGTGGCGTGCCAAACCCAGCTCTGCTCCAAGTGGCTGGCAGGGCCAAGCCCTGGTCCTGATTTCTTGGCCTCTATACAGCACTGGGCCTGCTGATGGAGAAGGGAGCTCGGCTGTAGCTAATGCTGCTGCTTATGCAGGGCTGGCGGGGCCTGGAGAATCTGAGCCCCAGGAGGGGAGCAGAGTTCGTGGCCTGAAGCTGAGGACAGGGCGAAGTGAACAATGTGCTAACACCACATGTACTAACACATGAAAACCCATTTTTTAATAGAAAGAGAGATAATGGCCAGCTAGCAGATGAAACACAGTTCTTACTCTGAAAAATTGCTTTAAATATCTGATATTCGTCAACAGGGTTGTCTTCATCATCA
Source organism: Pelodiscus sinensis (assembly GCF_049634645.1). NCBI lineage: Eukaryota > Metazoa > Chordata > Testudines > Trionychidae > Pelodiscus > Pelodiscus sinensis. Next base: position 106,535,971 of record NC_134714.1, read on the forward strand.
ATAATTGTTGAATAGCCCTCCAAAGCAGTCTCTTCAGCATCATCTTCTTCCCAGTCCTCATCGTCTCCATCTTCTCCTGCCTGTTTTGCCAGAATCTCTAAATATTCTTGTCCATCTTCATCAATATCATCTTCATCACTGCCTAATTCCTCTGTAAGGCGAATGTCACAGAAGGTCTCTTTTACATATAAAGCAATGAGATTTGTTATCTTCAGAATCAAATAGTTATCTTCAGGTAGATTTTTGATTACAGAGATCAGTGATGGAATCAATACAAATGTGGTTTCACATAAAAGGGTCCACTCCTGTCCACCTCTGCCAGCATCATGCTTTCCTCAGAGGTTCCTTTCCTTATTTCCTGAGCAGTAGGAAAGGAACATGTTGTTGCCATAAGAAACCAGTTACAAATAAAAACACTACTATGGCAAGTTTGGCATGACACTTCAGAAATTTAAGACAGACATGATCCCTGACCCGAAGGAGTTTAACATCTAAAAAGTCCAGGCAGGAGCATGGAGAGAGGTGGAGAGTGATGGAAGTGACAGATGTGGACACATGCAAAAATTATGCCAAGTTTGAACTTTGTGCAGACAAAGAAGAGGAGATCAGAAGAGGAGGGAGACCAATCAGAGATTTGGAAAGGATGACTATTAGATGGACTGGAGAGAGCTGATGAGGTGGCGGTTACATTTTGCTAGAACAGCCAGGAAGGTGCTGTTTCAGATACAGAATCAAAGCACCAGAACATGGGGCATGCTGTAGCACAGTTGAAGTGTGGAGAAAAAAAGTTTCACCTACAGCTCTTTTTAAGCATTTCACATATGGTTCAAACAGATGCAAGGGGGAGAGGTATCTCTCAGTAATACTCCCTGGGAAGCAGGAGATGTCTATAAAAAAGTTGGACCAAGACAACCCTGGAGAGCAGCAGCCCAGAAATCTCAGCCTTAAAAAAGGCTTTTGTCCCAGTCAGGAAAACTGTCAAATTAATCCACAAAGGGGTTAAAAAGAAGCATCAAAACCCCAGCACAAGCTTTTTCTGGGGAGGTAGAAGACCGTAGAGAACAACAGGAAGGGGCTGTCTGTCTCCATGCCATGATATGTAGGGGACACGGAAATGTAACAGTCCTATTTCAGTTTCCTTACCCGTTTCCTCATCTTCTTCAGCATCATCATCATCATCACTGTCATTTTCATGCTCTGCATGGCAAGCATATGCTCTTTTCAATCCATTAAATAAAAGGATAAAAGCTGGCAGGATCTGTCCTGAAACTTGATTTAAAACCTGCGGTATTTGCTCCAGATCAATAAGAGCACACAAGCCCAGCACACACATCTTTCTATCATGAAGTCTAAAATACAAAACAAACATTTATCGCTCTGATTTCCCATTTCTAAATATAGAAAGTAGGGGTAGACTATACATGATAGTATTCAAACTTAGAACAGCTTACCCCAAAAAACAGTCTACATCATTAAGCCACTGTGTAATGAAGTGATTAGTGACAGGCTCCACATTATTGGGGAAACGAAGATTTTCCAAGGTATTTAACAATAGATGAGGGTTGTAATACAAAGCAGCTATGGCAACTTGGAGGCACATCGTTCGCAGCTCACTTGTTTTCACCTCTCTGGTCAATCTCTCTAATGCAGCTTCCACAAACAAAGGTATACACTGGAGAGATACAACCGTTATAAAGTCAGCATTTTAATGGACCAAACTCCCATCCCCTCAGAAACAAGAATCAATTATATAAACATCTAATAATTCCATGTTTTATAATTTTAACAACTATATTTCACAGGTACAGTTGCAGAATGGTACACAACACTGAAAAAGCAGTCTGGTACACAAAATATATCTGAGGTTATACACATAGATGAAGTAAAACAAAAAGTAACTCGAGGATATCAACATTTCAGTGTTAAATTGGTGGCAGAAGCCAAGCCAATATCAATGCAATAAATCATCAACAGTGAGTAAATTTATATGCAGTACTTGGGTTTATAATGCTACCAACGATAACCATAATGAAGAAGAGGTTACTTACCTCCTAACTGTAGTTCTTCGAGATGTGTTGCTCATGTCCATTCTGATTAGGTGTACGCACGCCGCGTGCACGGATTCCGGAGCTTTTTTCCCTTAGCAGTATCCATAGGGCCAGCAGGGAGCCCCCTGGAGTGGCGCCGGTATACCGGTGCATATATACCCCTGCTCGCCCTCCCACCCCTCAGTTCCTTCTTGCCGGCTCCTTCCGACACGGGGAGGTGGGTGGAATGCAGAATGGACATGAGCAACACATCTCGAAGAACTACAGTTACGAGGTAAGTAACCTCTTCTTCTTCGAGTGCTTGCTCATGTCCATTCTGATTAGGTGAGTCCCTAGCCGTGTCCCCCCTCCGGAGGCAGGGTCGGAAGGTGACTAACTATTATTTTATTATTCTGCAGAACACAGAACTGCCGTCCCGACAGCAGCATCCTCCCTGGCCAGCTGCGTGATTGCATAATGCTCTGCAAAGGTGTGCACTGATGACCAGGTTGCTGCCCTGCAGATCTCCAAGATCGGCACGCAGGCCAGGAACGCCGCCGACGTCGCCTGGGCTCTAGTGGAATGTGCTGTTATGCGCGGCGGTGGTTTACCCGCGCCCTCGTAGCACAGTCGAATACAGGAAGTAATCCATGAGGATATAAGCTGCGTCGAGACTGGCTGACCATACATCCTTTCTGCCACTGAAATAAACAGTTGATTTGACTTACAAAACTCTCGTGTCCTATCTATATAAAAAGCCAACGCCCTCCTAACGTCCAGGCAGTGCAGAGCCTGTTCCCTGGGCGACGCGTGTGGCTTAGGGTAAAACACTGGCAGGTAAATATCCTGGGACATGTGGAAGTGTGAGACCACCTTGGGAAGAAATCCCTGGTGTGGACGTAACCTCACTTTGTCTTTAAAAAACACTGTGTAAGGTGGTTCTGAAGTGAGAGCCTTAAGCTCAGACACCCGCCTGGCCGAGGTAATGGCCACAAGGAAAGCTACCTTATAAGATAGATGTGTCAGGGAGCATGAAGCTAGGGGCTCGAACGGGGGCTTCATAAGGGCAGTCAGGACCAGGTTAAGGTCCCACGCCAGTACCGGAGGCCTCTCATATGGCATCAACCTGTCGACTCCCTTTAGAAACCTTTTAACAAAGGGGTTGGCAAAGATAGACCCTTGGCCCCCCGCCCCCACCCCCCGGTGTGGAAGGCCGCTATGGCCGCCAGGTACACCCTTAGGGAGGCTGTGGCCAGTCCCTGTTTCCGCTGGTGGAGAAGGAATTCCAGGACAGTCGGAACCGCCCCTTCACCTGGAGCGAGTGTCCTGCCCTCCAGCCATGATGTAAACCTCCTCCACTTAGCCTCGTAAAGAGCTCTAGAGGACGGCTTCCTACTTTCCAAGAGGACCTCCTGGACATCTCTAGAGCAGGCTCGCTCCATCACTGAGAGCCACTGAGGAGCCACGCTGCTAGGTGGAGAGATGGAAGGCTCGGGTGGAGCGCCACTCCGGCCTCGCAGCTCTGAGTGATTAGATCTGGCACTAGGGGTAGCCTGAGCGGGCCCTCCACAGTCAGATCCAGCAAGGTGGTGAACCAGTACTGTCGAGGCCATACTGGCGCTATCAGGATGGCCCGAGTCCTGAACCTCTGCACTCTGAGGAGTGTGTCGTGGATCAGAGGGAACGGGGGGAAGGCACAGAGTAGACCCCTGGGCCAGCTGACCTGCAGCGCATCTCCCCGAGAGCCCTGCCCGTGCCCCATGTATGAACAGAACTCCCCGCACTTGGCTTTGTTCGGAGTTGCGAACAGGTCCAGGCGGGGAAACCCCCACCTCTGGAAGACCTCGTGAAGTACATCCCCCCTTAGCACCCACTCGTGCGCCTGGATTGAACGGCTGAGCCTGTCTGCCAGCCCGTTCCTGGTTCCTGGGAGGTGAGACTCCTCCAGAGAAATGCTGTGGACTATACACAGTTCCCATAGCTCTAGGGCTTCCCGGCACAGGGGAGAGGAACGCGCCCCACCCTGTTTGTTGATATAGAACATGGCTGTAGTGTTGTGTGTCAGCACCGCCACCACTCTGTTCTGTAAGTGGGGAAGGAACGCCCTGCAGGCCAACCTGACCGCCCACAGCTCCTTGATATTTATATGGAGGCGAGCCTCCTCTGCCAACCACATACCTTGTGTCCTGAGGTTGCCCAGGTGAGCGCCCCATCCCACGTCCGAGGCGTCCGTGACCAGCTGCACCGACGGGGACAGCTTGGTGAATTGGACCCCCGCACACACCGTGCTCTCGTCCTTCCACCAGTCCAGCGAGTGCAGGATGTCCTGGGGGATAGTTACTACCACATCCAGCGGCGACCTCAAGGGGTTGTGCGCTACCTTGAGCCACCCCTGCAATGGGCGCATGCGTAGCCTGGCGTGTTGGACCACGTAAGTGCCCGCCGCCATGTGACCTAGCAGTCTCATGCAGGTCCTCGCCGTCGTAGTCGGGAACTCCTGCAGCCCCACTACCAGCGATTGAATGGTCGAAAATCTGTCTCGCGGTAGGGACACCTTGCTCATAGGCGAGTCCAGATGGGCCCCCACAAAGTCTATGACTTGCGTGGGCTCCAGCAGTGATTTGGCCTCGTTTATGAGGCGGCCGAGGCCCTCGAACAGAGCTCTGGCCCTCGAGACATGGTTCAGTACCTGTTCTCGAGACTTGTCCTTTATGAGCCAGTCACCCATATATGGGAACACTTGGACCCTGTGCCGCCTCAGGAATGCGGCTACCACGGTCATACATTTGGTAAAGACCCTCGGGGCTGTACACAGTCCAAAGGGGAGGACCGTAAACTGAAAGTGATCCTGCCCCACCGTGAACCGGAGGAATTTTCTGTGACTTGGAAAAATTGAAATGTGGAAGTAGGCATCCTTTAAATCGAGAGCAGCGTACCAGTCCCCCTTTCTGAGCGATGGGATGATGCAGGCTAGCGTCACCATCCTGAACTTTGTCTTCCTTATAAAGGTGTTCAGGTTTCGGAGGTCTAGTATGGGACGCATACCCCCTTTTGCCTTGGGTACCAGGAAGTAGCGGGAGTAGAAACCCTTTCCCCTTACGTCTGGAGGTACCCTTTCTATGGCCCCTAGCATCAACAGGTTGGACACCTCCTGCCGAAGGAGCATCTCGTGAGAGGGGTCCCTGAAAAGGGACGAGGCTGGGGGATGGGAGGCAGGGTAGGAAAGGAAGGGGATAGTGTATCCCTGCTTCACCAGGTCTAGGACCCAACGGTCCGACGTGATCTTTAACCATCCCTGGTAAAATAGGGAAAGACGGTCCCCAAAGGGCGGACAGATAGGCGCTACTGGTACTCTGCTCTCTGGCGTACCTTCAAAATGAGGGCTTAGCTTGGTGACCGGGGGACGGCCCTGAGCTTCTCTCGGAGTCTGACCGAGGCCCCCTACGCCTGCCTCTGAAAAGGTCAGGGCGGCTATTGTTGCGGCCTCTCCTGCGACCTCTGTCATTGTTCTGCCCCCTTCTAGGGTAGGGTCTAGCCTGGAAAGAGCGCCTCTGAGGCGCCGGGGTATGTATCCCTAGCGACTTCAGGGTTGCCCTTGAGTCTTTCAGGCTATGCAGCTTGGAATCAGTCTGCTCTGAAAATAAGGCCGGCCCCTCAAAGGGCAGGTCCTGGATAGTAGTCTGCACCTCGGGTGGGATGCCAGACACCTGCAGCCAGGCACTACGCCTCATCACCACCTCTGTGGCCATGGTGCGGGCTGCCGAATCGGCTTCATTCAAGGCGCCTGGAGAGAGGTACGCGCCACTGCTTGTCCCTCTTCCGTCAAGGCCCCGAACTCCTGGCGGGATTCCGGAGGAAGCTGGCTGGCAAATTTTTGCATGGACGCCCACGTATTAAAAGCATAACGCCCCAGCATCAGTTGCTGGTTAGCTATACGGAGCTGGAGGCCCCCTGTGGCATAGGCCTTCCGGCCAAGCAGGTCCAATCTCCTAGGCTCCTTTGCCTTCGGAGTGGGGCCTGGAGGCCCTTGGCGCTCCTTCTGCCCAGCGGCCTGAACCACTATGGATCCCGGAGCCGGGTGGGTAAACAGATACTCATGCCCCTCCTGGGGTACATAGTATCGTCTCTCGACCCCCTTCTGGGTCGGCGCAATAGAGGCCGGCGTCTGCCACAGGGTTTTAGACAGCTTGTCCACCGTTTTATTCAGTGGGAGCGCCACCCGACCAGGGCCCGCTGCCGCTATGATGTCCACCATCGGATTTAAGTCCTCGTGAACCTCCTCGTGCTGGACCGCAAGGTTGACCGCCAGCCTCCGGAGCAGCTCCTGGTGCACCCTGGAGTCCATGGACGGGGGCTGAGGTGTGGGGTCAGCCAGGGCCTCGTCTGGTGAGGACGACGAGAAGTCCCTTGAGGGGATTGCCTCCTCAGTCAACTGTGCCCCTGGTTCTCCCTGACCAATAACGGGGGGGTCTCGGCCCCGACGCCATGGGTGAGCCACTTCCAGGCGGGGGGGCTGTCAAGGGGGTGGCAGATGGGGTGCTACTTCTTCGAGATGTCCCTGCTGCCGGCCCCGTAGGGGGAGGCCCCTAGGCCTGATGGTATGCCCAGGGCGTCCAGAAAACCCACTGGGGTTGCCCCTGCGACTGCTGCTGGACCATCGGATCCCGGTGAGATGATCTGACCGACAAGCGGGACCTATGGTGGGGCTGCGACCTATATGAGGGCCCGGTCAAAGTCACTGACTCAGCCTCCGACTCCGAAGAGTACTCTGATGCTGACCAGGGAGGCGCTGATGAAGACTGCACCCTACGTTGGTCTGCCATGGCCGATGGCTTGCCCCTGTGCACCACACGCGGTGCCTGTGGTGGCATGAGTGGAGGCCTTTGCTGCGGCGGTACCACGCCCGGGTGCATCTGATAGACCGGTGCGTACCCCTCTGGTGCCGTCACGTGCATCGGTGCTGCGCTCTGCTGCTGTGCTCCCAAGGAGTAAGCAGGGATCGGTGCCGGGAGCGGCAACAGCGTCGGTGCCGTATGGGGCGCCTGTTGCGGCACCGCAGGCGGCGCGTAATACGGTGCGGGGCCCTGCACCGCCCAGGGAGCCGTCTGCGACACCGGACCCTGCACCGGTGCCGGTGCCGTCGGCGTAGCAAGCCCACACGCTCCCGGAGTCGCTGCCGGTGCCGTGGGGAGCGGGCCCGGGGTCAGTGCTGGTGTTCGTCCCGGCTCCGGTGCCGGTGTTCTCCCCGGCACCGGGGGAAACTGCTGCTGCTGGGCCGAGGCCTGCCCGTCGCCCAGAGGGTCCCACGGCTCAGCCCTGTCCTGCTGGGGGGCACTAGAGGCCTGTGCCGGTGCGGTCCGCTCCTGCGGTACCGGGGCCACCCCTTCATCCACCGCCATGTGGATGAGGTCCCGGGCCGCCTCAAAAGCCTCTGAGGTGGAAGGCTGACGGACCTCTCCTAGCCCCACTGTCTGCCCAGGGCTCTTGCCCTTGTCCGGGCTGTGCCTCTTCCTAGAGGACTTAGAAGAAAGGTGCCCCTCCTTAGGGCGCACCTTCTGGGCACTCCTCTCTGCCGAGAGACCCCTCGAGCTCTTGGAGGCCCTCGGCACCGGTGATCTGCGTCTCGGTGCCCTGCTGTCCGACCGTGCCGCCGTTGGTGCGCTGCGGCCGGAGTGAGGCCGCTCCTCACCCTGAGGCTGCAGTGCCGACTCCATTAGCAGGAGTTTCAGTCGGAAGTCCCTCTCCTTCTTAGTCCTGGGTTTAAAGCTCTTGCAGATAGAGCAGCTTTCAGCTCGATGAGCCTCACCCAGACACTTAAGGCAGTCAGAATGAGGGTCTCCGCAGGGCATAGGCTTGGAGCAGGAGGCACAGGGTTTGAAGCCCTGGGGCCCCGGCATGCCCTCCCCTCGCGGGAGCGTTCCACTGCTCCCTTATCTAAATAACTATTTACAGTTTACTTAAGTAGTTGTTAAGTAAATAGTTAACTAGATAAGAAACTTCAACTGCGAACTATAATATAATACAACCGGTAAGAGATAAGCTGCTAAGAGATAGGCAATAGCCTGAAGCACACTCCAGCTACCAACACGGGCGGTAAGAAGGAACTGAGGGGTGGGAGGGCGAGCAGGGGTATATATGCACTGGTATACCGGCGCCATTCCAGGGGGCTCCCTGCTGGCCCTATGGATACTGCTAAGGGAAAAAAGCTCCGGAATCCGTGCACGCGGCGCGCGTACACCTAATCAGAATGGACATGAGCAAGCACTCGAAGAACATCATACTGGCTACATCTACACTGGCATGATTTTCCGGAAATGCTTAAAACGGAACAGTTTTCCGTTAGTGCTTTTCCGGAAAAGCATCCTGCCAATGTAGACAAGCTTTTTCCGGAAATACTTATTTTTCCGGAAAAGTGTCCGTGCCAATGTAGACGCGCTTTTCCGCAAAAAAGCCCCGATCGTCATTTTCACGATCAGGGCTTTTTTGCGGAAAATAAATCTGTGCTGTCTACACTGGCCCTTTTCCAGAACAGTTTTCCGGAAAAGGACTTTTGCCCGAACGGGAGCAGCATAGTTTTTCCGGAAAAGCACTGATGATTTTACAGTAGATCGTCAGTGCTTTTCCGGAAATTCAAGGGGCCAGTGTAGACAGCTGGCAAGTTATTCCGGAAAAGCGGCTGATTTTCCGGAATAAGTGGCCAGTGTAGACACAGCCATTAAGTATATGTTTAAAACTCCAATAATTTTTTAAAATTGGTATAAATAGAATATAAACATCAGTAACTCCAGAAAACAGATTTAGTCACTTCTCCTGTTAAAAAAAAAAGCACCTATGACTTTTTCCTGTAGTAACATCAGTTAGTAATACTAGATACCAGTATTACAGGATGTAAATCAAGGTATTCAGCAGAAGTAGGAGAGTAAACCCCTGTTTACTTAGCACAGGGGAAGCAGTACAGGAGAACCTCAACATCCAGAAATACTGGGAGCCATAGCTCCCAGCTTCCATAATGAGTTTCTTAACTCTCCGCAGGTGTAGAGCAGCCATATTAAGTTCCTCGCAGAGGCTGGCCCCCATTGCTCCTCCCAGGCCAGGACAGGAAACCCGCAAATATGCAGAACCGTGAATAGTGGAATCACAAGGGTCTCCTGTATTATTTCAACTAGGGATATAAAATCCCATTTAATCACTTAGCCATTATGTCTAATCAGTTAACCACTTAAATGGAGCAGAAGCCCTCCTCACTCTTAGAGACTGGTGCTGCTCTGGCCAGCTGGGGATGGCATGGGCAGGGGCTACTCCAGCCTGGCTGGAGGAGCCTCCACCTGCTTGCCATAGCCTAGCCTGGTGGAGCCCGGCGCACTGCACCATGGCTCAGCCAACTGGAGCTTGGCAGTGCCTGGCAGTTCCAGGCTGCCGGTTAAGCATAATCCAGTCAGGGTGATGTTTAAACGTGCACATCCCTAGTCTAGATTCAAAATTTTATCTGCATCTGTAAAAATGATCTGTGGATACCAGTTAATGGCTTAAACAGAGGTGGGTGGGCATCCCTCAGTTATGGCTTAAACAGAGGTGGGTGGGCATCCCTCCCCCTCCCCACCATGTCCACGCTGGAGCACCAGTCCCTGCTGTCAGAGGCAGGGGCAGCTCTGGCTGAGCTGGAACACCTCCCACCCAGCTGGAGCAGCCTCCTTCCCACAGAGGTGGAGAGGCTGCTTCAGGCCCTGCCATTTCACATCCCTAATTTCAACACAGATTAAAGTTAATCTTCAGACAAATAAGAACTAGAATCTTCAGGAAAAATCTTTACAAATATTACACTCTCTTGCACTTCTTGCCTAGAAGCCTGATCACCTTTGCCTGTACAAGTGGGGATGCTACGGACTTCACCCTCTTTCTTCATTCTGGGCTACCAAGTGGCCTATTAAATTTTTCCCTTGTGTATGCACTCGAGTTTATAATAAAATTTAATCTAACAGCTAAAAAAAAAAAAAAGGTACTCTGCACTTTAACAGTACTCCCTCATGCATGGAAGTTGTTCCAGATTATCAAATGCACTCTGCCTCTGGAGGCAGAGTATGAAATATGCATTTCTTTAGCTGTACCCATGCTGATAAACACTGCCTAATAATACTCCTAGCACTGCAGAGCGATACCTCAGCAGATACTGTTACAGTAACGCAAGACTACAACCTCTTATTTTAATAAGAACATTTGGGAATGACTTTACAGTGATTAAGATAGCAAGAAGATTTTACTAACCTGATCAATGCCACGCCCTTTGCATTGTAAAATGATGACTTCCAACAGCTTTGCAGCATGACCTTCTGCCTCTTCTCCTGCAACTCCTGTAAGCACCTGGAAAATAGACTACTACTGGTTTCATGCAGACATTTTCTATATTATTTTCCTCTGAGAAGTTAATCTACAGCTAAGATCTATATTAAAACAGTAGTATCTCAAAAACTAAAGCAAAATGCAGGACTATGTAGCACTTTAAAGACTAACAAGATGGTTTATTAGATGATGAGCTTTCGTGGGCCAGACCCACTTCCTTAGATCAAATAGTGGAAGAAAATAGTCACAACCACATATACCAAAGGATACAATTAAAAAAAATGAACACATATGAAAAGGACAAATCACATTTCAGAACAGAAGGGGAATGCAGGGGTGGAAAGGAAGGTAAGTGTCTGTGAGTTAATGATATTAGAGGTGGGGAAAGGTAGATGTCTGTGAGCTAATGGTATTAGAGGTGATTACTGGGGAAGCTATCTTTGTAATGGGTAAGGTAGTTGGGGTCTTTGTTCAATCCTCCCCGGAGAGTGTCGAATTTTAGCATGAATGACAGTTCAGAGGATTCCCTTTCAAGTGCAGATGTAAAAGGTCTTTGTAGCAGAATGCAGATAGTTAAGTCGTTGAGACAGTGTCCTTTCTGGTTGAAATGGCAAGAAATTGTTTTTCTTTGTGATCCTGTCTGATATCTGTTTTGTGGGCATTAATCCTTTGGCGAAGTGTCTGAGACGTTTGTCCAATGTACATAGCGGACGGACACTTTCGGCACATGATAGCATAGATTATATTTCTGGATGCGCAGGAATGTGTTCTTGATCTTATAACTCACTTGGTTACCTTACCTATTACAAAGATAATTGGGGAAGCTATCACCTCTAATACCATTAGCTCACAGACATCTACCTTTCCCCACCTCTAATATCATTAACTCACAGACACTTACCTTCCTTTCCACCCCTGCATTCCCCTTCTGTTCTGAAATGTGATTTGTCCTTTTCATATGTGTTCATTTTTTTTAATTGTATCCTTTGGTATACAGGCAGTCCCCGACTTACGTCGGATCCGCACTTACGTCGGATCCGCACTTACGTCGGATCCGCACTTACGAACGGGGCTTTCTCGCCCCAGAGGTCGAGGTAGCGGATTGCTACCTGCGAGCTCCGGGGCGAGAAAGCCCCGTTCATAAGATGCTCCGGTGCCCCTGGTCTGCTGGAGACCGTCTCCAGCAGACCAGAGGCACCGGGCGGGTTCCCGCGCTTCTGAGGCTTTGCCAGAGCCGCCCCCCCCCCCCCCCCAGCAGACCACAGGCACCGGGACTGAAGCCGCAGCCGCGGGGGGTCCCGCGCCTCTGAGGCTTTGCCAGAGCAAAGCCTTAGAGGCGCGGCACCCCGCTGCGGCTCTGCTCCCATATCCCTGGTCTGCTGGGGGGGGGGGGGGGCTAGTGTGCCCCCCCCCCCAGCAGACCAGGCTTTTGTTTTGGACCCTGGAGCAGAGCAGCTGGGGCGCTGCCGATTGGTCCTGCAGCGCCTTCTGGGCACTACTGGACCAACCCGGCAGCACCCCAGCTGCTCTGCCCCAGGTCCTGATTCAGCCGCTGCTGGCCCGTTTCAGCAGCGGCTGAATCAGGACGCCTGGGGCAGAGCAGCTGGGGTGCTGCTGGGTTGGTCCAGTAGCACCGAGGAGCGGTGCTACTGGACCAACCCGGCAGCACTCCAGCTGCTCTGCCCCAGGCGTCCCCAAGTCAGCCGCTGCTGAAACTGACCAGCGCTGACTACAGGAAGCCCGAGGCAGAGTTGCTCTGCCCCAGGCTTCCTGGAATCAGCTGCTGATCACTTTCAGCAGCAGCTGACTTGGGGAAGCTTGGGGTTCTTAAGTTGAATCTGTATGCAAGTCAGAACTGGCGGTCAGTTTCAGCAGCGGCTGAATCTGGACGCCAGTTCCGACTTACATACAGATTCAACTTAAGAACAAACCTACAGTCCCTATCTTGTACGTAACCCGGGGACTGCCTGTATATGGCTGTGACTATTTTCTTCCACCATTTGATCTGAGGTAGTGGGTCTGGCCCACAAAAGCTCATCATCTAATAAACCATCTTGTTAGTCTTTAAAGTGCTACATAGTCCTGCATTTTGCTTCAGCTACACCAGACTAACACAGCTACATTTCTATTACTATTCATAAAAACTAGAGTGTCATTTCCAGCTTTCATCGATTAAGGAAAGAATCAAAAGGGAATAAACTACAAGGTAGGTTCAGGAACATAACTGGAGATAGGCAAGCAGACCAAAGAAGTGGTTGCAAGCTACCTGCTTTTTCTGCCAAAATGTTCCATCTTAGTATGGATACATGTTTATAAAGAGCACTTGCCCTTTGGAAAATGTTTATTTGCACAAAAGATTCAGTGAATTTTAACAATTCACATAGAATTTTACAAAGCTTGTTTATAACATTTTTATTGTCAACCAGGAACCAGAAAACACTATGCAATCTAGGACTAACCACAGCCTCACTATTGTGCAGTCTTATGGTGTGTCAGGATTGGTTGCAGCCTCACTATTGTGATGAAGGGAACACCATTTGTCATCCAACTACAACCTGACAAAATTGAAGTGACAATGCAAAGGGTAGAAAATATTGAGAGACTGTGTAGTCCAGTACAAAAATATAGTCCTCCTGACTCCGGTTCACTCTATGTTCTATCCCTAGCTCTACCACAGATCTTCTCTATGGCCCCGGGCTAGTCATCTCATCTCTGTGCCGATTTCCTTTCCCATGTTCTTTATCATGTCTATTTTCAACTAAAAATCTTTGGGGTATGTGCACAATAAAGCTCCAGTCTCAAATGGGGATTTTAGGCACTGTTGTAATACAAATACAGTAAGTAAGACTCGATACCAGTCACTACCTGTGCATATTAATATTCTTATGTTACGCACAACTTATTTTTGGGAGTCTTACTTTAACTAACCCCTTGAGATAGTGACTAAATAATTTCCTTTTTTTAAAAGCTGCTTTTCCTTGCACAGTCATAGCAAACATCATACATCAGAAGGGTACAAATTAAAAGTTTCCAGTTTGAGAATCTATAATAAAAGAAAAAGTACATTTTTCCACACAAAAAAAAGTTTGTTTGATACACGAGCCAGTAAGTAAAAATGTTACATAGAATGAGTTTGCCTACCTTTTTGCACATGCTGTAGATCATTTCAAGATATTTTGTGTCAGACAGAAGAGTGTCTGTATCAACCGTTACATAATTATGCAAGAGAGGCATCATATCTATTAAACAAGAATAATCAGTTAGCTGTTCTGTGTATTTTTTCTGTGTAATATATAGCTTTTAAGCTTACCGTAAGCTACTTAAACAGTGTTGGCTCTGAAAGATGTTACCTGACAAACCTCGTTATATAGGTGATTTAAGCAAAACTATTTTGGTCAACATAATGTATAGCAAATACAGCTCTCTAGCAAACATTTCACTCTAGATTTATTTAATTAACTTATGCCTTCAAAACAAAGTTACTAAACCTCCATATTTTAGGTTATATATTTTTATTAGATTTTTTTACCTGTGAAGTAATCAAAGCCATCTTGCTGAAAAACTTCAAAAACAAGAGGCAAAAGTTGCCACATCTGTGCAGAGACTTGTTGACACGTCAGACTGTGAGCCAAGGAAAATATCTCCTCATAAAATTCTAAAATGGAAGTAGCACTTTATTAAAATATAATGCAAATGACAGGCTTAAATAATTCATGCAAACAAGGAGACAAATACCTAAAACATGCTGCTGTAAAACTGTTCCAATGACTTGCAAACAGATCCCTTCCAGCTGTTGGGTAATCTGAAAGAGAAAGTTTAAATGAGTTTCAAGCACATGTAAAAATTGGTTTAAAATACATTTTTAAATAAAATTCCATAAAGCACCTTACTAGAGTGCCATCTAATAAACAATACACAATTATGTTTCTCAAACACCACGGCTACGTCTACACTGGCCCCTTTTCCGAAAGGGGCATGGTAATTTCAGAGATCGTAATAGGGAAATCCGCGGGGGATTTAAATATCCCCCGCGGCATTTAAATAAAAATGTCCGCCGCTTTTTTCCGGCTTTTAGAAAAGCCGGAAAAGAGCGTCTACACTGGCCCCGATCCTCCGGAAAAAGCGCCCTTTTCCGGAGGATCTTATTCCTACTTCAGCGCTACTTCAAAGTAGGAATAAGATCCTCCGGAAAAGGGCGTTTTTTCCGGAGGATCGGGGCCAGTGTAGACGCTCTTTTCCGGCTTTTCTAAAAGCCGGAAAAAAGCGGCGGACATTTTTATTTAAATGCCGCGGGGGATATTTAAATCCCCCGCGGATTTCCCTATTACGATCTCTGAAATTACCATGCCCCTTTCGGAAAAGGGGCCAATGTAGACGAGCCCCACATGTATTATAACTGCATCATTACAACAAATAATCTGTCAGGCTCTCTCTAACATACTTTTCACAGGCCACCACTCTTCTTTGCTTCTTGGAGGAATCTTATTTAGGGATGTCTTTGTTCTGGAAATTAAGGGTATTTCTACACTCAGAATCACAGCCGGAGCACTTCAGTGCATCTACTGATGCTGACATGCGTAGCTGGATTTGTCGTACCCTTAAGCTGAGGCACTGCGGTAGGTCAATAGGAGCATGCAGAATAAGGAGTAAAGGACGTTGGCGGGGGCTGCCCTCAGCATTCAATTGGGGGTGGAGGGGGTCTACTCTAAACCTGCTAAATCGAAAGCTAGAAGATCAACCTCCAGAGGATCCGTCTTTTCCGTGGTGTAGATGTACCTTTTCTCTAGAGGTCATAACTAGGTCAGCGCTGGCTAAAATGGGGGGTAGATCAGCATAGTTATGTCATTAAGGAGTGAAGGGTTCCCCCCCCCACACACACACTCTTGACTGACATACATATGCCAGTGTAAGTTTTAAATGCCTGCTATGCCTAAGCATATAAGAAAAACTCCTTCAATGCGTTTCACCTTATGCAGATTTTGCAATACTTGGTTGTATGACAGACAGGATACTGGTACAACAGCAGCAAATGGATTCAATATTACAAATTGATTACTGATGTAATTATTGCCCGCCCAGTATAGACAGCACCAAGTCAGACATTTCTTGTACAAATGGGAAGGAAGACTGTACATTTGCTACGGGCAACCCAAGCAAATGATATCACTCAATGTTAGCAGCTGACGCCTCCATCTGCTAGTACACAAGAATTATATCCAAATATCTAGACTGCTATAGAAATGTGTAAGATGTACAAGATCTTAAATGGCAAAATTGTATGCTCCCAGGCTGTATATACACAACATAGCTATGATTATATACATGTGTGTGCAGGAGTAAATAAGATTAATAGATTTTTAAGTAAAAAGATTTTAACATTGGTAGAAAGCACATTGTTGTTTTTTTCATTCAATGCACAACAAAAATCCTTTTTTCTAGCATCGTGACTTAATTGCTTTGAAAGAGTTTTTCCTTACCTCTTTGTGATCTTCAACTACACTGAGGAGTGTATCAATGGTATTCAAAATTCCCATTGCTGTCACTGCTTTGTCATCACTGCCTTCTTCATCTGGTCCAGTCTGAATGACCTGGTTAAATGTCATTGCCTGCACAGTAACAGTAAAAACCCGGTAAGCGTCATTCTGGAAGCTGAAGAGGGAATGGTCAGGCATAGACTACTGCACAAGTTTGAGACTCTGTACACTGAAATTTTGATATATTGCCTGTTAAAATAACCAATGCAGGTAAAAGGAAATTATTTGAAATATCCCTCAAAAATCAGGTTGTTCGTTTTTTTTTTCCAAATTTTCTATTTTCCAAAATCCCAAATGTCTCAATTCTGAAACTAAGTCTTTTGAATAATCAGGGTTTATATGTATATTAATAAAAGTAGATCCGCAATTGTATATAAACGAGTATCATTTACCATACATACAACAAGGAATAACTCAACAGTTTACAAAAACAGAGATGATGAGTTTACAAAAACAGAGATGATTCTAAAACAGAATAGAATGAGTAGTTTTGTACCATGGAGCTAAAGCAGATTATTGTACATGCATTATTTTAGAAGAAACAAAAAATTCGTTATAAACCATTACACCTGGATACTAAGACATGGTGGGCAAGATAGGTCTCACAGGCCGGATTTGGCCTGCCAAGCCACCAGTCCCAGCCCCTGGACCACCCTGGACCCTCAGGCACACTGTTGCTGGCTGTTTTAAGCAAAAGGCTGCTCTGTGTGGCTCTCTGCTCTGGATAGAGGGAGAGATTTCATGTGATCTCCCTGCCTCCAGCCCAATCCTCAGCTCCTATTTGTCAGAGACTACCAGCCAATAGGAGCTGAGATTGGCCTGCAGGAGGAGAGCAGCACAAGCCTCTCCCTGAGAGCCACCTGGAGAGAGCAGCCTGCATTTTTAAGCCATCTGAGGCTGTAGCAGGCAGGAAGCCCAGCCTGCCTTGAGAATGTTGTGGGGGTGCTCAAGGGCAAATGACAAACTATCGTGTATCTAAGGAAAAAAAATCCCTTCACTTTAACAGACTTACCAAGTGCTGGGTCATTTCTACTGCAATTGGAGTAACCTCTTCACTATATTCACAGATCATTTTCTGAATCACATTGGTAAGATCATCATTTTCAGTCTCTCTTATAATATGAAGCAGAGCTTGCATTACAGGTCTAATGAATGGTGTAATATATTCCTTAGCTGCAAAGTTGACATAAAACACCAATTATGTTGATTCTTTCACTCTTGTTATAAAATCACTGTATCAGTCTAAGAAAACCAGAAATACACACTTCAATACTAATGAAATATTTGACTTGTAATGTACAGAAAATATTTAGGCTAACTAAAGCCAAACTGCAGTAACTGGGAATAGTGGGCTCCATGTGGATGCACCCAGTAAACAAAATGTCCTGGCCCACCAGTAGCTTACCCTGATAGGTCAGGAGCCAAAGTTTACCGACCCTTCCCATATTTTAGAAGTTGGCATCACAAGCAACATCCAAACATTTTGCTAGAACTCGTTATAATTGAACAAATATGTATTCACATAGTCCACTGTGACATCATAAAATACAGCACCACCTTGTGACCTATTGGCCGCACAGCCGATACAGCATTTCCATTTTTCTATCATTTCAAAGGAAACTGAACTGCCACGCATCCACGATCCACTGGGCGGACTAGACAGATTTCGGGCTTCATAAGTTTCCTGCCTTTTGTCAATTCTGCCATACCTGAGCACATCCATTCAGACATTTAGCATAGCCTGTCTTTAAAGGGTTTGTTCAGGCAGACATCAAGTGGCTGTAGAACAGAAGTTAAGACTGCAGGTATTACAGCCAAAGTAGTTTCATTTTTTTGGCCATGTTTCACCTCATCCATCTTGTGCACTCAAATGAGCATAGCAGGTTTCTTAAGAGGTGCGCCTGGTCTCTTATTCGATATTCAACAGCTCCACCTTCATCCATCCATCCATCCATCCCTTTCCCATAGGAGGATACTAGCAGAAAACATCATGGTTTTAGGCAAGGTTTTCTTACAGGACAGAGTTTTGATCCATTGGCCAAATACGACAAAGCCATCATAAAATGGATTTTTTCATGGACAGTGGTTTTATTAAATTTTTTTCATCATGTGACAAAGTGGGGGGATTTACTTGGTTTTCCAAGTGTTTGCATGCCAAGGGGATGGGATTCAGTGCCCCAGGTGTTACTGTTTTAAGTAATTAAATAGCTTCCCTAATGGAGACCAGACCCACTGGAGACCTCAAGGTCCAGCTTGGACAACACAACCAGTTCTGGCCAGTGGGAAGACAATGAGCTGTAGAGAGAAGATGTTGGTGACCTGACTAGCTGGTTCCAGTGAAGAGGTGAAAGGAGAGATGGAGAACACAGGGGTCCAAGTGATGCTGTTTATCTGGACAAAAGACAAAGGCCAGGGGAAGGGCAGTTGGGGAAGGGATATCGGAGACTCAGCAGAAAGGAGGGGGCTTGAACTAGGGAGCACAGGCAGAGCCCACCTGGATGCAGGAAAGACCTAAGACATGCTGTGCTGAGGGAGGCCAGGCCTGGGGGCCTTGAGAGTTCCTGTGTTGTGTTCACATCCTCAAACCCTCATGTTTTACACTGGCTGAGACTCACTGCAGTCTAGAGGTAGAAATGTAGCCGTGTTAGTCTGGTGCAGCTGAAACAGACTATTTGATCTGAGGAAGTAGGTCTGGCCCACAAAAGCTCAACACCTATTAAACCATCTTGTTAGTCTTTAAAGTGCTACACAGTCCTGTTTTTTGTTTCAGCAGCAGTCTAGAGAACACTGTTGCATTATTCCCTCTGTGAGTCAAAAAGCAAATGGACTTCCTGAGGTGGCCCACGACAAGAAAAAAGCTTACTGAAGGTGCAGAGAGATGCAGTCTTGGGAGGCAGAGGGGCTTAATTCCTGAGAATGGACCTCTAAGAAGGGCTGTGGCACTGAAGAGAGTTCCGCATAGGTATTGTAAGTCGATGACCCAATACCACGGGTTTGCTCGGGTGATCCAGCCTCAGTGTTTTGTCCGTATTTCCTATTTGCGACAGTTCAAATGAATATTCCTTTTGATGTGTAATAAACCTTTAGAAAGGTCAAAATTTTCTTCAAGGTGTCACTGACAAAGACAGAGAGCAATATGGTTCATGAAGTGAGTGCACCAAATACTGACAGTTTTCTGAGTTGTGTCTATTGTCTTTCAACATTTGCAGAGCATGCAGAGGAATTCCAGTTCTAGGGACAACATGCCCTTTTGGTTGACATTCAACAACCCAATCATTGAGATCTTTGTCCAAGTCAGGAAACGAAGTGAGTTATCGGACATTTTTCTTCCTTCTTAGCCTGTCTTTTATAGCATTGTTTTTTTTGGTTTTTTTTGCCTCTCTCTTACCTGCTTTTTATTGATACAGAATTCATGAGCAGTAACACAATTACTGTTTGCTTCTGCATATTTGACAACTTCAAGTTTGAACACTGTCATAACCAGACTGTTTTCTTTTGATTTCATCGTATTATGAAAATCTTAGAAAATAATAATTTACAGTAGACTTCTAATAATCTGGAACCTTTGGGACCTAAGTGGTGCCGGATTATCGGATATAATACTATCAGGAGGTATTATAAGGTGGGTATTTATTTTTTTTATTTATATACACACACACACACACACACACACACACACACACACACACACACACACACACACACACACACACACACACACACACACACACACACACACCGTAATTTAGCAAATATACCCTGCACCCGAATATACCCTGTGGTTTTTTCCATTTGTGTAAAAAAAATCTTGTATACCCCATGCACGAATATAACCCGCGGTGTATACAAGACTTTTCTGTGCCAGGGGTATATTTATGGGGCGGGGGAAGAGGGGAGATAAGCCACTCATCGCCCCAGGTTCCAGTGCAGCAGCCAGCCTCCAGCCTCCGGGCAGGGGAGCAGGTACCACCAGCCTCCAGGCAGGGCAGTGCTCACCACCCGGTTCCTGCACAGCCGCAGGAAGAGGCAGAGGGATGAGCGCTCCCCCGCCCCTTACTGCGGCTGCGCAGGAACAGGGGAGTGAGCGCTCCCCCACCCAGAGGCCAGGAACCGGGGATGAGCACTCCCCCACCCAGAGGCTGGCGGCTGCGCAGCCACAGGAAGAGGCGACAGAGAGCTCACCACCTGCCAAGTAAAAAAAAAAAAAAAAATTCTGTATACCCCTCACCCGAGTATACCCTGCAGGGGTGGGTGGGTGGGTGGATGTGTGTGTGTGTGGGGGGGGGGTTGTAAAAACTAATATAACCCGCAGGTTATATTCGCTAAATTACGGTGTGTACGTGTACATACACACACACACACACACACACACACACACACACACACACACACACACACACACTTTTTAACCATTTTTATTGTAGCACAAGCACTGTCCAGAGTCACAATGCCAGTGGCAGACTGACTCGCTCACTAGGTTCTTGCCATTTTGATGCCAGACTATTGGGAGTGCCATATAATTAGATGCCAGACTATCGGAGTTTTACTGTGGTTATAAATTTTATAGGACTTTATATAGGAATCTCACATGCTTTATCATTGTCAAGTTATTATCGTTTTTTTTTTCCACAGCAACCCTGTAGATCAGCACATCTGTGGCCATAACAGACCATGCAAATTTGATTACAGATCCCATCAATTGTATTTTCAGATTGGCTAGAGACTTATGAGGTCCAGTGGTAGAAATGCATGAAGAGATCAAATTACACAGTAGCAGACTGACAACAGTGCCATAGTACTATCGTTTGTTGTATTTTTCTGACTGGTACAGCCTACCGCTTTGGGTCAAATTTCATGTTGATCTGTAGTACTGCTCTTTTAGCATTCATTTCAAGCCCATCTAGTCCACTAAAAGCCTTTGCAACTTTAAATGGCGGCAATATTGACATCAATAAATTATTTTATGAACAATACAAGTATAATATAAAAATAAATTATCTAGTCCTTTAGTAGAACAATACTAGGAAAAGCAAACAGCTAGTACTAAGAAAATTGAGCTTTAGGGAAGCATTCTACAACAGGAAGTCAGCAAACTCCCACCAGCAGCTTACTCTGACGAGCCACAAGCCTAAGTTTACCAACACCTGAAATATAAGGTTGGCTTATAAAAAGGTCACACAGTTTTTGCCATTTTAGCCCATCCATCTTGGAGGGTTGGCTTATAAGTGAACAAGCTAATAAAGGAGTATTTATAGTAACTACTACAAGACTTGAACAGTAATTGGGAATTCAGCAACAGAATGATTTTATATTACAGGTTATGTTTCGTTCTAAGGTTGCTGAGCCACCAAAAATGTTTCCTTGAACAGAAATTACTTATGTTAAGCACGCCACTTGTTCTAACTATAGTTGGTAAATTACCATCAATGGACAATAAACATTTCCCAGAAGTTAATTACAATATTAGTAGGTTAGGACTTAGCACATGAAAATATATAGTAGATCTTTTTTGCTTAAATTATGTCTTCTTTAGGAATGCTACAGAGATGTTGCGTCTAACTTTCACAAACAAAGCATACCTTTCTCTTGATTACTGATCAAAACCTGAAGTGCTATGGCAGCTTCCACTTTCACAGGCATTTCCCTATCATCAATCAGACATCGTCTTGTGAGTTCTAGGGCTGTCTGAAGGTTCTGGTCACTCTTAAATTTAACTTCACAGAAATAATGAAGGACCCAGCAAGCCTGCAAAACAAATGCATCTAACAACTTCAGAAAATGGTCATTTTAACAACATCTGTCAGTTCTCCAAAAATAATTAATATTTAATAAATAACTTCTGTAGTAATAATTAACTAAAATACTACCAACTTAAAAATAATTATGTTTGAGAGTTTGGAGGCTGGCCAGTGGTAGGTTTGTCATTTAGACATCACTAGACCAGTACTATGATCTCAAGTTCATCTTTGGCCACAAGTTTTGTGTGAGCGGTACGGTCTAAATGCAAAACACAAATGGACCATACCACCAGACACAGAGGAAAAACTATGCACACAGTACTGCAGCCATGTTAAAATTATATGTTGCTACATCTGAAGAAATTAATACTTTTATAATTAAAACTTGAATGCACCTTATTACAGGAAAGGTGAAAACAGTGAGTCAATTTAAAGCAAGACAATTCAGAAAACAAAACTACAGGCAGTCCCCGGGTTACATGGATCCGACTTACATCGGATCCCTACTTACAAACGGGGTGAGGCAACCCCGCACTAGCTGCTTCCCCCCAGCAGACTAGGGAGACGCGAAGCTAGTGCCCTCTTCCCAGCATACCAGGGAGACGCGGAGCGGCTTTTCTCAGCAGAAACCTCAGCTTGAGAATAAAGGACTGAGAGAAGTGAGGTGTGGGAGAATAAAACTGAGCTCTGGAGAAATGGTTGGCTAGAATTTCCCCTACAAAATGTACCAGTTCCGACTTACAGACAAATTCAACTTAAGAACAAACCTACAGTCCCTATCTTGTACGTAACCCGGGGACTGCCTGTATTCAATTGTAGATCATGATGTGAACAAAGTAAACCATATACACTCTTACCCGTGCTCTCATATAGCCCAGCTCACTGCTGAAGAGAGGAAACACATGATTCTGCAACATGTACTCCATCTGATCTTTGTATATCTTCTTCTGCAAGAACATTAAGACAATTACATCAGTTGGTGTTTTTAAAGAGACAAAAATGAGAGGAAAAAATAGAATTGTTAATCTTATTTTATACATAAAAGTGTAAATAGATAGTATGATGGCTTAACATGGCTTCTTTAGCAAAAGAAAACAAAGACTTTTCTGTCTTGGATGCAACTGATGAAGTGAGTTCCAGACCACAAAAGCTTTTGCCAAAATAAATTAGCCACAGAACTCCTTGCTGTTTTTGACTGACACAGACTAACAGGGGTACATCTCTGAAAAAGCTTTTTGTCCTTCTTAGCATACCACAGCACAAAATGACAGAGCGCAAATAGGTATCAACCAAAAAAAATTAGGAGGATCCTACATGTTCAAGACTGACTAGGACAGTCATGGTACAATTTCTTTTTTATTATCTATTATCTCTGGATCACTAAGGCTTCTTTATTTTGCATTTTCTCTCTCTCTTTGACACCAAAGACAAACTACTTATGACAAGGAAGAAAGGGCAACCATCTCAAAATATGTTTATAACAGATCCATCTTAAGAGAAATCAGCTTCGTCCAAGCCATCCTCAGCTATCATAAGCAAACAAGGTTGCTAAACCCGCTACACAAAAAGTTGTCTACAAGAAAATGACCTATCAGCAGGCACTCTGATCAAACAAATTTTGTGACATGAACCACCAGGAATTTGGCTATCAAGTGGAATTGAAGAACCTGCTAATCTCCATTCTAAATATTGGGTTGGGTAAAGAGATGAGTAGAAAAGTAGAAGGAAATAAAACTTTAAGATCCTCTAGAAATCAGTGCACTTACTTTTAGGAGAATTTCAGCCAAAGAACCAATCATATGTAGAGCACCATCTTTCTTACGAGGATCAGCATTTGGCTCTGTGAGGATCTGATAACAAAAGCCCATGGTTTTCTGCAGGACCTAGTTTGATAAGGACTTTTTGTTAGTAAAAATACTTCAGACAGTCTTCTAAAGTACCACTCTCAAATCTCTACAAGGGTCAAATTGTTAAAATCTATTTCATTTTTTCTTCAAAAGACTGAATTTAGGCAGCACTTTATACTATCACTCATGTTGATGTATAATTTCCGGTTGCATTAGCAAATATGTCTATCCAGCCTCAAGTAGTAAATTCATACCAAGACATAAGTACCCGCCCCTGCCAAAAAAAGCCTTCTAAAAATGATGGGATTATTGTGGGCATTGTGATTCCTAGATATTAAGCAGGAAGATTTACAACTACCTTGGTAATAGATTCTTATATTTTGTTTCAAATCTCAGCAAGTTGTATAGAAAATATCTAATAATAGTATTTGATCTGCTGATCTGTTAAGTCCAAAGGTAATCCTTAATTAGCTTACCTCTTTTCTTTTACTACATGCTGTAAATAGCAATGTCTGAGCAGCAGTTGTAGGAGAAATGAAGTCTTCAAACACATCTATTAAATAAATTGAATAGGCTATAAATTTTTGTCCTTTAATACAGTTCATAATGCAAAAATAATTTAAGGATCTAATGTAAAATAAGAGCAACAGTACTCAAATTTATGCCACTACACTGTGCCTTGATATTGAAAGCATTTCAATGCAGAGCTCACATAAGAAAAATAAACTTTGAAATGACAAGATGAGATGTTTTGAGTTTTCTGGCAAACACCCTTTGTTAGTGTTAGGCCAACATTTGTGATTGGAAGATCCCAGGGGACAGGACCTTCTCATATCTGCAAAAGGTCTTACATGAATTACACTGGGAAAATATTTTCAGTTGTTGCAATAAGCAGGCAAAACTGGGAGAACTGAAAACAAAGTTTTTTATTCTTTTCCTGCACAACCTTCTTCAGAGGCTTTCAGAACTTTTGAAAATAGCCACTTGTTTATATTTTGAGATTTAGCTCCTACCGACAAAGAATATCCCATTGGGATTTTAAGCAGCCTAAAGCCCTAAGTGTACCAAAAAGCCTTTCAGAAAGGTTCAGTTCTTTCACTTTCATACCCCTCTTGAACAGGCTACAAAGACTTTTAGAACACTTCAAAAATCTGAAACGAATAGCCAGTGGAAATTCACATGAAATGAACAGAATACCTAAGACTTCCATGGCTATTTTAGCTTCTATATATATATATATATATATATATATATATATATATATATATATATATATATATATATATATGGATACACCTATTTTGAATTATGCCTTGTGTAAAGCACTACTTGACGTTACAATAAGAAATTTTTGGCTCATGGCAAGTATCAGGATTTTAAAAATAGCTACTGTATGTAAGCCATAAATGCTTTTAACAATTCAATTTAACAACATTTTCCAAGGAAACAAAAAACAGCATTAGCCAATCTAAACTGCCTTCTGTAATTTACAAGTTAGCTCTTTTACACCTATGTACTACCACAGGGGTTACCAAACTTTTTGACATGGGGACTAGTAAACCCATTCACAAGCTTTTGGAGGACTGGTAACATTCATTTGCATAGTCATTAAGCAAATGATGAATATGAAAGTACTGTAAGTTGTTTCTGGTCCTCCCGAAGTGCCAGCTTTAGCAAAGCTTTTGATACAGTCACCCACAATATTCTTGCCAGCAAGTTAAGGGAATATGGGTTAGATAAATGGACTGTAAGATGGATAGAAAGCTGGCTAGACCAGGATTTCCCAAACTCTTTACTTTAGTTGGAACCTGGTTCTTTTTTCAGTATTGTTTTTTGCAGCCCAAAAATAAACGCATATTAAAAAAAAAGAATTAAAAATGAATAAATTTTCACTGTTTCACCCGGCTGCATCCTCCGTCCAGCCTGGGGGACCCAGCATCACGCAGGCACTCCGGGAAGCAGGAGCAGGAGCAGACTGAGGGATGGGTGTCTGGCTAGGATGGAGGGTGCAAGGAGGGGACTTGGGTAGGAGTTGGACCTCCCTGGTCTGGCACCCTCTGGACCTGACTGGTCCCAGATGAGGAATTTTTTGGATCAGGGGAGGTCATTTCAGGGCTCCTGGTTCCAGCCCCTTCCCCACTTAGCTTTTCTGCACCTCCCGTGCAACCCAATTGAGCTCAGCCCATCCACCTCAGCCCAGATGAGCCCCGCACTGGTTCCGTGCATGCCTCCCCCACAGCACAGCTAAGCCCTGTTTCCCTGCACCTCCCCCCCAAGTCCCACAGAAGTGCTGAGCCCAGGACTGATTTCCTGCCCATCCCTCCCCTCCTCTTGAATCTAGCCCTGGGTTCCCCGCACCTCCCTTCTCCTGCAGCCACACTGAGCTCTGAACCTCTCCCCATACCCCGCAGCCCAGCTGAGCTCCGTTTCCCTGCACCTCTGATTCCAGCCCATCACTGATTCCTTGCCCTTCCCTCCCTCTCCTTGAGTCCAGCACCAGGTACCCAGCACCTCCCTCCTCCTGCAGCCCAGGTGAGCCCAGCGTCCCTCACCTCCCCCCTCCCCAGCCTGGAGCCTCCCTAGCATGGTGCCCAGGGGCAACTGCCCCCTGTTCCGCCCCTCACTATGCCTCTGCCGGGAGCCCAGAACATCCGGCTGCATCCTCTGCCCAGCCTGACCCAGGGCTTGGGGAACCCGGTGCCACACAGGCACTCTGGGAGCCCGGAACACCCTGGCGGCAACGCTGAGACCCGGTATCTTTTTCCACGCGGACCGGTACCATAGTTTGGGAAACGCTCAACTACCATATAAACATCCTGTATTCACAAACACACATCTTTTGTTCACCTACACTGAGAACCAAAATAGCTGAATTGAAGATATAAGTAACTATATTGATAAGCATGAACTATTTCCTCACTTAAGAAAAAAAGTGAACTACACTTTAAAAAAAACCCAAAATATCTCTATTTTCACAATGCATTTTTTAAAATACTGCCTTTGTTTGGCATCATATATTTGAATGGGATGGTAAATTTTAAACATTTCTCACCAAACTTCATACGTATATACTCATATGGGTCTTCTTGCCACAGTTCTTCATCAGCATCTGTATAGCACATCAATGGAAATATAACATCTTGGATAATTCCCTGCAATAAGAGAGTTACAAACTTAAACTATTTAATTGATTTCATTTGATTTTTCCTACTTATAAACTTTAAATTTTCTCTTATGCCTATTTTAGATAGGGGATGAAAACCTTTTAAAATTACACTGTCACAACAGACAAAAACCCAACTGCTTCAATTAAAAGAAGACCTGCAATGTAATGCAAGCCATTGTTTGCACTTTGGTAAAGGTGGCTTGAATTTTGTTGCTGACATTAACTCTGAATTTGCATCGTGTTGCATTATATGCACAATTGTTGATCCATTAAGAACACAACAGTCTAACAACAGGTTCAGTGTGCTAAAGAAACGGCTGAGGATGAAACAGCATAAATGTTTTGACATTCTATATCATGAAGGCTTATTTAAAAGTTTCCAGTTGGATGTCTGAGTTCACACTATTGTGTTTATTATGATACTAATAAAATATAAAACATAGAAAGTATTTGTAAGGGAGTAAACAAGTCTACAATAAGGCATATGAACCAACTGGGAGCTTTTAGTGGGGCTCCAATCCTACAAAGACACATACTTTAAATCAATGGGACTACTCACAAGCCTAAAGTCTTTGCAAGACTGGAACCTAAATACCATAATTTTGTTTTGTTTCACCCAGAGAAAATGAGTATTTCATCTATGCTAACATAACAAGATGTGCATCCCCAGAGCAGACTTGAACTCTTAATAAATAATTTATAATACAAGTTCAGACACCTGAAATTTTAGCAGGAATATAAAGTCAATAAAAAAACAAAACTGTCTTATACATAGTAACTGTATCATTTATAGATTAGTCACAGAAAAGTGTTTTACTTGGATATGGGGCTTCAGATTCTTCCAGGTCACAGCATGAGACACTCCTTGATTGATGTAGTTCAGTGTTTGCTGAAGAACTCTAGGAGCCATATACTGCTTTTCCTTGTACTGATATAGCACCTTCAGCAACACCTGTGAAAATCAAGTCTCATTAGCAGCTTATGGAAATCTGAGCATCATGTCAGTAACCAAATGGCATTTAATTTGCAGGACTACCCCTCAATCTTGCAAAACAAGACTGGGCTGGGAGCAGAAGCTGGCAGCCCCGCTCCACCTCCCACCACAAACCCACTTAATCGGTTACCAGTTAAACCTAAGGTTTAAACAGTTAACTGATTAACCAGGATTTTACATCCCTAATATTAGCTCCCCAGGGACAACAGTAAGGAAAGTAACCAACACCCAGGTGGGTGTCAAACAACCATCAATAGCCATTGGCCAGCAAGGGAGCTACAATTCAACCATGTACCTGAATAAGGTCACACCTTAAAAATTGCTCAACCTCACCTGGGGACTCAGCAATGCCAACCAAACATCCCTGGACTTGTGTTCTCTAAGCACATGGACTAAGAGTACAAAACCCAGAGGCCCCATGCCTTGTCCTTCTCCTGCCTCCACCTATGTTGTAAGCAACAAGGACTCTAAAAAGACTGAAGACTCCAATAGAGGAAACTGTCCCAGGTATGGGGACAAACCTGTCTATTAAGGACTGCAATATCCAGTGGGTCGAGGAACATTGCCTAATCTAGATGTTGCCCAGCCTAATAGGGTTGAGAATTTAGACAGAGTTCTTATATATTTTATTTTATTAACTAACTCTGACTTTTTGTCCCTCTCAGTCACTTAAAATCTACTTTTTGTAGTCAATACATGTGCCCAACTATTTACCAGACCCTTCAGGAAAACATATTGGTGAAGATAAATTGCTCAGGTATACAAAAGTTGGCGTATGTCCCCTTTCCACTGATGAAGCGATGAACCAATTAATAAATGTTCACGCTCATCTTGAGCAGTGCAAGAAGGTATATTACTGAGGTACAAGGGTGAGAGTTGGGGGAAACTGATATCTCTCTCAGAGTGATTCATTAGTGGCTCTGAGAACATCTATGCAATCTAGCTGGGAATGGGGCTCTACATGCTGTTATGCTAAGTGATCATAGTGCCTAAAGGGTTTTGCTGCTTGTCACTAGCATGGCACTGACACATATATCCCAGGCTGGAGACTTCAGGGGTCACAACGGTCCCACAATTCCAGGATGTACCCAGGGATTCCATCAAAATAAGCAGCAGCAACACCAGGCAGTTAAAGTGATATGACATATCAAAATATTCAGTGGTTAGAACCTTCACATTATTTTCAGATGATCTCTACATCCTGGGTTTATGATCACATCCAGAACTCGGAAACCCATCAGGAGATAGTGAAAGAAGGAGCAAACATGTATTCTATTCCTTTCAAGCTGTAATTAGGACCTTTCTGAAAACCCATCAGGAGATATGACTAGGGGAGCCTTGCATTGGCAACCAGTAATGTTTTATGACCCAAAAAGAAATATAGGAGATGTCTCTTGAGGGAAGAGTGAATTTATGCCAAATCTGCATGTGAACAATTTTGTAATTGCTGGCCCAGTCCAAGAAACATGACTTAACTGGGATAACAGAGACTTGGTGGGATGACTCGCATGACTGGAGCGCTGTCATGGAAGGGTATAGACTGTTCAGGAAGAACAGACAGGGGAGAAAAGGAGGAGGAGTTGCACTATATGTAAGAGAGCACTACGATTGCTCTGAACTCCAGTATAAAGAGGGAGAAAAGCCTGTTGAGAGTCTATGGGTTAAGTTTAAAAGAGCAAACAACAGCAGTGATGTTGTGGTTGGTGTCTGCTACAAGCCACCGAATCAGGTAGATGAGGTTTTCTTTGGACAACTGAGCGAAGCTGCCAGATCGCAGGCCCTGGTTCTCGTGGGGGACTTTAATCACCCTGACATCTGTTGGGAAACCAATACGGCAGTACACACGCAATCCAAGAAGTTTTTGGAGAATGTTGGGGATAATTCTTGAAACAAGTGCTGAAGGATCTAACCAGGGGCCGAGCGCAGCTAGACCTTCTGCTCAAACAGGGAGGAACTAATAGGGGAAGTGGAGGTGGGTGACAACCTGGGAAGCAGTGATCATGAGATGGTAGATTTCAGGATCCTGACCAAAGGAAGAAAAGAGAGTAGTAAAATACACACCTTGGACTTCAAAAAAGCAGATTTTGACTCCCTCAGATATCTGATGGGCAGAATCCCCTGGGATGTTAACATGAAGGGGAAAGGAGTCCAGGACAGCTGGCAGTATTTTAAAGAAGCCTTATTGAAGGCACAGAAAGAAGCCATCCCGACGCGTAGCAAAAGAGGCAAACATGGTAGGAGACCGGACTGGCTTACAGGGGAAATTCTTGGTGAACTTAAGCACAAAAAGGAAGCTTACAAAAAGTGGAAACTTAGACAAATGACCAGGGATAAATGTATAGCTCGAGAATGCTGGGGGGTTATCAGGAAGGCGAAAGCGCAAATGGAATTGCGACTGGCTAAGGATGTAAAGGATAACAAGAAAGGTTTCTACAGGCATGTTAACAAGAAGAAGATTATCAGAGAGGATGTGCAGCCCCTAATAGATGAAGGAGGTAACCTAGTGACAGATGATGTGGGGAAAGCTGAAGTACTCAATGCTTTCTTTGCCTCTGTATTCACGGACAAGGTCAGCTCCTGGACTTCCGCGCTAAGTGATGCAAGATGGGATGAAGATGGACAGCCCGTGGTGGGTAAAGTACAGGTTAGGAACTGCTTAGAAAAGCTAAACGTACACAATTCCATGGGTCCGGACTTAATGCATCCGAGGGTACTAAGGATGTTGGCAAATGTCATTGAGGAGCCTTTGGCCATTATCTTTAAAAAGTCGTGGAGATCGGGAGAAATCCCAGATGATTGGAAAAAGGGAAATGTAGTGCCCATCTTCAAAAAAGGGAAGAAGGACGATCCAGGAAACTATAGGCCGGTCAGTCTTACCTCTGTTCCTGGAAAAATCATGGAAGGGATCCTTAAGGAATCCATTTTGAGACACTTGGATGAGAGAAAAGTGATTAGGAATAGTCAGCATGGATTCACAAAGGGCAAGTTGTGCCTGACCAATCTGATTAGCTTCTATGATGAGGTAACTGCCTCGGTGGACATGGGAAAGTCAATGGATGTTATATACCTTGACTTTAGCAAGGCTTTTGATACGGTCTCCAA
Source organism: Pelodiscus sinensis (assembly GCF_049634645.1). Lineage (NCBI taxonomy): Eukaryota > Metazoa > Chordata > Testudines > Trionychidae > Pelodiscus > Pelodiscus sinensis. Next base: position 106,566,716 of record NC_134714.1, read on the forward strand.
CAATATTCTTGCCAGCAAGTTAAGGGAATGTGGATTGGATAAATGGACGGTAAGATGGATAGAAAGATAGCTAGAAAGCCGGGCCCAGAGGGTCGTGATCAACCGCTCGATGTCAGGATGGCGGTCGGTTTCTAGCGGAGTGCCCCAAGGTTCGGTTCTAGGACCAGTTTTGTTCAATATCTTTATTAATGACCTGGATGAGGGGATGGATTGCACCCTCAGCAAGTTTGCAGATGACACTAAGCTAGGGGGAGAGAGAGATACGCTAGAGGGCAGAGATAGGGTCCAGAGTGACTTAGACAAATTGGAGGATTGGGCCACAAGAAATCTGATGAGGTTCAACAAGGACAAGTGTAGAGGCCTGCACTTGGGACGGAAGAATCCCAAGCATAGTTACAAGCTGGGGACCAACCAGCTAAGTAGTAGTTTTGCAGAAAAGGACCTGGGGGTTACAGTGGATGAGAAGCTGGATATGAGTCAACAGTGTGCCCTTGTAGCCAAGAAGGCTAATGGCATATTAGGTTGCATTAAGGAGGAACATTGCCAGCAGATCCAGAGATGTCATTATTCCCTTTTATTCGGCATAGGTGAGGCCACATCTGGAGTATTGTGTCCAGTTCTGGGCCCCCCACTACAAAAAGGATGTGGACGCATTGGAGAGGGTCCAGCGAAGGGCAACCAAAATGATTAGAGGGCTGGAGCATATGACTTATGAGGAGAGGCTGTGGGAGTTGGGTCTGTTTAGTCTGGAGAAACGAAGAATGAGGGGGGATTTGATAGCAGCCTTCAACTTCCTGAAGGGAGGTTCCAAAGAGGATGGAGAGAGGCTTTTCTCAGTAGTGACAGATGGCAGAACAAGGAGCAATGGTCTCAAGTTGTGGTGGGAGAGGTCCAGGTTGGATATTAGGAAAAACTATTTCACTAGGAGGGTGGTGAAGCACTGGAATGGGTTACCTAGGGAAGTAGTGGAGTCTCCATCCCTAGAGGTGTTTAAGTCTCGGCTTGACAAAGCCCTGGCTGGGTTGATTTAGATGGGATTGGTCCTGCCTAGAGCAGGAGGCTGGACTTGATGACCTTCTGATGTCTCTTCCAGTTCTATGATAAGGGGATGGTTTGATGAGATCATGTTATCTTGGTAACTAATTGACCATTTATTATCAGTGGGAAATAGGTCAATGGAGGGATGATAAGAGTTACTATAGAGAATTTTCTGGGTGTCTGGCTGGTGAGTCTTGCCCACATGCTCAGGGTTTAGATGATCACCATATTTGGGGTCGGGAAGGAATTTTCCTCCAGGGTAGATTGGCAGAGACCCTGGAGGTTTTTCACCTTCCTCTGTAGCATGGGGCACAGATCACAGCTGGAGGATTCTCTGCATCTTGGGGCCTTCAAAGTATTTGAAGGCTTCAATATCTGAGACATAGAGGAGAGGATTATTCTAAGAGGGGTGGGTGAGATTCTTTGCCCTGCACCGTGCAGGGGGTCAGACTAGATTATCATAATGGTCCCTTCTGACCTTAAAGTCCAAAGTCTATCAGTAATCAAACTGTGCATATTTACTTCCCATTTCTCTTGGATAAAAACAGTAAGTGCACTCAGAAGGTGGAACTCTTGAGCCTGTTCTCAAGTGTCAGAAATTGCTTTTTAATTTTGAAGAGGGTCTCCTGATTTTTGCAACTGTACAGATGTCGTGTAAGAATTTTTCCCTCCCATGTGTAATTGAGAGATCAATTTCCTTGTGGGCATCCCTAAAGCTAACCTTCAATGCTCTGCAAGATGTCAGTTTTGGATAGTGCTGATTCTGCTTCATGTGTTGGGTGTGATGTCTGCACATTACCAGTTGGCTTAGCATATTTTGGACTTCCTTATTTTTATTTATAGATGCACATACATGCACACGTATGCACCAGCTTTCAAAAATTGTGTCCTAGAGAATCTGAGCAAAATAGTTCCTTGTTTCTGTGTAACTTGATGTTGTTGAGAAAGAAGAAGTTCTATGGGTTCAAAAATCCTGCCACTCAAGAATTTTCCTTCAAAGACCTGAACCAATTTTCTCCTGGATAACACAAGAGAGAACCAACTGCATTTCCAAGCAAGTCTAAGAAGTACACCTGAAAAATCTTCTCCATCAAGCAGTATGGATTTGTAATTTTTTTAAACAATTTTCAATGCAATTATGTACCCAGACTAAAGTTATTTGGAGGAAGGGAGAGAGAAGGCCAAACAGCTGGAGCAGCCTCCTGCTGCCAGTTAACTGTAACAGGTAAGCATCACCCAATAAGGATGGTTAATCTGTTAAACCACTCAGATCCCTATGGGAGGGGCAGCCTTTTGAGCCATACAACTCTTTTTCAGTTCTGGGAAAGGTACTTATAAGCACCACAGCAAAATGCAAGAGGCAACAACCCATTTAGTATAAATAGTAAGCGTAGTCTCCAGAGGACCACTGAAGATTGTGCACCAGTAACATCTCTGTAGCCAGACAGAAAAAAGGTATTCATGGGATACGGGTAGGTGTAAAGCCATAAATCCAGAACCCCTGTTCACTCCTGGGAATCCACACTCTAAGACGTGGCCAGTTAGAAGAGTCCCAAAGCTTGAGGGGCAGACTGAGCCTAAACATCTACAGTGCAATTAAACAGACCTTTAGATCAAGCCTCAGTCACTGTCACAGGCTAGGTGTGTGTGTCTAACTTCAGTATAGACATACCCTATAGTGTACTTAAACAGATTACACAAGCAACATACAATATTTCTTAAGGATAACTAAGTGTAACTGTTTCCTGCATACTCCCTGATACTATCAGGCTACTGCAAAGTATTTTGAAAAGAGCCATATCCTTTGAAAAAATGCAGGGAAGGAGGAAATTATTGTTAAGTGTCACATTTACTCAGTGTTCATGCATTTCTTACTTGCTGGACACCAACAGCGAATGCCTTTAGGAACACTTCAGCAAACTCATTGTACTCCTTGGAGACATTACCAGGGCTTCCATACCTAGAATTAAAAGTGAAAAATTCAAGTATGCAGAAATATTTTGCTAAATTTCATGTTAGAAGGGGTTTTTTTTAATCTGATGGCATGGGAAGAACAGCTACCTCTCAAAAAGTCTAGCCAAAATGTGCAAAGCCCATTTCTTGCATTTCCACCAAGGCAATTCTGGTCTATCATCTTCCTCAACTTGAAGGGTTTCCTTTAGGAACAAAGAAACATTTATTGAATATAGCCAAAATATCAGATTTAATTTTTTTTTGCTTTTCTTTTTTCATTAGCAGCTATGTAAGCACACTTCCACATCAACAGAAATATCAGATATAAAAATAATTTTTAAAAGCCCATAATAAAAAGGTAATATACAAATGCTCAAATTCAACTTTCCTTGGTAAAAAGCCAACATAAGTTACAGTACAATTTTTAAGTTGCTATTTTGTCTATAAACAACAGGTTATAAGTTTTAAAACTCTCTCTGTTTAGTCTATTTAAACCACCTCATTAACTTCACAAACTTTTTTTGAGATGTGTTGCTCATGTCCATTCCACTAGGTGAGCACATGCCACGTGCATGGCTGTTGTAAGGTTTCCCCCTAACAGTACCCATAGGGTTGGCTGTGAAGCTGCATGAAGTGGCATCCTTATTGGCAGCGTATACAAGTCCTTACTGACCTGCCACCTGATAATTTCTTTCCTGCTGGAAGACTCTGAGGGGAGGCAGGCAGGATTAGGAACGGACATGAGTAACACATCTCAAAGAACAACAGTTTTAAGAGGTAGGGAAGTTTTCTTTTCCTCGAGTGCTTGCTCTTGTCCATTCCAATCGGTGACTCACAAGTAATCTATAGGGAAGAAGGATTAGAGTTGATTGAGTTGCAGACTGCAGCACTGCTCTGCCATAGGCTGCATCATCCCTCACCTGTTAAGTGATGGCAGAGTGCAATATGAAGGTGTGGCTAGATGACCATGCTATTGCCCTACTCATGTCCTGATTAGGGGCTTGTGTGCAGATCATGCTGAGGCAGCCTGTGCTCTTATGGAGTGTGCCTTCAATACCAGAGTTGGAATTCTGGTCAGGCCATAGTCTGTCCTGCTACAGGATGTGATCGATGGCAAGATACGCTGGGATGAGATGGGAAGCGCTTTCATCCTCTCGACAATTGCCAGACTTGTGGTGACTTACAAAACAATTTTGTGCGTTCAACGTGGAATGCAAGTTCAGGCCTGATGTCCAGAGTGTGAAGCACGCATGCCTTATTGCAGGTATGCAGTTTAGGGAAGAATACCAGGAAAATTATGTCCTGGTTCACATGAAATTGAGAGGCTACTTTAGGTAGGAAAGGTGGGTGTGAGCATAACTACACTTTGTCTTTATAAAAGACTGTGTATAAGGGCTCAGAGGTAAGTGCTCAGAGCTCAGAGACCCTTCTGGACAAGGTGATAGCCACCAAAAAAGCTACCTTCCCGGAGAGGTAGGATAAGAGACAGGTCGCTAGGGGCTTGAAGGGGGGAGAGGCCATGAGTCTGTACAGGACAAGGTTAAGGCACCACTGGGAATCAGTCAAAGCCCTTAAGCCCACCACGGAGTTGCCAAACACTGATCTTCCAGCCACACATGGGTGGAAGGCCAAGATGGCCACCAGGCGAACCTTAATAGTGGATATAGCCAGGCCCTGATGTTTCAGATGCAAAAGGTAGTCAAGCACAGCAGTAACAGATCTTTTGTAGGGGGCTACCTTTCCAAAGGGACCAAACAGAGAACACTTCCACTTTGCCAGGTATGTTGCATGAGTGGAGAGTTTTCTGCATTACAACCAACTCCACTAACAGAGTGTGAACACTGCCACTCAAACTGGCTCAGCCATGGAGTTTCCACACCATGAAGTGGAGGAAATCCAGGCCTGAAAGTGTCACTGGCCTGTCCACTGACAGGGTTAGCAGCATGAGGAACACGTACTGCACCAGACTGGCCCTTAAGATGGGTCTAAATGTCTGGCAAGCCAGGCAAACCTCACTCAGCTATCTAACGTTGATGTGCAGTGATAATTCTGGTTGAGACCACCAGCCTTGAGTTCGGACGTTGCCCTAGTGGGTTGTCCAGCCCATCTCAGATGGCCATAGTAGCCACAGTGAGGGCTGAGTCATGGCAAAAGGCCCTCCTGCACAGACTACCTGAGGTTTTAGCCACCAATCAGGGAACTTAGCAATTATGAGCAGAAGAATAATGAGCCTGTCCAGATAGTCCCAGCTGGGTTTGTAGAGCAGGGGTCAGCAACCCCTGCCACACATGCCACAGGCAGCACACAAGCCGATTTTTACTGGCAGGTGGGGAGAGAGCTCGCCTCCACTCCTCCTACCCTGCACAGTGAGAGCCTGCGCTGCCACTAGAGCCTTGTGGTTGATGTGCAGCCACAGAGCCAGCTCCAGGGAGGCTGCAGACTGGTCTGTGTACCAGCCAGCAGTCGGTGTTCGCTTTCTCCACCTGCCCAACTCTATTATAGAAGTGATCCAGTGGAAGCAGCGGAGAGCCAGCGAAAGCACGTGAGATGCTGCTGCTGCTGCCGCCAGTGGTGGACACACGGGGGCTCAGCTGGGGACAGGCGCAGCACGTATGTGCTGGCTTAGCAGTGGGAAGCAGCCCTGCTAAGTAGTGGAGCAGAGGCAGCCCAGCTGGGGTTGGGGGCAGCACATGTGTGGCTGCCTGGGCCAGGTGGGTGCTGGCATTCGGGTCAGGTGGTTTGTCTGTGCTAAGAAGGGGAGGAGGGGTGGATAATTTGTCTGTGCTTTAGCTGGGAGTTAGGACAGGACAAGCTGGCATTACTATGTGGCTCCTGATGGGACAGACCTCTGTCCACCACGGTCTTCTTACGCAGTCCCAGAGACTCCTATGCTCGAACCCGCTTGGCAAGCCAGGCATCTGCATTCTCTGGAGGCATCCTTCTTCCATGCCCCGGCGTCCCACACAATAGCCACTGTGCATTATGCATCGCTATAGCTGGTGCTGCCCTCCATTAAAAGGAGTTTAAGACAACAGTCCTGCTCCTTCTGCATCCTGGGCTCAAGCTCCTTCTGCATCCTGGGCTCAAGCTCCTTCAATGGGGCTCTTATCTGTTGATGGCCCTCTCCCAAGCACGTACAGTAGGACATTCCCTTTGGGCATAGGCTTCCCACAGCTCTTGCAAGACTTAAATCCCTGAGACTAAGGCATGTGTCAGTCGGGGAATAAGAAAGAAACCCCTCCCCTTGAAGGAACTAACTATAACCCTACTAAACTATGGCAAACTACAACGTATTAAGCTATTTACAACCAGTTAAAGGGTAAGCCACTAAGAAGGCACCTGCAAGGCAAGAGACCAAAGTTGCTCCAACAACTGCCACTGCTGCTAAGAAGGATCTGAGCAGGTGGCAGGGACCTATATACGCCATCAAATGGTGCCACTCCAGGGAGGTCCATAGTCGATCTGACTGGTACTGCTAGAGAAACCTTCAACGGATCATGTACATGGTGTGCACACTCCTGATGGAATGGACATGAGCAAACACTCAAGACTCCTGTTTGTCCTGCCACACATTTAGGAGCTATTTTATAGAAAGTACAAACAAAAGAATAAAGTTAAACTTTTTGAAAACAACTTTAAATATGGAAATTTAATTCAGAAGCCAAAAAAACCTACTTACAGCAGGTACATCTCTGTCCACAACTGTTTTTAGAATTTCTATCCATTCTGTCAGGTTTTGCTGATTTATCAGCTCCAGAGGTAACGTAAACTATTTGAAAAAATAATTAACATAAAATAGGTTCAGTATAAATCCATTTAAAACAATCCAATCAATTACTTGAATTATAGAGGTTTAAAAACTCATCAAAATCTTACTGAATAACTGCTATACACTAGGACGCTATGAGTGGTCAACACATGAGTGAGTGCAACATTAGACAGGTCTTCTGCAGCCTATTGTACATCCTCAAAACATTCTTCCTTTCAATTCTGTCTTAGATATTGTGAAATCATCATTTAGCAAAAACTCTAAGTTGTTACAGCTTTCTGAATCAGCAACAATTATTTTCTTCACTTCAAGTACAATAGAGGGATTGATAATTCTGATTTTAAATTTGATTATACTGTACTCTAACATTAAAATATATGTACGCAACAGCATGTTAGTTCAGTTTACTATAATAGAAGTAACACTCTAGAAAACTATGATAAATGGTTTGCATCTAGTTTTGGAATATTGCTCTTGTTCTCTCATGATCACTCTGGTTTACTCAGGGGTGGCAATGGCAGGTTCCTGAGAGTTCAAATATAGTAGGCTCAAAAATGTGTAATTTAATTTCAAATTAACATCAAATGATTTGCTAAATCTGTATTATTGGGTTTATGGTACACATCATCATGCCAAAAACTTGTTACTCACACCACAGTTGAGCACTGGTGAAAAATTACTCAAATTAAATCTAAATGGTAATGTTTCAAGTACATTAATATTTAGGGTATACAAGTTGAACTTCTCTAATCTGGCACTCTCTGGTATGGCATGATTTTAGTTAGCTGGATGTCCACTTATCAAGGGTGTGGCCAAGTTTCCCGTAGTCCCATAAAGTTTGTTTGTAGCCACTAGCCCTGGCTCTGAGTGTTCTGTGCTGTTATTTAGCTCGAATTCACTCCGAAAATGTCTTCTCACATCCCAGTAACCAGTGTAAGTGTTGGCAATGCTGCTAGATAACATTGCTCTCTCATGGTCCAGCAAATTCTCTGGTTTGGCACTGGTCAGGTCCTGAAGATGCCAGACTAGAGAGGCTGAACCTGCAATATATTTTAGGGGAAATGGTGGAGTAAACTGTCAGATTAAATCTTTGCTCAAGAATACAGAAAATTTGCTTCCACCTGAACAAGAGCATAGAAGATTTTGAAGATCTGTTTCTGGATGAGGACAGATTGATCAGATGGATCAGACAGAAGCTGAATGAAACGATCCTTTAGAAGAGGCAAGAAGTGCTGCATTGCTGCTATCAAGGGACTCCGCTCCTCTGGTTTCTTGTACCTTCAGGTAAGAATAAAATGCTTTACAAAGAGTTTACAACTAAATTTTACCAATATGAAAACTAAATTGTGCCTGCACAGAAAAGAGGCATATAGGCCACTGCCACTCCCAAGAACAGATTTTTTTAAAACCAAGTTATGATAATCTGGTGCTTCCTCAGTCTATGGATCTAGAGCAGCCTTCTAAGAGGCTTTACCTGGGATCAGGACTTTATTCCTTTCATGGAGAATTTTAAATATTTTCCTTTGTTTTCCAAATTGTAACAAAACCAAAATTCAAAATATCAAAATCCTCCACTGTGATGGAAATGCCACACTGTAGAGCAAGAAGTTCAGGAGCAGTTCGGGACCAAGTGGCTCCATCCATCCACACCTGTGATGCCTGAACAAGCTGAAGGTGGGATGTAAAAAGAGAAGCAGAGCAGACCAGTGGCTCTGGTACATTAGTATATAGTGCTGCTCAGGAGCTCACTGCCTAAGCACACCTGCTAAGAAGTGGCAGGTGACTGATCGTGTAGGTCAGGGACTTGATTTGGGATTCTTAGATTTAATCTGTGGGGATAAGGAGATCGGATAGGAAGTGGTTTGAGAGGCAGCTACTTACCACTCCACAGTGCAAAGTGTCACTGCCTACTATTGGGCCCTGGACCAGAACCTGCTGGAAAGGGTAGGCCTGAGTTCCCTAACCCACTGTCATGTCATCCTGAAATAACAGGAGCCTTCATTTTGAAGTCCCCCAAAATCTCCAGGCAAAAGAGATGGGCCAGAAACTGGAGCAGGTGGAGGACAGCACTGCTGAAAGACATGCTGTATTTGCCATGGGGAGATGTCTAGCCATATCCCTACCTGATCATTAGCACTGTTGGAGTTTGTTCACCTTCTACATACACAAAATGTTATTACCTTTTTTTCACCCAGTTCTACATATAATAAAGAAAAGATCCTATTTAACTAAACAGCTGATTAGAGTATACTGATTAGCGTATTCTCTGATACTACCAGTGATGTTCTAAACCAGGTCTGAGCAAAATACCCTCTGCAGGTCAGATCAGACCTGACAAGCCACCAGATCTGGCCCACAGTTGCAGCAGGGAGCCTCAAGCAGACTCCTTGCATGCCCCCCCCCCCCCCCACACACACACACATGCGCGCGCGCGGCTGAGAAAAGTGGCCATTGCGGGACTCTGTTTCAACAACTATGAGCCTGGGGGAGGGGAGAGAGGCTTCATGTGCTGCCGCTGTCCCCAGCACAATCCCACTGGCAAGTTTCCAGCCAACGGGAGTTGCTTGTTGTCAACGGACAGTTTGTGAAGCATGCTCACCTCCAGCATGTAGCCATTCAAAAACCATGTCCCCTACAGCTGGGGTGGAGTGGGGGCAGGGAGTCTGCTTGAGAAGGCTGCTGGCTGGGAGTCAAGAAAGTAAGTCTCCCAGCCAGAGCCTGCCTCTGGCACCCCAACCCCTTGTCCCCCTACCCCAAATAACCCAAACCCTCTACCTCTCATCCTACACCCACAGCCCACACCCCAATCCCTACCGCTAGGCCACAGCCCAAAACCTCTGCCACCCTCTTGCACCCCTACCCACATAAGCCAAACCTTCTGCCCCCATCCTATACCCATATTCCCTCCCAGATCCTGCACCCCAATCCCCTGCCCAAGGTCACAACCCCCTCGTCTCTAGTGTCCTAACCCAGGTCACAACTGCCTCCTTTACCCAATCTCCCTCCCAGATCCCACACCCCTTCCTGCACCCCAATGCCTCACTGCATGCTCCCTTCTGCATCTAACCTCCATCCCAGACCCATTAACATGGAAGAATGTGGCCCTTGACCACCTTCCGAATTCTTGGGAGTGCCTCCCCCATCAAAAATTATTGTCCAACCCTGTTCTAAACTAAGGATTTAAGAACAAAGTTTTATGTACTGTATTTCAGAATTCACAGTTTTACTTAAACAATTAACATTAAAGTATGCTGATTCTTATGCCAACACATTTTTGGACTTTATACAGTTGAACGAAAATACACAAATTAACCTTCTAATAGTGACATTTCACATAAACAACAAAAACCTAAATAATCTTGATACTAAACGCATGTCTTATAAAAACTATATAACAATTTAAAAAGTAATAGTCCAACATAAAAATCATAAATATGGCTCTTACAGATTAAATTAATCAGAAGCCTAAAGCTTAGGATAAAATAGAGAACAAAAGTGTTGCTTAAGAAAAGTCCATTACCAACTGGCTTGAAGATACAATGAAGAAGAACATGGTAACACCAGAAAATGAGAAAAAACGATCTGACCTATGTAAAGACCTGTCAGTTAAAAAACATGGGCTGGCTTTGAAGCAACAATGCTGAATGGCCCAAGTTATTTGCTTTTCATCTGAAAAGTCCATGCAGCTCTTACATAGGTCTAAAGTCTATTAATGCTTTAGATTAATTTAAAACTGAATGACCGACAGGCTGCAACAACAGTTTTAAGCCATCACTACATAGTCAGGGACAGATTTTCAAAATTAACACATGCAGTTGCATGGACTGTATTTATGATTAGATATAGGTGGTATATAGCCAAACCTCAGATACTCACAAATAAATTAAGCCTTTAAGGAGATTGAGATACTAGAGGATCTGTGGCTCTGGTACAGACTTCCCATAAGAGAATGGACAATGCATATGCACGAAGGATAACCTTAATTCTGGCATTTCATAACCTTTGAATTTTTGGACTTTGCAACCTTTACACAGTTTTCACAGGTAATACAATACCTATATTACAAACACTCTAGATGTCTAATAAATATCATTTTTTCCCTGTAGCCATACTTTTGTCCCCTAGACAGTCTTTTTTCCTATCTGTAAGACACTTGTGCTATCATGCCCATCTTCAACTCAAAAAGCGACTGCTTTAAAGAAACCCTAATATTCTGATTTCAAATCTTTAACATGAAGAAATAAAATTATGTACTGTTTATGGAACTAGTTAGAAAAGTCCACATGAGTCTATTTCCATGTGGTAAAACACTATCGATATTGAATTCAAAAGGTTTATATTAATTACCTCCAGTATCAATTGCTCAATGCAACATTTAATTCAATATTTTACACTAACATGCAATGCATACACACAAACACACACACACACACACATACACAAAAAACTTAAAATATATTGCTACAAATTGATAGACATGCAATATTTTTTGTTTAGGGAAAACTCACTCATAGTTTTTCACAAGTTGATAAAGACAAAGGAGAATTCCAAGCCAGCAAGCACTGTTATCAGACTGAAGATAAAAACCAATTTTCTCCACAACTGCAGTCCAGCGGTTGGGGTAATCATGCTTGATAATGTGATGAATGCAAGTAGTAAGCTGTACTCTGGAAGTCAAATACACACATAGTTAAACACGTAACCACCTACATTATTTTAAGAGTTTTTTTGTTTTGATGATGAAGCAGCAGCTAGTGTTTGGCTGAACAGATAAAAGACAACATGAGCTCAGAAGTCTTATACACACATACAGAGGAGTTTATATGGTTTTCTGCTTCTGTTCTGCTTGACAAACTATCTTCTGAAATTTTGTACGAGGGTTATAATATTTAGGAATCCATTGTTTTTCAAACAAATAAAAACATGTTACACAAATCCCCAACATGTTGTATAATGTACAAATTAAATGAAAAGCCATTTAACCACATTAATTCCATGCTCTCCAATACAAAATCTGTGTGTCTCAATCCAAGACACAATGAAATGTAGTATGCAAGTGCTCTTAATTTTAAGAGAAAAGAATCAAAACTAATTTAAACAAATTAAAAGTGTATACCTAATTAGTTCAGGAGAATGAATAATGGCTTCTACAATATTTTCACGAATACAATGTCTATCTTCTTCTGGGATGGAATAAGGTGGAATTTCCCCTGGTGTAGTTTCACGATCGGGCCAATACTGAGTTATCATATTCTTCAAGTAGATAACACCTGTCAGATAATGGCAAAGCATCTCGATATCAATACAAAAGTTAGTCATTATGCTGACATGCATATTTTTACATTTAGAAAATGCACTCCATGAATGAACACTAACTGGAATCTTTAACTTACCAGAAAGCCATTCTACCCGAATACAAAAATCACAAATCTCTCAATTTTCTATATGGAACAAACAATTCCTTTTCTCCATTTATCAAGTGTAGCATCTGTAATAGTTCTTAAATCTACAATTCCCTAACATTATACTCTTTTCAGACAATATTTTTGAAAATTAGGGTATAGAAAGACATATTTCCATGTCTTATTATGAAGAAGAGTTCTGGTAACTTGTTATTAAAACATCTCTGAAGAAGCTTCCTTTGTAAGTATTTTGAGATTTTTTTTTTTGCATTCATTAACAAGACTAGTCAGCACTAAAACTCTGGACAATTATTGCTTCAATTTTATAAGTCTGATTCTGTTATATATGTAACTCTGAGCTCCATGGTCTTTACAAGTACAAAAGAAAGTTCAGATTTACAAACACAGCTACAGCAAAATAAATAATAACTGAATTCTGATTCTACATATATACAGTACCATAGGTTCTCTGCTAGTTTTCAATTAAATGTCTTGCACCAGTACCAAAAAGGATTCCGAGAATATAGGCTCTCCAAGCAACTCCACTGGCATTTGCCAAAATTAGAGCAGACAGTGCCAATTAAAATGAAGATTTTCCATCAATTTCCATTATGAGACCCAGTTTTCAATAACACAATTTTGCCAAACAGTTTAGGCAGAGATCTTCCAAATTTAAGTGTCTGCCTTCAGTTGAATTAAGTTCCAGCAAAAAACAGCTGTTTCTGAGAATAAGATATGGGGATCTGTCAGTGTTAAAAATATTTTACATTGTTATGTTGAGAAGTTCCTGTTCTAAAGCCTGAAGGTACTAGGACTAAAAATAAGGCTGAAGGGGGGACTGGAGAGCTCCCCATACGCTGATGAGGTGCAGCACCTTAGCATGACTCGAAGTAGGAGATCATCTGGTGAGTGGAAAAGGCATGGTTACCTGGAAAGATGCGCTGAGAGCATTCCATGAAGAGCAAACATGAAGAAGACTTTCAAAACTCCAAAGGAATGTGAAATAGGGATGTAAGCCACTAGTCGACTATCTGATTAGCAAAAGCTTATTGCATAGTCAGCTAGTCCCTGTCCCTCCCCTTAAAGCCCAATAGAGGCAGCAAAGGGAGGGACAGGGACTATCCTCTATCTGTGGGTATGTCTATACTACCACCCTAGTTCGAACTAGGGTGGTTAACGTAGTCAATTGAAGTTGCAAATGAAGCCTGGGATTTAAATATCCCGGGCGTCATTTGCATCTCGCCGGGCGCCGCCATTTTTAAATCCCTAGTTCGGACTTCGTGCCCGCGGCTACACGCGGCACGGAGTAGGTAGTTCGAATTAGGCTCTCTAATTTGAACTACCATTACTCCTCGTAGAGAGCCTAATTTCAACTACCTACTCTGTGCCACGTGTAGCCGCGGGCACAGAGTCCGAACTACCGGGGATTTAAAAATGGCGGCGCCCGGCAAGATGCAAATGAAGCCCGGGATATTTAAATCCCGGGCTTCATTTGCAACTTCAATTGACTACATTAACCACCCTAGTTCGAAGTAGGGTGGTAGTGTAGACATACCCAGAGGCAGCAAGGCAGGCACGGTTTGGAGGGGGAAGCAGGAGCCAGTGCTGGGGTGTGACTACTTAAAAGCCAGTACCCCCCAGCACTGTCTCCACATGGGGTAGGGGGGTATCGGGGATCAGTCACAAACCAGGAATCAGCTGATTCCCGGCTCGCACCCAGTACCAGATGCTGCGCCTCTGCCTTTGAAATATATTAAGAGCCTATTGGCTCTTAATACATTTAAAAATCAGAAGCGCGTGGGGGGGGGGGGGGGGCACAGCATGAGCTGGGTCAGCTGATTCTTGGCTCTCACTGGTTCCCCCCACTGTGCTTTAGCCTTTTAAATGAATTTAAATGTATTTAAAAGGCTGGTACACAGTAGGGGGGACCCTGCTTGAGCCAAGAATCAGCTGTTCCAGCTCAGACTGGGTCCCTCCTGCTGTGCTGCCTTTTAAATGTATTAAGAGCAGACATTTAAAAGTCAGAGCGAAAGCTAACCCCATTGTGGCTCCCCTGCTTATCGACTAATCAACTAGTCAATGGAAAATCCATCAACTAGTCAATTAGTTGATTACATTTAACATCCCAACTTTAGAGAGCAGGTCTGAGGGCTGGTCACCAATGACCAGAGAGATGAGAACAGGCTGTGTGTGACAGGTAATAGAAGCCTGTCACAGCGCTGTATTACACCATCATGTCCACACTGGCACCACAGGAAGTTCTATGTCTTCTGTTGAGATGGTTTACCTAGAGCGCAGCAATTGTGGAGTTAGTGTGCACTAACTACCTTGTCAGTGTGGGCACCACAGGAGTTACAGCGCCGTGAGCTGATTTATTGCACTGTTAACTTGCCATTGTAGATAAGGCCTCAAACACAGAAGGGGAAAGAAATGATGAAGAGCAAAGGCATGCTGAGGCAAAAAGGACCAAAGGAAGACAAGGACAGGAGCCAGAGCATTCAGGGTAAGTAGGATCTATAATCACTCAAGTACTTGCCCCTTCAGAACCTGGACTTCAACTCAAGATTAGAGAGTCTCGATCTTCCCTTGCTATTTAGCAGAAATCGAAGGGCAAAGTGTGTGTGACTCATGCATCTCTAGTAGTTGCTGCCCATTCTGCTACTAATAAATTCATTAGCTCAAGTGGTGCTAGGATAGAATTTTTTCCTGACGGAAACCAGAATCAGTAAACCTTTCTCATCCCTACTCTCTATTCATGGAGGAATCTTTTGTGTTGCCTTTATTGTTACAAACATACTTGCTGACAGGTATTTTGAAATAAATTACTAGAACTGAAACCGACATGATTATATTGTGTTATTTGGACACATAAAATAGGCAGAATTTTAAAATATTGTGTGTGGAACTTGAATTTTTTGACACAGAATTCCCCCAGGAACCTATGGTTCCAGCCCTGCTGCAGACCCTTGTGGAAACCCATGCGGATGTAAATATAATCCCATATGATAACACAGAAATTCTATTTTTTTAAAGCCAAAATAAATGTAGTAATAACTTGCAAACGCATCATTAAAAGAACATTACTGTTCAAAGTCAAGCATTCAGAAAACCAAAAGTTATGGTTGCCCTGTCATCTTAATTTGGTCTGCATGTACATACAATACCAAACTGCATAGAATGGATTGTACTCACTAAACTGGTAGCTTATTCAATATTTCTTTTTATCCTCATCATTCAATATATGATTACATATCTCATTTACTCCACAGGCAATGTTAATTGTGGCACTTGCTAGCTTTTGAATGCTTTACGACGCAACTGTAATGTCATTTTCACCATTTTTTGAATGTCATGTGTATATGGTATGCAAACATTTTGGGTTTAAAGAAAAGGAAAACTTGCCTGCCTGTCTCACTGGTAAATCCAGTTGCTCTGACATAGTGATCTGAAGCAGAGTTGAAACAAAGTTCACTGACTTATGAGCCTGCGAAGCAAAAGACAAAACCAAGTCAGTCAGATGCCAAAAAATAATATTTGGAAAAAAACAATCATGCCTTTAGGACATTCCAACTAATTACATTTTCAAAAATATTTGTGAGTACTATTTGATGAGATGATTATGACATCAGCAATTCAAACTAGAGTTGTAATATTCAAGTGACAAATGAGAGCTTTCAAAACCTTTGAGTTTGTTCTACTCAGAAGATCTCATGGTATGTGTGGGGGGGGGGGAGGAGGAGGGTCGGCTTATTGTTTGCTAAATGCCACATTTCCCTCCCCAACTCCCAGTGTATAACAGATTTTTGTAACCAGAGTTCTTTACCACAGAATAAATTCACTCCCAGTTTAGGACAACTACATTACAGCATGACAGCACAGCTACAATTACACTGCATAATTAAATAACTTAGCATTCTGATTTAGGTCAGCATGGATGTTAAGTCATTATTTAATGTTTTTACCATTTGGAGATGCCAACCTGTACGTTTTTTCTGACATCCTAATATTCTCAGATTTTGTCTAATATCCGTCATTCAATGATCTGCTGCTAAACGTGACCTGAGGGGTATGACTGGGGCTGTAAAATCCCATTTAATTAGTTTAATTGGTTAAACATGTTTAACCAGTTAACCGGGTTTGGGTGGGGAGCTGCTCTGGGGAGGCTGGACAGCCTGCTGCCTGTAGCCAGCTGCTCCAGCCTCAGCCAGTTAACCATAACCAGTAAGCATCACCCTTATTGGGTAATGCTTATTGATTAACCATTCACATTTGTAGTTATGAACACACACCAGACTAAAAACATATTTTTAAAGATATATGTTTATACAGAGCCTTTGCATAGCTATATTTAAGTTAATCTGCTGCTATGTTTAAAGGAAGTTTTAAATATCTAAAATTTTATAAAAATCACCCTCCCTTATGATTTTTTTTAAAAGATAGACTTCATACAAACATTTAATATGTGAACACCTACAGTTCAAATAAAGAACCACAAGCCTTTATTCTATTAATATCTGACTATGTGAGCTATAATTGCTCTCAACAAAAGGAAACTGGTAAGTTAGCTCTTTTCTATGTAAAGGAGATGATTAATGTAATTTAATTTATATGCAAGAAGAAACAAAGGCAATTTTCTTGTCTTATTGGATATAAGTGCAGTTGAGCAAAGTCCACTTTGCTGTTAAAATTAATTTCAAACATGGAACCATTTTTTCCCCAATATGCCCAAAATTTTATCTTCTTAAGAAATGCTGATAGAGAGCACTGGATGTCAAATGACTTCCCTTTACAATTATATTGAGACATGTATGATTCATCAAGGCAAGAATTCATGACAGACTTTCAAACTGCTCATATTAATCTATTATAAACTAAGCACTACATTCTTTTACCACAACTGACTGATAGTGATGTAAAAAGTGAATCACCAATAAACATGGCCTCTTGTAACACAAAAGAACTGTATTCTTAAAGAGTACATCATACAGTAGCAAACTTATGGAACCTTGGCTTCTTCATGGAAGTCTAAACAGATTAACATCAGCAATGTAACAAAATTTGGCAGAATACGCACAATGGGTCTCCTTAAAGGAGTAGTTTTCTTCACTATGCTGATTAACTTCCCACTGAACACTTTTCTTGCACGTATTCTCATTGTTAACAAAATTCAAAACTATGATAGTTACCTATAAACCCCAAACCCAGCATGAAAAATCAGAAAAGACTAAATGAAGAAAATTAAAGTGAACTTGAATTAAACCCACACAATATATAATGCTGAATGCTTAACTTATAGTGAGCGCCCTGCAAATCCACAGATATCTGCATTCATGGATCTGGATCCAGATATCCGTGGTTCATTTTTGCAGATTCTAACTCCCTCTCGTACTCCCATCCTACACCCTCTCCTGCTGCCTTTCAGACCCTGCGCTCCTCACCCCATCCTGCACTCCACCTCCCACCCAGATCCTGAATCCCTGTCCCACTTTCTGGCAGTCCTGCCCCACACATTGAGCCCCTCATTTTTGTTCGCACAGCAAAGATTAAGGGGTTCCACAAAATCCATTAACTCAGGAACCCCAGAAAAGTAGATCTAGCCTGCGGAAAGCCCTGAACCTCAGTTCTCAATGTCTCTTCCCCTTGCTCCGTGGAGCTGGACTGCCAGAGAGGTGAAGTGTCTCAGTTTGGGACCACATCAGTGAGGGTTGGGGGTTTTGGAAGGAGTTTTTTTGATTCTCACTTGTGTGGTCCCCAACTGATTTTTCTGTGGATCAGTGGCCCACGACCCAAAAAAGGTTTCCCACACATGCCATAAATAAAGAAAACACTGAAACCTTTTGAGTTGGACATAAGTTAACATTTTACTTTATTTAAAATGAAGTTTGATAAACTAACATGAAAGTTAAAACACTTAATTTCTTTAATAATTTAAATTAAACCATTCTCCCCAGCAGTGGCAAAATGGCCTGAATGTAATTATGTAATTAACGGTGAGTTTCCATTGGTTTCCAAACGGTGAGTTTGGAGAGGGCAGAGCCTCAAGGAAGGCGTGGGGTCTTAGGGAAGGGAAGGAGTAGATCCTGGCTTGCCCTGATATTTAAAAAGTGAACTTGGGTGTAAAAAGTTTGGAGATGATTGCTGTATTGTAGCAGAGGCATTATTTAATTTATTATGTACTCATATGTAATGTCCTCATAACCATCTTGAAGATGTTATTATTTTCTTTGCTTCATATAGGCAGTAGCAAAGTGGATAATGTACCAGTAACAGGCATTTTCCTATTAAATGTAAGTGTTATGTCGCTTGATCCTAGGTGCACTGAAAAGCAGATGAAGCCACTATTTTAACTTATGTTATGCCATGAGGCCTCCAACTCCCATTATGGGTGATGCTTACCAGGTAACCGGTTAACCATTCACATTCCTAGTTGTAACAAGGTCCCAATAAGGATACAAAATTGTGTATCTACATTGGCATCTGTATCCACAAAAATGAACTGCAGCGATCCACATCCACAAATGCAGATCCTCACTGATATAAAGCAGATATCTGCACATTTGCAGGTTTCTAGATTAGGAATGGATGGATAGAAAGATGGCTAGAAGGCCGGGCCCAGCGGGTAGTGATCAACGGCTCGATGTCAGGATGGCGGTCGGTTTCTAGCGGAGTGCCCCAAGGTTCGGTTCTAGGACCGGTTTTGTTCAATATCTTTATTAATGACCTGGATGAGGGGATAGATTGCACCCTCAGCAAGTTTGCAGATGACACTAAGCTAGGGGGAGAGATAGATAAGCTAGAGGGCAGAGATAGGGTCCAGAGTGACTTAGACAAATTGGAGGATTGGGCCACTAGAAATCTCATGAGATTCAACAAAGACAAGTGTAGAGTCCTGCACTTGGGATGGAAGAATCCCAAGCATAGTTACAGGCTGGGGACCAACCAGTTAAGTAGTAGTTCTGCAGAAAAGGACCTGGGGGTTACAGTGGATGAGAAGCTAGATATGAGTCAACAGTGTGCCCTTGTAGCCAAGAAGGCTAATGGCATATTAGGATGCATTAAGAGGAGTATTGCCAGCAGATCCAGAGATGTCATTATTCCCCTTTATTCGGCTTTGGTGAGGCCACATCTGGAGTATTGTGTCCAGTTCTGGGCCCCCCACTACAAAAAGGATGCGGAAGCATTGGAGAGGGTCCAGCGGAGGGCAACCAAAATGATTAGGGGTCTGGAGCATATGACCTACGAAGAGAGGCTGAGGGACTTGGGTCTGTTAGTCTGCAGAAGCGAAGACTGAGGGGGGACTTGATAGCAGCCTTCAACTTCCTGAAGGGAGGTTCCAAAGAGGATGGAGAGAGGCTGTTCTCAGTAGTGACAGATGGCAGAACAAGGAGCAATGGTCTCAAGTTGTGGTGGGAGAGGTCCAGATTGGATATTAGGAAAAACTATTTTACTAGGAGGGTAGTGAAGCATTGGAATGGGTTACCTGGGGAAGTGGTGGGGTCTCCATCCCTAGAGGTGTTTAAGTCTTGGCTTGACAAAGCCCTGGCCGGGTTGATTTAGATGGGATTGGTCCTGCCTGGAGCGGGGGGCTGGACTTGACGACCTTCTGAGGTCTCTTCCAGTTCTATGATAAGGGGATGGTTGGATAAAATAACATGATCTTGGTAACTAATTGACCATTCATTATCAGTTAGAAATAGGTCAATGGAGGGATGATAGGAGTTGCTATAGGGAACTTTCTGGGTGTCTGGCTGGTGAGTCTTGCCCACATGCTCAGGGTGTAGCTGATCGCCATATTTGGGGTCAGGAAGGAATTTTCTTCCAGGGTAGATTGGCAGAGGCCCTGGAGGTTTTTCGCCTTCCTCTGTAGCATTGGGCACAGATCACAGCTGAAGGACTCTCTGCATGTTGGGGCCTTCAAAGTATTTGAAGGCTTCAATATCTGAGACATAGGTGAGAGGATTATTCTAAGAGGGGTGGGTGAGATTCTGTGGCCTGCACTGTGCAGGGGGTCAGACTAGATGATCATAATGGTCCCTTCTGACCTTAAAGTATATGAGTCTATGAATGTGAAAGTAACTGTGTACACAGTTAACCAATGAGCGTGGGCTCATTGATTAACATGCACGGTTACACACAGGTCTCTTCCCCACTCACCTGCACTGCTGCCACTGCATCAGAGGCAGAAGTGCAGAGGGGCAGGTGGGAGCCCATATGTGTTAAGAACTGACTTTTAAGCCTGCTCCCTGCACATACCAGTGGATAATTTACATTTGTTCATATATTTGAATAGTCAGTGATGCAACTCGCCTTTCCTAGTCAATTCCATACTTAATAATTTGGGTTCTCATTTTTAAAACTTAAAACATCTTCATTTTAAACAATATTA
Organism: Pelodiscus sinensis; assembly: GCF_049634645.1. Lineage (NCBI taxonomy): Eukaryota > Metazoa > Chordata > Testudines > Trionychidae > Pelodiscus > Pelodiscus sinensis. Next base: position 106,587,264 of record NC_134714.1, read on the forward strand.
ACTTTACTTCTTATAAGGAATTTACCAGATTTCTTGTTAGAGATTAAAAAAATGTTTATGCATGCCCATTCTAAGAACTGGGTCACAAAATCTATCTATATATATATATACATATAAATAAAAATCAAATGTACAGGCAATCCCCGACTTACGCGGATCCGACTTACGTCGGATCCGCACTTACGAACGGAGCTTTCTCGCCCCGGAAGAAAGCCCCGTTCGTAAGCTGCTCCGGTGCCCCTGGTCTGCTGGAGACCGTCTCCAGCAGACCAGGGGCACCGGGCGGGTTCCCGCGCTTCTGAGGCTTTGCAAAGCCTCAGAAGCGCGGGAACCGCTGCTGCTGCCCCTTGAGACCCGGTGCCTGTGGTCTGCTGGGGACGGTCCCCAGCAGACCACAGGCACCCGGACTGAAGCCGCAGCCGCGGGGGGGTCCCTCGCCTCTGAGGCTTTGCCAGAGCAAAGCCTCAGAGGCGCGGGACCCCCCCGCGGCTGCGGCTTCAGTCAGGGTGCCTGTGGTCTGCTGGGGACCGTCCCCAGCAGACCACAGGCACCCAGACTGAAGCCGCAGCCGTGGCGGGGTCCCTCGCCTCTGAGGCTTTGCCAGAGCAAAGCCTCAGAGGCGCGGCACCCCGCTGCCGCTGCGGCTCTGCTCCCCGTGTCCCTGGTCTGCTGGGAGGGGGGGCGCAGCTAGTGTGCTCCCCCCCCCAGCAGACCAGGCTTTTGTTTTGGACTCTGGGGCAGAGCAGCTGGGGCGCTGCCGATTGGTCCTGCAGCGCCCGTGGGCACTACTGGACCAACCCGGCAGCACCCCAGCTGCTCTGCCCCAGGTCCTGATTCAGCCGCTGCTGGTCAGTTTCAGCAGCGGCTGAATCAGGACGTCTGGGGCAGAGCAGATGGGGTGCTGCTGGGTTGGTCCAGTAGCACCCCAGCTGCTCTGCCCCAGGCGTCCCCAAGTCAGCTTCTGCTCAAACTGACCAGCGCTGACTACAGGAAGCCCCAGGCAGAGTTGCTCTGCCCCGGGCTTCCTGGAATCAGCTGCTGATCAGTTTCAGCAGCAGCTGACTTGGGGACGCCTGGGGTTCTTAAGTTGATTCTGTATGTAAGTCAGAACTGGCGGTCAGTTTCAGCAGTGTCTGAATCTGGACGCCAGTTCCGACTTACATACAGATTCAACTGAAGAACAAACCTACAGTCCCTATCTTGTACGTAACCCGGGGACTGCCTGTATACACACATATATGTGCACAGAAACAGTGCCTCCACTATGTACAGCTTAGGTGCTTTATTTTTTAAACAAAGTGTGTATTTGAGAGTCATTCCTACAGCATCCAGAAATTCAAGATGTTTTATCTTTCGCTAACCTTTCCTTGTTTACATGCACCATTAATTTTCTATATATTAAAATATAAACATTTTTGCAATTGTAACTGCAGCAGAACTTTTAGTAATAGAAGCCTGTCCTTTTCTACCAAATAATACAGCACTTAACAGCAGTTATCCTATTACTCTTTCCCCGCCCCAACATGCTGTGTCACTGGTAAGACTTTTTTGCTGTCTAAGAGCCAAAGAATTCAGTGACTTTTCCTCTGAGCAATCTCTGTTATTCAGCCTTACCAGCTGAGGAATGTTTTCTATCAGATGACAAATATTACCCCACTATTTATTAGTGTCAGTTTTCCAGAACCTACCCGTCTTCAAACACGTTTCAGAAAGCTGATTCATTCATCTGAAGAAGTGGATTATGCCCATGAAAGCTCATGATGTCATCTACATAATTTGTTAGTCTTTAACGTACTGCAATACTATTTGTTGTTTTTTAAGTTTTTCCAGTTACAGACTAACTTGGCTACCTCTCTGAAGCTTTAGCTTCACTAGATGTGATCCTGCCTACCTGATACAGTAATACATATACAATTAAATTGGAAACAGAAAATTAACATGCTACATAATCTCAATTACAAAATTCAATCAGAAATTAATATAAGTGCAAAACATAACATTTGGATATAGCCCTGCAAATACGCTGATATCCACTTTATATTCACAGAAGTAGATATCTACAGCTCATTTTTACAGATGCAGATACAAATACCCTAGCTCAACAGGTGACACTTACCAGTACTGGCAGCCCTCCACCTGATGCAGCCAGGGTCTGCTCCAGCCAAATTGGAGCAACCCCTGGCCAGGCCAGCCCAGACCCTGCCTGCAGTAGGGGAAGGGGGCTTAGCCCGCCATGCATTACCATGGAGACCCAGCTGGGCTGAAGCAGCCCCCCCCCCCATCTGCCATATTTGAGCAGTTAACTGATTAAATACAATGTTTTACCAGTTAACTGGTTAAACAGAGTTTTACATCCTTAATCTAAAACCCTACAAATTTGCAGATATTCACTTGACATCCACAGATGCAGATACACATGGATATAAAAATGAATGTCGGTGGCTCAGTTTTGTGGAAACAAATTTTGACCCGCACAAGGCTTTACATTTGGAACTTAATATAGGTAATTAGTACAGAAAAAATACATTCTTTCCCCTCCCCCAAAAGAGAACTGCAACTTTAATGGATGTAATTCATACCAAAATATAATATTTTATGGAAAAACAAATACTAAATGATAACCCCAACAACTTCATCTCATTTGAGATGACAGGTAATAACCTTTCTTTTTTTCCTTTGGAGCACGAAAATTTTAGTCTATCATAAAATCCATACTGCACGTAGTATTTTTCCAAACTTGTTACAATCGAGGGACTGCTAAAAAATAAAATATTTACTTTTCTAGCTTGAATCTAGGCATTAAACTGGTTGAAGCATTACAAAGCCAATTTGCCCTGCCTTTAACATCTGCGTTTTCACATCAAAAGCCATGAATGGAACACATCCAGCCCACTTAGCCTCATTAACAGGGGTCCTACAATTGACAAATACTTCTTTTGCTTTTTTTGTGTGTGTTTCTATTATTTTCACTCCAACTCTTCTGATGAAGTGCGAATTATCCATGAAAGCTCACAATTCCATATATTTCTGTTAATTTCTAAGGTACATCAGGACTACTTGCTGCTTTTAAAGTTACAGACCTAACACTGCTACTCCTCTGAGATTTGTAAACAGAAATATACAGTGGAAAAAGAGAATGGTTAAGAGAAGGAAGGCTAAGATGACAAAGTCCTTTTAGAAGTATGTTACATGCCCACACCATTGGTTTTTGAATAGTGGAGAAATGTGATGTCACCGAGAAGCAAGTAAGAATGTGAACAGATAACCAGTTATATGGTAAGCATCATCCTTACTGGGTGATGCCTACTGGATAACAATTAACCAAGAGCAGCCTCCTGCTTGGCCCCAGCATTTGGCCAGGAGATATGGCCAGCCTCAGCCCAGGGCTGGGAGCAGGAGCATTGTGAGCTGCTCTAACTGCGCTAAAGCAGTCCCTTACCCAGGATCCTGCTTAATCAGTTAACTTAAGGTTTAAACAGTTAACTGCGATTTTATATCCCTAGAAGTAAGTACACCTTATAATTAGTGATGTTAAGGACTAGTCGACTTTCCGATAAGCATTTGCTTATCTGATAGTCCACCAACTAGTCTATTCCCCCTACCCCCCGCCTTTGCTGCCTCTATGAGATTCAAGTACTCTCCCCTCTTTGCTGCCTCTAAGTGGCAGCGCCACACAGCTGAGCCGGGGATCAGCTGCGTGGCACTGCCACTTTCAAACCCCAAGGCAGCGTTTCAAAGGGGCAGCCACCGCAAGCTGATCTGTGCTCAGCTGTGTGGTGCTGCCCCTTTAAAACACTGAAGCACAGTGCAGCCTGGGGTCAGCTGGGGACTCTGCAGCTGATCCCAGGCTCCCTGCTGCATTTTCCCGGATTCGGGGGAGTCCCCCGAAGACTCCAGCCTCCATGGCTTTGAAATGCACCCGCCCCCCCCCCCCCAGCCCTCGGACCTTCTCCCCACACCAAAGCTGCACCAGGCCCAGCTCTGCCCCCAGTGGGGCAGAGGTGGGAGAGAAGGTGAAAGCCCCGAAGCTCTGTGCCAGATCTGGCTTGCAGAGAAGTACATGCACTGCTCCTCTCCCCACAGCAGCATGCGTGTTTCCCCGCAAGCCAGATCCAGCGCAGAACCTTGACAGAAAAGACATTCAGGAAGCCAGCGATGGAAAATTGTCCCATCTGGGAATGTAACCCATTGTCCTCCTCCTTTCTGATATACTTACCTGAAGGGTCAAGGTTGCAAGTAGAATCAAACGCACATGTGCTTTAAAAAAGCCCACCTCTAACCAGAAGGCAAAAAGTATTGTCACGGCTAGCGGCAGTGTGAATGGTTCCTTGTCAGCAGAAGCATTCTCCGGTTGACAATGCAAATCCCACTCGTAGGAGCAGAAGTATATTGATAAAAGTGCAGACAAAGTGTTTATCCTGCTAGACTTTTAGCAATGCAGCTATGTCGACACAGCCATGTCGCTAAAAGTTGTATAGTGTAATCCAGTGGTCACCAACCAGTAGATCAGAGTCTACTGGTAGATCTTGGAGCCTCTGTCAGGTGATCCTGCCTAGTTTTGTTGGGAGGCAGTTCAGCTGCCCATCCCCCCACTGCCCTGCTGCTCCTGCCTATAGCCTCAGAGCTGCCCCCTGGGAGCCTCCTGCTTGTTTTGCAGTGTGGAAGAGACAGAGGCAGGGTGGTGTTGATGTCACTCTCTCCTACTCCCCTGTACCCCATCTTCACAGAGTGAGGAGGGTGGCGCCTTGGCAAAGGGGTGAGGTAGGGGCGGGGCAGGGCAGGGGTATTGGGTTTGAAGTAGATCCTGGACCGATGAATTCAACAAGTGATCTTGTGCTTAAAATGGTTGGAGATGACTGGTGTAGTCAAAGCCTGAGTGTCTCTGTAGATGTAGAATATAGCAACTTAGCAGCCTCTCATTCAACCCAAAAGAAAACAATATTTCAACTACCACTGCTATCTGGAAGTCAAGAGGATGTCCACTGGGACCCACCCAAGTTGCACACCATCTTGATAACTTGGGACAGAGGCCCTCTAATGAAGAAGTGATTAAAGACTGACAGTTCTTCTAAGTTGAGCACTGCCTCTGTTCCGCCCATACTGAACTTCAGATGGCTAGTTATGATCTCTAAGATTCTGTTTTGCAAAGACACAGCACTCAATGAGTTTAAAAGCTGGAGGGGAGGGAGGTACAGATTACTGGTGGAATCGTGTCTTTTACTATATATTTTTAAAATGTGCATGCATCTGTGTCTGTCCGAATTCATTTATTCAAGAACTCCTCCTAAACAGTAAGAGATAGAACCACCAAATTTGGTATGCAGCTTCCTTTTATCATAACTTAAAGCAAGATAAAGGCTTGATTGTGTCAGGATTATGGGATGTGCCTGGAATTTGATTATTTCTCCTAAAATGGAAAGGGAGGGATCTAGTAGGAGGGACAGTTATATTGTAGAAAGACCACAAGGGGCAGCCAACGACCAAAGCCCATTTGCCCAGCAGGAGGGAGGAATGGAAAAAAGGACAGCTATCTACGATATATTTCAGAGAGTCTGTGTTTCTGTGTCTCTCCGTTCCCCAACCAGAGGATGTGCACTGCCAACCCCAGTTGTGTCTGCTGCAACTGCAGTGGCCATGGGCAGGGGTTGTCCTCTCTTCCTGTAGCAACCTGCATACTGAACCCCTCAGTCCCTCCTCAGAACAATTATTTAAATGAAGAAATACAAAACTTATTTGAGTTAAGAACCTGAGCAACAGAAGGTAAATCTTCTAGTATTGACTAAGAAAGAGAAACAAACAGAGTAGAACTCTTGGAGATCTCTGCATTTATCTCTCTCCAAACTCTGCAGATCTCAAAGTACTTTACAATCAGCCAATCCCTGACTGAAAACAATATCAATGAAGTAAGTCGTATTAAAGTCAACTAGCGATTAAATGACTTGTCCAAGATCATGAATTCAGTAGCAGAGCCTGGAAAAAAAGTCCAGAAATCTGTCTACTCGTCCTTCATTCTGACAACATTCTCTCCTTCAGAAAGAAGTTGCATTAAAATGTTTATGACATCATTCAAATAATATAACATAACAATATAATTTTAATGGTTATGCAATTATATAACAAGGTATATGTATGTATTACATATCAAGAATAGGATAAGCACTGGTAAACATACTTTACTCTCACAATAATTATCGATGTCAATTCATTCTTTAATGTCTTGCTAAAAATTGCTTCTCCCTTGTCAGAAGGTAAAAGTAGCCTCTTAAGGGAAAGAGGAAGAACAAGTCTTAAGTCTTCTATTGAAAGAAAGTCTTACATCAATCCATCAGAACAATTTTGGACAAAACATAGACAGTGAGTTACGACAGCTAGGAGGAATTATTAAACCAAAAATCATGTGAGCTGCTGGTCACTTGCATTATACCTTTCAAGTGGTAGAAGCAGTTTAATCTTTACAGCAGAAAGGGAGGCCCCAATTTAGATCAGAAAACATCTATTTGAGTAAAGGTTATAAATTAAGGTCCTAATTCTTCAATCAAATGCATAACTGACCATTCAGATAAGACAATTCATATATGTAAACTTACACACATCCATGAATGCTTGTTTAGGATCAGGACTGACAATGATATTTAATCAGGAAAGTTTGGATTTTACAGAGGCGTTGTGTGTCATCATGCTTCAGAGTGAACAAAATGAAGTAGCTGATGGTCAGCATGCCTTCTCAAGCAACAGTATTAGTGTGTTTCCTGGAGTCCCTCACCAAAGTTTTAACTAAAAGTTTGCTGAACACTCAACAATTTGAACCCAGCAAACATGTAGATCTGAATTATCACATGTGGAGATTTACTTGTGTATAATATATTCAGTTCTACCCAACTTGTGTGTTCTTCTGTACTACTTTAACATTCTAAGTCAAATGACAAATTAAATTATAATTGAGGATTAAAATGCATTGAAATATATTTTCTAAAATTGTATAGAATGGACAGATAGCCTACTCCCTCACCAAGTCTACCCTGCTAACACTGCCTTCTTCTGATCAACCCTTAAAACACAACTCGTTTCAAAAGGTTGACAATTCTTAGTCACTATCCCTTCAGAACACAGGTGTATTAGCTAATTAGATGGATTGAAACAAGACACCCATACCTTTTTTTTAAATCAAGTCATGGAACTAACAAGGCATGCAATTTTCATCACATCCCAAGCTCCATAGAGAATTCTCCTGTAGAGAATGCAAACTTCCGAAATCATCTTCAGAAATTTTTTTAGTGCATACATTTACAGTGTTGGCACTTGTGTAAAGAAGTTTTATATAGTCCAACGGTACACAAAACAAAAAAGCTGCATCTATCGGATATAGAGTCAAACACAATTGATTAAATACTATTAACAAGTTTCAAACCACCAGAATTGTATCTAAAATGTTATTACATTTTTCAATAAATGCTATAGCTCTAGCATTTAAACCACAAAGCAATGAAGTGCCACCTTGTAATCTTCCTTACTAGGTCTCAAATTTAGAGGGAGACGTTGTAGTTAAAGAGTCATACAGAAGGCCACACACAGGCCCCAAATACAGACCTTCCAAGCCATAACCTACCCTGTGTTCAGAAAAGACAAGGGGAAGCATTTACCGCTATTAGTGTTAGAGAAACTGATGGGCGCTTTCTGCCACCGGCTGAAGACAACGTTTTGTGGCAGTCTGTTACACTCCTTTTCCCCTTCCAAAATTACAACTCTGCATCATGTCCCTATGTAGATTAATTTCACCCAGCAATGAGATCAGATACGATGTTTAATTGGGAAATACCCAGCGTGGTGGCCTGTTCCCCAGACTCACAAGCAGCCCCCTAGAGAGGCTGATGGAAACCGGACTTGCAGCCTCGGCCCGAGCCGCGGCTCGGCATGGGGCACGCAGCGGGCCGACCCAGGCCCCAGAGCCACGCTGGGGGCTGAGGACAATGTGAGGGAGCAGGAAGGCAGCTCGACATGAAGCGCAGCGTCGCACAGCCAGGCCCGCCCCCTTCAACAGGCAGCCCTCTCCATGCCGCCGCCTGCTCCCCAGCGGGCCCCCGGCCGCCACTTCCCCGGGGCTGCTGCTCTCCTGCCCCAACTGACGGCAAGAGCCCCCCCCCGAGGATCCCGCAAGCGCCCCCGGCGGCTCCCGAGGCCTCCTCGCTGCGGCGCCGCGGGCTGAGCCGTTCCTCCTCCGGGCCAGGCCCGCGCCCGTCCTGCCGGCGGCCGGGCCCCTGCTTCAGGCCGGGCCCCGCTGCGCGCTCCGCTCACCTCGTTGAGCTGCCTCTCGGCGGCTTCCCGCAGGGCCGGGTCCATGGTGCCCCGCAGGGCCTCGATGATGGTGTTGGGGTCCATGGCGGGGAAGCGGAGGGCAGGGCAGCGCCGCTCGATGCGCACATGGACCCGCCGCTCCACAGCGGCAGCCGGCGCGAAAGGAAGAGAAGCGCCAAGGCCCCGGATAGAGCAACTACCCCCGCGCCGCGGGCAGCGAGGCCCTTCCGCTCCGCCGCGGGGCACCACGGGAGCTGTAGTGCGGACAGCGGCCCCCTCCCCCGCCCCGCCCGGGACCCCGGCCTCCCGCCTCGCACAGGGGGCGCCCCCGAGATGCCTCCAAGCCGCGCTCCTGGGGGGAGGCTGCCTCTCCCGGCGCTCGCCACTCCCCTCCCAGCTCATTGACCTTTGGCTGTTGAGCCTCCCGGGCCCTCAGTTCCTCCTCTGCAGCAGGCCGGCTTGACTAAGGTGCCTCTTCGCCCCGGCTGTGGGGAAGCTGCCTTCGTAGTTATGAGGGGCTCCAGTGTTACATACATGGGGGGGTCCCCTGTACAGTCCAAATACGGGAGGGCTTTATTTGGAGAGCAGGAAAGACTTTCCTTAGATCTCAAAGCCTCACCCTTGCTTAGGGGGAGAAATGGCTCTTCAGGATATTCCTTTTTCTTGTTTCTCATACAGGTGGAATAATGCTGTCATGGACCATGGGTGGGCACGAGCCCCCCCTTTTCAGAGAGGCTAGCCACATGGCCCTGTCCCTTGTACCCAAGAGCCTTCTCTTACTCCTGTCTGCTGGAGTGCTGAGCGCTGTCCACCAGAGCCCTGAGCAGAAGCTATCAGGCTGCTCTCCGGCCTCAACAATGACTACAGCACCAGGCCATCAGCCAGCTTCAGTACTGGGTCACCCCCAGCGTTGACCTACTGACCTCTGGCCAGCAGCAAAACAGCTCCAGGCAGGTTGGGCACTGGTGTGTGGGAAGAGGTCAGAGCACAGGCTGGGCCAGAGTTTGTCCTATCATCTCACCGCCCATGCTAGAGACTTGGTGAGCTGCACCCACAACTCCCAATGCAGATGGTCAGCACTCATAAAGGAACAATGAAGTATACTCCAGGCCATTAGTAATAGAAAAATGTTAGACCACATCTGCTAGGAATAAATACACTTTAATCAGTAGGCCTAAATAACTTGCACCAATAGACCTAAACTTGGCTGAGCAAAATGCTAGCCCACCTATTGTAACTTTTAATAAATTATGAAACAGGAGAATTGCACAAGATTGTGCTAATAGTGAAGAAGTGTGAATAAGAGAACCCATATAACTAGCCTGACATCAACCACACACAAACTAAGGCAAAAGCAGATGCACGTTTCATTTGATAAAGACTCATAGCATATTCTTGACTGCCATGGAGATTAATGCCATGATGGTCAATCTGGTGTTTGATATAAGCGTTTCTCCCATTTACCTCCCACTGTGGGGACAGTGCCAAAACTCGGCTTACAGTATGCCAACTCCAGCCCCGTTATTTATGTAGCTGGAATTGCGTGCCTTAAATTGACTTTTGGCTGTAGCGTAGACCTAGTTATAACACAAGTTGTTTCGAAATAATGTTGCTGTATAGAGTACCTCCAGAGGGGCTGGCTTTGGGGACTGATCCTTTCACACACCCACATCCATATTCACACTTTTAAATGAGATTATGTACACACACATAACTTTACACAGAGTTAAGGCAGTACAAAGTTTAAAATGGGATTTCAGTTACAATATGGGGTCACTTTAGTTACAATGTATTAAATAGGAGTTACAATAACAGATTCTTCAAAGTCAATTCTTAACAGACTACTAACAAATTAATCTAAAAGTTGTTAACACTGTTTCATTTATAAAATCCCATTCATAAAAATGGGGCCAAAATTCATGAGGTTGCATAACATCATTTTGGTAGATATCATTCATTATAAGGATGATTTAATTCTTTAGCCCTATAGTATGAACAGGAGTGGTAAGCAGGAATAAGGTAGTGATGTGTACATCACTGATGAGTCCACTATTGGAACATAGTGTACAGTTCTTTGGTTCACATTTTTAAAAGGCTGTCAAAAAATAGGAAAGGGTGTAGCATGGATGATGGATGGAGCACACCTTTGGGAATGTGAGTCCGTGGCTCCACCCCTTCCTCCCATATCTCCTGGCCTATGGCCAGAGCCCTTTGACCCATCCTCCATCATGCCTCCCCTTCCAGAGGAGCCACGAGCACCCATCCCACTTGGTCAGAGGAGTCCTGAGCTGGGTGGAGGCCCAAATGCTTCCCATCTGCCCAGAGGTGCCCTGAGCTCCCCTGCCTGAAGTTGCCTGGAGAAGTCCCAGGCCAGCCATAGCCACACTTCCCCTCCACAAACTTCAAGTTACCTTGGGGAAAAGCATCTCACTCCCATCCCAAAGAAGATGTCGGTGTGCCACATGAAGATTCCACGGTGGCTGAGAAGTGATTTTAGGAAGCTGAAAATCACATACCATCCTGGAACATGCATGGGGCATAATAAAGCAAAAACTTCCCCTGCCAAACCGTACAACTGGGGTCCAGTGGCCATGGCAGTGCCAGCGGATTCCAGGCCTCCCAGGGCCTATTATACGCACCTCCCATGTATAGAAAAGAGCCACAGAAATCATTCCAGGACTGGAGAAAATGCTTTACAGTGAGACACTGAAAATAATGAGTGTGTTTAGCTTATCAGAAAGAAAATAAAGAGGGGACTTCCTTATAGCATAGAAATACCTTCACTGGGAGAATATAGTTGGTAGTTAGGGCTCTTAAATCTAGTGAAGAAATGTATAACAAGAATCTACTGGTGGAAGCTGAAGCCAAACCTTTCAAAATAGAAGTTAAAACAAATTTTTGACAGTGATTAATCACTGGAACAAACTGCCAAAGAACATCATCTCTTGCTGTCTTCAAATAAAAACTGAATATTTTTCAGAACTATATGCTATAGCCAGGCAGTAGTTACTGGACTCAGTACAGAGGTGACTCGGTGAAACTGTAATATACAGGCAGTCAGACTATATGACCTAATATGTCCCTGCTGTTTTTAAATTTCATCAAATCATGGATTCTTCCCTCCCCTTCCCCCACACACTATGGTTTACAGATAGTTGGCTCCACCTTGGATTGCATGATTGTCCAGGCAGTGCAGCTCAGCGTCTACTTTCCCCCTGTATGTGCAGGGAATGAGGGGGGACTGTAGGGGACTTTGATAATTTATCTCCCTCAGTTGCTAAGCTGTTTTCCACTTGCCCTGGATATTGGCTGCAAGCTGGACATCTGCTTTAATTCCCTAACCCCGAGCTACTTGGCTACATAGAACAGTATAAGTACATGCTGTAATTCAGTTCGGTGTGAAAGAAAAACTGCAGAACAAGAGACAGCTCAAGGCAGAGCAGGGAAAAGGGAAAAATAACATCTCAAGGGCCTTGAAAAATAATGCATTTGGAGGCAAAAAACAAAATTTCATGGCAACTTGAGAAAATGCCAAATTATACAACCACAGAATTGTGGAATTTACATGGCTTCAATTGAGATGATTGGAACAAATCACATCTGTCAGGTCTCTACTGACACTAACAGAGGACATGGTATCACTTTACCCTTGTTTTGTATTTTTAGATTATTACTATAAACATAAGAATTAGAAGTGTAATGAAATTAAAATGAAAGGTCATACTCCAGAGCACAGTACTGCAGCCAGGGGGTAAGTTCTGTGCCTCATAATCATGAAATACCCTCCAACTGCATTTCAGTTATGTACATTAGGAGCACATTTGTTTGTTTTTTTTAAAAAAAATAATCACACAATGAAGTCAAAGTAAGTGGGAGCCTTGTTTTGTATTTTGTTTTGCTTTTATTTCAATATTGAGCATTTAAGTGAGCCCAATGTTTATACTACTCAGGCAAATTTGACAGAGAATTTAAGTTTTGGAAAAGCAAACTTTTACAAAATATAAGAACAATTGAAATGCTTCTGTGATTTTTTTAAGTTGTGATAATTGTTTTTAAAATAAACAAACATTTACTGGAGGCTTTGCAAACAAGACATAACAATATTATAGTGCATTAGAACATGAAAGTGGAAAAAAAAAACCTTAGTCAACAGTTTGGAAACTTAATGGGATTTTAGTCTTTCAGGTGCAATAGTCTAAGATGCTAGTAATATGATACAAATAATTAGACATATAATTTATAACCTGGCACTTTACCTTAAATTCTAATACTTTAATACGATATTAATCAGAGGTCAGTCTTGTTCAGTTCATAACATCTATAGACCCTTATCCTGCACAAAATCAATGTGTTTGATGAATCAAGATTTGGCTTTTGTTTTATAAAATCAGTAATAAGTGTTTAGCATTTATTAGATGATTTTCATCTGCAAAGAGTCCTCAACATTAATTTAGAAATAAAATAATTTATTAACAAAGTTTAGTCTCTTTTAAACCATTCTGGTCTTTGAATTTCCAAACAGTTAAATGAATAAAACTCATATTAGTCTGTAACTTAAAAAACCTTAAACAACAATGAATGGTCCTGTATGTAGCAACTTAGAGGCTAACAAAAAGTATACATTATCATGTGCAGATGATGAATTATCAATTAAGCCCTTCCCCATACAACACTAATCCTGATTAACAGCTGACTTCGCGATTCCATTTATTATGACAGTAAATGCTGTAAGTGACACTATAGTTTTCCTCTGTTAACCTAATAATTTTCCATAAGCATAGAGTGGATTGTGCCCACAAAAGCTCCTTATATTGTATATTTTTATTAAGTCTCTAAGGTTCTACAGGATGATTCATTGTTTTTCAAGTTTTTTTAATAGTTTGCTATTTTATACCTTTTCTTTTTCCAAGCTAATAATAAATCATTCTAAATTACAAAATTATTAAATCTTTCACAAGACTATGTTTAGCCTTTTCTGAAATCAATAGTTTTAGTCTATATTATTGTGGGAATTATACTAAGGAGCCATTCTTACAGTCTTTACAGAGGAAAAAGTCTGGGTTGTTGGGTCCTAAATATTGTGTTTAGCAGAAATATAGGTGTAATTCTTCATCACAGATATTTGTAGATCTTTGTTCCACACCCAACTAAGCTATTCAACAAGAAACTTGTCTGGGCCATGGAACCACAATGTTCAAGATCAGTGATCAGCTCTAATGCAGAGGACTGCTTACTATGTAAACTGTGTAGTTCTTATCTTATTTCTTCCACTCAGCCCTCCCCCATAGAACACTAATCCTGATTAACAGCTGACTTTGTGATTCCATTTATTATGAAGTAAATGCTGTAAGTGACACTATAGTTTTCCTCAATTAACCTAATCATTTTCCATAAGCACAGGTTGAACCATTCTAGTCTGGTACTCGCTAGTCTGGCAACATCTGTGGTCCAGCATGATTTTAGTTTAAGAAATAGTATTTTAAGAAATAGTGGAGCTGTATGAGAACATCAAGGGAAAATTAATCCATTTTCAGTACTTGGGTCTTTTCTTTGAAAAAATTGCAGCTTAAGGGCCAGATATTAAAAAGTGCTCAGCACAGCATCGAATATATCAGAAAATAAATGTAAAACTTTCCCTTTTTGTTGCAAAACATGGGAAACACTTCACTGTGCACTGTTGCTTTCTCCACCCACAATGTGAATTAATGTGCATTGCCTCCAGTCTTGTGATTGCAACAATAAAGGTATCTTTCCCAACCAACCTAAAAGTTAATTTGAAATAACATTTACATGAACAGTTGGACAAAGTATTCTCAAATTTGTTGCATAGTGCGAACCATCTCATAATAATACAGTAGAAAGATAATCTTCTAAACACCTTCCTCTCCCAGTCTCACAGGCAATCACGCAACATACTTAACAACTGCAACAAAAGTTTTACATAGAAATGTCATCTTAAGAAAGCAATTACCTTTTTTTAAGCTTCTTTGTGATAAATATTTGCCTTTTTGGGGAGACTTTCTTCTTGCTCTTTGTTTCATCTCTCTTCCTATCTGATTTGTTTCCCTCTTCTATTCATCTGCATGGCTGTGTCTACATTGGCACTCTTTTCCGTAAAAGGGATGCTAATGAGACCAGTCGGAATTGCAAATGCCGCGGGGGATTTAAATATCCCCCGCGGCATTTGCATGAACATGGTTGCCGCTTTTTTCCGGCTCGGGGTTTTGCCGGAGAAAAGCGCCAGTCTAGATGGGATCTTGCGGAAAATAAACCCTTTCAAGTAGGAATAAGGGATCTTCTGGAAAAGGGTTTATTTTCCGCAAGATCCCGTCTAGACTGGCGCTTTTCTCCGGCAAAACCCCGAGCTGGAAAAAAGCGGCAGCCATGTTCATGCAAATGCCGCGGGGGATATTTAAATCCCCCGCGGCATTTGCAATTCCGAAGTGTCTCATTAGCATCCCTTTTCCGGAAAAGGGTGCCAATGTAGACACAGCCCATGTGTTTCTCTGCTTATTGGTCTTTGGCTTCCTCTACATGCATTTTTGCCCCTTTAGCGTATATTTGCCAGGAATTTGGTTTCTTTCTCCCACAACACACTGCCTAAAAAATTTACTTTCTCCTTCTCTTGCATGTGCTGCTGAGCTCTGCTCTGCTGTGCCTTCCCACACTTTGTAGGTTGTCACTTCGGATAGTGGTTCTTTTTCCTAATTTTTTCCACTCTTTATCCTCTTATGTAGAAACAGAGGCATAGCGAAGGAGGTGCAGGGGGGGGCAATTGCCCCCGGGCACATCACTAGGCGGGCGCTGGGCCGGGGTGAGAGCGAGCGCACGCTACGCAGGCTCACCTGGCATGGGCAGCGAGTTCTATGGCTGGCCCCCCCGGCCCAGGGCCATCCCTGCCATGCGCAGCGTTCAGTTGGCTTCCCCTTGCCTGCGCACGCTGTGCATGACAGAGATGGTCCAGGGGAGGAGACGGGGGGAGGGGAGGCCATAGAACTCATCGCCCATGCCAGCGTTCAGTCGGCTCCCCCTTGCATGCGCACACTGTGCAGCGTTCCCAGGTGACCAGGGAGACTCCCGGGTGTGACGTGACATCATGGCCAAGGACTTTAAAAGTAGTCGGTGCCGTGTGGTGCCAGCCTAGCTGCCAGTTCAGAGTCCGGGGACTTTTGGGACCCGAGCACAGACTCCAGCCCCGCAAGTGGAAGGCAGAAGGGAAGGGAAGGGGAAAACTAGGGGGAAGCGGTGGGAGAGGAAGGGGCTTGTGTGGAGGGGGGAGGGAACGGGAGGAGCTTGTGCGGAGGTGGAGGGGAGAGGGAAGATACAAATGCCAGGGGGCCAAGTGCAGACAATGAGGAAAAGAGTAGGAGGGGAGCTGTCAGTGGGAGGGGGGACAGGGTGATGCTGGCAGAGGAGAGGAGGGGAAGGGCATTAGGGTCTGGAGGGAGAGGTGCTGGAAGAAGGCTTGAAAGGAGGGGTGGGCATGAGAAAGGTGGGGATGGAGCAAGTCATGTGAGAGGGCACAGAGGGGCAGGAGGGGAATGGGGGCAGAGAGTGGTGACGGGGTGGCCATCAGGAAAAAAGAGGGCAAAGGGGGCAGGGGCAGTGAGGGAAGGGGGAGGCACCAGAAGGGTGAAGGGCTAAGGGAAGGTGCAGGTGCCAGGAGATTCTGGGTGTGAAGCAGAAGGCCAGACACCTGCAGGGGAGGGACCAGAACCAGAGGAGAGAGGCAGGGCAGGTGTGTAGAGGGAGGTGTAGGAAGAGGGGATGAAGAAGGGTAGCTCACCTGATCAGAGTGGGGCTACTGGAGGAGTGGGCATGGGGGGGAGAGAAGGGCTGGTGGCAGGAGGGCTGAGAGCAGTGAGAAGGGCAGGAGTGAGGATAGCAGAGGAGGGTGAGTAGTTGGGGGCAGCAGGCACCAGGGGAGATGATGGAGCAAGGAAAGGAGACATGGCAGCAGAGAGAAAAGGTAAAGAGTTAAACATATTTATTAATAACTTGGTATGCTGCCCACGGCCAGTTTGTTTGCGCCCCGCGGTGCAGTTTGGGTTTATGTGGGGATCAACACGTGACTGGCGAGTGGGAGCCAAAACAAAAAAGTAGTCAGTGTAATGATCTTCTGTTGAGATGCATTTTAGTAGTTAAATTCTTGGACTGTCATTGCTTGTGAAAAGTGCTGTCACATGGGTAGAAATCGGGTAAATATTGCATTTTATTAATAGCAGAGCTGACTTAAATGGGGTCTGTGTGTTGTGTAGTCTTGCCTTAATCTTTGTATTCATGCCTGTCAGTGTGAGAGAAACTATTTGTATATATTTGCTTGCATATGCAACCACACTTAAGTTGAGGCCCTCAGCATGTTCTGTAAGTATCAGTGTGGCCCCTGGGGCTTCCAAAGTTGAGTTGCACTAGCTCATCCCTGACAGGTGTCTGTCTAACCTGGTCTTAAATATCTCCAATGATGGAGATTCCGCAATCTCACTAGGCAATTTATTCCAGTGTTTAACCACCCTGAGAGGTAGGAAGTTTTTCCTAATATCCAACTTAAACCTCCCTTGCTGCAATTTAAGCCCATTGCTTCTCATCCTAACCTCAGAGGCCAAGGAGAATAATTTTTCTTCCTCCTCCTTATGATACTCTTTTAGATACTTGAAAGCTGCTCTCATGTCCCTTTTCAGTCTTCTCTTTTCCAAGGTAAATAAGGCCAGTTCCTTCAGCCTTGCTTCATATCTCATGTTCTCTAGAACGTTCATCATTTGTGTTGATCTTCTCTGGACTTTCTTTAGTTTCTCAATGTTTCCTGAAATGTGGCACCCAGAACTGAACATGATACTCCAGCTGGGGCCTAATGTAGATGGCTCAGTCCCTAGGGGACGTGAGACTGGGCAGGTTAATTTCCAATCCTCCTGTTTATTCTTTTCCTAAGCCAGGAGGGCACGGTAGTTCTGATGGGGGCTCTGCAGGAAGGCAGCCCGCATTGCTCCCTGCCTGAAACCTTGTGCAGGTGTTAAACAGCTGTCCAGTCCACCCTAGAGGTGACTGCATTTCAGCATGCCTGAAGCAACACAGCACCAGCAATGGACAGGAGAATGGCTCCCGGGCATGGCTTGCTCATGACTGCTTCAGTCCCATTGGATGGGCCTCAGCCTCTTTTCTTCCCCTCCCCTGCTTTGCAATGGGGCTGTAGACTCTGTGGGGAGAGGAGTGGAGGCAGGCAGAGGTGTCTCCCTGCAGCAGATGTAGACACGTCTCTGTATTAATCATTCTCTCATGGAAGTTTTTAGCTTTGTAGTGAGTCCTTTTACATGGAAACTTTGTATTACGTCTTGGTAGAATAGTCCCTAGGACAAGTGAGGCAGAGACTGTCCCTGAGGGGTGAATGAGGTGGGAATGGATAAGGCGGAAGGTGAGCGCCTCTGGGCAGTTGCGAAGTTTGGAGAGGGGATGGAAGCCAGACCAAAGATCAATGAGCCCTGGGAAATGGGCCCATTGAAAGGAGACTGGACCTGTGGATGCCTTGGGGGTCAGCAGCAAGGGCCGGCTTTGGGAAGCCCCCTCTTTGGAGGTGAATGTGGCAGCATTGAGACACCACCCAGAAGCCAGCAGACACCAACTGCAGATTCATGGGACGGCTCTCACAGATCTTGCACATGCATGAGATGATAGATCTGCAAGAGGGGGGGCAGTGGAGTAGCGAGGGGGCCGGAGGGGTAAGTTGCCCCTGGGCACCATGCTAGGGAGGCTCCAATTTAATCCCATTCTGCTCCCCCCATTATCCCTTCAGCTCACGTGCTCCTACTCCACCTGCCACCGGCAGCTGGAGTCTCCTCCCTGTCTCTGCTCCGAGCCCAACCTTGCTCCAAGCCCGACCCTCCTCCATCTCCACTGGAGGGTTAGTGCTTGTGGGAGCCTGTCCCCAAACTGTAGGGGGTGGGGGAAGATGCAGTACAAGTTCCCCTCAGCTGTGCACCAGGTTCGGGGCTGTGCAACATGGCGGCGGAGGGGACACAAATTTTTCCTTTACTCCCGGGCACATAACACCCTCGCTACGACTCTGTGTAGAAACATCTTCTGGTGAAGCTAGACATGCTGTCTTCTCTTCCACTCGAATCTTGAAACCTCTGCATGCCTGCAGGAGCAGCTGGACACAAGGGAAGGAAGCAGTGGCAATATGTTACCTGCTGATTGGAGGCCACCAGGAAGTGCTTTATTATTGAGCACATTTGGATAACTGTTGGTTGAGACATGGGGTTGGAATCTTTCTTGGTTGGGGGCCTCACTGACACATAGAAAAATCAGTAGAGAGCCACGCACAAGTGAGAAGCAAAAACAAACAAACCAACCCTCACCACTGACATGGCCCTGACTGAGAAGGAGAAAGACACTCCCCACATTCCCCTTGCACACCAGAGCCTAGGGCAGGGGTGGGCAATAATTTTTTGCCAGGGGAGCAGGCCGAATCCGGCCTGCAGAGACCCTTTTGCCCACCTCTAGCCTAGGAGGTTCCAGCCTTGTAGATTTTGTGAGCTCCAGTGCTGTGGTGGGGCAGCAGAGGGGCTGGAGTGCTAGCACAGGCTCCCCAATGCATGGCGGGGTCCTGAGCCTAACGGGCTGAGATTCCCCAGCCCTGACAGAAACTATATCCTGAGATGTGGTGCTCCCACTAGGTTTTGTACTTCTTTTGATACCTCAGCTCCATGTGGACTGAGATAGTATAAGTAGATGGCCTGCTGTTACCAGGAGGTGAAGTTTGGTTCAGAGGTTGCTAAGGAGTTCCCACAATGTATCATGTGCCCCCTTCCCCACCATTTCTCCAGCTTGGTGCTTCACAGGGCTTATGACCCTTTTCAGCATGCAGTACAGCTCTCCCTGCACATGTCAGTCCTGTCACCCAACATGCCGCAGACCTTACTAGAAAGGAGTTGTGCAAGGATTGGTTTAGTGGGAACTTTAAAATGGTTGGCATACAGAGAATTGTTCAGCCAAATACATGGACTATAGGGCAATGCATTTCCCCAGTAATGGAATGTCCTTCCCAGGGTAGTGTGTTGTATTAGGATTTCATTAGCCCAACATTCAATTCAGGTTGTGGTTGCTCAACACTTCTGAAAATCTGGGCCTTTATTCCTAGAATTTTTCTGGTATTGGTAGTGTGTATTATCATCTGGGTCACATCTCCTAAGAGAAAGAACAGTAACACCAATGGGACTGTGCTCCAGAGAGTGAGTGAGTAGACATACATATCCTGTTATTGGCTAACGTTAGTTGATGCTTTGTTTTATGTGAACTGAGGTAAGAGTTAAAAAGCGTGTCCGTGGCTAATTCTCTCTCCCCTTTCCAGACCAAATGGTTTCACTAATTAGGAAAACAGAATAATTTAAGTTAGAATTTTATCCAGGGTACAGAGTGAAAGATAGCAGTGCTCCTGTGTATTTAATCAACTGATCTTGTAATAACTTTAGATAACTGCAGCTCTTGCTGTTGACATATCCTGTCCATGAATACCAAGGTGCCAGTGGTGGTGTTTATTTTCTGTAAAGGCTGCATTGCAAAGCTGTTTTAAGTAAATGAGGAAACTAAATTGGTTTCTGTTTAGGTCACATAACCAGTAGACATAGGCAACTGGTGCCTGTGAGGGAAGGGGATACCTGAAAGGCCACCCAGAGCAAAAGTGAAGGGGCATGGGGGGGTGCGCTACATTTAGCTATCAAGATTTTGGCAGGGGTACAGGGAGCAGTGCACCTTGTGGGTGCTACTATGAGTCATCTATGCCAATAAACTGGGAGTGGGCAATAATTTTTGACGGGGCCACTTCAAAAAATTTTGAAGTGGTTGCAGGCCACCCTGGAAGCGGGAGGCCTTGGATGAAAGGGGTGGACCCTTGGATGGAAAAGGTGGAGCCTTTGAACAGCAGGAGTTGAAAGGGCTGGAGACAGGATCTGCAAGCCCTTTCCATTGATGGTATTAAAAGGTCTTGCTGCTCCCCGCCTCCCTGCTAGCACACTGCCTGAGAGCCAGACACACAAGCCCTTTCACTGCTTCTCTTTAAAGGGCTTGTGCCTTCCCCGGGGCTGTTGCCTGACAGCCAGGGAGAAGGCGCGAGCCCTTTAAGTAGAAGCAGTTGAAAGGGCTCATGAGTCCCTAGCTCCCAGGCAATGGCCTAGCATGGGGCCGGAGCTGTGAGCTCTTTCAATTGCTTCTGTTTAAAGGGCTTGTGCCTGCAGGTAGCTGCCAGGCAATACAGCCACTCAGGAGGCACGAGACCTTTAAATAGAAACAGTAAAAAGGGGCTCGCAGCTGTGGCGACCCTAGTGCATTGCCAGGGAGCTGGAGCCATGCAAGCCCTTTCAACTGCTTCTATTTAAAGGGTTCCTGCCTTGCTGTTGGCTGCTAGGCAACACATTGACTGACAGGCACCTGGGAGGTGCCAGCCCTTTAAACAGAATGGGGCTTGTGTGGCTCCAGCTCCGAGGTAATGCGTTACAGCCCTAGGCAGGCCAGATCCAGCCCACTTAGTGGCTTTTGCCCAGCCCTGATCTAATCAATGGCTCTAGAAAGTTGGATTCTTTAAGCCCAGATAGTAACCCCCCCATTGTCTTTGAATCTGCTAAAAGTTGTTCTTCCCCAATTCCAGCGGTGTATCTAGGACAAGAAAAGTGGGTGGGCAGTGATGGGGAGAAGGGATGGAGGGCCCTGGGGGAGTAGGAATGGGGCAATGAGGATGGGGGAAGCCGGTAGGATCCAGCGCTCAGGGCTAGGCAGGAAGGGGGCAGAAAGAGATGAGAGCTGGAGGGATCCAGGGTCCTGGGGAGAGGAGCAGAAAGGAGAGAAGGTGCAGGAGGGATCTGGTGCCCTGACAAGAGGGCACAGAAGAGATGGGGGACCGGCTTTCCCCTACCCCTCTTACTTCTCAGCAGGCACCTGAGGCACACACTGGGACTTACGTGCCACCCACTCCTACCAACCCCAGCTTGAGTTTGCCAGCCTGGCCACATCATTATTTTGCCGACTCTGTACACTGCTGCCCAGTTTCTGGCTCCAGCACTAGCCCCCTCCCCCCAGCACCTCCTCCCTCACAGGGCTACGATTGGGGCCAGAGGCTGGGGCAGCAGCATGCAGCACCAACAAGAGTCATGTGACCAGGATAATGGACAGCTGGGGTCAGGAGTCCCAGTTTGTGGACTGGAGGGTGAGGGGGACTTCAGCCCAGATCTGGGTGGGCTTAGATGCTAAGGGTGTAGACCACAGCCAACCTGCAGCTAAGTACCTGCTGCATTCATTCCCAGAACCAATGTATTTGTGTCTGAATGATGAGCTATGATGAAGTTATTTGTTCTTTGGCAGGTAAGGTGGATGATTGCCTGCCTCATAGACTCATAGACTTTAAGGTCAGAAGGGACCATTATGATCATCTAGTCTGACCCCCTGCACAGTGCAGGCCACAGAATCTCGCCCACCCCTCTTAGAATAATCCTCTCACCTATGTCTCAGATACTGAAGCCTTCAAATACTTTGAAGGCCCCAACATGCAGAGAGTCCTTCAGCTGTGATCTGTGCCCAATGCTACAGAGGAAGGCGAAAAACCTCCAGGGCCTCTGCCAATCTACCCTGGAGGAAAATTCCTTCCTGACCCCAAATATGGCGATCAGCTAAACCCTGAGCATGTGGGCAAGACTCACCAGCCAGACACCCAGAAAGTTCCCTATAGCAACTCCTATCATCCCTCCATTGACCTATTTCCAACTGATAATGAATGGTCAATTAGTTACCAAGATCATGTTATTTCATCCAACCATCCCCTTATCATAGAATCATAGTACTGGAAGAGACCTCAGAAGGTCGTCAAGTCCAGCCCCCCGCTCCAGGCAGGACCAATCCCATCTAAATCAACCCGGCCAGGGCTTTGTCAAGCCAAGACTTAAACACCTCTAGGGATGGAGACCCCACCACTTCCCCAGGTAACCCATTCCAATGCTTCACTACCCTCCTAGTAAAATAGTTTTTCCTAATATCCAATCTGGACCTCTCCCACCACAACTTGAGACCATTGCTCCTTGTTCTGCCATCTGTCACTACTGAGAACAGCCTCTCTCCATCCTCTTTGGAACCTCCCTTCAGGAAGTTGAAGGCTGCTATCAAGTCCCCCCTCACTCTTCGCTTCTGCAGACTAAACAGACCCAAGTCCCTCAGCCTCTCCTCGTAGGTCATATGCTCCAGACCCCTAATCATTTTGGTTGCCCTCCGCTGGACCCTCTCCAATGCGTCCGCATCCTTTTTGTAGTGGGGGGCCCAGAACTGGACACAGTACTCCAGATGTGGCCTCACCAAAGCCGAATAAAGGGGAATAATGACATCTCTGGATCTGCTGGCAATGCTCCTCTTAATGCATCCTAATATGCCATTAGCCTTCTTGGCTACAAGGGCACACTGTTGACTCATATCTAGCTTCTCATCCACTGTAACCCCCAGGTCCTTTTCTGCAGAACTACTACTTAACTGATTGGTCCCCAGCCTGTAACTATGCTTGGGGGTATGTCTACACTACCCCGCTAGTTCGAACTAGCGGGGTAATGTATGCATACCGCACTTGCTAATGAAGCCCGGGATTTGAATTTCCCGGGCTTCATTAGCATAAGCGGGGAGCCGCCATTTTTAAATCCCCGCTGCTTCGAACCCCGTGTAGCGCGGCTACACGGGGCTCGAACTAGGTAGTTCGGACTAGGGTCCTATTCCGAACTACCGGTACTCCTCGTGAAACGAGGTGTACCGGTAGTTCGGAATAGGCACCCTAGTCCGAACTACCTAGTTCGAGCCCCGTGTAGCCGCGCTACACGGGGTTCGAAGCAGCGGGGATTTAAAAATGGCGGCTCCCCGCTTATGCTAATGAAGCCCGGGAAATTCAAATCCCGGGCTTCATTAGCAAGTGCGGTATGCATACATTACCCCGCTAGTTCGAACTAGCGGGGTAGTGTAGACATACCCCGGGATTCTTCCATCCCAAGTGCAGGACTCTACACTTGTCTTTGTTGAATCTCATGAGATTTCTAGTGGCCCAATCCTGCCATTCCTTTTATTATTGAAAAAACAGCAAAAGGCCTGGTAGCACTTTATAGACTAACAAAACATGTAGATGGTATCATGAGCTTTCATGGGCACAGCCCACTTCTTCAAATGACCAGAGTGTTGAATGTCTAGGATGTCTACCCCCTGAAGCTTATTTTATTATTGGTAATTGTTTATTTATGTCCAGGGACCATTTGAGCTTTCATGCCTTGTGGTTGGAAATCCCCTCCTCTCCTGATGTTTTAAAGGGGAGAGCTGTATTTTAGGGGAAATAATTTTGTGGCATTTACACTTCTAGGGTTTCAAAAAGGCTTGGCTAGAAAGACAGAGATTCGTTATTGGACACTTGTATCTTTTCATGCTTGGCAACAGGACATGATGGCCCTAATCCTTCTTGCATTAAAATATAAGAGAGTAAATCTGGGCAGAAAAGCTTTATGACCAGTAGTAGGCGGCTATACACCAGGTTTTTCTCCTAATGCAGGTGGAAATTCTTAACTGGATGGTTATGCAGGCTGTAGCCTCTTTTGCACCAGAGTGCTAAAAAAGGGCTGGTTTTTAGCAGAGAATCTGGCCCCATATATTTAGACTGTATTATATGGCGCACCAGAGCTACTACATAGTATCCATTTTCACTCTGCTTCTGTTTGATTAAACAATAATGAAAAGAAAATTAAATAATGATATGAGTCCCAAGGGAAAAAAACCCTAATTTTCTATAATGTATGAAGTGAGAAGAAATACATTCCATAAGCACACTGTAAGGGGAAGAATTCAGTATGTCTGATTTTTTTTTACTTCAGACTCCACTGAAAACCTCACTTTCTGTTTGATCCTTATTTCTCCTCTATTTTCTTCTTGAGCACTGACTCTCCTGAATAAAAGCTCTCTTCAATCTTCAAATATGACTCCCAGACATTTTAATCCTTTATTCACAGCAAGAAGAGCTTTCTAACTACTAAAAAGGTGTTTACTGTGTTTCTCTCAATTGTTGATGGCACTTTTCTACTCATTTTTATCAGTGAACTCCCTCCTGATTTGTCTTTTGTGTGGCTGCTGAACTCACCAGTCTATATTCTGAAATTCTTTACCATGATTTAATGTAAATAGAAAGTAGGAGCTCATCAAAACATACAAATCCCATTCCTTGCAAAAGCATACAGGGCATGTCCCAAATATTGTTTATTTGGGGTATTTTATCATTTGAATAAAATCAATCACAAAAGGCCAGAAGTTTAATTTCTGGCAGAAATTTCGTATTTACATAGCACTCTACATGTTTTAATGGCATTACAGGCTGACAGAAGCATATTTATTTAGTAAATAAATTATCTAAGGGCTGAATAATTTTTCCCTTTTTCTTTCTGTCACGAGAATCACAGGTCCGATGATGCATACCCAAGAGGGGAAGGACAGAACCAGGTGGACCGTTTTAGCAAATAAAATATATTTATTTACAACAGTGATGAATTTATAGTATTCATAAAATCATAGAACCATAGAACTGGAAGAGACCTCAGAAGGTCATCAAGTCCAGCCCCCTGCTCTAGAAAGGACCAATTTCAACTAAATCAATCCGAACAAGGCTTTGTCAAGCCGAGACTTAAACACCTCTAGGGATGGAGACTCCACTACTTCCCTAGCTAACCCATTCCAGTGCTTCACCACCCTCCTAGTGAAATAGTTTTTCCTAATATCCAACCTGGACCTCTCCCACCACGACTTGAGACCATTGCTCCTTGTTCTGCCATCTGTCACTACTGAGAACAGCCTCTCTCCATCCTCTTTGGAACCTCCCTTCAGGAAGTTGAAGGCTGCTATCAAACCCTCCCCCCCACCCCACTCTTCGCTTCTGCAGACTAAACAGACCCAACTCCCACAGCCTCTCCTCATAAGTCATAGGCTCCAGCCCCCTAATCATTTTGGTTGCCCTCCGCTGGACCCTCTCCAATGCGTCCATATCCTTTTTGTAGTGGGGGGGCCCAGAACTGGACACAATACTCCAGATGTGGCCTCACCAGAGCCAAATAAAGGGGAATAATGACATCTCTGGATCTGCTGGCAATGCTCCTCTTAATGCAACCTAATATGCCATTAGCCTTCTTGGCTACAAGGGCACACTGTTGACTCATATCCAGCTTCTCATCCACTGTAAGCCCCAGGTCCTTTTCTGCAGAACTACTACTTAACTGGTTGGTCCCCAGCTTGTAACTATGCTTGGGATTCTTCTGTCCCAAGTATAGGCCTCTACACTTGTCCTTGTTGAACCTCATCAGATTTCTTGTGGCCCAATCCTCCAATTTGTCTGTGTCACTCTGGACCCTATCTCTGCCCTCCACCATATCTACCTCTCCCCCCAGCTTAGTGTCATCCGCAAACGTGCTGAGGGTGCAATCCATCCCCTCATCCAGGTCATTAATAAATATATTGAACAAAACCGATCCTAGACCCGAACCTTGGGGCACTCTGCTAGAAACAGATCGCCATCCTGACATCGAACCGTTGATCACGACCCCCTGGGCCGGGCTTTCTAGCCATCTTTCTATCCATCTTACCGTCCATTTATCCAATCCACAATCCCTTAACTTGCTGGCAAGAATATTGTGGGAGACCGTATCAAAAGCCTTGCTAAAGTCAAGGTATATCACATCCACTGACTTTCCCACATCCACAGAGCTAGTTACCTCATCACAGAAGCTAATCAGATTGGTCAGGCATGACTTTCCCTTTGTGAATCCATGCTGACTATTCCTAATCACTTTCCTCTCATCCAAGTGCCTCAAAATGAATTCCTTAAGGATCCCTTCCATGATTTTTCCAGGAAAGACTAACTGGCATATAGTTCCCTGGATTGTCCTTCTTCCCTTTTTTGAAGATGGGCACTACATTTGCCTTTTTCCAATCATCTGGGATTTCTCCCGATCTCCACTACTTTTCAAAGATAATGGCCAAAGGCTCCTCAATGACATTTGCCAACTCCCTCAGTGTCCTCGGATGAGTTCCTAACCTGTTCTTTACCCACCACAGGCTGTCCATCTTCATCCCATCTTGCGTCACTTAGCGCATTAGTCTGGGAGCCGACCTTGTCCGTGAATACAGAGGCAAAGAAAGCATTGAGTCCTTCAGCTTCCCCCACATCATCTGTCACAAGTTACCTCCTTCATCCAGTAGGGGCCGCACACCCTCTCTGATCACCTTCCTCTTGTTAACATGCCTGTAGAAACCTTTCTTGTTATCCTTCACATCCTTAGCCAGTCACGATTCCATTTGTGCTTTCGCCTTCCTGATAATCCCCCGGCATTCTCGAGCTATACATTTAAACTCCTCCCTGGTCACTTGTCCAAGTTTCCACTTTTTGTAAGCTTCCTTTTTGTGCTTAAGTTCACCAAGGAGTTCCCCTATAAGCCAATCCGGTCTCCTACCATGTTTGCCTCTCTTGCTACGCGTTGGGATGGTTTCTTTCTGTGCCGTCAATAAGGCTTCTTCAAAATACTTCCAGCTGTCCTGGACTCCTTTCCCCTTCATGTTAGCATCCCAGGGGATTCTGCCTATCAGATCTCTGAGGGAGTCAAAATCTGCTTTTTGGAAGTCCAAGGTGTGTATTTTACTAGTCTCTTTTCTTCCTTTGGTCAGGATCCTGAAATCTACCATCTCATGATCGCTGCTTCCCACGTTGTCACCCACCTCCACTTCCCCTATTAGTTCCTCTCTGTTTGTGAGCAGAAGGTCAAGCTGCGCACAGCCCCTGGTAGGATCCTTCAAGAAGTTATCCCCAACATTCTCCAAAAACTTCCTGGATTGTCTGTGTACTGCCGTATTGGTTTCCCAACAGAGGTCAGGGTGATCAAAGTCCCCCATGAGAACCAGGGTCTGTGATCTGGAAGCTTCTCTCAGTTGTCCGAAGAAAGCCTCATCTACCTCATCCATCTGATTCGGTGGCCTGTAGCAGACACCAACCACAACATCACTGCTGTTGTTTGCTCCTTTAAACTTAACCCATAGACTCTCAACAGGCTTTTCTCCCTCTTTATATTGGAGTTCAGAGCAATAGTACTGCTCTCTTACATATAGTGCAACTCCTCCTCCTTTTCTCCCCTGCCTGTTCTTCCTGAACAGTCTATACCCTTCCATGACAGAGCTCCAGTCATGCGAGTCATCCCACCAAGTCTCTGTTATCCCAATTAAATCATATTTCTTGGACGGGGCCAGAGCCTCCAGTTCTTCCTGTTTGTTGCCCAGGCTTCTCGCATTAGTGTACAAACACTTCAGGTGTTTGATTGCCCTATCTTCTCCATTCGAAACAGGGGTCCTCCTTTCTTGCTCCTTCCTCTCTGCATTTCTTCCTGGTATCCAACTTTCCCACTCCCCTCAGGGTTTTGGTAACTATCCCCCAATGAACCTAGTTTAAAGCCCTCCTCACTAGGTTTGCAAGCCTGCCCGCGAAGATGTTCCTTCCTCTTCATTAGGTGGACCCCATCTCTTCCTTATAATCCTTGTGCCCAGAACAGAATCCCATGGTCGAAGAAACCAAAGCCCTCTCTCGGGCACCACCTGCTCAACCACGCATTTACGTCCTCAATTCGACGATCCCTGCCCAGTCCTTTCCCTTCAACAGGGAGGATGGACGAGAACACCACTTGTGCTCCAAATTCTTGGATCCTTCTTCCCAGCGCTACATAATCTGCAGTAACCCGCTCAAGGTCATTCTTGGCCGTATCATTAGTTCCCAGGTGGAGAAGCAGGAAGGGGTAGCGATCTGAAGGTTTGATCAGCTTCGTAAGCTTCTCAGTGACATCCTGAATGCGAGCTCCCGATAAGCAGCACACCTCTCGAGATTCCAGGTCCGGACAGCAGAGGGATGGCTCAGTCCCTCTTAGGAGGAAGTCCCCGACCACCATCACCCGTCGTTTTCTTTTGGGGGTGGTGGCCGTTGAACCCCCATCCCTAGGACTACGCATCCCATGCCTTCCAGTAGATGGTGTTCCCTTCTGGTTTCCTCCTTGTGAGGTCCCTTCCAAAGCTTTCAGCACTGCAGACCCTGTGGAGAGAGCTTGAAAGCTATTACTTACCTCTATAGCATTGGGGGGATTCTCGTGTTAGCCTTTTTCTCCTTCGAGAAGTTACATGCTGCCAGTTCTCTTCTTGGTCACGTACTGCCCTCTCTGGCTCCTCTGCCTGCCGTGCTTGAAGGATTAAACACTGCCTTCTATCGAGGAAGTCTTCATCCTCTCTGATCGAGCGTAGGGTCGACACTTGGGCCTCCAATCCTCTTAAATTTTTCTTCCAAAATGTTGACCAGCTTGCACTTTGTGCAGATGAAATCTGTTCTTTCTTCTGGGAAGAAGACAAACATGGCACATGCTGTGCAGGTAACAGCAGCAGACCCATCACCATCCATCGCTGCTGTCCTGGAGAAGGGATTTAAAAAGAAAGGCAAGAGAACGTTACACCCTTTCCCCTCCCCTTCCCAACTCCCTCTCTAAACTCCCTGTTAGCACTCACCTGTTCACAAGCTCCTTGGTCGCTTGCCCACTGCCTTATAAAGCCCTGGAGTGCCTGAAAGTCCCTCCCCCTACCAAGGCTCAGCCAATCAGCAGAGGCTTCTAGAATTCAAACTAATTAGAAGCCAACAGTTTCCACCTGCCAATCACAGCTAATCACAGCACAAACTCCACCAAGGGGAGGGGAAGGGCAATGGAGAAGTGGAAAAAAAAAAGCCTCACTCACAAACATAGGGGGAAAAAAACAAACAAAAGCAAAAAAGAACACACAGGAACACTCACTCCCAAACACAGGCTCAGCACACAGCAAGAAAGCCCCAATAACAACACACACTACCCTCAAGAGTCCTGTATCTGCTTCTCCTTTACCTGGAGAACTCCCTCTCTAAACTCCCGGTCTATTCTAAGATTTTTAATAGACCGTGTTAATAATGAATTTACAATATTTATTATATTTATTCTACGATTTCTAGTTAAACGTGTCAGAAATATAAGGATGGGAATGGCAAGGGGAATAGTCTCTATTCTAAAGATATCCAGCTACACTAATTAATAACAATAATAACTACAAACTCTATGTACTACTAAAAACAACTACAACACTAAGCTTATACAACAAAGAAAATCAAATCATACATACCAACTTACACAGCAGATGGAACATTTCAAAGATATCCGTTCGGTTGCGCCTGAGAGTCGGGGGAGGTAGCTGGTCAGTTGATCATGCCGGCAGTGCTTTGGAGTATACGGGAAGGCACACACATGGTGGTACGTGTCTTGTGTAGACCTCCTCGAGCGAACTGTGCGATGGGTATTTATCCCCAAATCTGCACATTGCTTTCCCGCTTGCATATTACCATATATGGCCCAACAGTCACCAAGTGGGGGTCTGTGTCCCAGGGGTTGGGCCGAAACTGTGCAGGTTTCATGCGACCAGGTAAGCCCTGCAGTTCTCACACCAAGGTGATGGGTGGGAGAGTATGAGGCTATTTTCCCCTTTTCACACCTTCCCTGTTTCTAAAGGCAATGGCATGCAGGAAGGGTGCGGCCGGTTTCTCCCAAGGTGTACTGCAGCCCATTACAGCAAGAGCGGCCTGGACAAACTTTTTTACTGGGGTGGCAGTTTTTTCTCTAACACTTTCCAGTCCGCTTCACTGTTCCTTTCTATACTGCCTCCATCCTTTAAGTTGCACTGGACTCCTTGTTGTTTTTTCTATGTACTGCAACTGCATTTTTTTAAATTACTGCAAAACAATCAAGTGTCCTCTGTTTCTACAAGCCAGAATGACAATACTGAACTCACCATGACAATTACAGGGTGGAGAAGACAATGTCACTAATCGTCCCCACCACTGCTTAAAAGGTACATTTCCCATTGAGGTCAATGGGGCTCGGCTATTTTATATGTAAAGCTGAGAAATGTATATGTCAATAACATGATAGCAATGCCTATATTGTGTAAATAATTTCTAATAAGAATTGCCAAATGAGACCACTTCCCAACCTGCTTACAAAGGGCCTGATGCAATTTAAACTTTAAGCTGGCATTGGGCCCAAAGCAACCTGTTGATATTACCCAAGAAGATCCAATTAACATTTAGTCACCCTTCAAAAATATAAGGGACCAATCAGTAAAAGCCCTACTGCCTGGTGGAGGTGATCTTTGAAGAAAATTGGAGACTTTGAATTGACTGCTGGCAGCAGCACTTTCTCTCACTGGACGTGGGGTGTTTAGCACAGGTTTCACTTTGTGTGTCAGAATAACTCAGAAATGCCTTGTCACAGCTAACTCCATTCAGATCTAGGCAACATGCAGCCCAAAGACAGAAGAACAAAATCCCTTGAATCTGGAAGTCAAAACATCTCACCGCTTCCCAGACTTCACAAAGGGCTTGTTCACCCTGACACACAAGTCATGACAACCATGTCTGAAGAGAGACGATACATCGTGCCTCTCTGTGGACAAGTGTTTTCATGTGGCATTTTAACATGCTATTAAATCTCAGCTGCTTGGATGAGGAAGACTCACAGAGAGTTTGTCCATAATCCACACTGGAGTGATGCAGTGATTTCACTGCTGTGGTAACAGACCGGATTTCTCTGTGGGCTCTTGTGGAGCAGCAGGGAGCATAGGGCGGTGTCTTGGGGGGAAAGGCTGGGGGTGCCTCTATTTCTGTGGTTCTCAAACTTTTTGGTCCATGGACCACCTGTCTCAATATAAATCTTTCTGCAGACCACCAGTTGCTAATGGAAACTCACTCTTAATTACACCCAAACCATTTTGCTAGAGCTGTAGCTAGGGAGAATGGTTTAATTTAAATTATTGAACAGATTAAGTGTTTTAACTTTCTTGTATTAGTTTATCAAACTTCATTTTAAATAAAGTAAAATATTAATTATTTTATTTTATGTCCAACACAAAAGGTTTCAGTGTTTCCTTTATTTATGGCAGGGGTGAACAACCTTTTTTGGGTCGGGGACCACTGACCCACAGAAAAATCAGTTGGGGACTACACAAGTGAGAAACAAAACATCTCCTCCCAAACCCCCCAACCTTCACTGATGTGGCCCCCAGCAGAGGCTCCTCACTCCTCTGGCACTCCACAGGACTAGGGCAAGGAACCAAATTTTCTTTTATGGTGGATTTTATGGACCCCCTTAGGTTCTGGGGTGGGGACAAAAATGAGAGGTTCACTGTGTGGGACAGGAATGGGGTATAGAATCTGGGAGGGGTGGGGTGCATAAGGGGAAGAGGTTGTAAGGTATGGTTGGTAGGTAGGGTGCAGAAGCAAGCTGGGAGTAGGGTGTCTGGGCGGGGGGAGGGAGCAGTAACAAGTAGCCAGGAGGGAGGGTGCAGGAGCAATGGTGGATGCAGGAGCAAACTGGGGGTAGGCTGCCTGACCAGGAGGGAGGGTACAGAGTCTGGCTAGGCAGGAGGGTGCAGTAGTGGACTGGCAGTAGGGTGTCTGACCAGGAGGGAGGGTGCAGAGTCTGGCCAGGAGGGAGGGTGCAGGAGGGGACTTGGGGTAGGGATAGGGGTTGGACCTCCCTGGTTTGGCACCCTCGGGACCTGACTGAGCCTGTATTGGCTCCTGGAGTGGCACCCCTCCTCCCCCCAGGCCAGCTTAGCTGCGTGCTGGTTCCCTGTGTCCTCCCGCAGCCCAGCTGAGCCCCACACCAGTTCTCTGCACCTCCCCTTGCAGTTCAGCTGAGCCACGCATCTGTTCCCTGTGCCCCCCCCCCACCCCAGCCTAGCTGAGCTCCATGCAGGTTCCCTGCACACCCTCCCTAGCCTAGCTGAGCCCCTATCGGAGGCAGCAGGCAAGAGAGCAGGAGCTGGTGCTGGGGGGAAGACGACTTAAAAGCCAGATGCCCCAGCACCATCTCCGCAGGAAACAGGGGAGGGAGGGGGCTAGCAGGGACTGGGCATGAGCCAGGAATCAACTGATTCCTGGCCCGCACCCAATCCCAAATGCTGTGCCTCTGCTTTTTAAATGTTTTAAGAGCGGGGGGGGAGGGGGACGGAAGGGGAAGAGAGCAGAGGAACCCAGCATGAGACAGGACAGCTGATTCCCAGCTCACTGCCAACCAGACAGGGTCTTAATATATTTAAAAGGCAGAGCCGCAGCATTGTTAACTCCCAGGCTGGGAGCAATCCCTACTGCAGCTCCCCCATTTATCAATTGATTACATTTGGACTCGCCATGGAGCAAAACTGCCCCAACAGGCATGTGTGGAGAGACTGGGCTGGGGACAGGCTGTGGCTCCTGCTGCAGTAGCTGGGGCACACAGCCCGACAAATTCATGGGAGGGACGGGGTGTGCATAGGGAGGGAGGAAGGGGGATAGGGTGTATGTGGGGATGGGCAGTGCAGTAAAGGGGAATGATGAGGAGGATATAGGAATGGAGCCAGGGGGATGGCCAGTGTGGGGGTGGGGAGGAGTTAGGGAAGGATGGGGGCAGGAGGAAGGAGGTGGGGGTAGGAATAGCTGAAACAAAAAACAGGACTATGTAGTACTTTAAAGACTAACAAGATGGTTTATTAGGTGATGAGCTTTCGTGGGCCAGACCCACTTCCTCAGATCAAATAGTGGAAGAAAATTGGCATGACCATATATAGCAAAGGATACAATAAAAAAAAGAACAATATGAAAAGGACAAATCAAATTTCAGAACAGAGGGGAGATAAGGGGGGGGAGGTAAATGTCTGTGAGCTAATGATATTAGAGGTGATAATTGGGGAAGCTATCTTTGTAATGGGTAAGATAATTAGTGTCTTTGTTGAGACCTAGGTGTAAAGTGTCAAATTTAAGCATGAATGACAGTTCAGAGGATTCTCTTTCAAGTCTGGTGTTAAAATGTCTTTGAAGCAGGATGCAGGTGGTTAAGTCCTTGAGACAATGCCCTTTCTGGCTGAAATGGCAAGAAAATGGTAGGGATAGGCAGCGTGGGGAGAGGTTAGGGAGGATGGTTAGTAAAGGAATGGAGGCAGAGAGATGAAATTGAAGTCCAGGTTGCGGGTGGCAGGGGGTGGAGGAGAGCAAGAGCCTGGGCTGGCCTGGCAGGGAGGGGGAAAGCTGGGGCTGGCCAGGTCTCGGCCCTGCCCAATGGTCAGAGTGGGGAGAGCCAGGACTGCCGGCCTTGGCACAGCAGCTGCAGGAGGGGATGGGGTGGGGGCAGGAAGTGGACAGGCTGCAGCTGCCAGGCCCTCCCCAGCAGTAGGGGGTAGGGGTGGGGCTGCCTTCCCCCTGAAACAGGGGATTGGCAAGCATAGCGAGCAGGGGGCACCCCCCATAAAACTTGGAATTACTTTTTCATTTTAATTTAAGAAGTTGCATGTGTTTTGGGAATGACGCAAGTGCCATATTTGGCTCCATACAGAACCAGCGGTTGCTGACCCCGGACCTACACTTGACTGAATTCTGCCCTTCTGTACAACTCAGGGCAGCGCCTCTCTTCAAAGTGACCCGAGTGCCTAGCGCACAGCGGGCAGAAGCGAGCGCGGAAAGGCAGCCCCGGGCCATCCGCCGCGAGCTTTGCTCAGTTCTCCGGGGGGAACGGAGGCCCCGGCTGGGTTACCGTATTTCTTGATTCCAACGTGCATCACTGAATTTACTGCGCTAACGCACACCGCGCTGTGATGGAGCCTTGCCAATAGAGCGCTTAAACCTTCGGTCTCAGCTGAGCATTACCGTATTGAACGGCAGGGTGGCGCTTCCTGGCCGGCAGGCACAGCCCTGCCTTACTCAGTAGGCTAAGGACACTACCATATTTACTCAGTGAAACACGCAGCTCTAGGGGGACATTACCGTATTTACTGAATTCCCACCTGGAGATCTACACCATGTTTAATGGGCGAATCACGAAGACCTGGCTCAGCGCGCCCTCAGCTTTAGATTAGTGAAGCACTAACCGTGCCCTGAGGCAGGCTTTGCCGCATTCATGTTGGG
Source organism: Pelodiscus sinensis (assembly GCF_049634645.1). Taxonomy (NCBI): domain Eukaryota; kingdom Metazoa; phylum Chordata; order Testudines; family Trionychidae; genus Pelodiscus; species Pelodiscus sinensis. Next base: position 106,621,570 of record NC_134714.1, read on the forward strand.
AAGTGGGAAACCCGGAGTCCTGGGTGTGCACTGCCACATTTAATGGACTAACCACGCCCACGACTGGCCGTTAGCATAAGCAGCCCAACCTCCACTTTACAGCATGGATTGACGAGGCGCCTAGCGCCTGCCGCCGAATTACCGTATTGACAGGCTTGAACGCAGTCTTGATTCAACGTTACTACAGTTAAGTGTTTGTCGTAATTAATAGGCTAAACACGCCACCATGCTTGGCGTTACCGTATTTACCAGTTAAACGCGGAACCGCATCCCCGCAGGTTCAAGTGAGCGCCGCGGACGGGGCATGCGCCGTGTGAGGCGTCCATGGGGTGATGGGAGCGGCGGGTCCCGCCTCCTCTCGCGGCTCTTGATGCCGGGGCGGCCTGGGCTGGGCCTGAGTCTCGCCAGGCGGCCGCTTCCTGGCAGTGCGGCGACATGGCGCAGCGCAGAGCCGGGGAGCGGAGTCCCGGAGACCAGGCGCGCGCCCGGCCCCTGCCCCAGCGGCAGGGCATTGAAGGTGCTGCCTGGCGCTTGCAGGGGCGGCGTGAGTCAGTGGGGCAGGGAGAGCGGCTGTGTGAGGAGGAGCTATGGGGGCAGGGAAGGGCTCCGTGGGTCAGTGTGTGGGGAGAGGATGGGGTGGTGTGCGGACACTGCGGGGCAGGGAGAGGGGCTGTGTGAGGAGGAGCTATGGGGGCAGGGAAGGGCTCCGTGGGTCAGTGTGGGGGGAGAGAATGGGGTGGTGTGCGGACACTGCGGGGCAGGGAGAGCGGCTGTGTGAGGAGGAGCTATGGGGGTAGGGAGAGGGACTTTGTGGACATGTTAGTGGGGAGGGGATGGAGTGGTTTGGGGACACTGGGGTAGGAAGAGAGATTCTGGGTCAATGTGTGGGGCGAGGACATGGGGACAGGGAGAGGGGCTCTGTGGGTCAGTATGTGGGGAGGGAATATGGGGGAAGGGAGAGGGTCTCTGTTGGTTAGTGTCGGGGAGGGGATGGGAGTGGTTTGGGGTCACTGGAGGGTGGGGGGAGAGGCTTTTTGGGTCAGTGTGTGGGGAGAAGACATGGGGGAGGGAGAGGGGGTCTATGGGGAGAGGGTATGGAGGTGGTTTGGGGATACAGGGGGGAAGGGAGAGTGGCTCTGAAGCAATGAGTTGGAGTGGGTTGGAGTAGTGGGGGAACTGGGGAGTTGCACCTTAGCATCAGTGTGCCTGCTGGGAGCTAGCATTTCCTGTTTTTTCACATGCATGTATGGAATGAATTTTGTTATGTTCACCAATGTGCAGCTGATATGTGGCAGGGTTGCAGCCTAGGGGTTTGGAGAGTGGGAGGGAGTCAGGACTGGGACTGATGGTTGAGTTTTGTGTGGGGGTGAGGATTCTGGCTGGGGGGTGTAGGTTCTGGGTGGAGCTGGGCAAAGGGGGTGTGCGATGCAGGCTCCTCCTGGTCTGGCAGGGAAAGAGAACTCCCTCGACCCTTTCTCTGCACAGCAGCAGCTGGGCTGGGGGGAAGACATTCTTCTCCTGGCAGTGGCAGATCCATGACTTGGGCCTTGGGATGAGAGATGTCTCTTCCCACTCTAGTTGGGGACAGGGCCCTTGCTGCTGCACAGCTAAGAGGGAAGTTATGTAGGACCAGGGTCCCTGAGATGGAGTTGGTTTGAGGCAAGGGGAGGTGATCTGTGGGGTTAGTATCTAGGGAGGGCCACTGAGGGGAAGTTGATTTGGGTGCAATGAGGAATTGGGGTGGGTATCCTGTGGGCTCAGATGGTTTGGGGCAGGGAAAGTGCCGCTGGTCAGTATCTGGGGAAGGGTTAAATGAGGTGGGATTGGTTTGGTAAGGATGTGAGGGGAGCACTGTTTGGGATTGATGTTCAGGGGCATACAAGTCACTGAAGTGGCATTGATTGGGGAAGGGGGTAGGCAGTGTTGTTGGCTGCAGCTGCTGCTAAGCAAACAGATTCATTCTGTGCTGATGGACATCTCTGCTCTTCCAGAAGGGTAAGCAAGGGAGCAAGCCTCTCCCTGCCAGTTACCCCTGGTGCCCCCCTTTCTGCCCCCCAGTGTTTCCCTTGCATATGTGTCACTTACCCAGTGGTTAGGATCTGAGTGTCTTTAAAGCAGGCATCTCACTTTGGTCAGCTCAGATTTCCCTGTTGTTTGTGAGGGGTGCTGTCTTGAACCATTCTTGGATTTGTGGCATCTATGAATTGTGAATTCTGTTACTTGTTCCGGTTGTCAGGGCTGGGCATTTTCAGGGACATAATATTTATGAAGGATTGAACTACACACAATTGTACAGAACACTGTTTTGTGACCTAACCTGATGGTAGGGAGGTCAGAATGAAAATAAATTATTTGATTCCAGTGCTGCAACCCTCTCATATAGCCCTAATTGCATGGAGTGGCTTGCAAGATTGGGCCTTTCACTTCTGTATACTGGGTATGTAAAATAGTGGAGTAATTTTATATGGTTCTAAACTAATAGAAAATCCCTTCCCACCTCTATCTAAGTATGTCATTGCCCTAGTAGGTGTAAGGATATGAATGTGTACCTGGTTAATTGATGAACCTGGGCTCAACGGTTAATCTTTATGGTTGCACTCTGCTCCAGCACCCTCTGCCCCTCCGGTGTGCGCACGGAGCCAGCTTATACAGGGGCAGCAGTGCCGGTGGAGAAGAGGGAAGGCGGTTCTGCAGGAGCTACCGCTTCCTCTTCACAAATTTTCAGCAGTTACGTTTACCTAAAGCAGTGTTTCTCAAAGTGGGCCGTGGCCCACTCTGAGAGAGCTGCTAATGGGCCACTCCAGTTTGTCCCATTGGCTCCATTTTTGCTGTGTGCAGCCAAAGGGAGCTGCAGGAAACAGTGTGGCCTTGCCCATTGCTTCCTGTGGCTCCCCTTGATTGCAACTGGTGAACCAGAGCCAATGGGAGCTGCAAGGCTCTATGGCAGGGGTGTCCAAACTTTTTTCAAAGAGGGCCAGATTTGATGAAGTGAACATGCGTGAGGGCCGACCATTTTGCCTGACATTCTTTGAACCATTAAAATTAAATGCAAATTAACTATTTTATGCAAAGTTTATTGCAAATGGCATACTTTTCATTTCGTCACATGGATGACAAATCTAAACAGGTGTTAAATCACTCTGCCTTTCATATCTGAAGGCCAGATGAAAAAAAAATCCAGGAAGCTGAAATATATGTCAGGAACATTGTAAAGTACATTACATATTATCAACTTTTAAGTTCAAAAAATATGAACAGGAACATAACACCAACTATACATGTTGTGTCCAAATATATTTATAACTGATTTAGACCAACTGACATTAACTGAGATTTTACAATGTATTCATCTCAATTGAAAAAAAAAACTTGCCTACACTAATGTGAAGGGTGAAACTGAGATCTGGACTGCAGCACAGGAGAGCACAGGGCACGCTGGCCTCACGGCGGCACGGGGACAGGGCGAACCCGCAGCCAAGCGGGGGAGCGGGGCTGCGGACGTGCCCTACATGGCAGGCTTTAGGACCGCAGCGGCCGCCATGGACGGCGGTGGCGCGGCCGGAAGCGGCGCAGCGCGCCAGTTCAGAGAAGTGCCGGGGAGCCAGGAGAGGGGGAGGAAGCGGGGGCTGTCCCCGCACTCTCAGCCCCAAAGCGGAGGGCCCGCGGGGTCAGAGAGTGCAGGGCACGCTGGCCTCATGGGGGCAGGGCGAACCCGCAGCCAAGCGGGGGAGCGGGGCTGCGGACGTGCCCTACAGGGCAGGGTCTAGGACCGTGGCGGCGGCGGCAGCGCGGCCCGAAGTGGCGCGTGCCAGTTAAAAGGAGCACCGGGGAGCCGGGAGAAGCGGGGGCTGTATTAAATCCGACCGCGGGTCGCAATTGGCCCGCGGGCCGGACTTTGGACATGCCTGCTCTATGGCTACAGAGACAGTAAGTAATCAAACCAGAGTGGCCCATTAGCAGCTTCCTCAAAGTGGGCCTCTGGCCCACTATGAGAAACATTGACCTAAATAAACACATTTAACATACCCAAGTACACCTGATTATGGAAGGCAGCCATGTGTATTTGGTCTGATAATCACAATAGTTGCCACACCTTCTCTGGGTTGTGCTTTATATCATTACAGTTTGGAAACTGGCATAGTGTTACAGCAGTTTACAGTCTTTAACCACTTGCAGTAAATTCTCTACTGTTTATTTTGCAAACCTAGAACAGATTTGGGTGGAATGGGTGAAGAATGGAGAACATATTAAAACATGCTTAATTTTGCTACATTAGTTCCATCTGGAAACTTTTTTTTCCCTTAAAATAGATTATCATCCTGGAGAAGGTGATGGTAAAAAACCCAAAAGACACAATTAAGTCTGTAGCTGAATGATGCAGTAACTCTAGCATTTCAGACAAAACAGTAGCAATAATATTAAGAGAATATGGTAAACATTTGTGCTGATTTCAAGGCAAACTGACAAAGTAAATAAACTCGAAAGTATTCACAGCCCTTGTTTTGTTATGTTTCATCATCTCATTGCTTGCTTACAACAATGAAATGGTAATGCAATAGACTGCTGTGCATGTCGCATAGTGGCATCATAATCATGCTACCAGGAGCTGCAAATGAAACCAGCACCTTGGGATTTTTGTATTGTAGAGCCCTAGCAGAGAAACTAAGGGCAGGTATACACTTACAATTTTTGCTTTTTCTATATTTTAACAAAATAGCTATGCTGACAAAAGCTTTAGTGTAGATGTAGGTATGCTTCTTTAAAAACAAAAGCTTATTTTACTTAGGAAACGAGTATCCGCTACACCAGGGGTTCTCAAACTTCATTGCATTGCCACCCCCTTCTGACAAGAAAAATTACTACATGACCTTAGGAGGAGAGACCAAAACCTGAGCCTGTGTAAGTGCTTCCACAGTGGATGAAAGGCTGAAGCCCTCCAACCTGGCTACTTCCACTAAGGATCTTTAGGGGGTAGCCGAGTTAGTCTGTACAGGTAAACTGAAAAAACAACAAATATTCTGGTAGCACGTTATAGACTAACAAAACATGTTGATCTCCCCTATTTATTTTAGTCCTAGACATCCAACACTCCACTCATCTGAAGGAGTGGGCTGTGCCAACGAAAGCTCATGATACCATCTACATGTTTTGTTAGTCTATAAAGTGCTACCAGACTATTTGTTGTTTTTCCACTAAGGATGTTAAGAATTGGGTAATTGAATAGTTGATGCATTTTTGCATTGACTATTTGAAAGCCAAAGACGGAGGTACCCTATCGACTAATCAAAGTCGAAAGCATGGAACCCCGGGATCAGCTGAGGGGTCCCCAGATGACCCTGTGCTCCACATGGCACTGCTGCTTTAAAATGCCACGAGGAGTCCAACACTGGGCTCTTTGTGGCATTGAAAGTGGCAGCGCCGCGTGGAGCGGCTGACCCCAGGCTCCGCATGGTGCTGCCACTTTGAAGTACCCCCCCCCCCCCGCCTTTGCTGCCTCTATCTGATTGAGGCATTTGCTTATCGGATAACCGAATAGTCCTTCACATCCCTAACCTCCACCCATGGCTAAAGCCCTTAGGCTTCAGCCCCAGGTGGTGGGGCTTGGGATTTGACTAGAAAGGCTGAGGGGCTCAGGGCTGAGACAGGGTTGGGCACAAGTGCTCTGGCTGCGAGTGAAGGCTCTGAGGTGGGGTTGGGAGTACAGGAGGTGGGCTCCAGGTTTGGGGAGGGGTTCTGGGCTGGGAGTTGGGGTACAGGAGGGTTTACAGGCTCTGGGCTGTAGGTGCTGGGATGGGGCCAGAGATGAGGGTTTTGAGGTTCAGGAGGGTGCTCAGGACTGGAGAGGGCTCAGGGTATCTCTCAAGATAGGCCAACCCCCCTCAACCTGAAGCAAGTCCTTTCCAGCAGCCGCACACCATACCTCAGATATATGCACCTTGGAACCTAGCCTAGCAACAAGCCCCATTGCCAACTTTGTCCACATCTATAAAAGTGATACTATCACAGGGTCTAGCCATGTAATCTACAACATTAGGGGCTCATAAACCTGCACATCCTCTAATGTGATTTATGCCATCAAGTGCCAGGAGTGCCCATCTGCCATGTACATTGGCCAAGCCAGGAATAAATGGACACAAATCAGGCATTAGAAATGGTAACACACACAAAACAAACCTGAAAAGGGAACATTTTAACTTGCCTGGATGTTCAGTCATGGATTTAAAAGTAGACATTTTTCAACAAAGTAATTGATTAGTGAAATTCCAGAGAGCATCTGCAGAACTGTAATTTATCTACAGATTTGACACCATTATTCTAGGCCTAAACAAAGACATTAACTGGTTTGGTGCACTACAAAGCCAATTTTTCCAATTAATATCTTCTCTGCCACATCAAAAGCTATGCATGGGACACATTTAGTTCTTAATTAGCATAATTAAACTGTTCCTACAATTGACAGATACTGCCTCTGCTGTTATCTTGGTTTCTGTTACTTCCACTCCAGTTCAGCTGATGAAGTGGGTTTTGCCCATGAAGGCTCATGATTCTATATATTTTGATTAGTATTTAAGATACTACAGGGCTACTAGTTGTTAATAAGTAATATGTTAAGTATGTGTAAAAATCCTATAGAAAAGGCAAGATGTCTTTTCTAAACTTATCCCATAGGATTTACCTTGATTAGCTGACATGTTTCAAGATACCTTTTCTTGTAGAGTGAAATGGCCTGAGTTAGTGCAGAGCCAGATCTTCACTAAGCAGTTAGACAACATGGATTCAGCATTTTGTTTATTGTAGCCAAACCAGTCATGGGGAATTTTTGGCAAAAAATGTACTGTTTCTAATGTTACTTTACTGTTGTTAACAAAGGTGTGAAACAGGTTTTCTCCCTTAATGTATTAATTGAAGTAAGTAATTAGTCCTTATTTGGATTTGTCAGAGGAAGCTTTGCTCAATTAAGGAATGCAAGATTTTTCCTGAAACTTCTAGGGAATATGAGAGAGAGAGAGAGCTTTTTGTTGAGAAGATTTGTTATCGACAATATACTTATTCTTCCAATAAGTTTAATTTTGAGTTCCGTAGTATTTATCTTTTACTATAATTTTGTTTAATTTTAGGAAAGGCCCATGCAGAAGGTGGATCAGCACGAACGTCACTCCTCATATTAGCGTCTATCTTTCTGTCTGCTGCTTCAATTATGTTTCTAGTATATAAAAATTTTCCACAGCTTAGTGAGTAAGTATATTAAGAAGGATTCATTTGCTGGCTTTTCTTTGTAGTATCCTCTACAACAGAGGTCTCAAAAGTCAATTTATGTTAGAGCTAGTGGTGGTACTTAGATCCTCCTAGTAGGCCAGTGGGCACTCCCCTGGCAGTGCTTCAGGAGTGAGGGGGTGAGCTGGCCAGGTGTACCCTACTGCATGTTTCCAGGCCCTACCCTCAAATAATTTAAACCCACCCTGAGTCTTCCCCCAACTAGCAGTACGGTGGCGCTAGAGCAGCTTCTGGCTGCTAGCTCTGCACTGCTGCCAGGATGTTGCTGTGGCGCTATGTGCAGAGCCATCCTGTCCATTGGATGGTTTGCAATGGCTGCTGGGTGACTTGTGGCAGCCGTGCCAACCATCCTATAGATGGGATGGTCCCCCACACTCAGGGTAGCCTATGTGGTCCTGAGCAGGCTGGGGCAGCAGCAGGAGTCAGATACCCTTCGCATTCACCACAGTGGAGAGAGCTGCAGGGAAACGGAGCGATGTAGCAGCCTGCTGTTCTCTGCTACCATCGCCCAGGCTAGTCTGATTGCTGTGCTTCACCACGGCTTCCACTGTTGCAGTGAGTGTGGGGAGGCCTAACCCCTGCACCTGCCCCATACCAGGCCCCCCTCCCGGTAATCCCTGAGGCTGCGTCCCTCAGTAGGGAGGCTGGAGTAGGGGGACCTGGTGCAGCAGGATCTGGGCTTGGGGAAAGGTATGGATTATGAATTTGAAACCCCTGCTTTACAGCTAAAAGTTTTAGGAGGTTCACAGATTGACATAACTCAACATTTTCACAACCTGATAAAAATGTGAAAGGCAGGGGTAAGGGAGGAGATTCATAAGACAATCCAGAAAGTCAAATTTATAAAAAGTCAGATTGAAAATATCCAGAAGCAAGTGCTTAAGACAGCCTGCCAATGCTAGTCTAGAAGCAAAAGTATTATCACTTTACCTATACTGCTGTAATTTAAGCACTACAACCTTCCCCTGTTTGGATATAGTTATACTGGTACAAATGTCATTTTTATACTGGTATTGTTTGTTCTCATATGGATGGGGGAGCTAAGCTATACCTGTATAAGGCACTGAGGCTTTGTCTACACTACCTACTTTTGCAGAAGAATCAATGCAAATGACACGCTGATTGTCATTTTCTCTAGCTTCATTTGCATAATCTCTTCCAATGCCTTTTGCGCAAGTGGTTTTTGCGCAAAAACCAGCAGTGGCTGTTTTGTGCAAGATCCTTATGCCTCTCCCGGAGATAAGCATTTTCTCACACTTCATTTGCATGATCAGCACTTCATTTACTTTTTGTGGAAGAAGCAATACGTGTAGTGTAGACAAAGCCTTATGTAGTGGTATAATTATGTCCACAATAGGGAAATTAACAGGTAAATGGTTACCTGGTAAGCATCACCCTTAACAGGTGATGCGTACTGGATAACAGTTGAACAGTCCCTGGGAGCAGCCCTCCAGTCCTGGCCAGAGGGCTGATTCAGCCCTGCTGGCCCCCGTGTGTGAGGCTGCTGGCTCTCAGCCTATGTGGGGGTCGGCAGAGACAGCCAGGCTGGTGTGGCCTCTGCCTGTCGTGGAGTGCTGTAGCCTGACCTCAGTGGATGCACTCCAGCCCAGCTGGAGCAGCCACACACAAACCTCCATAATTGGTTAAATGCAGTGTCTGAATTGCATTTAACTGTTTACCCAATTAAACAAGATTTTACATCCCTAGTCCACAGTGGGGATGTAGTATTGCTTTTACCAATAGTATCAATAACATTTTTATTGCACACTTCACTTAAATAAGATATAACAATAAAAAATTGTACTACAGATTCCATCCTTAAAAAGTACACACTCATAGGCTACGTCTAGACTGGCATGATTTTCTGGAAATGCTTTTAACAGAAAAGTTTTCCATTAAAAACATTTTCGGAAAAGAGCGTCTAGATGGGCATGGACGCTTTTCCGCAAAAAGTGCTTTTGCGGAAAAGCGTCCATGCCAATCTAGACGCACTTTTGCGCAAAAAAGCACCGATCGCCATTTTCGCGATCGGGGCTTTTTTGCGCAAAACAAATCTCAGTTGTCTACGCTGGCCCTTTTGCACAAAAGTTTTGCACAAAAGGGACTTTTGCCCGAACGGGAGCAACATAGTATTTCTGCAAAAAGCACTGATTTCTTACAGTAGGAATTCAGTGCTTTTGTGGAAATTCAAGCAGCCAGCGTAGACAGCTGGCAAGTTTTTCCGGAAAAGCGGCGGATTTTCCGGAAAAACTGGCCAGTCTAGACACAGCCATAGAGTTAAACACCTGAAAAATGTTTCTTCTTGTGAAGGATGAAACACTCCATCCCTCCTCCAAAAAATCTCAATTTTAATTTTTTTGTCATCCATGTAATCTGAACAAGGAGAAAAAAAATGTTGTAAACTCCTACAATTATCTGAAGGTTTGAGCTGCAGAGTATTGGCATGTCTACACTAGGAAATTATGTAGAAATAACTCCCAAAATAACTCTCTTGAAATAGCTTGTCCACATTACAGAGAAGCCTTGAAATAAGTCTTGAGGCAGGCTCCCTTAATGTGGATGTGCTACCTCAACTTAGAGCCCCAGGAATCACGGGGAGTAATTGCTTTGAATGACTCTGGGGGAGTATTTTATTTCAAAATAGCAACAGTGGAGTGTCCATACTACTGCTATTTCAAAATAATTATTTTGAAATAACTGTTATTTCTCATGGAAAGCAGAAGTTATTATTTCAAAATAACGGGCTTGATAGTGTGCATGTGCTCTGCTTCTTGTTTCATAACAAGGGGAATTATTTCAAAATAACTCCTAAGTGAGACCAGGGTTCACAGTTTTGTGTTTTCACACCAGAAATTAGACTAATTGTTTTGCTTACATTATAGCTCTTTATTATATTATATTGGGGCGACTGTGTTTGATTACTTAACATTCCTGAAATTCTTTTTTCTTTAGAGGAGAGAGAGAATGTATAAAGATTCCCAGAGACATGGATGATGCTAAGGCTTTAGGAAAAGTCCTCTCCAGATACAAAGACACCTTCTATGTCCAAGTATTAGTGGCTTATTTTGCCACATATGTTTTGTATCCTTTTTCTGTTGATGTGAAAGATGTTTAGTTGCAGTTAGTTGTATTTTTTTTTCTGAAAAATGTGGAGGGATGTAAACTGCCTGACTGGTTTTAAACAGATGATGAAAGTTAAAAATGTAACTATTGGGATGTCTTTGGGCCAGTATTGAAATGGACAAAAATATTGATCTCTGAAGTACAAAGTTTTGTTTTGTTTTGTTTTGTTTTGTTTTTTTCCCCCTTGGGTATTTCAGTGCCTGCCTGCTTATAAGAATGGACTCATGGGAGGAAAGTTTTGTGTATATATACACTAGTAAATGCAGCTAAAACATTGTTTTAAATCCACCAATCTTGACAGCGTCCTTTTTAGAAATGATTCTTAATATTTAACTTAAATTAATTTGTATTATAGAACATATTGGTTCATTTGTTTCAAATAATTTTTATGGACCTTGGAGATCTTAATCTCAATTTGCTTTTTAAGCTTAGCCCCACGTTCCTGAGATATTCAAGCAAGGCCTATATTACAGCTACTATGAAAAGAATATGAGAATTTAAACTTATATCCGGGGCGTTACTAAAATGTATTTCAGACACACACCTATGTAATGTCTATTTTATACAAAATTGCTGGATCTCTTTATGTGAACGAACTAGTACAAGCCATTTGGAGTTAAAATACAGACTATTATTCTAAACAGCAATTCTGTTTTTGTTGATGGTGCAGGGTTCAGAATATGTTAATTAGTAATGGTCTGGGCTCGCCAAGTGGCGGCGAGCCCTGCTCGCCAGCCGCGTGGTTCTGCGGGCTGCGCTGGCTTTGCGGCTTGTAATCTACTCGCCACAGGCGAGTAAATTACATGATTTGTCGAGCCCTAGTAATGGTGATAAAAATGAACCTTCAACAGCTGTTCCACTTAAAATTTTTAAAAAAAGGATAGTGGAGGAGGTCTGCTCGAATTCAGTATGAATAGTTTTGGTAACTCAAAACAGGGTTGTTAGTAATTTATTTTACAGCTGATTATATTCCCAAAAGCAGTTCACAGATCATATTTTAAATGGATTCTATACAAAAGGGAAATGAGTTGAAATGACAAAAGATGGATGTAAGGTAACAAAACAAGTGTTTAAAAAAAATCAGCTGTCTAAACACTGTGATATCTGCTACTCTAATAATTAAATATCTTTTAGATTAGCTGACCTAAGTCTGTCTCCAGTGTGCATGCTATGATGTTTTTATCTCAAACCCTTGAAATATGCTTACAAAGCAATTGCACACTTGGTTCATTTTACTCTGCGCTTATTGTGTTGTTCTAATATAGCGGTGGGCTACATGCGGCTGACTGGGATAGAGCCCTCCAAAGCCTCGGATATCTGCTTTATATCCACAGATATGGATACAGATACCTGCAGCTCACTTTTGCAGTTATGGATGTGGCTGAGGATACAGATTTTTTTGTATCCATGCAGAGCTCTACACTGGGGTTCTGCCTGCAGCCTGTGGAACGTCTTTCTGTCCTCGTCTCCCACATGCCTCTTGCACACTGGGACAGTGGAGGCCTGCACTTTGCTTGCGGTATGCTGTGAATCAAGTGTTCACAGCTGTTAAACTCTTGGTGGGCGGGAGAGGAATTGGAAGTGTGCCTCAGAGAGCAAGAGACGTGGAGGAATGAGGCAGAGAGGGGGTATGCTGGCTTCAGGTGGAACCCCAGCAGGCTACATGCCCAGTGGGGCCAGATTGAAATCCAGTGGTGGGCAATCATGCCATGGAGACCCACTCATACAGCCTACTCACTAGTCTTGGTTGCCCATCACTAGATCTAATCTGTCTAATCTAACATCAGAATAGCATTTTTAAATATAAATAATGCTAAATTTTTGCAAGTTCTGTTACCAATGAATAAAGTACCTTGTCCCTACTGATCATCGTGAAACACCATCATGGGAGGATATCTCCCTCCCATGTCTTACGGAGAAGATCTTGCTCCCTACTAGCGTCATTAGCCAGACCTCCCTTGCTTGCCCGACACGGGCCTCTGAAAAGACTGCACCAAAAAAGCTCCATCAGCCTCCTTCTCCACTGAAGAAGTTGCTGCCACTAGATAGGGCAATTGCACCTAACACCTGTCAAGGCATTCCAGGTCCTCCTGACCTGGTTCTCTGAGGCCCTGGGCATTGAAATCTGTAATTGAGGAGAAGGTCCGCTCACCAACCACGTTGTTTGGCACGCTACGCATGCGCTAATCGCTCTGCGGCACTGTGTCGGCTTAAAATCTATTCGCCCCAGGAGAGTAGATTGACTAATTTGTCGAGCCCTGGTCATTAAGGGAAGTGTGTGTTGTGTTTGGGGCTTTCTTGCTGTGTGCTGAGCTTGTGTTTGTGAGTGAGGGTTGGTGTATGTTTTTTGTTTCCCGTGTTTGTGAGTGAGGCTTTTTTTTTTCCACTTTCCCTTTGCCCTCCCCCTCCACTTCATGGAGTGTGTGCTGTGATTGGCAGGTAGAAACTGTTGGCTTCTAATTAAAGTTTGAATTCTAGAACCCTCTGCTGATTGGCTGAGCCCTGGTAGGGGGAGGGACTTTCAGGAACTCCAGGGCTTTTTAAGGCAGTGGGCAAGTGACCAAGGAGCTTGCGAACAGGTGAGTGCTAACAGGGAGTTTAGAGAGGGAGTTGGGAAGGGTGTGAGATTCTCTTGCCTTGCTTCTTAAATCCCTTCTCCAGGACAGCAGCAATGGATGGTGATAGCTCTGCTGTTGTTACCTGTACGGAGTGTGCCATGTTTGTCTTCCTCCCGGAAGAAAGAACGGATTTCATCTACACTAAGTGCAAGCTGGTCGACATTTTGGAAGAAAAAATTAGAGGACTGGAGTCCCAAGTGTCGACCCTATGCTCGATCAGAGAGGATGAAGACTTCCTCAATAGAAGGCAGCATTTAACCCTTCAAGCATGGCAGGCGGAAGAACCAGAGAGGGCAGTACGGGACCAGGAAGAGAACTGGCAGCATGTAACTTCTAGAAGGGGAAAAAGGCCAGCACGGGAATCCCCCAATGCTATAGAGGTAAGTAATCGCTTTCAGGCTCTCTCCACAGGCTCTGCAGTGCTGAATGCTTAGGAAGGGACATTACAAGGAAGAAACCAGAAGGAATCACCATCTACTGGAAGGCATGGGATGCGTAGTCCTAGGGATGGTGGTTCCACAGCCACCACCCCCAAAAGAAAACAACGGGTGGTGGTGGTCGGGGACTCCCTTCTAAGAGGGACTGAGTCATCCATGTGCCCTCCGGACCTGGACTCTCGAGAGGTGTGCTGCTTACTGGGAGCTCGCATTCAGGATGTGACCGAGAGGCTTACCAAACTGATGAAACTTTCGTAGCGCTACCCCTTCCTGCTTCTCCATGTGGGAACTAATGATAAGGCCAACAATGACCCTGAGTGGGTTACTGCGGATTAAGGAGCACTGAGAAGAAGGATCCAAGAATTTGGAGCGCAAGTGGTATTCTCGTCCATCCTCCCTGTTGAAGGGAGAGGACTGGGCAGGGATCGTCGAATTGAGGAAGTAAATGCGTGGTTGCGCAGGTGGTGTCGCAGAGAGGACTTTGGTTTCTTTGACCATGGAACTCTGTTCTGGGCACAAGGATTGTTAGGAAGAGATGGGATCCACCTAACAAAGAGAGGAAGGAGCATCTTTGTGGGCAGGCTTGCAAATCTAGTGAGGAGGGCTTTAAACTAGATTTGTCAGGGGATGATGACCAAAACCCTGAGGGGAGTGGGAAAGTCGGATACCGGGAAGAAATGCAAAGAGGAACAAGCAACAAAGGAGGACCCCTGATTCGAATGGAGAAGATAGGGTGATCAAATGGTTATCTTAGGTGTTTGTACACTAATGCGAGATGTCTGGGCAACAAACAGAAAGAACTGGAGGCCCTGGCCCAGTGTAAGAAATATGATTTAATTGGGATAACAGAGACTGGGTGGGATGACTCGCATGACTGGAGTGCTGTCATTGAAGGGTATAGATAGTTCAAGAAGAACAGGCAGGGGAGAAGAGGAGAAGAAGTTGCACTATATGTAAGAGCACTATGATTGCTCTGAACTCCAGTATAAAGATGGAGGATAAACCTGTTGAGAGTCTATGGGTTAAGTTTAGAGGTGCAAACAACAATAGCAGTGATGTTGTGGTTGGTGTCTGCTACAGACCACCGAATCAGGTGAATGAGATAGATGAGACTTTCTTCGGACAACTGAGAGAAACTTCCATATCGCAGGCCCTGGTTCTTGTGGGGGACTTTATTCACCCTGACATCTATTGGGAAACCAATACGGCAGTACACAGGCAATCCAGGAAGTTTTTGGAGAATATTGGGGATAACTTCTTGGCACAAGTGCTGAAGGATCCGACCAGGGGCCATGCACAGCCTGACTTTCTGCTCTCAAAAAGGGAGGAACTAATATGGGAAGTAGAGGTGGGTAACAACCTGGGAAGCAGTGATCATGAGATGGTAGATTTCAGAATCCTGACGAAAGGAAGAAAAGAGAGTAGTAAAATACACACCTTAGACTTCCAAAAAGCAGATTTTGACTCCCTCAGAGATCTGATGGGCAGAATCCCGTGGGATGCTAACATGAAGGGGAAAGGAGTCCAGGACAGCTGGCAGTATTTTAAAGAAGCCTTATTGAAGGCACGGAAAGAAATCATTCCGATGCCTAGCAAGAGAGGCAAACATGGTAGGAGACCGGATTGGCTTACAGGGGAAATCCTTGGTGAACTTAAGCATAGAAAGGAAGCTTACAAAAAGTGGAAACCTGGGCAAATGACGAGGGAGGGGTTTAAATGTATAGCTCGAGAATGCTGGGGTGTTATCAGGAAGGCAAAAGCGCAAATGGAATTGCGACTGGCTAAGGATGTAAAGGATAACAAGAAAGGTTTCTACAGGCATGTTAACAAGAAGAAGGTAATCAGAGAGGATGTGTGGCCTCTACTGGATGAAGGAGGTAACTTGTGACAGATGATGTGGGGAAAACTGAAGGACTCAATGCTTTCTTTGCCTCTGTATTCATGGACAAGGTGGGCTCCCAGACTAATGCGCTAAGTGATGCAAGATGGGATGAAGCTGGACAGCCCTTGGTGGGTAAAGAACAGGTTAGGAACTATTTAGAGAAGCTAACTGTACACATATCCATGGGGCTGGACTTAATGCATCCGAGGGTACTGAGGGAGTTGGCAAATGTCATTGAGGAGCCTTTGGCCATTATCTTTGAAAAGTCAAGGAGATCGGGAGAAATCCCAGATGATTGGAAAAGGGCAAATGTAGTGCCCGTCTTCAAAAAAGGGAAGGACGATCCAGGGAACTATAAGCTGGTCAGTCTTACCTTGGTTCCTGGAAAAATCATGGAAGGAATCCTTAAGGAATCCATTTTGATGCACTTGGAAGAGGGGAAAGTGATTAGGAATAGTCAGCATGGATTCACATAGGGAAAGTCGTGCCTGACCAATCTGATTAGCTTCTACGATGAGGTAACTGGCTCTGTGAACTGGGAAAGTCAGTGGATGTGATATACCTTGAATTTAGCAAGGCTTTTGATACGGTCTCCCATAATATTCTTGCCAGTAAGTTAAGGGAATGTGGATTGGATAAATGGACAATAAGATGGATAGAAAGATGGCTAGAAGGCCGGGCCCAGCGGGTAGTGATCAAGAGCTCGGTGTCAGGATGGCGGTCGATTTTCTAGTGGAGTGTCCCAAGGTTCGATTCTACGACCGGTTTTGTTCAATATCTTTATTAATGATCTGGATGAGGGGATGGATTGCACCCTCAGCAAGTTTGCGGATGACACTAAGCTAGGGGGAGAGGTAGATATGCTTGAGGGCAGAGATAGGGTCCAGAGTGACTTAGATAAATTGGGCCACAAGAAATCTGATGAGGTTCAACAAGGACAAGTGCAGAGTTCTGCACTTGGGATGGAAGAATCCCAAGCATTGTTTCAAGCTGGGGACCAACCAGCTAAGTAGTAATTCTGCAGAAAAGGACCTGGGGATTACAATGGATGAGAAGCTGGATATGATTCAACAGTATGCCCTTGTAGCCAAGAAGGCTAATGGCATATTAGATTGTATTAAGAGGAGCATTGCCAGCAGATCCAGAGATGTCATTATTCTCCTTTATTCGGCTCTGGTGAGGCCACACCTGGAGTATTGTGTCCAGTTCTGGGGGCCCCCACTACAAAAAGGATGTGAACACATTGGAGAGGGTTCAACAGAGGGCAACCAAAATGATTAGGGGGCTGGAGCATATGACCTACGAGGAGAGGCTGAGGGAGTTGGGTTTGTTTAGTCTGCAGAAGCGAAGAGTGAGGTGGGATTTGATAGCAGCCTTCAACTTCCTGAAGGGAGGTTCCAAAGAGAATGGCGAAAGGCTGTTCTCAGTAGTAACATATGGCAGCACAAGGAGCAATGGTCTCAAGTTGTGGTGGGAGAGGTCCAGGTTGGATATTAGGAAAAACTATTTCACTAGGAGGGTAGTGAAGCACTGGAATGGGTTATCCAGGGAAGTAGTGGAGTCTCCATCCCTAGAGGTGTTTAAGACTTGGCTTGACAAAGCCCTGGCCGGGTTGAGTTAGTTGGAAGTGGTCCTGCTTAGAGCAGGGGGCTGGACTTGATGACCTTCTGAGGTCTCTTCCAGCTCTATGATTCTATGGTTAAGATCAGGATGTCAGACTCAGACAGGATTGCCTTTACTATCAGTGAGGGCATGCGTGAACTGGGAAAGGGTATAATCTTCCTTTGGCAGACCCCAACAACTCTTCCTCCCTCCTCTGATAGGAGTAAAAAAGAGCAACTAGGAAGAGCTTTGAAACGCCATAACCTAAGATGACTTGTGATATCAGCAGAACAGGAAAAATCCAGCTCTGTAAAAGGCATCCCAGAAAAAGAGATGATAAAATTGGACATCTTTGGCATAAGACAGATTCCTCTGCATAACTAAGCTCTGTTCTAAAGTAAAATACCTCGCTTTGTTCAAAATATAACCTTGTAACATGAAAGCAAGTCAACTTTTCAGACAAGGTTCCCACAGGGCAAGAGGCAACTTAGAGCTCATGAAGAAAGGTCAGTGGTTTAAAGATATCCTTATAGGTAGCCAGAGTTATATCGGACGCTGCCATCACCATGAGATGAACTGCCTTGATTTCACGTGTCTGGTAGTTCTCTATGATGGAGGATCTGACTGTTGAACTCCATCCCTTTGAAAGGCAAACAGTTTAAGTGCTCTACTCAAAGATTTTAAGTGCCCATTGTAATCACTAGGGGAATGCACCCCAGTTCCCTATCGTGAGTGTGAGTGAGAGAGAGAATGAATTTTTTAAAATATATATCACTTCCAAAAGAAAGGTCCCTTTTACTCCTAGACTTGACAATCCAAGTACCGTCTGAAAGCCCCCAAGACTCAAGGAGACTGTCCTCTCTATCACATGCTCTTGGAGGCAGCAGGTTTGAGATTGTGGGGAAACAACACTGAAGCCAAGCTAGAGCCTACCCTGACCTTTAGAAGGCCCCTTGTTCTCTTCACCAGGTGTGAATTGTGCATTATCAGCCTTGGCTGCTCTAACTATTTCCTTGCCTTTCCCCCTACATGCTTCTTCCCTGTCTTTTCAGAAACACTTCTCACAACCTACTGGAATGGCTTGGTTACTTTGTCTAGAAATCATAGAAGGGGTACTGCAGGAGTGTAGGGAAATGTTTCTCTTGGTATTTTCTCTTTCTGAAGGGTGCCTTTGCCCTTCTCTTAGAGCAGAGGAGATAGTAACACTTGCCCCCATCTTTCCATCCCTTTGGGCTCAATAGAGGCTTGCAGCTCTCTGCTTATAGTACTCATGTTTCTGCATAGCCTTCCACCTGGCCCACAGGAAGTACCTGAGGACCATAGCAGAGCCAAGCCATTACCAGTATTAGCAGTGAATCTTCAGTTTGCTGTCAGCACCATTAAGCATTTTGTGAAGGAGAAATATCAATGTCTACCTGATGTCAGCAACAGATGGCAACAAGCCTAAAATGTGCATTCTGCTTGTTTGCCTAAATGTGCTTCCATGTGAATCAAGAATAATCGTCCTTCATCCTGTCACTGTTAGTCTTCATAGGAGCCATGATCTTCCAGAGGACAGAGTACGATCATTGTAGCTATTACTATATGAAATAAAATCAAACCGGTTATGGCTTGGCTTGGACTTGTATATCACATCGGCATGTACTTATGTGACTGCGCTTTCCAGATTTCTATTTGTGGCCCCTTCAACTTTGGCTGTAGTTACCTTACTACTCAAAGGAACAAAAGATGACCAAGGCTTTAGTCCCACCACATATCAACACAGAACTGAATTGGTGGCAGATCCCAAGAACTTTTTTTCCCCGTTACTTCCAAGCAGCATCTCATTTCCTCAGACTTTACTGCAACCATTCCCTCAGTTTCATTAACCATTTCATGGTTAATGTCAACATTAATGTATAATTGAGTTTGAATTGACACTTCAGTCAAATACTAGACAAGGAAGTCCCACCACTGAGAGTCACTGTTGCCTTTAGATTCATGCATACAACATGGCATCAGTTATATGCTTGCTGGGGTTGCATTTGGATGGCTTCCTTTACAACCTAGGTCTAAAAATACACCTTAAAGGGAGTGAGATTCTGCATGTGCTACAGTCCCTCCTGCCCACATAAATACACTTGCTTACTTTACGGGTGTCAAAGATATAATCCAGATTATGTAGTGAGAAATATGTAGTCCTTAACATGGAACCCTGTGATGAAGAGGTGCTTAAAAGGGAATACATTTAGGGTACAAAGGTGATCTCTATGCTTGACAGTCCAATATTACTATTGGTTTGTGCGCAAATTTGTCACTTACTAAAATTAAACACTTTTAAGGGGTTGTCCCATGCAACAGGTTATTGTATTAGGCCTTAACTTTTGAAGACATGGTTTCAAATTTTGGTATATGTCAGAAGTAAATGTGTTTGATCTTATCCTAGTACTGACATTCGTAATACCGCACAATGTTTGGGATTTTCTGGCAACTTCCATTAAAAATCGAAGGGGTAGCCGTGTTAGTCTGAACCTGCAAAAGCGATGAGGAGTCCTGTGGCACCTTATAGACTAACAGAAGTGTTGGAGCATTAGCTTTCGTGGGCAAAGACCCACTTCGTCAGATGCATGTAGTCGAAATACATGCATTCTCTTGGTATTCACACCTCCAGATCAGCTACTAGAAGTGGGCCTCATCCTCCCTGATTAGATCCTCCTCGTCATCTCTAGCCTGCTTCTGGCCTGCATATTTATACCTGCCTCTGGAAGTTTCCACTACATGCATCTGATGAAGTGGGTCTTTGCCCACGAAAGCTTATGCTCTAACACATCGGTTAGTCTATAAGGTGCCACAGGACTCCTCGCCGCTCTTCTATTAAAAAGGTGTTTAATATGAAACAGCAGTTAATGGTTTGGGCAGAAATTAACACTAGCCATAGACTTTTCACCTGGTGGTATGTGTGCGGTCAGACTAGATTATTTTAGTGATCCTTTCTGCCCTTTAAAATTTAAGAAATGTGGTGTAAGACTGGAATGGTATGTGTGTGCTGTGGGTAATGAATGAGGGGTTTTATATTAGTCTTATAGCACAGGTTGGATCTCCTTGGTCCAGCAACCAGGGGACCTGAGTGGTCCAGAACCAGGGATCCAATACCAACCCTGAGCTGCTGCTGGCTGTCACTCTCAGCTGGCATTGATGGAGTGGGAATGTAGGGAGGGCATTCAGGGAAAGAGGCAGGGTGGCTGCAGAGCCCTACCTCTTTTTCCCCCCAAGTGTCCCCAGCCCCACTTCTCCTCTTCCTCCATCCCCAAGCTTGTGAGTCTTAGGTCACTCTGGAAGAGTGGGGGAGGAATTGCTAAGTGTGGAGCTTGGCTTTTCCCTTGAGTGTGGCGACCTAGAAGCACCCACAGGGATGTGGGACCACAGACATTTCTGGACTATTGAACTTGGGACTATAGAGGTCAAATCTGATCTTCTTTGTACTGTACCTTACCAAAGGTGTTTGATCCTTTCACTCAAATGAACAGTAATGCTAAAATCTGAAAGAAGAAAACAGTTTGCACTGATTTAACTAAAATGTCTTTGCAACAAAGACTTTGTTAAATTGGTGAAAGTTGAGGTGGGCAAGGTAATCTACTTATGCCAACAGTAGTATTTTGAGGATATACGTATTTCTAGTGTTTAGCTTCACTTTTAAACTGAAAAATGTAAAAGTTTTCTAAGCAACGTGATCTGTCCTTAACTGAGAAGCACTCAGCTTGCAAACATTTGCTATACCTGGCTCTATATTTCTCAGTATCCTCTCAGGGTTCCTTTATCCATTCCCGTTGGCCTTATTTCTTGTTTGTCTGGTAAGTATGTTTTCTTCCCCCTGTCCTCCAATAAATTGGCATTTGAGAGGACTGCTGTTGTGGTCAAGCAGGGTTTAGGAGCACTCTAAAATCCCTGCTGATGAACCCCTGAAGTTAATGAGTGAGGTTGGGGAGTGAAGGTTTTATCATAACAGTGCAATGAGGCAATGGAAATGTGCTGAACTGATAAGGCCATATTTCTAAAGTGTTCAATCAGACGTCATTGGTGTGAGCTGTTTGGGTCAGGGTGCTGACCAGATGATTAAATTATTTAGGTCTGTATTTTTTGTTACATTACGAAACTGGAGAGATACTGCATACATCACAATAAGTACACATTTTTTCCCCAAAAAATTCTCCAGTTTCCATTGGTTAGCTGAAACTTTTTTTTTAAACTGAGTTTTGTGCTGAAAAAATGGTTTTTGAATTATATTGACAGGATTCAGAGAGTGTTCTGTCCTCCTCTTAAAAAAAACAAAAAAACAAAAAAAAACAATGCCTCCAAGAACTTGGGGTAAAGTTTTCTTTTAAAAAAATGGGGGGGGGGGGAAGGGAAGAGAGCGAGAGCGCGCTATTGAGGGCCCTAGAGGGTAATGGGTTTTCACAGTGGAAGAATCTGAATCTATTTAGAATCCATTTAAGAGGTTTTTTACTTTTATTCATATTGTTACTATTGGGTGATTAGCATTTTTGGAACTGAAAGTAATCTTGTTACACATGTCAAAATGGATGTAAACAAATGCATCTTTTTGCCTAAACAAAGCTGTTAAAGAAAAATAGATTCCTAAATTGCTGTTATCTATGTATATGTAGGAGTGGCTAAGAAACAATTAAAAGGAAAGTCCTGTAAAGCAGCCAAAGTGGATAGCTGTATGCAGCCAGGCCTTTTATTGCTAATTAAACTAGTAGAGATTAGAGATTGTTGTACAAATTGCGAAGTATTTCTTCTCACTTTATTTTTCGTTTGCAGTGTTCTGGACTTGGAGCCTCTTTCTGTTATATGCTTTCGTACTTAGTTGGACGGCCAGTTGTGTACAGATATTTAACAGAGAAAGCAGTGAAATGGTCAGAGCAGGTAAATTTGCTTTTGTAAACATTTGTGCTATGAGAAAATGCAAATGGGAGAAGATGGAATCATAAGGCTACATCTATATTGCACTCTCTTGTTCAAGAACATCTGGCAGAATGGCTCTTGTGCAAGAGGGGTCTTTTGTGCAAGGACAGTGTAGACTATGTCTTCATGTGCAAAAGCCCCTTGCACAAAATGGTGGCTCATTAAGTATGCAAATGAGGCATGGCAATATTCATCGCCACACCTCATTTGCATATGTTCTTGTGCAAGAGTGTGCGATGTAGACATAACCAAGGGGTTTGGGTATTCACAATAAGCCTAATAAGAAATGGCTGATTCTGATTATAACTCACACCTAGTATCTCACTCCAAGTATATTCTCCTTAAAGCAAATGCTGCTACTCACTGAGTGTACAGTATTACCTATCTCCTGCTTGCTCCTGCCTCTCTATTAGAGGCCTCAGTGTGGGGGGCAGGCAGCTCTGTCAGGGCTGGAAGCTGGCTCTCCCCAAGCACCGGTTCCTGCCTGCACCTCCTCACACTGCTGGCTTTGTGGGAGGCAGCAAATGGGGAGATGGCTATGTGCAGCTGGCAGAGGTAGAAAGCTGGCTCTTTGCTCATATCAGCTCTTCCATCTGCCCCTCCCCCCCATGCTACTGCCTCTATGAGGGGGCGGGGGTATGTGCAGGGAGCTGGCTTGAAAGCTGGTTTCCTGCATGTACCAGCTCCCGCCTGCTCCCCTGAGAGTCAGTAGCGCAGAGTGGGGGGCAGGCAGCTCCATGGGAGTTGGTGCTTGTAGGAAGCTGGCTTTTCCTGGCTCTCCACCCCACACTGCTGCCTCTGTAGTAAGTGGCGGGAGGGGGGTAGATAGGTGACTGCAGGAGCTGACTTAAAACCTGGCTTCCTCCCCCCCCCCTACTACCTCTAATATAGAGGCAGCAAGGGGAGGGTGCGTGTAGTCATTTACTCGATTAATTGATAAACCCAGGCTTATTGGCTAATCTTGTAAACAACTACATGCTAACATCTGTACTTTGAACCTTTTCCCTTATTAAAACGTGAGTTAATTTAGCTCACTGAGCAGATATAACTTGTCTAACTCCCATCCCAAAAGTTAGAATTTCTAAACTAACGTCAGCACTATTTAACACATTTTTTTCCTGGCCCTTCTCACATACTTCAATAGGAACTTGTTTAAATATTAAAAATTTATTTTTGCTTTTGTTAATTTTCCACTAATGAAAAGTATATATATAGCTTAGCTTATAACTAGGCTACAGAGGCACTAAATAAGCTGTGTTTAATGTGTTTAAAGTAAGATTGTTGTATTTCAAATACAGGGATTTTACTGAATTTTTTTCTAATTTTGTGACAGGTTGAACGACACAGAGAACATCTCATTAACTACATAATATTTTTGAGAATAACGCCTTTTCTTCCTAATTGGTTTATCAATATAACATCTCCTGTAATAAATGTGCCACTGAAAGTATTTTTCATTGGTACTTTTCTAGGTAAGAATTTGGATTAATACATTGAAGCTTTTTAAGGACCCTATTGTAGGGGTTTTTTTTTTCCTGTTCACAGCATAATTTACAGTACCATCTGCTGGTCAACAGAAGGATTACATGACCAGTTTTATTTGTTTTTCTGTGGAACTGATCATCATAATATGCAGGAGTTTTACTTTTCTTCAGTATTATTCCCATTTTACAGTTGGGAGAAAATGAGACAGAAGTTAAATTATCTAAGCTTACATGCCAAAGCTGAGCTCTACAGTACTACCCTTTGTTTCGTTTTGTGATTTTTAAAAAAATATAGAACTGTTGTGTAATGAAAACATGAAACTCGGATTTATTTAATGTTTTATGCAAAATTGTTTTGTTAGAATCACATGTTTTCATATGTTGGGTTTTTCTCCAATTTTATTGCTGTAATTTTTCTTCAATTGATTAATAATTAACAAATTTTAATATGTTTTGTATAGTGTTTGGTTTGCATTTTGTTAAAAATACCTTATACCTGGTCTATGAACTGTTAACTGTGTAGGAAGTTGTATGTGACACTGGACTAGACCTTGATGTCAGTTTCTTCTGATACTGGAGTGCTGGGTGATCTTGGTCAGTGTGCCATTTCCCCAGATGCTTTGAGATCTTAGAGTTAAGTATTATGTCTCTTGACAACCTAAAAGCAAGTGGTAACTAAATTAATCTTATAGGATGGGAATTATTTCTACCTTGTTGAACAAGTGAATTATTTTCCCCTTAAAAAATTATCACCCTACGATGCCAACATACATTTATTCGTTGATGTGTCTATTAGATTAGGTGCTTTGGAGACATTTCAGAAACTCCTGTTTTTCCTTGTGTCACAGGAAAATTATATCAAAGCCTTGTAGTTTTATTAAGCTACACTTTTAACACTTTTTTATTACTTTTATTTATTAGCCATTAAATTACATGCTGTTTTTCCCTACAAAAGTTGACAAGATTGTACTATGGTGTTCAGACTTAAATGTAACAGCCTATTTGTGATAAAGCTTATTAAGTAAAATGCTTTTTTAGAAGGACATTGTCTTTTAAAACGTATTAATAGAAATATATGGGAACTGTAAAGTGTTCTTAGTTTGGGTGTTTAGGATCTATGATTTCCTGTGTGCCAGCATACTTTCTTGTCTTTTCTATTTTGGGAGGGTAATTCAGGGTCTTTGTTTGGAAATAGTGTATAATGTTTGCTTTCATAATGGATTGCTAACAAAAACCTATGCAGAAATGTATCATTAGAAACAAAATCAGACATAGTAAACTTCCTTTTGGTCTGTGTATGCAACCTAAAAAGTCAATGCAATATACGTAGCAGAAAAAGAATGCACACTGCCTGTTTAGATAGAGGTAAGAAAAAATGGTGGATATATGATACTGTACTACTTATGAATGAAGTTGTGAATGTTATTTTAAACTGTGTCCAACACGCTTCTAAGATGGAGGATATTTGCTAGCTTTTAAAAAAAATGTGAAAGTGCGCTTTTAATGTTCTCAACTAATTGTTTGTTTTTATTTCTGTACAAATAGGTGTTGCACCTCCATCTTTTGTAGCAATTAAGGCAGGAACAACACTATACCAGCTTACAACAGCAGGGGAAGCTGTTTCCTGGAACTCTGTGTTTGTTCTCATGATTCTAGCTATCCTCTCTATTCTGCCAGCTGTCTTCCAGAAGAAACTTAAACAAAAGTTTGAATAAAGATCACACTGGATTTAAATTTCCCATATTTCATCTCAGGATCAGCATTTCTAATACTCGTATGTTTATTTTTTTAATCAGATCCTCAGCAGTGTAAAAAAGGCAAGACCTGCAATGGATAAGAACATTCTTATTTCTTTAAAGGAACACATCTTACTGTCTGAAATTCAAGGAACTATGGTCCGAAATACTCTACATGTAGTTTTGTAGGCCAAATCATCAGTGTTTTATTCTGATGAGATGAGGGAACTCAAAACACAGATTAACTTTTTTCTGCTTCATATGTGAGGCAGAAATGCAAAATTAGATTTAAAATGCAACCTACAAATATTGGTTTCTGAAAGTTGAAATAACTTTTGGTCAATGTAATTTGTATCATTCTACATGACTCTGCAGACTTGCATGTAACTTAATGGTTTAAATACTTTTCTCCTCAATTTTTAACTTTTCCCATTTACATGTTGTTCTTACTTGCCCTAGAATAATGTAATATACAGTGGCACTCACTTATAAAACAAAAGACTTTTCTGGTGGCACAGTACGTTAAGCTCTAGTAATGTAAAGCTGCAGGAGGCTAAAATGCTTCATTCTCTTCATTAGTGTTGTCTCAGTTTAAATACTTGAATTGCTTTATTAACTGAATTAACAAATTCAGTCAAATCATTCCCCTACTGTAGATTTTATTTTTGGAGAGGAGATCAGAATTTTATCTTGGCTTCTTGATTAATTTTATGCTTGTTGAGATTGAGAGACTTTTATTTGTCTAGTTTTGTCAGTATTTCATATGCATAGATTTATCCCGCCAATTTAAGATAATTACCACCTTTTGTTACACAGTATATTTCAGTCCTTAAATAATTAAAGCAAATAGACTAATTTTATGTGACTTTCTCCAAATTCTCAAGTAATACAGCCTAAGAATTTTAAGGCGGGTGGAATCTAAGTCTAGGCAACAGTCATCTGCTGCCATTACAACTCATCTGACAAAAAAGGTTTTATCAGGTATACAAATTATTACAATTCTTTTCTTTATCTGAAATATTGCCATATAAAGCTCAGTTCATCATGTAATGAAAATCTTACAGTTTAGTATTTACAAACCTAAAAGGCAGCATCCTATGTTCTGATTGGTGGGTAACTGGTGGTGGGCTACTAGACTACAATTCATTTTCCAAATAAAGAGCATTGTTTTATCATCCACTAAGATATACAGTGCTTTCTCTTGAATGGTTATCACTACTGCTGTCAGTTGTTTGTTTTGTCAGTGGACCTCTTAAAAATATAAGCTCCCATTTAAGTATGTGCCTAATTAAGTGTGTAAGTCCCATTGAAGTGAGTGCTTCTTGCATACTTTAAAGTTAGACACTACCTAAGTACCTGGCTATATTGGGTCCTGACTTGTTAGTACCTGCTTTGCAATGCTCAGTTTTCAGGAATTACTTGGCTGAAATTTTGGACAATGTCTTCTCATCCTGAAAATCTTGTAATATCATGGAGCATTTTAAATATGAGAACAGTACTATACAGTGGCAGATGACCGTTTTGCGGGGCCCCGGGCAGCATAATTCCGCGGGGCCCCCCCTTTGCCACGGCGCATGCACAGTGACGCCATGCGCAGCGGCACCACGGCGCATGCGCGGGGCTTTCTGAAGCGCGGGGCCCGGGGCGGCTGCCCTGTTCGCCCTGCCCTATATCCGCCCCTGGTACTATAAACGTGCTACTGCGAAAGGTACTGGTACCTTAAACAGCTTTATTCTTTTGTAACATAACGTGGATTTGACTCACTAATTTTATCACAGTATTATGTATAAATACATAGGAAATATATTCATTGCCTACACTGTTTTTTGTCATCTGGTTTTCTTTTATGTAAACTGACTTTTCAGTGTCCATTGAATTTTTAATTCAGATGTGGACTGCGCAACAAATTGGTGGTTGTGTTGCTAGCTAAAACGGCAATCTTTTATCACTTCTATTTACAAGGTTCATTGTAAAATAAAGCTTTGAGCATTTGTGGGTATATAATTTTTAGTCTAAATGTACTTTAGTTATAAAGGCTGATAATATCTAAGACCTTAGATCCACCAGTCTGAATAGTGAGGCTTCTTCCTTCTGTAGTGTTAATCTCAGGGGGGGGGGGAAGTAATTCTTTAGAGATGGTTTAGAACCATTGCTAGTCCAATGACATGGCAAAATGTGTTTGTGTCCTGCCTGGCTTAGGTTGGTTGAGAGTCTACTTTTAGGTTTCATCTACGTTGTCAAATTGCAGTTTGAAGGACTCACTTTAGAACCTTCTATAACAACTGTTTCAAGTTCTCGTGAATCATGCTAGAGCCTTGGATTTTACGAGGTACTCACAATTGACTGTATAGATGGGACTAAGCTATGTTATGAACCTCATGCTGTTGCAACCAAGTTCTAATTTGCTTCCCAGCACAGTAGCTTTTTACATCATAGAACCTTGCCTTATAGTGCTCTTCTGCAAATACCCAATTGACTTCTAGTCAGCTGTTCCACGTGTATCTTCATTGGATACCCAGAGAAGTTCCTTGAATAATCCCTCATCCCTGGGAACTACTCGGGAGTATCTGAATACTACAGATATTGGAATGAACAGAAAAGAATGTGGACTAAGGACCAGTTATGGAACACTTGCAATGCCACCTTTTCATTGTGAGTAAATTCAGCAAGTGATTAAGTGGGCACAGCTTTCTAACAAGGAAACAGTGTCTGTCATGAACTGAGAAGAGAAAATATAAAATGAAATATCAAGGGATTTTGAATTGTTAGGTGACCTTTTATTTTTGGAGTTGTCGTACTTCAGTAAACAATACTTCCAAGACACCATTAATAAATGTCTCTTGCATTTGATAATAAAACAAAACTATACAAATCTACAATGATTATTTCTTTTATGTGCACTATCTTCATTTTTCTCAACACACAGGTTTTTTAGGTAAATCTATTATGAATAGAATTACTATTTCAGAAGACCTCAAGTAAGGGCCTACAAAAATTAAGCCAATCTCAATGCGTTGTCTAGCCTTATAGAATAGGTTTAGTTAGTTGTTTGTAGTGTCACAGCGAAGTAAGAAAACATGGCTTTTTATATTTTCAGTGGATTGATGAAAGACTCAGAAGTGTGCTGTACTTCAAGTGTGGAAAGTTAAACTGCACTTCATAGTTACATGATGAATCTATATGGCCAATCTACAGAATGCTGGCCTGTTCCAACGAGATTGTTGGTACATATTAAAATGACCTAATTAATTGCTATTGTAATTTTACAATAGATTCTTAAGGAAAATGTTCTTCCTTTAAAGTGCCACTGACTCTGCTACTCTATTAAGCAGAATAAAATACTTTTTAAAAAGTTTTTAAAATTCAGAAGTTCACAATTTCTTTTGGTTGGTTTGTGCTTGTAAATAATATACAAAATAGATTGTTTTTCACTATTGTAAGCCTAAAATATAATTCAACGTGGGACATCTTGGGAAATTTCTTGTGGCTTACAGTAGGGCCTCATTCTTCTCATCCTGTCTGCCTTAATGATGAACAGTAATTTACTGGGCGATAAAATGCTGTCAAACTGGCAGACCTACTGGCAGGTATGGGCAATCCAACCCTATTAGTGAATGGAAATATTGAACTAGAATTGGTCTTGATGCCCCTTGGAAAGCTAATTTAAATTTTTTTTTTAACAATTTACTATGGACTACAATAAAGCTTACTATGCATTAATTACATTATATTTTAGTGTGCTTGCAGCATTGTGATCAAGTTGTACAAATACTAATAGGGTTGCCAGGTGTCCGGTTTTGAACTGAACAGTCCAGCATTTGAGCTTTCCGTTTGGGAAACAAATTGAAAAAATATAAATGAGAAAATATAAATGTCTGTTTTTTTTCCTAGATAAGATGTAATGTAGATTGTGATGTAATGTCAAGTGTGTCCGGTATTTTTGTTGAAACCATTTGGCAACCCTAAATACTAACAAGTAAATTGTAGCACAGCTTAATGACAGGTGGTATCTAAGATAAGTGGGAACAGGAAACTGTCTAATATGGCCAAAAATTACATACCATTTATTAAGATTTAAAAAGGAAGCCCCATGACACTTCTGACATTTCCAGATCCATCAAACCACACTTGGCCTGAGAAATTGTAATCTGTAGGAAAAAGATGATTTTAAAATCTAGACTAGCTCTGAACTTTTGGGGAAGGGGTGCCAGGTTTTATGTTGACCATTTTGATTTTTTCCTTTAGCGATGGTGATCAGCCTCCTGGTCACCATCCCTGCCTGGAAAGGGTGGGAAAAGTGGGTCACCTGACTCTAATCTGCTTAGGGAGTAGAGGTCCATATAAGGAGTGTTCACCCACCTCTCAGGGCTCTGCTTGCATGCCCTCTGCAACTCAGCTGTACTGGAGTGACAGTCTTTTTGTAGGCCCCTTTGGGTAGGTGGGCAAGGCTGTTTGACTGTCTGAGGAAGAAGCCTAGTTGCTGCCACCACAGAGGCTGGTAGTCTCCCACCAGAGAAAGTGTCTGCGACAGTCCTCTCTGGTGCAGCAATCCTATGTCCCCACCTGTAACAGCTGCTGACAGAACTAATCAGTTTTACCTTAGGAGACTGCAACAGGGCTGGGCAGCTGGACCTACCAATCATATATACATGCATATTTACCATCATTCATCCTCCTGTCTGCACACTGCATGCAGGATCGTGTGCTAAGAATAGAAGACAGAAGAAAGAACATCAGCAGATAAGACCCTTTCACCTGCCTGAGCCTCCACAACTCTGTGCTGTTTCCCTTTTCTCCATCCTGGACGTCTGCTTACCTCAGTCATTGAACACAGTGGTGGTAGTAGGATCTCCTGTTGCCCCAGTTGAGACCATTTATATTTTGGATTCTGGCTTCACTGCATGTTTTGTTTGCGACATCTGGATTTTGTTTCCTCTAAGTTTAGTAGTCTAACAAAATTGTTGTTCCAGCCATTTGTGTCTGATTGGACTGATGACACAGATATGGGAAGAGTGGAGAATCTTTGTTCTCTCAGACAGGATTAAGTTCTAGTCTAACAGAACAACTATGTTGTAGTCCCTATTTTCACCTGAAATTCATTTTAATTTCTCATCAGCTACCACCACTGTAGCAATATTGTGTTCCCTCTGATACAGGCTCTGATACTGCTTTCTACATACACATTTAGTACTTTGACCACTTTAGTGAAGTCCAAATTTACCTTTTAGCAAGGTAGAATCTCCACTTTAGGAAGCTCGCAATCAAAGATTTGTTTTAGAGCAGGGCTACTCAACATGCAGCTTGTGGGCCACAGGTGGCCCGTTTGCGGCCTGCGGGTGGGAGCCAAAACACAAAAGTAGTCAATATAATCATCTTCTGTTGATAAGTGTTTTAGTAGTTAAATTCGTGAACTGTCATTGCTCTTGAAAAGTGCTGTTGTGGGTGGAAATTGGCTGAATATTGCATTTTATTCATATCGGCAGCACTGACTTCAGTGGGGCCTGCATGTTGTGTAGTCTGCTTTAATCTTTGTATTCATGTCTGTCTGTGAAAAGCTATTTGCATATTTGCATATATATTTGCATGTATATGCAACCACATTTAAGTTGCAGCCCTCAGCATGTGCTGTCAGTATCATTGTGACCCCGGGGCTTCCAAAGTTGAGTAGCCCTGCTTTAGACTGAGCTTTATATTTGCAAGGCTAACCTGATTCCATTCCAACAGCTGTCAGGTGTAGTTGGGTCTCAGCGTGTGTGGCGCTTGTGCAAGTGCTAGGACAAGTTGAAACAGTTCACAACTATGGATGTACCTTTAATGCAGAGATAGCCCAAGATCTTATGTGAGGATCACACTTCCCTCTCTCACTTTCCTTAATCTCACACACCTCTTAAGTTGAGTGGTGCTTAGAAATGTGAAATGTATCTATGCTGTAGATTGTAATGCAGTACAATCTACAGTAGCTTTAATAGTGAATGTGGCTAATAGTTGCACTGGAATGCCTAGAAGGCTTGTATAGGCCTACTCGCCCATGCTGCCATTCCTATCATTTGCACCAGCTTGATGACATCTAATGAGAGTGTGTGTGTGTGTGTGTGTGCGCGCTTCAATTAAATAGTGCATAGGTACATCTATGCTTAGGGGTAGCTGGAGGTATGGATAGAGCCTGGTTTCCATTTACTCACTCAGTCTACCCACTTTGTAGTGATGATGCAAGATAAATTGATTGAATTATTTTTTATCTATATGCCAGACACTCACTTGGAAGCCAGTTGTTCTGTAGGTTAGAAGGGACTGTAAGTGTCCCCTGGCCAAGATACAGGATTTGTTACAGCTAAACCATCCTAGATCCGGCCTCCTTTTGAAAACCGCCAGTGAAGAAGCTTCCACACCCTCCCTAGGAAGCTTGTTCCATTGTCCTGCTGCTATTATAGCTAGGAAGATTTTCTTGAGGTTTATCCTCAATTTGCTATGTTGTAGTTTGAACCCACTGCTGCTTGTCCTACCCTTTCTAGTGAGAGCAACTTTTCTCTAACTTTTTAATGGCAGGCCTGCAAGTTTCAGGTTTGTGGCTTTCCTTTAATATTGTTGTTTACCAGTTAAATAATGGCGTAAAAGACTAGAGCACCTAAATTTCACTAACCTGTCCACATTGCCCTCTGGATAAGAGTGAGAAAACAGTTTATTAGCAGGCCTGCTAGGTAAGGGGGGAGGAAAGAGACAACTGCCCCAGGCTATGTCTAGACTGCAGGCTTCTTTCTGAAGAAGCTTTTCTGGAAGAGATCTTCCTAAAAAGCTTCTTCCAAAAGAGCGTCTACACAGCAAATGTGCATGAAAAAGTGATCTGCTTTTTCAAAATATAGCGTCCACACTGAAGGGATGCTATCTTACGTGTAAGCTATGCTAACTATGGATGGAGTGGCCACCAGGGCACCTGTGCTTTTTCCTCTTTCCTCTTCTTTCGAAAGAACTCCCTCTTCCCTATCCACACACGCCTTTTTCCAAAAGAGCAGTTGCAAAAAGGCTTCTTCTTCAAGTGTTTGCTCACTTGAATTCCAATATAGGTGTGTGCGCTCAGCGTACACACGCTGTCTGAGACTTTTCCCTCAGCAGTACCCGTAGGGACAGCAGGGGAGCCCTCTGGAGTAGCATTGGTATATCGGCCCATATATACCCGTGCTGGCCCCTCACCCACTCAGTTCTTTCTTACCGCTGAGTTCTTCTCAGCTCATCCTTGAGTCTGTTCTCTTCTCCTTTGTTACAACAAACTTCAGTTAAGTACCTACAAATTGAGTTAAAGACTTTCCTTTGTAATGTTCTTCTTTACCCTGCGCACCATGTGCCCACAGCAGGGCATGCCTGGCCTGCAAGGCTTTAAGTCCTGCAGAAAGTGTAACACATCTATGCTGTGTGGTAACCCACACGCCTCATGTCTGAAGTGCCTGGGAGAATCACATATAACAGATGTGTGCAAGATCTGCAAAGTGTTTAAGCCCAGAACCAAACGTGAGTGCGAGTCATGGCTCAAGGCGCTCTTGATGGAAGCGGCACTCTGGCTAGCACCGGACCTGGCACCAGGCTCCAACAGTGCACCGGACTCGGTGCGTGACAGCTCTGCACACTGATTCTCCGGTACTGCACAGGGCCAGACGTCGCTCCCAGTTGCCGGCACCGCAATGGAAGAGTTGGCCTAACCGGTCGGTCCCCGGCCAGACACGTGCTCTGTAGTGGGGCACGTGGTGCCAATTAGTCGAGCCTGGGCCTTCTAGGTTGGGCGCCGCCTCTTCCCACTGGAGGGATGTTGGTCCCTCAGAAAATTTCCTGGATCCATTTACCCAGGAGCCTTTGGAGGCAGTGAGGGTCCTTATTGACTTGTCTCCCTCCCTCTGCTCACCCCAGTACCCTTCAGATGGCACCGAGATGGTCGGCACTGCTCCCCTCCTAGGGTGCATAAGGTGTGGCAAAGGCACATACCACATATGGAACCGGCTACTGAGCCACCGACACTCTTGACAGCGGCACCAGACCCAGTGCAGATTAACCACCCAACACGTACCTTGATCAGGGATCCCGTTACAACTATGCCTCCTCCTCCACCTTGGCGCCATGGCAAGCCGGAAGCTATGTCTCGGCGTGCCACAGCCCAGTTGACATCAGCGTCGGCACTGCCATGGTCTGCCTTGGAGTACTTGTCTGACTCTGATGTGGAATTAGGATGGTCTTCAAGGGGCTCCGAGTCCCGTTCACGACACTGTTCCCGCTCCTGGCACCATTCCCAGCATTGTATTTCCCCACAACGGTACCAACAACAGTGGGCCCAGCAGATCCCCATACCGATGGTCCAGCAGACATGGCTGCCTCAACCACCATGTGGCAATTTTGGACTCCCTGGGCCTACCGCCAGGGCCAGGGTATGAATCCTCCTAGATCGGCTTCTGTGACTTCAGGCCCACGAGTCCCTCCATTGGCGACACCTCTGGTCCAGTCCCCCACGTCGGTTCACTCGCTACCTCCGGGTCAGTCATCCCCAGGCCTGGGGAGAGCACGGCTCCAGTGAGCCAACCTCCCCCCCCCCCCCCCACTCCCCCCTGTAGCCACTTGGGACAATCCAGGCTGTATGGACGCCGCCCTGGGCAATATGGTAAACGGGTCATCATCCTTCTCCCCAGATGAGGCTCTAGCCGACTCTGCACCCTCCATGCCTTCCATGGATGCCAGGGCCCATCAAGACCTGCTCCACTGCCTGGCCTGAAGTTTGGGAGTCCAAGCAGACAAGGTCTCTGAGGACTCAGATTCAACCATTGACGTCTTGCACGCAGTCACTCCCTCCAGAGTAGCGTTGCTGATCAACAAGACAGTAGCCAAGATTTCGGCAACCTTGTAGAAAACCCTAGTGTCCATCCCGCCCACTGATAAGTGTGCGGAACGGAGATACTTTGTCTCTCAGGTGGGTAACGAACACCTTTTCTCCCACCCTCCCCCAGGTTCCTTAGTAGTTCAGGCAGTGAACCAGAGGGAGAGGCAGGGACAGCCCGCTGCCACCCCTAAGAACAGGGAGACTAAAAAGACTGACTTACTGGACAGAAAGGTCTATGCATCTGGGGGCATCCAATATCAAATTGCCAACCAACAGGTTCTTCTGTCCAGATGCGCCTACAACACCTGGGAGTCAGTGGACAAATTTACAGACTTGCTCCCCAGAGACTCCCGTGTGGAGTACAATGCCCTTCAAGAAGAAGGGAGAGCAATTTCCCGAACAGCTGTACAAGCAGCAGTCGACGTGGCTGATGCAGCTTCACGAGTCACGGCCACCAGAATGGTCCTGTGTCGCAGTTCATGGTTCCAGGGCTCCGGAGTGCCACTGGAAGTCCAAAACACCTTACACGACCTCTGTTTTGAGGGCACCTCGCTCTTCTCGGAGCAAACTGACCAGCGGCTACATGGCCTGAAGGACACAAGAGCCACACTAAAGTCTTTGTGCCTACGCACACCTGCCACCCAGAGGTGTTCATATACAAAGAGGATTGTTCCTAGAATGCCTCCACAGGGCCCATGTCCCGACTTTACCCAACGCAGGGTTGGGGTAATAATGGTAGAAACAATAGGCGCTGCCTTTGCCTGGCCCCAGATACTAACCGGGGTCCCCCAATAAGCCCACTGGCCCCTGACAGGGGTTTTGACAGGACCCTCCAGGGCTTCTTACCAGTCTCCCTGCTACCCTTCCAGGACCATTTACCCCATTTCCTCCAGGCCTGGTGGTCTGTTACATCGGACCAGTGGGTTCTGGAGATAGTGGAAAGAGGTTATGTAATCCCTTTCCACTTGCCTCCTCCTTCCCAATCTCCTACCCATCCTTTTTCAGGGACCCCTCGAGCCTCTGTTGCTGGAGGAGACTTGCTACCTTCTCACACTGGGGCAGTGGAACGAGTTCCCCTCGAACTTTGGAACCAGGGATTTCATTCCCATTACTTTCTGGTTCCAAAAGCAAAAGGTGGCCTCCACCCAATTCTAGACCTCATAGCTCTAAAGTGCAAAAACAGAGTCTCGTTAATTATGCAAATGAGGCACAGCAATATTCCACCCTTCACCTCATTTGCATATTTTTTGTGCAAGAGAGGGCAGAGTAGACGTAGCCCTAGTGATTCAATGAGAGTTTTTGCCTGAGTAAGGCCCTTGAGAGCTCGCCTTAAGTGTTTAGTTTTTTTAGTCAATGAGTGAAGTCTTTTCTGTTCCTGCTAGTGCCTCAGTTGTTTGATACACCCAGCACAGTCAGTCAGTCAGTCTAGCAGACATTGTAGGAGTGATGGAGAGCATCTTTTAGGTATTGCTTCCCACTAATCCCATACAAAGAAGGATATTAGGGGGCATGATTTGAAGAAGTTTTGTTTGAAGATTCATTCCAAGAGGGTGACCTAGGTGAATGAATTGAAACCAAAGAACCCAAATGACTTTCTAAAGGACCATGAATATCAAAGATAACCAGAAAAGAGGAAGAATAGTGACCCCCTAAGAAAGACTTGAAAGGATTTTAGAGACTAAGCCCATGCCAATTCTATTACTTAATAAAAGGAGCTGACATCTGTTATAAACTGTGCTATCATAAGTAATTATTTGTTAAATTGCTCTGGTATTTTCTTAGCATAATCAGAAACTTGTGCCTTCCTGAAATGGAAACTGTTTTCGGGAACACAGGAGAACTAGGATGGGAACATAACATTGAAAAAGGTGTATTGTATGCAAAATTTCAAGATGTCAGTGTCCATTTCCTTTCTCATCCACTCACAGAGTGCAAGCCCAAAAACTGGATTAGTGTCCAACTAGCTTTACCGCACTTAACTGGAAAAAGACTTAGAACAAGCAAATGCTTGAAAATTCTCCTTACACCATGAAAATGTAGCTATAGCCTCCCTCTGTTACACTAATTTTGCATTAGTGCGGAAACCTACCTCGCTTTTTATACAAATGTCTCCCATACACCACCACAGTATGGTTGCTGTGATGGAAGACAA
Organism: Pelodiscus sinensis; assembly: GCF_049634645.1. Classification (NCBI taxonomy): domain Eukaryota; kingdom Metazoa; phylum Chordata; order Testudines; family Trionychidae; genus Pelodiscus; species Pelodiscus sinensis. The sequence goes on from NC_134714.1 coordinate 106,657,677, forward strand.
TGTGAATTTCTACATTGACTTCAAGGAAAGAAGGATCAAGCCCAAAATGGACTGTCATATCCAGCACTTTGAGCATTCAATTAACTCATCTACACTGAGTTATGGATTCTATGGATGTGCCATGTGCTGTTTTAAATATTCCTGTTAATCCCTGTGATTCATAACTAAGGTGGTTCTTATGACAAAATTAATTTTTAAGAAATTCTGTTGTTCCCCTCTTACCCTCAAAATACAGAACAAAATATTTCTGGGCAACAATCATGAGATTTTGGATTAAAAAACAAAAATCAAGAGTTTTATGAATGACTTGGGAATAGAGATTTAAAAAGGAAGTATACCAATTTGAATTTGCATCAGAACTGATGACTACACCTATCCATTATGGCTGAAATTTATCTTCATGCAGAGGACCAGCATAAAGGGCTATGCACTTACGTCCCAGATGATTCCCAAAAAACATAGCTTAAGGCTAGACCTACAGTAGACTAGAATACATAACTGGAGTCGGCTTACCTTAAACTGAGCTTGGTGTTGCCCCCACTAAAGGAGGCTGATGGGAGCAAACTCTCCTGATGGCTTCTCTTATTCCTTGCAGGAGCACCAGATGATATAGCAAGGGCATCCTCTGAGTTTGATTTGGCAAGTCTTACTTAACTTGACTTGCCAAAGAACTCCAGAACAGTGATTGCGGCAGTGGTGATCTTCTAGTTAAGTGGAACCTGAGTGATGCGTTGGCCATTGTGCTGCCCCTCTAGAATAGGGTGAAAATCATCTTAATTCATACATGTCACTGGTATATAGTGTTGCAACAAAAATGCTTCTATATATTTCAATTTAAAAAACAATGTATATATGCATTTCTATTTGCTTAATAAATTTGTGTGTTTTTATCTTTTCTCAAGACTGATTAAAATGCATTTAGCTTTGGGTTTGGGGAAGCACTGTACCAAATATCTTCCCCTACTCAAAATTAGGCAAGATCTATCCAAAAATTATGTGATTGAGATGTCTGACCATTGCTTAGCGCTCTGTCATAGAGGCAGAATGCTGAGGTTGACTGTTCTTTAAGCATATAGTGACCTAATTTTCATAATGTAGAGCAGACATCCTCTTTTGCAGGACTAGAAAACATGTTGATATTTACAGGCAGAAGAAAGAGCACTTGTTGAATTAGATAATTGTTCCTTCTGTCAAAGAAATATTGAAATGTTTGTGAACCATTTGCTCTAATGGAATGGAGTAAGTACAAAAAAAGTGTATATATGAGGGCAGTTCTGGGCGAGTCCTTCATCTGTACTTAAAGAAATCAGTTGCCATGATTATTGTCACGCTCAAGATATGTCTTCTAATACCACCTCCCCCTCTCTCCCCTCCCCCCACAATTCTCAGCTAACAGATACTGAACTAACCCTGTCCATTGTTACATAGGAAGAGGGAAAAGGCTTGCTTGATAGTGGTAGTTAATCTATAAGCACCCTGAGATAAAATTCTCCATAGAAGTTGTTGAAGATGCTGTACAGTAGCAAGCTGCACTATTGTGTGGGTTATAGGGGTAAGCTTCGAAGGATTAGATTGTTATTGGTAAAGGTTAATAAATGGTGATTTTATCACACACAAATTGAAATTTAGATACAATTTTTCTTATTTTGCCTATGAGAATTTATCAGTTTGAATTAATAATTTTGACAAGGTTTAATTTTTGAATCTCAATGTTCACTGTAATTAAATAATTACTGACCAACCCCCATAATTTCTTGCAACTGTGAAAATTTAGTATTGCATAATGCTTTGAGGAAAGACCAAAAAGCAAGATTGCTGTTTCTGTGTATGGAACAGAAAACCTTTTTGGAGATTCCCAAGAGGCTTATGCTATTTATTCTTTATTGCCGTCCCTGCTGGAGAAAACAAGAATTGTGTACCTTCTGAAAATAAACAAATTATACTACACTGCTTTCTGTTCCAAACAGGAAACTGACCTGAATTCTGCTACTACTCAGCAAAGCCGCAATGCTGCATTAGATGTGAGACATAAATGTGGTGTCAAGCTTATACTGTTACTATGTATGTGTACTTGTCCAATGGAGAAACAGGACTTCAGTTTCCAAAGGTATTTGTTAGTTTGGTATTTTTCATGAATACAGGACTCAGACAAAACTAGAAATTATTTGTAAACTTAGATCCTTTTCATATATTCTAATAAAGCACTAGTCAAAGCTGTGTATGAATATTATTCACATACAAACGAATCCCTATTACAGAGATGTCAGTATGAAGATTTGGGACTCCCTGAATTACCAAGTGAGATGCTGAGCTACCATAGAATCAGCCTACTCGGTTAGCCTTAGTGCCCCTTTAACCTTGTCCTGCTGAGCTAAGCACCAAAGCCGCCTCTAGCAAATCACGCAGGTAGGGTCATGACCAGCTATAGAAGGCAGACACTGTAATGAGCACCGAAAAGACTCAGGTCCAGGTACTTTCTATAGCACCCAGATATTCACCCTTGTCCCTTTGGGTACAAATCCAAAGTTAGGTGAAATTTGCCTCTCCCCCCAATATGAAGGAAGGTAGTCTCTTTCTCCCCCCAGTTGAAGTTACATAAACTGGATTATATTTTAAACCAGAGATAAGTTTAACTATGAAAAAGTGTACTGTAAGTGGTCAAAGTGGTAGCAAACAAAACAAAGCAGATTACTAAAACAATAATGTAGTGAAAGCTTTATCCAAAACACAAGGGGAATAGCAGTTCTCGGTTAACTGAATGTGCCAGATAACAAAGCAGCTCTGTTGTTCGAGTATTGTAAGGGGTGCTCCACTCAGGTCTCAGTGTGTACTCGTGCAGGCAATTGGAGATTTTTGCCAAGCTGTGCATGTGCAGCCACTATCTTGTGCTGTTTTGTCTCCCTCAGTTCTGTGCAGAAGACAGAGTTGCAGCAGTGCTTTCCTTTCTGACTGGAAAAACAGAAATAGTGTAGTTAGTTTATTGTTCATGGGTCAGTCAAAGAATGAGAGAACCACAGAGCTGGAAGAGACCTTAGAAGGTCATCAAGTCCAGCCCCCTGCTCTCGGCAGAACCAATCCCAATTAAATCAACCCAGCCAGGGCCTTGTCAAGCTGACACGTAAACACCTCGGCTACGTCTACACTGGCCCCTTTTCCGGAAGGGGCATGTAAATTTCACCAGTCGTCGTAGGGAAATCCGCGGGGGATTTAAATATCCCCCGCGGCATTTAAATAAAAATGTCCGCCGCTTTTTTCCGGCTTTTAAAAAAGCCGAAAAGAGCGTCTAGACTGGCCCCGATCCTCCGGAAAAAGCGCCTTTTTCCGGAGGCTCTTATTCCTCTTATTCCCGATCCTCCGGAGGCGCTTTTTCCGGAGGATCGGGGCCAGTCTAGACGCTCTTTTCCGGCTTTTTTAAAAGCCGGAAAAAAGCGGCGGACATTTTTATTTAAATGCCGCGGGGGATATTTAAATCCCCCGCAGATTTCCCTACGACGACTCGTGAAATTTACATGCCCCTTCCGGAAAAGGGGCCAGTGTAGACGTAGCCCTCTAGGGATGGAGACTCCACTACTTCCATAGATAACCCATTCCAGTGATTCACTACCCTCCTAGTGAAATAGTTTTTCCTAATATCTGACTTGGACCTCTCCCTCCACAACTTGAGACCATTGCTCCTTGTTCTGCCATCTGTCACTACTGAGAATAGTCTCTCTCCATCCTCTTTGGAACCTCCCTTCAGGAAGTTGAAGGCTGCTAGCAAACCCCCCCTCACTCTTTGCTTCTGCAGACTGAACAAACCCAACTCCCTCAGCCTCTCCTCATAGGTCATATGTTCCAGCCCCCTCATCATTTTGGTTGCCCTCTGCTGGACCCTTTCCATTGCGTCCACAGCCTTTTTGTAGTGGGGGGCCCAGAACTGGACACAATACTCCAGGTGTGGCCTCACCAGAGCTGAATAAAGGGGAATGATGACATCTCTGGATCTGCTGGTAATGCTCCTCTTAATGCAACCTAATATACCATTAGCCTTCTTGGCTACAAGGGCACACTGTTGACTCATATCCAGCTTCTCATCCACTGTGATCCTCAGGTCCTTTTCTGCAGAACTACTACTTAACTGGTTGGTCCCCAGTCTATAACAATGCTTGGGATTCTTCCGTCTCAAGCGCAGGACTCTGCACTTGTCCTTGTTGAACCTCATCAGATTTCTTGTGGCCCAATCCTCCAATTTGTCTGTCACTCTGCACTCTATCTCTGCCCTAAGGCGTATCTCCCTCTCCCTCTAGCTTAGTATCATACGCAAACTTGCTGAGGGTGCAATCAATCCCCTCATCCAGATCATTAATAAAGATATTGAACAAAACCGGTCCTAGAACCGAACCTTGTGGCACTCCGCTAGAAACCAACCGCCATCCTGACATCGAGCGGTTGATGGGGACCCGTTGGGCCCAGCCTTCTAGCCAACTTTCTATCCGTCTTACCGTCCATTTATCCAATCCACATTCCCTTAACTTGCTGGCAAGAATACTGTGGGTGACCGTATCAAAAGCCTTGCTAAGGTCAAGGTATATCACATCCACTGACTTTCCCACGTCCACAGAGCCAGTTTCCTCATCATAGAAGCTAATCAGATTGGTCAGGCACGACTTGCCCTTTGTGAATCCATGCTGACTATTCCTAATCACTTTCCTCTCTTCCAAGTCCCTCAAAATGGAGTCCCTAAGGATCCCTTCCATGATTTTTCCAGGAACCGAGGTAAAACTGACCTGCCTATAGTTCCCTGGATCATCCTTCTTCCCTTTTTTGAAGATGGGCACTACACTTGCCTTTTTCCAGTCATCCGGGATTTCTCCCTACCTCCTTGACTTTTCAAAGATAATGGCCAAAGGCTCCTCAATGACATTTGCCAACTCCCTCAGTACTCTCGGATGCATTAAGTCCGGACCCATGGAGTTGTGTACTTTTAGCTTTTCTAAATAGTTCCTAACCTGTTCTTTACCCACCAAAGGCTGTCCACCTTCATCCCATCTTGCGTCACTTAGCGCATTAGTACGGGAGCCCACCTTGTCCATGAATACAGAGGCAAAGAAAGCATTGAGTACTTCAGCTTTCCCCACATCATCTGTCACTAGGTTACCTCCTTCATCCAGTAGGCGCCTCACACCTTCTCTGATTACAGGCATGTTAACAAGAAGAAGGTAGAAACCTTTCTTGTTATCCTTCACATCTTTAGCCAGTCGCAATTCCATTTGCGCTTTTGCCTTCCTGATAACACCTCAGCATTCTCGAGCTATACATTTAACCCCTCCCTCGTCATTTGTCCAATTTTTCACTTTTTGTAAGCTTCCTTTTTATGCTCAAGTTCATCAAGGATTTCCCCTGTAAGCCAATCCGGTCTCCTACCATGTTTGCCTCTCTTGCTACGCGTCGGGATGGTTTCTTTCTGTGCCTTCAATAAGGCTTCTTTAAAATACTGCCAGCTGTCCTGGACTCCTTTCCCCTTCATGTTAGCATCCCAGGGGATTCTGCCCATCAGATCTCTGAGGGAGTCAAAATCTGCTTTTTGGAAGTCCAAGGTGTGTATTTTACTAGTCTCTTTTCTTCCTTTCGTCAGGATCCTGAAATCTACCATCTCATGATCACTGCTTCCCAGGTTGTCACATACCTATACTTCCCCTATTAGTTCCTCCCTGTTTGTGAGCAGAAGGTCAAGCTGTGCACGGCCCCTGGTCGGATCCTTCAGCACTTGTACTAGGAAGTTATCCTCAACATTCTCCAAAAACTTCCTGGATTGCCTGTGTACTGCCGTACACATCTATTGGTTTCCCAATAAATGTCAGGGTGAATAAAGTCCCTCAAGAGAACCAGGGCCTGTGATCTGGAAGCTTCTCTCAGTTGTCTGAAGAAAGCCTCATCTACCTCATCCACCTGATTCGGTGGCCTGTAGCAGACACCAACCACAACATCACTGCTGTTGTTTGCACCTCTAAACTTAACCCATAGACTCTCAACAGGTTTATCCTCCATCTTTATACTGGAGTTCAGAGCAATCATAGTGCTCTTACGTATAGTGCGTCTCCTCCTCCTTTTCTCCTCTGCCTGTTCTTCCCGAACAGTCTATACCCTTCCATGACAGCGCTCCAGTCATGAGAGTCATCCCACCAAGTCTCTGTCATCCCAATTAAATCATATTTCTTACACTGGGCCAGGGCCTCCAGTTCTTCCTGTTTGTTGCCCAGGCTTCTCACATTAGTGTACAAACACCTCAGATAACCAGTTGATCGCCATATTTTCTCCATTCGAATCAGGGGTCCTACTTTGTTGCTCATTCCTCTTTGCATTTCTTTCCGGTATCCAACTTTTCCACTTCCCTCAGGGTTGTGCTCACCATCCCCCGACAAACCTAGTTTAAAGCCCTCCTCACTAGGATTGAAAGCCTGCCCATGAAGATGCTTCTTCCTCTCTTCATTGGGTGGAAACCGTCTCTTCCTAACAACCCTTGTGCCAGGAACAGAGTCCCATGGTCGAAGAAACCAAAGCCCTCTCTGCGACACCACCTGCGCAACCACGCATTGACTTCCTCAATTTGATGATCCCTGCCCAGTCTTTTCCCTTCAACAGGGAGGATGAACGAGAACACCACTTGCGCTCCCAATTCTTGGATCCTTCTTCCCAGCGCTACATAATCTGCAGTAACCCCCTCAAGGTCATTCTTGGCCATATTGTTAGTTCCCACACGGAGAAGTAGGAAGGGGTATTGATCCGAAGGTTTGACCAGTTTGGTAAGCCTCTCAGTCACATCCTGAATGCGACCTCCTGCTAAGCAGCACACCTCTCGAGATTCCAGGTCCGGTCGACAGATGGCTGGCTCAGTCCCTCTTAGAAGGGAGTCCCGACCACCACCACCCGTTGTTTTCTTTTGGGGGTGGTTGCCATGGAACCCCCATCCCTAGGACTACACATCCCATGCCTTCCAGTAGATGGTGTTCTCTTCCAGTTTCTTCCTTGTGAGGTCCCGTCCAAACTATTCAACACTGCTGAGCCTGTGGAGAAAGCCTGAAAGCGATTGCTTACCTCTATAGCACTAGGGGATTCCTGTGCTGGCCTTTTTCCCCTTCTAGAAGTTACGTGCTGCCAGTTCTCTTCCTGGTCCTGTACTGCCCTCTCTGGCTCTGCTTGAAGGATTAAATGCTGCCTTCTATCGAGGAAGTCTTCGTCCTCTCTGATTGCGCGCAGGGTCAACACTTGGGCCCCCAGCCCTCTAATTTTTTCTTCCAAAACCACAACCAGTTTGCACTTCATGCAGACGAAATCCGTTCTTTCTTCCAGGAGGAAGACAAACATGGCACACTCCGTGCAGGTAACAACAGCAGACCTATCACCATCCATCGCTGCTGTCCTGGAGAAGGGATTTAAAAAGAAGGCAAGAGAACCTTCCCCCCATCCCTCTCCCCTTCCAAACTCCCTCTCTAAACTCCCTGTTAGCACTGACCTGTTCACAAGCTCTTTGGTCGCTTGCCCACTGCCTTAGAAAGCCCTGGAGTCCCTCCCCCTAGCAAGGCTCAGCCAATCAGCAGAGGCTTCTAGAATTCAAACTTTAATTAGAAGCCAACTGTTTCTACCTGCCAATCACAGCACACACTCCATGAAAGGTAGAGGGAGGGGCAAAGGGGAAGTGGAAAAAAAAGCCTCACTCACAAACACAGGGGAAAAAAATGAACAAAACGAAAAAGAATACACACCAACCCTCACTCCCAAATACAAGCTCAGCACACAGTAAGAAAGCCCCAAAGGCAACACACACTTCCCTCACGAGTCCTGTATCTGCTTCTCCTCTATCTGGAGAACTCCCTTTCTAAACTCCCTGTTAGCACTCACCTGTTCGCAATCTCCTTGGTTGCTTGCCCACTGCCTTATAAAGTTTATAGTTACTATTCATTAGTTCTTAAAGAAAAGAAGAAACCCAATTCCCTGCACCAGTGCATACTGTAACACGCTCTCTGGCTACCACTGCACACTCCTCACTGTCTCATCATTCACACTCACTTTTTGTGACAACCCAGTTGAGCCAAGGGATGACAATGACAACTTACCTCACTCTGATGCGGACAGTTCCTCCCTGGTGCCTTCTCCAGATAAGGTTGTCTTCCTTCGTTGTCCTCTCCACCAGCAGATAACATGATGCAGTTTCAGGACTTGTTCAAACGGGTAGCTCAGTCCTAGGATATTGCACTGCAGGAAGTGCAAGAAAACCAACAATAATTACTCAAGATACTTCATCCGGCAACATCTTCTAAAATAGTGTTACCAGTCAATGAAGCCATTATGGAGCCATAGGAGGCACTCTGGCAAACACCAGCCTCTATCTTTCCCACCAACTGCAGAGCTAACAGGAAGTACTTCATCCCAGCTAAAGGCATGGATTTTCTTTTGTCACACCCCCAACCACATTCATTGGTTGTGGACTCAGGCTATCACAGATCTAGACAATATAAATCCACACCACAAGACAAGGAGCATAAGAAATTAAACATTTTTGGTAGAAAAGTCTATTCCTTGGACTCCCTCCAACTCCGAATACCGAATTACACCACCCTCTTGGCAAATTATGACCATGTGATTTACACCAGCCTACAAGAACTCCTGCAGCATCTCCCGGAGCAGAAGAGGTCTCAGCTCCAATCCATAGTAAAGGATGTGCAATTTATAGCATGAACAGCCCTTCAGGCATCAATGGACGTGGCTGAAATGCCCATCAACTACAGCAACAGCAATAGTTATGCATAGAGCTTCCTGATTACAATCTTCCGGAGTCCCAAGGGAGCTGCAAACCAAGGTAGAAGACCTCCTGTTCGACAAGAACCAGCTTTTTGCAGCAAAGATGGATGAAGTCTTCCATTCAGTGAAGGACTCCCGCACCACAATACAAACCTTATGAATGTACACCCTGCCTAATAGGAGATGCACAATACACTCCATATCAGAGGCCATAAGAACATAAGAACGGCCGTACTGGGTCAGACCAAAGGTCCATCTAGCCCAGTAGCCTGTGTGCTGACAGTAGCCAGCACCAGGCGCCCCAGAGAGGGTGGACCGAAGACAATGATCAAGCGATTTGTCTCCTCCCATCCTTCTCCAGCCTTTGACAAACAGAGGCCAGGGACACCAATTTTATCCCCTGGCTAATAGCCTTTTATGGACCTAACCTCCATGAAATTATCTAGCTTTTCTTTAAACTCTATTATAGTCCTAGCCTTCACAGCCTCCTCTGGCAAGGAGTTCCAAAGGTTGACTACACGCTGTATGAAGAAGAACTTTCTTTTATTAGTTTTAAACCTTCTACCCATTCATTTCATTTGGTGTCCTCTAGTTCTTCTATTATGGGAACTAATAAATAACTTTCCTTTATCCGCCCTCTCCACACCACTCATGATTTTATATACCTCTATCATATCCCCTCTGTCTCCTCTTTTCTAAACTGAAAAGTCCCAGTCGCTTTAACCTCTCCTCATATGGTACCCGTTCCAAACCCCTAATCATTTTAGTTGCCCTTTTCTGAACCCTTTCCAAGGCCAAAATATCTTTTTTGAGGTGAGGCGACCACATCTGTACACAGTATTCAAGATGTGGGCGTACCATAGTTAGATACAGGCCAAGAGATATCAACTGCTAGAGACAGGCCATACGACCCCAGACTTAAGCAACAGTCCAATAGAAGGAGGGTTCAGCACAACCAGCCCTCCAATAATCAACCTTCCATGTCCAAGCAGCAAATTTGAAGATGTGGTCAAGGATCTGAGCGACTACCCCCAAATAAACTTCTCACAGGCATACCCTTTTTTCATTGCCCAGACCTTTCAGTGGTGGTAACAACTTAGGCATATGCAGAGTATGCAGTTGCGTAGGGCACCAGAATTTCTGGGGCACCACTCTGCCGGGAGAAACGGAAGCAGTGAGCAGGCAACAGCACGGCTGCTGGATCCTAGAGAGAGCCCAATGTGCTGCCTGCAGCACAGTCTGAGGGAGGGGATTGGCTGCTGGGGTCTCTGGGAAGGGGAGGAGGTAGAGGCAGGGGAGGGGAAAAGAACTCACCTGTGTGACACTCTCATAAGGTGAGGCAGGCTGGCTGGGCGGCTCTGTGGTAGTATCTTTTCTTCTCCTCTCCCCCAGCGAAGCACCCCTCCAGCAGGGCTGGGTTGGGTGAGGTGCTGGGGGGGCGAGGCGAGGTGGCTGCGTGCTGACTGAGGCAGGGGTGAACTGGCCTGGCAGTGGGCCGTCCACAGAAGGGCTGGCTGGCGGCGGGTATGCAGAGCACTGATGCGCCTCAGCCTTAGCCCGGCACGGGGCACCAGCACTTTAAATTCCCTGGCACCAGCCGGGGCACTGTGTGGGGCCAAGGGAGCCTGCATGGTGTGTTTAAACGCTGCAGAACAGCTGAGAGGGAAGAAGCCCCAGCGTCTTCCCTCTCAGCTGGTTTGAGCTGCGCACGTGGAGGTTGCCGCCAGTAGAGTTACCTAGGTAGACCCTCCCCCAAACAGACACACTTGATGGGGGGGATCGCGGGGCTGGCTGGACAGAAGGGAAGCAGAGCTGGAGGGGGGTGCAGCGGTGCTGGCCAGGGGAAATCAGGAAGAGGAACGGGCCAGTGGGAAGCAGAGCTGGGGGGCGGTGCAGGAGGGCTGGCTGGAGTGGGACTGACCCCCGCACTTGCAGATACCGCTGGGGCGCTGCCTGTCCTGTGCAGGCTCCCAGCGATGCAGGAAGAAGGGTCCAGCGGAGGGCAACCAAAATGATTAGGGGGCTGGAACATATGACCTATGAGGAGAGACTGAGGGATTTGGGTTTGTTTAGTCTGCAGAAGCAAAGAGTGAGGGGGGATTTGATAGCAGCCTTCAACTTACTGAAGGGAGGTTCCAAAAAGGATGGAGAAAGGTTGTTCACAGTAGTGACAGATGGCAGAACAAGGAGCAATGGTCTCAAGTTGTGGAGGGAGAGGTCCAGGTTGGATATTAGGAAAAACTAGGAGGGTAGTGAAGCACTTCCTCTACACAGGACGGCATCGTGGAGGTAAATTGCTGGGGTGCAACAGCCCCGGCAGCTCACATGCCGGCTGTTTGGGGAGGGGGAGTGCAGTTGCACAGTTCCCAGAGGTGCTGCAGGATTGCCAGGTACTGGTCCCAACTGCCCCTGTCCCCTGCCCAGACCCCCCCCACAAGTACCCTGCCCCCACCAACACTGTCACCAGCACCCAGCACCCTGCCACCCACCACAGCACCCAGCACCACCCTGTCCCTGGCTCCAGCACCCTGCCAGCTGTGCCAGCATCCTTGGGACCGCATTAGTGAGGCTTAGGGTTTTTTTTTTTTTTTAATCTCACTTGTGTGGCCCCAACTGACTTTTCTGTGGGTCAGTGACCCTTGACTCAAAACAGGTTCCCTGCCCTTCTCCTATATAAAGACAATGCTAAAACCTTTTCAGTTTGACATAATATTTTATTTAAAAATGAAGCCTGGCCAACATGCCCCCAACTGGGGCTATATCCCCATCTCACTGCAGCATCATAACACTCCTGCACCACCTGACCCCAAATCTGAGCCTGACATACACTGGAACTTTTACATCCCCAAACTCCTGCATCCCCACATCCTCAGTCTTCTGCCACAACACTCCTGCACCATCCACACATGGCAAATGTGTGTCCTGAGTCCATCATACTCACAACCTCCTCGCCCTGAGCCTCACACATACCCAACACAAACTCCTGCACCCTCACATCCACAAGCCTGTGGCTTGCTCAGTACCCCAGCCTTCCACCTGAGCCCAACACTCCCCAGCTTGGAGCCCCCTCCCTGAGCCAGCATCCCCTTCTCTTGCATCCAAATTTCCTCCCAGAGCTTGCACTTCTCACCCCTTCCCACATCCAAATCCCGCATTCCCACCCCAGAGCCTGCACCTCCTCTCTCAACCAAGTGAGAGCATATAATGGCTGAGGATTGCAAGTGATGGAGAGGAGGCACTGCAGCATCATAACACTCCTGCACCACCTGACCCCAAATCTGAGCCTATCATACACTGGAACCCCCTGTCCTGAGCCTCTTACATCCCTAAACTCCTGCATCCCCGCATCTGGGACTGTGAATGTATTGGTATTGGGTTCCCTTTTTTTGCTCGATAAACCTAGGCATAGAGGCACCATAAATCTGTGTAGGGCACCATAAATCTTAAGGCCCTGGTAACAACTGCCACATCACATCTTGGCTGGGGTGCCCACTGTGACATGAATACCATCCAGGGCAGGTGGCCACAATCCAAGATGAGATCTGACATCTACATTCTGGATTTCAGGGCTATTCACAATACATGTGCACACTTCTTTCTCTTTATCTGAGACAGAACTATATGTGTCCTCGCAGACAACACACCCTGTCTGTTTTACATCAATAGACAAGGGCTACCCAATCACGCTGTCTATATGCAGAGGCAATCAAGTTCTGCAACTGGTGCCTGAAAAACGATATAACTCCAACAGAAATGTACATACCAGGCCGACAGAACACCACTGTGGACAAACTGAACAGGTACTTCTTGGAGCAACACAGGTGGGAACTCAGCCTCAACGCAATTCTCCTAATCTTCAGACAATGGGCATTCCCTGTCATAGACCTATTTGTAACATCCGCCAACTGCAAATGCAATTGATTCTGCTGCCAGGTGGGCCAAGGCAAGAGATCGGAGGAGGATGCCTTTACCATACCGTGGACCACTCCTCTTCTGTATGCTTTTCCACCAACCCCCTTAATCTCCAAGGTAATCAACAAGATCCAAATGGACAGAGCCACAGTGATTCCAATAGCACCCTACTGGCCAAGGCAACCATGGTTTCCGTACGTGAGTCACAATAGCAATTGCTCACCCGATTTCCCTCCTGATCATACCCTACCTTCTGACCCAATATCAAGGCAAAACTCTCCACCCAACCTCGGTGCTCTCTCCCCCCCACTCTAACCCAATTCCCCTCCCCCACTAACCATATGCCCAGGTCCTGGAGCTGCTACTGCTGCTCAGCAGCTGGCTGCTAGCATGTGCAGGCTGGGACACAGTGTGTGACCCAGCCTGTACGTTCAAGATATGGCACAGTGTGCTGGAGGGCATGAGTGGAACGGCACAGGCCATGAGAGCAGCTGACCTGAGCGGTTCTGGGTTCCATCCCGGTTCCACCAGGAGCCACAATTTTTTGCAGCTTGCGAGCTGTGGGTTGGCTACTCCTGCTATTGAGTGTCCACAGGGTCAGCTGCCAGCGCATTAGCATGGCTGCACTTGCAGCATCTTTGGGAGTGGTGTGTTCTGGGAAGCTATCCCACAGAGCACCTCTTCCTCTTCTGCTGCTGAGGGTTGTGGGAAAGCTGAGGGGCATCCTAGATCCTTCCCTGTTACCCCACGGTGCATTGTGTTGCATCCTAGAAACCCCTGTGCTTCCATCTGCATTTGGCACCATCTTTCTGTGGCTTCTGCTCTGCATTCTCTCCCTCTCTGGTGTGTGGAAATGAATCCCCAGCTGTTGACAAAAATGTTGATAGGTCTCACAAGCACGTCATGCCCGTCAGTTGAGTTACTCCTGAAGCTGCAAACTGATGTTGAGTCCAAGTAACATTTGTACGACATGAGATTTCTTGTGTCACTCACAGCGGTGCTGTCCACAGTGAAACATTGTTCAGGAAAACAAACATAATCATGGAAGTCTGGGATGATGAGCAGTGGCTGCAGAATTTTCGGATGAGGAAAGTCACTTTCATGAGACTGTGCTGAGCTTACCCCAACCTGTGGAGTAAAGACATGAGAGCTGCCCTGCCAGTGGAGAAGCACTTGCTGTTTGCACTCTGGAGGCTTGCCACTCCAGACAGCTTCTACTCAGTTGCCAATTAGTTTGAAAGCCAGCTGTTGGACTCATGCTGATTTTAGTCTTTGAAACACACTAATTTCATGTATTAAATACAAAAAAGTAAATGTAGGACACCTTTGAAACAAACATTTGTACTGTGAGAGAGATGGAGTGTGAGGGAGGCAGGAAGGGAGGCATGGCCTGAAAATGTCACTCGTTTGTATGTGTTCATGGTTCATAGTAGCCCTGTTGTCTGATGGGCTGTGGAAGGGGGCTTTAGTTCATAAGGGCTAAGCTGCATGCAGCTTGGCACTGTGTGCATGAGCAACCTGCAGGAGTCTGCATGGGTGGAGGTGAGATGGGCACGTGTGGAGGGTGGCCCCCGGAGACAGAGTGGTGCCCAAACTACATTAGCAGGGGTAAGTGTACTGAAAAAAGTTTTGGGAAACTGGCTGCAGAGGAGGCAGGTCACGCAGCTGCTCCATCTGCATGCTAGCAGTGCCTCCAGTGTGTTCACATGCCGCTCCATAATCCTTAGGGGTTGCTGTGTGGTCTTCTTTCGCTCCCTTTTGTTGCTTTCCCTCCACCTCTGTAATTCCTTGCTTTGGTGTCAGTATGGCTCACTCTTCTAGTCTTTCGTGGGTGCTTCCAAGCCCACTGCAGATGCTCTGCAGGATTAGAGAGAAATCCCTCACCCAAATTTAGTAATGCCTTCAGTTTGGGCTAGCTGGCTCATCTAGGCCTGTTGGCTAAAACTCGAGGCTTTCACCAGAGCTAGTCACCTGCCCCTTTGCAGACAGGACAGAGATTAAATTATTCATGTGAAAAAGAATGGCAGAGCATCTTACCTTACTGAAGCACAAAGGATTAGGGGGCGGTGCCCTAACTCCTACTGACTCACAAGGACACATGCAGCACCACTTAGGATACTGCAGCTCAGTTAAGATTTAGCAATGTGGCTGCCCAAACCTGGGCTAGGATAGCCTAACTGCACAGATCCATGTGACCAGGGCCGGCTTTAGGAAGTGTGGGGCCCAATTCGAACAATTTCGACAGGGCTCCACAGCAATTTTGGTTGATCAAAAAAAAGCACAAAAAAATCCCCCACCAACACACACACACCCTCCCTGCGCTAAACTCACAACTCCTGTGGCGCAGGCAGCCAATGCACTCCTCCTCCAGGGCCAGCAGATTTGTATAATTTTTGGTGTTGCCCCATTAGCCACACCCCCTGACCACTGTTAATCACCCCCTGACCCGTTAACCAGGCCTCCGGAGGTAACACGCTCGGGGCAAGATGGACACATGACCAGAAGTAAAAGGTGTCATTTCACCCCTCTCGAAGGACTTTTCCCACCATCCTCCTACCAACAGGGATTACTTTGGCCCACACCAAACCTCCCTCATGCAACTATCCTGCAATTGCATTAACCCAGTGTGTGTGACATTAACTTGGAGGCAAAGAGACTGGGGGAAGAGTTCCCTCTAAGGCTATGTCTACACTCGCAGCTTCTTACGCAAGCACAGCCATTCTTGCGCAAGAACCGACAAAGCAGCCACACTGCCCGCCTGCTCTTGCGCAAGGAAATTTACAGTATGGCGTGGGAAGAGAGGGTGTCTTGCGCAAGAGCGATGCTCTTTTCTAATAGGTGTAAGCACTCTTGCACAAGAGGGCAGTGTGGATGCGTGGCAGGGATTTCTTGCGCAAGAAACCCGTATGGCTAAAATGGCCATTGGAGTGTTCTTGCTCAAGAAAGCATCCACACTGCCATGGATACTCTTGCGCAAAAGCACAGCTCACACATGGCAGTGTGAACATGTTCTTGCGCAAGACTTCTTGCACAAGAACCCTTGCACAAGATGTTCTTGCACAAGAAGCCGCCAGTGTAGATGTAGCCTAAGAGTTTCCTCCCATAAGCAGAATGGATTTTGTGTTGTGCATCTGTACTGAGTTCATGTGGCTTGTTTGGATGTGCCACTGTGGCACCCAAGTTATTAATACATATTTTATAAACCTTTACCTTTTCTCTGCTGCCATGTCTTCTCCCCTTGCTTCATTAGCTCCCCTGGTGCCTGCTGGCCCCCAACTCCTCACCCTCCTCTGCTGTCCTGACTCCTGCCCTTCTTACTGCCCTTAGCCCTCCTGCCACCAGCCCTTCTCTCCTCCCTGTGCCCACTCCTCCAGTAGCCACACTCTGATCATGTGAGCTACCTCTCCTCATCCTCTCTTCCAACACCTCCCTCTGCACACCCGCCCTGCCTCTCTCCTCTGATGCTGGTCCTTCCCCTGCAGGTGTCTGCCCTTCTGCTTCACCCCAGAATCCCCTGGCACCTGCACCTTCCCTTAGCCCTGCACCCTCCTGATGCCTCCCCCTTCCCTTACTGCCCCTGCCCCCTTTTTCCCTGATGCCCACCTCCTCACCCCTCTCTGCCCCATTCCCCTCCTGCCCCTCCGTGCCCTCACACGACTTGCTCCATCCCCACTTTTCTCATGCCCACCTCTTCTTTCAAGCCTTCTCCCAGCACCTCCCCCTCTATCCCCCAATGACCTTCCCCTCTTCTCTCCTCTCCCAGCATCACCCTGTCCCCCCTCCCACTGACACCTCCCCTCCTACCCTTTTCCCCATTGTCTGCAGTTGGCCCCCTGGCATTTGTCTCTCCTCCACCTTGTCTCTTCATGCCTTCCCCTTTCTTCCCCCTCTGCACAAGCCCCTTCCCCCTAGTTTTCCCCCTCCCCTACCTTCTGCCTTCCACTTTGTAGGGCTGGAGTCTGCGCTCAGACCCCAGACTCCGAACCCAGAGCCAGGCCATGTGACGCAACGTGCCTCTGAGGAGTTTTAAAGTCCAAGGCCGTGACATCATGTCATGCCCAGGCATCCTTCCCGCTCACCTGCAAACGCCGTGCATGGCAGCAGCAGCAGCGTGTGCCGGCGAGGGGGAGCTGCACTGAGAGCTGCATACAGCAGGGACGGGATGGCGCTACGGGGGATGCTTTGGGGGCAGGGTGGAAGGATGCGCAAGGGAGCCGGTGGGGGGGGGGGGGGTGGGACCCACTCCAGGCAGAGCTGGGGGAGAGACCCTGCTCCACATATTGCTGGAGCAGGGCCCCGGATCTGAATATTCATTTGCTGCCCATAGCGCCCGGCACACTTCTGGGTTCAGGGTCCCATTCGGGGGAATCGGGAGAATCGGCCTAAGGCCGGCCCTGCATATGCCTAGCACTTCAGTTAACTCTGCAGTGAAGATATATACTTGGGTACCTAGGTGATCCCCATTATCATAATACTTAAGTACTGCACAATTTTTAAAGTATTTATTTATCCTACTTACAAAACTCTTATGAGGCAAGGAAGGAGTCTTATGCCTAGAGGTTGTGGAATCTGCTCTATTGGAGCTTTTTAAAAGCAACCATGTCAGGGATGATCTTTTAGGTAATACTTAGTCCTGTCAGGAAATCAGGGACTATGCTAAACGATCTCTCCAGCTTCCTTTCAGTCCTATGATTATTTCCATTTTGCAAATGGGACAGGGAGGCACAGGAAGACTAGAGGACGTGTCCAAGGTTCTACAAGGAAAACTGTAGCAGAAATGGCTATTGAACCCCGAGTCCAAGGCTTGTACTGTAGTGAAAGAACCATGAGTAGCTTGTCTTTGCTTGTCTTTTCCAATGGGATCCTTAATATGCATTAGTCACAAAACTGTCAAAAACACCTTTGATGAAGTACAGAGCAGGGGCCTCAAGCTTCATTGCACAGAGACTCACCTCCAACAACACAATTACTACATGGCCCTGTGGCTCGGGGGCAGAGCCTGAGCCCCGCTGTCCTGGGTGAAGGGAGAGGGGCCCGCAGCCTGAGCCCCCCCGTGGGAGGGTTTGGAGCCTGGGCTTTGGCTTCGGGCCTAGGTCCCAGAGAGCCCAACGTTGACACTAGCAACCCCACTGCTCGCTTTGGGGGCTGATCCCCGCCGGAGAACCGCTCTCCCCACGGGCCCTCAGGCAGGGCCTTGGGGCGATGTGAGCGCTGTGGGGCGGAGACGGGCGCTGGCGAGGGGCCTGAAGGGGAGGCCGGGCGGCCCACGCGCGCCAGTGGGTCGGAAGGGAACAAGCGGCGTTCAGGCAGGGCTGACCAGCAACGGCAGCCGGCGGGCGCGCTTCCAGAGCCCGGGGCGGCGCCCTGCTCGTGCCCGGAGGCCCCTAGCACCGGCCTCGGCGCGCGCACCGGACACGCAGGGCGCGGGGCCGCGCTGAGAGCTCTGGGGCCCCCGCGCGCCAAGCAGCCTCCAACCGGCAGCAGCATCACGTCATCCCCTCCGCTTAGAGCGCCTGCGCAGCATTGCGGTTTCTCACCCCCCCCCCAGCAGCAACAGCTGGGGGCCGTACCCACAATGCCGCGCGGTGCAGCCCGCTCCGCTCCGTCATGGAGGCAGCGGCGGCCGCCGCAGCTGGAACAGCTGGAGCAGCCTCGGCGCCAGCCGCCTCCCCCCAGGCGCGCTGAGCCCCCCGCGTCCCCCGGGCTCCAGCATGAGCGGGGGTGGCTCCTCGGCACCCGGCCGTTTCGCCGACTACTTCGTCATCTGCGGGCTGGACACCGAGACCGGGCTGGAGCCGGACGAGCTCTCGGGTGAGGGGCGCCGGGCTCCGAGCGAGCGGGCAGGCTGCCTTTGTCCCCGGCGGTGCGCAGCCGCTGCGGGGGGACGGGTACCAGTTGCCCCCTGCCACCCGTGGGAGCGGCGCCCTGCCCTGGCGCAAGGAGGGGGCTGCTTGCAGAGGGTGTTGTGGATAGTTGCGGTTGCCTTGGCAGATGCCCGGCTGCTGACGGGGACAAGGCGAGGGGCGAGCAGGTCCCGTGGGTTGGTTCGGGCACGATAGAAGGTCCCTTGAAGCTGCTTTGTTGTGGCAGGCGCCCTGCCCTGGCCGGCGCATAAGAGCCGGAGTTGCTGCTGCTGGTCCTCGCAGGGGCCAGATACCCTGTCGCTTTCTCTTGGCGCGGTGTGAAGGGCGGGGGGCAACTGAGCAGGGAGGTGCTGGCGGCAGCTCTGAAAAGCTGGAGGGGAGGGCTGAACAGAAACGCCCATCGTGACCCTTCCGCGGATTAACGGCCTTGTGCCGCACTCATATTTAGCGACGTGTGTTTCATTTCAGGCAATGTAAATAATTTAGTAACAACCCCTGAAAAGAGCTGAGCAGCAAAAGGGTTTCTTTCCAGGAAAAGATAACAAAGCCAGAAGCAGCCTAATGGAAATGTTACAAGTATCCTTTATCAGAACTAGGGTGCAGGTGTGTGCAGTACAGTATAAGTGGGCATGTTGGAATGTAGTATGTCCCTAAACCATTCCTGATAATAAATATCTTACATCTAGAGCCCTGCAAATCCGTGGCTCTTGGCTTTATTATAGCCACGAGTATCCGCCTCCCTGGATGTGGGTGTGGATATCTGTGGTTCATTTTGGCAAATATGGATGTGGACACAAATTTTGTATTCAGGCTGCGCTCTACTTACATCTTAAGGTCACCATAACATAACAGATCACTCTTCTGGTTTGGAGCTATGTACTTCACAGGTTTATTTAGATATTGAGAATATTTCAGATAAATGCATCACTTTAAAATTCTTCTGTACATGGCTACACTTTTTTGGAGCTTGTCATCTGTGTTTAAAACATGGTTAATGCCCTTTTAAAAAATATGTATATACCTGTGTGTGGTGGTGTTTATTATATCTTTGCTTTGGTCAAATGATGTAAGATTCCTGAAGGTTTTTAAACTTTTTAAGATAGTTGAAATATTTTTTAGAGTTTAAAAATCATATGCTTTTGAGAGAGAAAATTAAATTATTTTGTATATTTGTTTTATCTTGAGTCACAACAACAGAAGTTCAGCATGATAAGAATGTTAAAAGACAATAGTTGTGTTATGTCTGAGATCTTAAAAAATCTATCTAATTTCTTTTAATCCAGTCACTTTAGAAGCTGTGTCATTCTTATCTAATACGCATTTTTTTTGGAATAGTTTGTCATTGGCTTCTGGTTAGGAGGTGTGTCTTATAAGCATAAAAGGATTGTAATGATAGTCTGTTATGTTTAAAGGGCCAGATTCTGATATTTTTGTATGGTTTAGTAGAACCTTGCTTCACAAATAGTCATGTGGACTTCAGTTAGACTATTCATGGAGGTAAGACCCTTTTTGAAGCTGAACGCTGTATCAGAATTTGGTCCTCCTGTAAATCGGGAACAATGTGACTGAAGTCAGTGGAGTTATACTGTATTTACACTAGTGTAGCTGAGCTCAGAATTTGTCCTGCACTTTATTGTTTCCTTAAATGTACAGTAAACTTGCGATAATCCGGCACCTTTGGGACCCAGGGGGCGCCGGATTATCGGATATGCCGGAGTATCAGGAGGTACTCTGGCAGGGGGTCTGTGATGGGTCTGGGGTGGGGGGGAACGGCGTTGCGTAGGGTGAACCCTCCGCCGTTTTGCAGGGAGGTGGGGGAAGCCCTGCGCAGCCGCTGGTGACAGGCCAGCTGGGACTGCAAGTGACAGCGGTGACTTGGGGAAGTGGCGGCGCAGTTACTGGGGTGCTACTGGGTTGGTCCTGCAGCGCCGCTCCTCACCTGAGCGGCGCTGTGGGACCAACCCGGCAGCACCCCAGCTGCTCTGCCCCACAGCTTCCCCAAGTCTGCCACTGCTGAAACTGGAGAGCAGAAGACTTGGGAAACGATGGGCAGAGCAGCTGGGGTACTGCCCGGTTGGTCCCGCAGTGCTGCCCCTCACCCCCTGCTCAGCGCCCGGCAGCACCCCAGCTGCTCTGCTCCGCTGCTTCCCCAAGTCCGCCGCTTGTCAGTTTCAGCAGAGGCAGCAGCAGACTTGGGGAAGCGACGTGGAGCAGCTCCAATTGTCCGGCTGGCCGGAGCACTTCTGGGTTCCAGTTGGTGCCGGACTGTCGGGAGTGCCAGACCACTGGATGCTGAACAGTTGGAGTTTTACTGTATTTCATAATGTGCAGTGGTGTTACTATATTAACAATATTGATTGAAAATTCTTGACTATTTTTTGTTCAGAGAAATTTGTGAAATTTGAGTTTAAAATTTGCATTGATGAGTATTCATTCTATTGATTAAATTTACATAATTTTGACTGACTAAATCTTTTTCTTATTAATCACTTGCAGCCAGATGCTTCCATCCTTACTCATGCAAAGTAGTAACTTTTTAATTTCAACAGGAATAACTAAAGTAGCGATGTTAGATGTACAGGCAGTCCCCGAGTTACGCGGATCTGACTTATGTCGGATCTGCAGTTACGAATGGGGCTTTTCTCGCCCCGGAGGACGGGAGCGGCGGGACGCCCAGATGCGCTGCGGTCCACCGCCCCCGTCCTCCGGGGCGAGAAAAGCTGCTCCTCATCTCCCTGGTCTGCAGGGAGACAGCAGGAAAGCCTTGGAGCACGCCCACAGCGGGACAGCCCGGGCGCGCTTGAGCTGTCCCACTGCGGGCGTGCTCTGCAGCTTTGCTCCCCGTCTCCCGACCAGCAGACCAGCGAGATGGGGAGCAAAGCCTTGGAGCACGCCCGCAATGGGACAGCTGCGGCGCGCCTGGGCTGTCCCGCTGCGGGCGTGCTCCAAGGCTTTGCTCCCCGTCTCCCTGCAGACCAGGGAGACGGGGAGCAAAGCCGTGGAGCATGCTCACAGGGGGACAGCTCAAGCGCGCCCGGGCTGTCCCACTGCTGGCGTGCTCCAAGGCTTTGCTCCCCATCTCCCTGGTCTGACCAGCAGACCAGGGAGATGCGGAGCAAAGCCTCGGAGCACGCCAGCAGTGGGACAGCCACGGCGCGCCTGGACTGTCCCACTGCCCGCGTGCTCTGTGGCTTTGCTCCGCATCTCCCAGGTCAGCAGACCAGGGAGACGGAGCAAAGCAGTGGAGGACTTGGGCGGTCCCGCCACCCCCGTCTCCCTGGTCTGCTGGGGGCGGGGTGCAACTAATGCCCCCCCCAGCAAACCAGGCTTTTCTTGCCTACCCCTGGGGTAGAGCAGCTGGGGGCTGCCGGGTTGGTCCTGCAGCGCCGCTCCGGACCAACCCAGCAGCACCCCAGCTGCTCTGCCCCAGGTGTCCCCAAGTCAGCCGCTGCTGAAACACACCAGCGGCTGACTACAGGAAGCCCGAGGCAGAGTTGCTCTGCCCCAGGCTTCCTGGAATCAGCCGCTGATCAGTTTCAGCAGCACCTGACTTGGGGACGCCTGGGTTTCTTAAGTTGAATCTGTATGTAAGTCAGAACTGGCATCCAGATTCAGCTGCTGTTGAAACTGATCAGTTTCAGCAGCGGCTGATGCCAGTTCCGACTTACATACAGATTCAACTTAAGAACAAACCTACAGTCCCTATCTTGTACGTAACCCGGGGACTGCCTGTAGTTTATTTTAGTAATTGTGTAGCTGCAACAATTTTTAGCAGTTACACGGTTACTAAAATGTTCCCCCACAGGGGCAACAGAGCAGGGTGGCTAGTGGAGATGGTCTGCAAGAGGAGCTGGGTTAAAAATAGGCTCCTCATGCAGACCAGTTCATGCCTGCTGCCCCACACTGCTGCCTCTGATACAGCTTCCTGCAGACATATGCTACTCCAGCATCCCACAGAGCAGCCTCTGTCCTCAGTGAGCCCAGGCCCACCGCGAACAGAGGCTGCTCCACGGCAGCAGCCCCTGTCCGTGGGGGGCCCAAACTCCTTGCGGACAGGGGCTGCTGCTGCCTCTGAGGAGCCATTTTTAAAATTAGCCCACACACACCAGCTCCTGCCTGTTGCCCTGCGCTGCTGCCTCTTTAAAACTTGGACAAATGGGCTGGGACTGAGCCAGCCTTCTGGTACGAGTTTAAAATTCAAAGCACGCATGGGGGTGGGGAAGGCCTTGTGTTGCGGTTAACGGTAAGCAATCACTTATCGGTTGAACAATTAGCTGGGGAGCCACTAACATCCTTAAAGTAGGGTATCACTCTTCAGTGAGTGAGGATGGCACAAGCTGGTACTTAAACTACTGTACATTACAAAATTTAATTTTGAGGATATGAACAATTAAATGAATATGGGATAAAAAGTTTGAGAGACTCCAATGGTAAAATGCTGCTTTATTAAAAGGTATGAGAGACCAAGACTCTATTTTGAAAGCAGCTGATGCTTTCTACTGTTATATTTATAGATACTATTATTGTTTTTGCCTTGTGTTGAGTTCCACAGATTTTTTCACAATGGTATTTCCTTCGGTTGCATGTGAGCAGCTAGCTGATTCTCTCATAATACATATTATTTGGCTTTGAGCTATCTAATATTTAGGAAACTGATTGTGATATGATACTGTCTGAATTTGAAATATTAGAGTGCAGTATACTGCAGAGTCTGTTTTATACTGTTTTGTATTGCAGAGTCTGCAGTGAAGCCTCCCCAGGAGCAGGGTTAGCAGGGGCTGCTGTCAGACCGGCTCCTGGGAAGGCAGTGTGTAACCCAGGGGTGGGCAAATGGGCCTCTGCAGGCCAGATCCAGTCCACAGAGGCCCTGCTGCTCTCCTGCCCCCAGGCCAATTAGGGGCTTCAAAGTGCTGCATGCTCCTGGAAGAGCGGGAGGAGGCTTCGCGTGCTCTCCTACCCCCAGGCCAATTGAGGCCTGGAGTTGAGGGGGTGTAGAAAGCCTTCTCCCGCCCTGCTAGGAGCATGCAGGGGAGCGATGGAAGTCTCCTCCCATGCCAGCGGCATGGGCACCTTGAGGGAATGTGGGGTGGGGGCAAAGGCACTCCCTCACCCCCAGAGCAATCATTGTCTGGGGGCGGGGAACCCAGGAATATCTGGGCCCCACCCCTTGTTCTCAAGGGCCTGCCCCTTCTGGTCAATGCCCTGCCCCTTCCTGTGAGGCCCAGGGCCACTTCAAAAGTTTTCAAAGTGGCCCCTGACAAAAAATTATTGCCCACCCCGGTGTAACCTGGATGTGTGTGTGTAAAGCTGGGCCTGCCATGGACAGGGGTTGCTTTGGCACACCCCGCAGGGCTGGAGGTGGGGAGCTCCAGCTGTATGGGTTAACTAGGGATGTAATAGTGTAGTCGATTAACCGATAAGCAAAAGCTTATAGATTAATGCTATAGACTACATGCATTTCCCTCCCCACCCCCACCAGTACATTTTTTTTAGCAGGCTGGCCAGCAGCCTGGCTCAAGCCGGGTCTGGGGCCTACCCCACTTGCGACTCTGCATTTAAAGTGTATTAGGAGCTGGGCAGGCAATCAGCCTGGCTTGTTTCTGGGTTGTGCTGGATCTGGGAGCTCAGACCCGCCCTAGATAGGGGCTGCTGCTCCACTGTGCTGCTGCCTCTTTATCAGAGGCAGCAGCACAGGGCGCCAAGCAGCCAGTCTGTGAGGGGAGCTGGTTTTTAAACTGGTCCCCTTGCGTACCAGCTCCTGCCTGACACCCTGAGCTGCTGCCTCTGATAAAGTGGCAGGAGGCTCCTTGGGAGTCAGGCCAGAGTGCACTGGCTGCTGGCCCTGCCCCTGGGGACTATAGAACCAATAAGAATTCATGAGGTTAATCCACTATTCAGTTAACTGATATTTAACATCCCTAGGGCTAACCAGAATCTGTAAGTCACATATTAAGGGTGAGGCGTACCAGTTAACCTTTTACATCCCTAATATAACCTTTTACATCCCTAACGTAATGGATGTTAGTTTAGTTGGATGAATTTAGCATAACAAATATTAGTCATGCATGATAGCATGTTGGCACGTGTTGGTTTTGAAGTCTTAAATAGATTATACAGCCTCTCCCTGAGTTATGAACGAGTTATGGACCAAACGCTTTGCTATAACTCGAAGTGTTCATAACTCGGACCCAATTGAGTTACATGGTGTTCGTAACTTGGGGATTGCATTTGTAACTCGGGGGCTGCATTTACAACCGCTTCAGTCATAAA